>NC_064629.1:484414369-485022405 GCF_023864275.1 Schistocerca cancellata | reverse complement strand
GAGCTCAAGAACAATAAATTTTTGGAGACGATGGCCTTCATCCAAGAAAGCAATGAGATGTGTAGAGTGGTGAAACACTGCAGGAGTCCAGTGGAGAGGGACACTTTTTCGAATGAAGAGCTCAAAGAAGCGATTCTGGACACTGAGTCGAGTGCTGGAAGAAGGCAGACCTGCTTGTGCTAAAGTGCGTGATTCAGTCTTATAAGTGATTGATTCCGGGCGGTGAACGGCCGCTACAATACTCTGACTTTTGAAGGGACCAACTCACGAAAGGTCTGAATGTGTTCCAGGGGAAGACTAACTTTTTCCACTTGTATTACAAAACTGAGGATACACAGAGTATGAGTTACTATTATTTGAATCGCTTGTGTTAATTTGCGAATCATCGTGTTGAGCTCTGAACCGTTTTGAGCTAGTGAATATTTCGTGTATTGGTTCAAATGGCTCTGAGCACTATTCGACTTAACTAATTAAACCTAACTAACCTAAGGACATCACACACATCCATGCCCGAGGCAGGATTCGAACCTGCGACCGTAGCGGTCGCTTGGTTCCAGACTGTAGCGCCTAGAACCGCACGGCCACTCCGGCCGGCATAGTGTATTGTGATCACAAAAGGGACTTAGTTTTCGCGCATCTATGACGTCTATCTAGTTTGGCGATTTTGCTACCGTTCTCGTAACGCTTTCAACTTAATTTTACTGGATTTTACAAGAGTATTTCTCTCTGTATTACACTTATTTATCATAGGACCACTTTTCATTTATTCGAGATGTCCTATTTGCAACGAGTTGGCTGCAAGGCATGAAAGCAGACCTGTGCGGCTCGACCTTCTGACTACATCGAGTTACTCTTTTTTAAGAAGAGCCGCGCATAGTCCAACTACCTACGATGTGAGCAACATCAAATGGTTCAAATGGCTCTGAGCACTATGGGACTCAACTGCTGTGGTCATAAGTCCCCTAGAACTTAGAACTACTTAAACCTAACTAACCTAAGGCCATCACACACATCCGTGCCCGGGGCAGGATTCGAACCTGCGACCGTAGCGGTCGTGCGGTTCCAGACTGTAGCGCCTTTAACCGCTCGGCCACTCCGGCTGGCTGAGCAACATCAAGTAAAGACTCAATTGGCTTGCTCGTATGGACTGCTGGTTGGAAGAACAACTATTATTCAGCAGGAAACAGTTAGGTACCGTCCAGACTTCCTTTGATTGACAGGTCCTTAACCTATTGTTCTGCTAAGAGGTCCAGCCTTTTGATTGACAGGCACTTTCACGTACAAACGGGGCGCTTCCAAAATTCTCTTATTGCCGACATTTGAAAGTTGTTCATCGGTCTGGAAATCTTATCAAGCAGAACTAACGTAAAACATAAAAAAGACTCAAAGAATATCAGGCTGATATGTCACCGGGATGTGTAGTCAATTTGAGAGCGTTACAGAATTGCTCAAATTACTTTCATTGTGAATTTTACTGATAATACCTCGGCATTGCAGGAAGGCTTACCCTGCAGTACCGAGAGTCAATTTTCTAAAAACCTCTAGAAACATTACTTTCACATGCGGCTCGTGTAATGATAATGCCTAAGAAACTACTGAACTCCAGTTGTAAATGTACGTGTTCCGATAGTTGCTTCCGAGAATTATCTGCGAGTTTAAGAGCTAACGTGAGAAATATTATTATACTGTTATGAACCTTCTGCACACTTGTTCCAGATTTATGAAGTAAATGTAGAATAAAGAAAATTGTTGAACAGATTCTAAGTTCACACAAGAAGTGTATGTAATATTCAACATAACATTTGAGAAAGTAGTAAAACTTTTCCCTGTAACACTGTTTTTATCAGAAACTGAAGTAGAGGAATAAAAACGGAGAGATGTGTGAGAACGGGTGGGGAGGGGCAGCCCAGCAGGGTAATTTTTGTTAAGGAAAGATTGTATTTGGTTCGATAAGTTTAGGAGACCAAATCTCCCTACCCTGGGAGTATCAAACAATATTATCCTGAAAAGCATGATTAGGGCTTATCCCGTAAATGACGAGGTCATAATGAGACTGACAACAAGCTAGGATTTAGGAAGGCAATCAGCAAAGGAGTAAAGTCACCACAGTGTGTGGGTAGACCTAACGAGAAGGTGTCTGGACACTTGCGAACGCCGACACGTGCGACTCCGGAAGTCTGTGGTTTTACCTGCTCCACAGGGTTGAGTACCCTTGTCACCTCCTCCACCCCGCCACCTGGCCGCTGGAATTCCCCTGGACTGTGTCCAAACACTTGCGTTTCAACCTGCTCCGAAGGGATAACGTCACGCTGGTCCTTATTCTCACTTTGCTTCTGAAGTTCCTAGTACGACCTTCGGTATGTAAATTATTACAACGACTAAGGGCGGGCATTCTGCTCATTGCAGTAGTTACGTGTATCGTAACGTTATGAATTTAAAGAAAGCCTTCGTTCATGGGTGTGTTAACGCCGGAAATCGAATCATTGCAAGGGAAGAATGCATTCGAAAAACCGAGAAGTGTTTAACGTATCAGAACATCTTTGGACCACCTGATGACACAGCTCTGAAAGTGCAGAAGCAAGTGGTGAGGGCGAAGAGGAGGGCTCGAGGGAGAAACTCTGATGGAATGGGAAGTCTTCATAATGTAAGTTATGACTGTTACAGTTAGGCCAAACGCAGAGTCTCTGAAGAGAACCTTGCGTCGTCGGTAGTCATTCACGGGGGGACCAACAAGAGCCCAAGAACTCGTATGAAATTGATCATGAACATCTCCTAAAAATATGATATGGCAGTAGTTTTCTTATAGAAGATGAGAGATTAGAGGAGGGAATAATCATTTTTAGTGGAAACAAAGGAAAAGACAGTTTAAAAACGTCTTCCAATTTTTTAAAGGATGTAAAATTTTACGAGCTGCAGCAAACAGTTCGCACAAATCTACAGCATACACGTAGACTTGTCTGAGCGACGAAACAGTCTTCCTGCTGTATTTGAACTGCACCCTAATAAGAATAGACACACATGCGTTCGCCTGTTTCGTCTGATTAAACAAGCAGTTCTTCAGTGGTGTCTTAGAGAAGTGAACGCAGATTTTGAGACAGCTGCGATATCGACCCTTCATCAGGTTTTCCCCAGAAGTGAAATAAATGGATGTTATTCCATATGAAGAAGAGTTTATGAGAAGATTTCCACACCTCGGTCTAACTGAGGACATAAGGCTTCACGTCAGCATGTGTGCGCTAGCATTTGTAAAACCAGAGACGTAAGTAACGGATGGGTTGAGATTCATGCACAAGCTCCTTATAACGAAAGGCTCTTTCAATTTTTTGACTACTTTGTCAAAAACTGAGGATATCCCCATAGTAATTGCTACGGAAGAAGGCACCGACCAACTAATGCTTTTGAAGGGTGGCATAACAAAATAAATAATGTTACTGTAAACCCTCATCCTAGAATCACCTATTTGGTGGAGCGCTTGAAAAAAGGAAGCAGAGTTCACTAACTGCATCTACGTGAAGTTGGTGATGAATCATGAAGGTAAGAAGAGGAAAAAGAAATACTTTAAGCTGGACGACAGGATAGAGAGGTGCGTAAAAAATTATGAAGAGACTGGTAATATTAGGTACTGCTTAAAAGCCATTTTCAAAACTGGGCTCATTTATGTTAAAAAGCTGTGTATTAAAGAGCTATGAAGGTCACCTAGTCCTCGCTGATTATTTAGTAAAAATTATTAAGTACTGTATATCGAAGCAGCATTATCGGCGCTAAGCGTGAAAACGCTGTGACAAATATGTTAGAGATGGCCACGCGGATGGGTGCGGGAGGGGGGGAGGGCTGTTATGTGTGCTCGGTTCCTATTTGAGCTAGGAGCATAGCGTAAAAAGTTTTTGCAATTTTGTCAAAGAAAGACATGGTCAGAGACCGTGGCTGTTACATGAAATAAATTGTTGATGGTGTATAGCAACCACCCACAAATTGGTTTTAGGTTACTTTTCAAATAAAGTACCGTTACCTAGTATTATCCTACGGCAACTCACGGGAAACCAATGTGTAATTTGTTTTGATGAAAACATGAAAAAACCGTTTGATGATGAACTGTGAAAAATTCGAAACAGGTAACAGTACTTTTTTTAACCGGAATAACCTAAAACTCATTTGTGAATGGTTGCTGTACACTTCAACAAAAACTTTTTGGTTTATCCCGGCTTAACATCCATTTGTATTGCCATTCGAACTTATTTCTTACTGTAACTATGTTACAATATATTAAACAAAGCTTGTTAGCCGGCCGAGCGGTTCTAGGCGCTCAGTGCGGAACAGCGCGACTGCTACGGTCGCAGGTTCGAATCCTGCCTCGGGCATGGATGTGTGTGATGTCCTTAGGTTAGTTAGGTTTTAAGTAGTTCTAAGTCTAGGGGACTGATTGCCACAGATGTGAAGTCTCATAGTGCTCAGAACCATTTGAACCATTTTGAAAAGTTTGAAAGACAAACCGGAGCTGGTGTCCAGGCAAATTGTGCGAATCCATTACTTCCTTTTGCAGAAGATGTTAACTGGACTGAAATTAATGCTCAGCTAATGGCATCATTTTGAATTTACTGGTAAAAAGACGTTTTTCTGGGAGGTCTTTAAAGCGCGCCATTTCTGTACTTTAAACTTGTACGATTCGGTTCAAATTTTGCACTAGGAAAGGTAAATGGATAAACTGAAAACTGAATTTTTTATTCCAATAATCTTTATCCGATGTCGGGATATGATGGTTTGAATGTAGCACGTGAAATTCATTCGTACGTGAATTGAATGCGTGATAACGGTTTAAAGTGGTCTAAACAAAAACTACATTCTTACGATAAAATCTGACCGCCTAGTTCTCTACTGAATTAAAACAATATTGACGCTTCCACTTTTCTAAAACGATACTGTTTCTGGAGAGCTCATTCATAGTTGTTAAAATAGTGATAACAACCGAATAATGTTTAAAAAGAGCAAGATAAATGTGCTGACGTCGATCCCCGCAAAGCGCTGCAAATCTCATGCTGTGACTTTGGGTTACAACAAATTAATTTCGGTTTACTAGATGTTGATTGTCATTTGTCAGACTCTACGCCGTTACTGTTGCCACCAATAGGGACTATCTCGTTGACAGACATTACAACCGGCTGCTGAGGCGAGAGAACTGGTTTGAATGAAGCAGTGAGAACAGTTCAAGTATTCCGCTGACAGGCTTATTACTCATTCATCTTAAGATGCTGGCGATCCTTTCCGTTGATTTGTGTCAACCCTAAACTTCATAGAGTGCGTTTCTATTACTCCTGAGATAGCTTGTGACTTAATGACGTTTCATCTACCGAGATAAGAAATGTCGATAAGAGCGCGGCCCGGAAAAGGTGAACCGGCGGCTGAAACTGCCCATTATGGTGCGATATGGAGATTATACAATGTAAGTTTCAAAACGTAAGATTTACTCAAGAAGAAAGTGACAAGAGTTACCACTTCGAAACTGCATATTAATATTTCATTCATTTAGTGCAAACTTCGTTCCTTTTTATTGTGTGGTCAGCAGCTGTTTGTTGTTTTGTCTTTACTTACAATGAGAGTAGCAGTCTACAGGTTGACGCGCTCTACTCGCATTCACAGTTGTAGGAGTACAGATCCCATTCAGGCATTCTTGTGTGAAGGTTTATGCTCTGTCTAGCTGGAGAATAAGTACACGGAAGCAACATACGTCATTCTACATGTCACAGAAAGGAGAATTATGAACACTTAGAAACTGAGCTATCAGAATAAATTAACAACCAGAGAATAAATACAGGAGTTGAAATGATTTTCCAGAGGGGAACTGAGCTGTGGGCGAGTGTGGAAGGGGTTATGCAACAAAACCAAAACAAATGTCTGATAACACATTTCAATTGCTACTACATTTAATTACTAGATCACAGATCCTTGCAGAATGCAAACTACAGGACGCCATAAGAAAAGCCCATTCTTGGGCACTCAGCTATGGCTCACAATTCAATACACCCAAAACATATGTAATGCGTTTTTCCGACGCCAAACAATCCATCCACACCCGTTTATAACGAGTTCGTTAAGGTAGTACAGATATACAGAATTATACGACGAATTTCAGATGCTAACGCTACGTGTCTACTTATTACATGCCAGATTAAATAGAAGTGCCAGAAAAAAAAACGGTCTACGCTGCCTTAGTACCTCCTGGACGCATCGATTGTTCTTCGTTTGTAACTTTATAAAACCGTTATACTGTTCCGCTTGGACTACTGGTCGGCAGCCCGTGGTACACCTTTTAGACGTAGTTCATCACAGAGGGCCAGACCTCCATCCAGAGCGCGTTTCGCCCGAGCGCCGTAGTTAGCTTACTGGCAGAGGCAGGGATACATTCCTTACAAGTTTGACGACTCCAACTACTACTAAACGGGGGACAGGCACTCAGCACTTCAGAAGGGGTAAAGGAAGGGCTCACTAATCCCGCTACTCAAATTCCACAACGGCCCTTCAGATCAGGTACAAGAGCATATACATATGTTTGGACAAAGGAGTCCTCTGCACAATGGTGATCGACAAATGAGCACCACCCATTTCGCTCTCTTTTTAACTCGTGTTTGCATCGGCTCCCCCATACATTTACATTTCTTTAATCTGTACTGTATACAGACTCTCTTCCATTCGGCTAAATAGTGTCAGCTCTGGTTCCATAACAAAAACTAACAAGAAAAAGCAAAGAAAGGTAAGTGGTCATCTAGAACAAATTGGACAGATTGCTCTTTTTGAAGTAGGTGTCGTACAAAGCTTAAATGTTATTGTCAGCTTATACATATATTGCAAACAAAAACACATGCCACTGATCCTAGTAATTGTGTTATCTTTTTTTAAAATACTTAATCATCCTCATGTTAGGGTACTTAAGAAAACTTTTTTTAATTATAATACAAAAGTGATAGTCTTTAGAATGACATCTGTTGCGAGGAGTGATCACGAGAAAATCACAGATACTATTAGTTGCGGATTTCGGGTATTGGCGACAAGGGCAGTTTTGGACAAGTTGCGGAGTTAAGGTGCTGAGTTGCGGATTTCATTTGTGCCGTACTTAACTACAGGGTGCGGCTCTTTAATCAGGACAAATTTCAATTTTAATTTCCCGCCATATGGTAGTTTCACCGAATGTCGCGACTGGGGTTCTTTAAAACCATAGGAATCTAGTAAATAGTCAGGATCTCAAAATGGCCGAGATGTTACGGACCAGTACGGAGTACAACCGAAGAGCCGCGATTCTTCGGGTACCCGAGATCAACTGTTTACAATATTGTGGCCACGTATAATGCTTCGGGGAAGTCTGGGGAAGGCTCTGCTACCCGGCGAGGAAACCTCATTCGACGAAACTCGTTTCGCGAACTGCGGAAGTCATAGAAAAGTCTCAGGTGGTGATTTCGGAGGACCCTGGGCAATCGCTGAGGAAATTCGCGTCACTATTGATGTCAGCGAGCGAACAATGCGTCGGATGGCCCAAGACGACCTCATAAGAGCCATTTAGTCCAAAACTGGCTCTCGGATAACGTTGACATGTTCTGGTCAAAGGAGTTCTGACCCCCGAATAGCCCGGATTTGAAGCCCCTCGACTATTTTAGCGCAGCCTTAAGAGTTGCCCTAGTGTCGCATCTCTACGCACCACTATCGAAGCATCATTCGCGAATATGGACAGCGCTGTTTTAAGGAGTGCTTGGAATCGCTTCAGGACAAGATTGGAGTGGGTCAATGCGGCTTAAGGGGGTTACATCGAGTAATCTTACACTTGAAAGATACCACTCCTTATATGTCAAAGAATTTTCATTTGTATTTTGTTTTAAAACGTTTTCTTTCGAAAAAGTTTCATTTGTGCGGATTTAAGCACCGCATCCTGTACACTGCCTACATTATCTTCTCGGATAAAAGGATACGATCCCCCACAAAAACGGTCTGATGTCCAAATATTAGCCCGTACGTTGCCCAGAACTTCAAGATCCGTCCCTGATTCCAAAAGATATGAGGAATCCATCTACTCGACGACCAGTATTTCATTTAGTAGTGAACGAACTCCACAGCTCGGAAATTATCAACACTGAATTACGTGTTGAGGGCCGAACGGGCTACGCCTTCACACATATATACAAGCGCCACTCCAAATGAGAGGAATGTAGTGTATTGCAGAACTAACAGCCATTATGCTATTGATACGGCCGCACCTGCTTACAGGAGACGTTTCTGGAATGCAGTGCCACGTTGAGCAGTTTGCAAGAAATGGTTAACTGCTGTCCCAAGCACTCACTTTAAGACCTACTTTTCCAGCATAACGTCGGAAGGTCGATCGTATTTCTCTAACCCCTCATTCGCGGCAGAATCCTAGGAAACGAACTATTAGATCATTTTATCAAGGAAGCAACCAACAAATAACTCATTGGTATTACGTCTGACTTACGACCGCATCCCGGCTCCTAGCGACATGGAATAGGGAGTAGGATGGCGTAGTTAATCCTAACGGGCTAGGTACCATAAAATATTCCCGAAAAGCATTGGTTTCTTCGTGAAGAACATCCAACCGGGAATCTAAAATTCTTGATCGACTCCACATTAACCACACTAGAATAACCAATGAATATATTGGCTAAAGAAGCTGCTCCACCTTTCTGTAGTTGGTGCTGTCCCTTCATTGGTGGCGCACGTTTCACTGAAGTATCCCACATTTACCGCGAGATGGCGAACTCGTGAAACTATCCGACTCATTACCTACAATTTTTGATGATTATGTCCAAGCAGCGAATCTAGCTTTAAATTTTATTCAACAGTGCGCATAGGACAGTCTTGAGAGTGAGACGGCATTATGGTCTCGCTGGCTTCCAGGGATGGCTGTATCAGGAGTGACACCCCCGGAAGGACTTCGACTGTTTCCAGCTGGCGTATTTCCCATCGTTTGAGCAGTTACCAGACAGCGCCAGACAACAGGCTGTACTGCGCATGCGCAGCTACGATGACGTAGGCAGCCCGTGCTTGGTGCTTGCTTTGTTCATACGCTTTTCTGTGTGGAATTTCGTGCGTGGTGGGGCATCATGTAACCATGTGCAGCCCTGCGGCATGTTGGTGAGAGGACATACAGAGTTGTACTTACAGCAATTGTTTTGTCATATACCACCCAGATGAAGGATGCAAATAAGGAAGCAGTTCTTGGCATATTTCAAAATTAGACTCCACAACTCAAAGTACTATAACATTTTGCTATGGGGTGACTTTGACAGTTTTTTTTTAATTTGTACTCTGCAATATTACTGTGTAGCATACCAATTAGGTTTACATCTACACAGCACTGCAAAAAGCTAGTAGGATGGAATACAAACTACTTGCAAAAAAAAAAAAAAAATCTTGTGTAGCTTGCACCAGTATAAAGGACAATAAATTTCATGACTATTTCAAAATTTGTAAAAAATTAACAAGGTTATCTGAGAGGCAAAGAAACTGTACAACTGACAGTTTATATTCTACTCTAGGAATAAATGTAAATCCTTGTACGGAGTTAAAATGATAAAACACGGTATACTGCTAGTCTACAATTTAGCATAGAATGGCATTCTATAAATTTAAGATGTAAACACAAATTAAGAAATAACTTCAGACCTAGAGGAAGTACTAGACAAGTGCCTTGTGATCAAAAAACACTGTTTCACAGAAGGCAGATTTGTAATATTCTGCTACAGCTGTCAATATATTTGAAACAAAGTATCTAATTCAAAACTACTGACCAAAGTTGTCTACTTAGTCAGCTTCAATTCAATGTTTACGTATGTTCGTACGTATATAGCATTAAGAGATCTTACAGTGACATAAAAGGAACAGGACATCAGAGACTACTCCAGCAGCATCGGAGTTTCATAACCCATACTAAAATACTTCATTCCGCTCCAATTGGACATTTATATGTCCAGATGCACTTTGAAGTACCTGATATTCAGCTTTTCTATGTGGTTTTCGTGATACCAATTTTGTTGGAGATCCAGTACTGTATTCTCATGTTTGGTTCTTTATTATGGTATAATGTCATTCCTCCCAGAAAATGAAAATTTGCACTTGAAATTGAACGAAGTTGAAAGTAACCAATAGTGCGGAACGAAACACTTCGTTTCAAATAAACTAACTGCCTCAGCGGAAAAAATTAATAGAAGCAAATTTCTCTACAAAATAGTCAGAAATAGATTCATTAAGACATTAATGGTTGATTGCTAATAAAGTGGAAATAATATAAAATCAGAAAATTGAAACTACTAACTTATTTTTGTGTTTCAAGATTGTATATTAATCCACTTGATGGCTCCCGGCCACAGAAATCTGTTTTGTTTTCATTTGACATGGGAGCCGTAAATGAAGAGACCAGCAATATCACGAAACATATTCACGGGTCACGTGGAGAAGGATCCCCCACCCCCACTACAACTTAAGCTTGCTCTGCGCATGCGCGAATCTGGCAGCTTGGGCGCGCCGGAAAAATTTTTCCGGGTAGCATCTCGCTACTCGCTGCTACTTATTGTGAGCTCATACGGCAAACAGCCACGCTTGAAGTAGCCAGAAGCGGGAGGAAGGCACTGCTCATACGCGAATTCAGCTCTGCGCATGCGCACGAGCCCGTTGGCAACTGCTCAACCGAACCTCCAGAGAATGCCGGAAGTTGCCATCGCGGACATTTGTGGTCGGCAGGGTTTGCCGGGCATTTATGGTCACACCCTGCGTCAGGTAGTTTGAACGGCGATCCCTGTGGCGAGGGAGGCCCTTCCGCGTACTCGTCGTAGTCGCTTTCAAGGCGCCGTTTCCGTATCTTACCCTACACAGACATTACGTAAAGCGCCTCCTTCTTCGACATCTTGGCTTCTTGAAATTACGTTGCAGTAGCATCTAATACCAACATATTTCCAACTACCGTTCCATTTGTACCAAAATATAGAGCTTCTTTTCAATATCCGGAAATCTGAATGTTTAAAACTTTCGGGGCACGAAAGCAGTACCATCGACTATATCAGTATGTAATTTGTTCTTCTAAGCATAAACATCTTCTCTCCGTCTGTACGATAGCTTCTTTGCATACTTATTGACTGTGATAGAAACAGCGCATCACCATGGGAGGGGCAGGAAAGGAACGATGTAAAAAAAAATTAAAAAAACTTCGTATGTTCGCTAATCAATCTGAATGCTGCGTTTGTGGCTATTTCAGTTGCAATGGCTGCCAGTCCAAAGGACAATATAAGGGAAGGAGAAACAGGTATTTGAATGGTTCGTAGGAAGAACGCGACATACTCCACGCTAATTTACTCACTAAAATCCGATACCCCTTGCGGCCAAAAAGTCATTAATAATGTTTCGTGCGACAGTATTGAAAACAGAGAAAGATAACGGCCATTAAATAGGAAATTACAACAGAAAAAGTTAGATGTGCCTGTAATTTCTTGCGACAGGAGGGTCATTTGAGTGATGTTTAATGTTCGCTTCGTTTAGCGAAATCCCACTGCTTATTGATCAGAATCTAGTGAACAGAGTGCGACCAGCTAGTTTAATCATGAAGCTATTTAGGGATGCTCCTGTGAGGCCTAAAACACTAATTTTTACAATTAATAAAGGCGGACCCCATCACACTTCGTACAGGCTGTGGATTCTCTAAATGATAAATGGTCGTTTACCATTCTGCCGTGTTTAAAGTCAGCCTAAACACGTTTCATTATTTTTATGCAATAGCTACAGTAAACTTTGTAACTTAACACCAGAATGAAAAAGGCTAAATGTCCTGGGCAGAGTCAGGAATGTAAAAAAGGGAACTAGTTTTTCGACTTATTTGGCAGCTTAGACGACATTTAAATAAAAAAATGTTAGTATTAGTACTCATGCCATGCAATTATAATGCATCGTGTCACGTTAGTAACATCGTACGTGACATCACTCTCCGCCCCCCCCCCCCCCCCACGAATAAATCCCACCCTCAGAAATTTTGGCCCCTCAGGAAAACTTTAGCTATTACATGTATACAGCACGGGCGCTAATGACCGTAGCAGTTTTGCGCCCTAAAACCATAACACAAAAAAAATTTAGATGTATACTCCTCAGCCATATATTAAATACTGTTTACTATGGCTGGCGAATCTTCTGGATCTTGGGCACAGGAGCAGAGACTTCAGTCTACAAATTGTAAGATGCAGTTGTACCAACCCTTTGAAGCTATGAGAATTCACTGTGTTGGAGAAATAGGGTTAACTAAAAAAAAAAAAATGTAAGTATGTCAAGATATTTTGATCTTAATGCATTTCAATCTGCCCAGGTAAGTCGAAAAGCTACTTCCCTTGTGCTATAATAACTTTTACTCTACCGTAATTTTGCCATTAGACCGCCGTAGCTTGGCAACCGATGTTTACTCTCACGACGACTGATCCGTTATAGGTTTGTCGTCTTTCGAACCATGTTGCTTATATCGTGACAATGGATAAAGCTTTCACAAAACAGATGACCATTAATTACATGCATTTGCCTACCTTCTTCCAAATTTGAACCAATTCGCACAAGTTCTAAACATAGAAAAGGCGCGCGAAAAAAAAAAAAAAAAAAAACACAAATAGTGATCACGTTAATTGCGAATGAAGCTTGATTTTTGAAATTTGTTTCCCAAAGAAGGAAAAACTGTACTATTGTTAGATTCTTGGGGCTGTCAGTGTGAAAGAACCTTACAGAGCATCGTACTTGATAACAAGGAACTTGTTCATCTGGTGATCCAAAAGGGCTCGACGGCACAGGTACAGTCGTGAGAAGTATACATGTTTCGATGTTGGAAGAACTTTGTGAGAAGATTTTCAGATCTAGTTCTGTTGAATGATTTTGATGTCAATCTCCATTTGAGAGACAAAGTGATCAAGCTGAAGTCACAAGAGCATAATTCTTACCAGTGTACTGAAATATACCGGATACAAATCAGGATATTTTGAGGGTCACACACGACAATTTGACATCCTCCTGAATTTTGTTTTATATTGTTTCCCCTGTCGTGTATATTATGTCAAAACACTTCGTTCACTTTATGTGCATGATGTAGGCAAACGTTACGTTTTAAGCATTTATTTACTGATTATGATTACTGTAATGCCCGCATCTCGTGGTCGTGCGGTAGCGTTCTCGCTTCCCACGCCCGGGTTCGATTCCCGGCGGGGTCAGGGATTTTCTCTGCCTCGTGATGGCTGGGTGTTGTGTGCTGTCCTTAGGTTAGTTCGGTTTAAGTAGTTCTAAGTTCTAGGGGACTGATGACCATAGATGTTAAGTCCCATAGTGCTCAGAGCCATTTGAACCATTTTTTTGATTACTGTAATGTTTTTGTGTCATCAGTTACTTGTTATTTTCCTTTAACAAAATACATCTATGTGAAACGGTAAACTGAAAAAATGAATGAAAAGGTAAAATAATAAAACATGAAACAAATATAAGTAAAATAAATAATTAGACTAATACTGAATTTTTTGATATTTTAATTCGATATGTTGAAAATACTTTGACAGCCCATTGTGTACATCTTATTTTCCAAAAATTGTACTTTTGAAAACAGCTTTATTACACATGGATTTAAGTAGCTTAAAAGCTGCTTTAATTTGCTGTAACAAAAGTTTTTTCGAAATTAATAAATGATGGTGGGGTTTTTCGCAAAATTTAAAATTATAAAATTAGATAATACCGTTTTCGATAACGTTAATTACATATCAGCTATCATATGAGATACATTTTTTATATATCATCGTTTCAAAGAGATTCCCTCCACACCTAATAACCCAAATTACATTTCGGGGTGTGTTTTACCCCTTAAAAGTGAAACTGGACACAAAGAAAAAATATATATTGCGTTATTTTGAACCTTATACACATTCACCAAGTTTCATAAAGATTTTTTATTGGCACTTGGGAATGTTCGCTTTTGGACGATCTAAAGTTGTGTCACTGCAATTGGCTGCCGAAGTGCTGTTCTGTTGTCTGTGCGAGCCGATGATTACTTACATTTCACACGGCGCTGACAAATGGTTTTCTCGTCATGGCGCGGCGCGCGTATCCATAATTTTACTTCAGCTGGCGGCGCTGGTTTTCGTGTTTCTCGTTATATTCAAACGCCCGAAGCTACTATTTTAATAACTGTCGTCCGCGAAAGAAATGACAAACTATACGATATCTGATTTGTTCAGAAAACTCTCTCGTTGAAGGGTCACAAAAAAAATAATCGTATTCACAGCCGTTCGTTGCGCCTGGCTGATAGGTAAATACATTATACGTTATCGTTTTACTGGTTGCGTAGGTAAATACATTGTACGTTATTGTTTTACTGGCTGCGTAATTGGGAGCAATTAAGGCTGAGCGACCTGGCACTCAATCTCATTTGCCGTTGGTGGAGAATCACGTTAGCGGCGGCTAAAAATTGACTTTCATACCCCTTTCAAAGTGAAGAGTCCAATACGAGTCTGTGCTTTAATTGCTTGAGTGTATTGGTATTCAAAACTTGAAATGCGACGAGTTGCCAGAGATAATGAACGGACATTTTGACTGAACGTCAAAACCAAGTGTATTTACTGTGCTTGCTGTTGTTTGTTGAATTATATTCATACCAGATGCACTTGCATTTGCACTTGCAAATGTTAAATATGCTTCACCGGTAAACTGAAGTATAAAAATATAATTAAAAATGTGTCTTCTGACGCACTTTTTTGGTTTTCTCGTCCATATTTGTACCAATTCAAACGTAAACAATCCATATTGCGTCTTCTAAATGCCGAATCTTTGACTATTATATGAGACAGTATTCTCATTGTAGTGCGATTACAATTACTACAAGTGACGCATTGCGTTGCCACCTGTAGGGCGCATCGACAGCAGAAACAGAGCACATGACGGGCAGATGCCAACAATGGAGAGTTCGTGCGCTACACTGCAAGATATGATTGACCCTGTCAGATACAGGCAACCCGCACTCTTAACTGTCGAGAGCAATATAATATTAATTGCACTGTAGTTTCAGTTAACATCTGCAACTGGTTGGGTAAACCCCTCAGTCCGTGCTAAGCCATTTACGCGGGGGTAAAAACATCGAAACAAATTTAAATGAAACGACGACCTCACATGTGAAGAGCGCTCGGAAATTGCGCTCCTATAATTATTGGTCACAGTAGACACGCGAGAAGTTCGCCAGCGCCCCCAGAGTACTACTGCTACATGACGGTACCCTTCGGAACTGTTCGTGTTGATTGTGGTCTATTTCAGATTGCTGTCAACCTAAGCTATCTAGCACAAGTTACACTACAGTTGTGTGGTGAAGTGTTATTGCTTTCACCAGGTGTGCGAATGACTTGATTAATAATAGTACACTCCTGGAAATTGAAATAAGAACACCGTGAATTCAATGTCCCAGGAAGGGGAAAATTTATTGACACATTCCTGGGGTCAGATACATCACATGATCACACTGACAGAACCACAGGCACATATACACAGGCAACAGAGCATGCACAATGTCGGCACTAGTACAGTGGATATCCACCTTTCGCAGCAATGCAGGCTGCTATTCTCCCATGGAGACGATCGTAGAGATGCTGGATGTAGTCCTGTGGAACGGCTTGCCATGCCATTTCCACCTGGCGCCTCAGTTGGACCAGCGTTCGTGCTGGACGTGCAGACCGCGTGAGACGACGCTTCATCCAGTCCCAAACATGCTCAATGGGGGACAGATCCGGAGATCTTGCTGGCCAGGGTAGTTGACTTACACCTTCTAGAGCACGTTGGGTGGCACGGGATACATGCGGACGTGCATTGTCCTGTTGGAACAGCAAGTTCCCTTGCCGGTCTAGGAATGGTAGAACGATGGGTTCGATGACGGTTTGGATGTACCGTGCACTATTCAGTGTCCCCTCGACGATCACCAGTGGTGTACGGCCAGTGTAGGAGATCGCTCCCCACACCATGATGCCGGGTGTTGGCCCTGTGTGCCTCGGTCGTATGCAGTCCTGATTGTGGCGCTCACCTGCACGGCGCCAAACACGCATACGACCATCATTGGCACCAAGGCAGAAGCGACTCTCATCGCTGAAGACGACACGTCTCCATTCGTCCCTCCATTCACGCCTGTCGCGACACCACTGGAGGCGGGCTGCACGATGTTGGGGCGTGAGCGGAAGACGGCCTAACGGTGTGCGGGACCGTAGCCCAGCTTCATGGAGATGGTTGCGAATGGTCCTCGCCGATACCCCAGGAGCAACAGTGTCCCTAATTTGCTGGGAAGTGGCGGTGCGGTCCCCTACGGCACTGCGTAGTATCCTACGGTCTTGGCGTGCATCCGTGCGTCGCTGCGGTCCGGTCCCAGGTCGACGGGCACGTGCACCTTCCGCCGACCACTGGCGACAACATCCATGTACTGTGGAGACCTCACGCCCCACGTGTTGAGCAAATCGGCGGTACGTCCACCCGGCCTCCCGCATGCCCACTATACGCCCTCGCTCAAAGTCCGTCAACTGCACATACGGTTCACGTCCACGCTGTCGCGGCATGCTACCAGTGTTAAAGACTGCGATGGAGCTCCGTATGCCACGGCAAACTGGCTGACACTGACGGCGGCGGTGCACAAATGCTGTGCAGCTAGCGCCATTCGACGGCCAACACCGCGGTTCCTGGTGTGTCCGCTGTGCCGTGCGTGTGATCATTGCTTGTACAGCCCTCTCGCAGTGTCCGGAGCAAGTATGGTGGGTCTGACACACCGGTGTCAATGTGTTCTTTTTTCCATTTCCAGGAGTGTGTTTGTCCTTATAAAGTCTATACATGAAATACCAGTTTTCATCTACTCACTTCATTGTACTACAACTTTAATATTATATGCTACAAATAATTACTGTATTTGCCGGTGGCCGTCTCTTTAATGCAAATTCACGAATCCGTGCTCGTCCATGTCAAAATTTATATAACAGTAGCTGTTCGGTACGAGCCGCGCACTCCCGTGATTTGTAAGTAATGGAAGACAAACAATACAACATTTATCCTGTAGCCTCGCTGCGGCCATACCAGTTACCCCTCCTCCCTGAGGCAGGTGGCTAATTTTACTTAGTTCACAGCCGAATTCAGAAGGATCAAGTAAAATTAAACACACCCTGAAATATTACAGTCTCTGTAAGTATTACTGTTTGCTACTGAGCAGGAAAACTACAGTCTTACGAAGCCCTTAACGTCAGCTGACTTTTTTGGATTCCGCTGTTAGCTGCTAAATGTATGCCTGAGAACCGCAAGTCGCACGAATACTTAATTCGCGTCCCGGTTTCACGACCACTGTTCTAGATGAAAACTGGTATCAACAGTCGTCGCTGCTGTGAACTGCCGGCCAGTGTGGCCGAGCGGTTCTAGGCGCTTCAGTCCGGAACCGCGCGACCGCTACGGTCACAGGTTCGAATCCTGCCTCGGGCATGGATGTGTGTTATGTTCTTAGGTTAGTTAGGTTTAAGTAGTTCTAAGTTCTAGGGAACTGATGACCTCAGATGTTAAGTCCCATAGTGCTCAGGGCCATTTGAACCATTTTTTTGCTGTGAACTTCTTTGATATCTAAGCTTCACCGCATTCGGAGGCGCGAAAGTTGTAGTGCTACGCGTATTTAGGTGAGCGATTTGGCCGCCTGGAGTTGGTTAATGGGTGGTGAATTTGCTTGTGAAAACACAACACCACCAACTCACCTAGACTAAATAATAATGGATTAACCGCACACGCACACCAACGCAAGAAACCACCAAATAGTCTAAACAACACCGAACACCTGACAATACTGGACACTCCCCTCTCAAGGATCAATTGAAATTCCAATTAAAATTGAAAATACCTACGGAAAAAGACGCAACACCACCTGCAAATGAACGCTACTGTATTCAAAACATATTGTAAAGCAACTACGCTCGGAATCTGATATCTTTTACAGATTGCCAAAACATATGTACAACGATTAAGAAAATGAACCATGTAGCTTACCATATTAATAGTACCAAATTACTTACAAATTGCACCCCATTTATACATCTACTTATTTATATATGTCTTCACTTATAATGCTCATTATTATTATCCATATGTCTTTATTTTCATTGAAACCTATCTTATAATAATCTTTACTTAAAAAAGAATATATTGCAATAAAATTGAAAGCCATATACGACGAATGCACTTGCAAGAAAAATCAACTGTAATAAAAATAATATGGAAAACCCTACGGCTGAAAAGGTATGTCAGCATGCCCTAAAACAGCCCGCTCTCCTCCCTCAGAGGTTGGAATGAAAAGTGGAAAAAAAATTGTGCGGCTGAGGACTACCTGTGCGGCTCCAGGGCTGAGGACGCTTCACGGTCAGTCCGGCTTGGCGAGCAGGTAGAGAGACAAGCAGCGTGGCCGGATGTGGGTAAACCCCGATACGGGGAATTTTGACGGCGTACGTTCGCTTTAGAGGACAGTCAATGCTCCAAGAAATGGCGGAGTGTCAGACACTCTTAAAGATGGCTAACTCACAGCTTTTAGAGAGTCAATAATAGTTTACAGTCAAGTATTAAACCAAATCTGAATACACTGGCGACCCCAGGTAAATGAGGAGCATCCAATAACATTATTTCAATATATTTAAAACAACAGACGTTATTTCACAGTGAATAAACATTTACACAATGAACCTCTGAATTAACAGCTTTTCATCTTTTCATGTGATTTCAACAAACGATATCTCAGAAGACAGCATTTAACTATAACTGAAAGCCACTCATCTGTATGCATTATATTTATTGACTTATGACGTCTTTTATATCTTTTTTATCATGCAAATGTTTGTCAGAACATCGTATTCTCCACAAGAACACAGCTAATGAATGCAACATTAATACCTCACATAGTGTCATACTCTTGTATTTATTTAATGAATGTTACTAATTTCGCCAGATATTTAACTACTGTTTGCAACTGCTAATACAAAATCATGGTGACTTAAGAAGTGGTCAATTGCATCTGTTAGCTGACACCACTACTGTAAAGAGTACCAAAATACACTTTTGACAAGCACGCCGTAATAATCGTTTACAATATATTTAACTACAATCGGTTGTCATTCTTCGTGAGTGCACTTGCAAGACTGCTGGCCTATTTATTTATGAACAGACTTTTATTTACATTCATTGTGAATGGTCTGAGTATGACTGAATGTTTACAACAATGTTTTAATTTAAATATTGCTGTATTATATTAGTTCAGTGGGGGAAGTGGTTATATTGAGTCAAATCGTGTCTGTAGAATGTAGGAACCATGTATTTTTTATGGTGCCAGCCTTCCGCCAATGGAGAAGCAGACGGCAGAGGAACACTACTGGAGTTACGTATGTAGAGACAGGGACTTCTCGAGGAAGAGCTCAAGAGAGCTGTTCCGGAAACTTTTTGTTGAGATTTCGTGGAAGGCAGACCTGCCTGTGGTAACATACGATATTCCGTCATGTCGGTGACAGACTCTGGGCGGTGAACGGCCGCATCAATATGTAAACTTCTGGAGGGACTTTATATTTCGAGAGGTCTGAATGTGCTCCAAGTGTAGGACCAACTTTTTCTGCTTGCACTGCGGATCTGAGAATAGACGGAGTATGCGTTACTATTCTTTCTATTGTGTGTGGTAATTTGTGAATCATCATGTTGACCTTTGAACTATTTTGAGCTGGTTAATATTTCGTGTAATGTGATCACGAAATGGACGTATGTAAATGGAAGGGGGAGGGGGGAGAAAGGAAAAGAAAGGGAAGGAACTACTGATGTCAGCTGGCCGGCCGGGGTGGCCGAGCGGTTCTAGGCGCTTCAGTCTGGAACCGCGTGACCGCTACGGTCGCAGGTTCGAATTCTGCCTCGGGCATGGATGTGTGTGATGTCCGTAGGTTAGTTAGGTTTAAGTAGTTCTAAGTTCTAGGGGACTGATGACCTCAGATGTTAAGTCCCATAGTGCTCAGAGCCATTTGAACCATTTGATGTCAGCTGCATCAGGACTTAATGTGGTGTCAGTGGCGACGAGTTAAAATTTGTCAAATGGCTCTGAGCACTATGCGACTTAACTTCTGAGGTCATCAGTCCCCTAGAACTTAGAACTAATTAAACCTAACTAACCTAGGGACATCACACACATCCATGCCCGAGGCAGGATTCGAACCTGCGACCGTAGCGGTCGATCGGTTCCAGACTGCAGCGCCTAGAACCGCACGGCCACTCCGGCCGGCCAGTTAAAATTTTTCCTGGATCGAGATTCGAGCCAGGGATATCCTGCCTACTAGACTGTTGCTTTAAACACTGCGCCATCCGGACACAGTGCTTAATGTAAATGCGTGGACTATCTCGGTACGCAGGGCATGAAAGCAGACATGTGAGGCTCGAGATTACGACGACATCGAGCTGTTCTTTTTTAACAGAGTTGTGCACAGCTCAACTACCTAACGTGCCAGCAACACAAGGTTAGGTCGCCACTGGTTTTTTCGTATAGAATGGTCTGAAGAGGAGGAACTACTTAGCAGAAAACAGTTAGGTAGCGTCGCAAAGTCCAATGGCAGTCCCAGTTTGCGAAAGCAATTTTATTAGGCTTAGCTCATACGACAGTTACTGTTCCGCCGCAGATACATACTGTAGAGCTAGTGGTTTGCAAAAACAGTTGTTTGATAAGTAACGGCCTAGGCGAGGTCTCAAAAATTAGAAATAAACGGTATTTTTCCCCAGACTATTAAGAGTTCGTGTGAGACTGATTCTAATAGTTTTTATCTCTTACCCCGATACCTTAATTCTATGAGACTTCGAAGAACATGTTCTGAAGGTTAAGTAGAGGCTATTCACGATGCATTGTCTAGTCGAGTGATAGATACACCGGACTGCTACGGGCCTCGTTACTGGAATAGGAGTAGAGAATACTTTCCCCCTTCAAACCGAGCCTTGCAGCACTTATTAAAACCATTTAATAAAATATGTAAGCGCAGGAAGTTGATTTGAATGATTATGTAACTACATCAAGAATGAAATCCTGTTCGCCGCGCGTCGTCTGGGCAGTACAGACGAGTGCAGTCTACGTTCCTCTTGCGACTTAGCGACATGAAGACAGGGATCTTTTCAAGCTGACATTTTTTTTTTATCAGAAAACATTGAATTTATCAGTACGGGTTATCTGCTTGCAGTCGTCCAAATTATATTAGGATTTACTTAAAATTTCAATTTCCTAATATCCTCTAAATTATCTACGTAAAAAAATTAACATAGTATTTGTTAAATTCTTTAAATTCGTATATACCGGTTTTAAATCGCTAAGTAAACTTTTACCATGAGCGTTATGCTTAGACAGTTGTTAATCTGTGTGGACAGTTACGGTTAGTGCTCGTCACTGAGCCGGCAGTTTCACGTCATTTCACTCACAAATAAAAATGGCTCTGAGCACTATGGGACTCAACTGCTGAGGTCATTAGTCCCCTAGAACTTAGAACTAGTTAAACCTAACTAACCTAAGGACATCACAAACATCCATGCCCGAGGCAGGATTCGAACCTGCGACCGTAGCGGTCTTGCGGTTCCAGACTGCAGCGCCTTTAACCGCACGGCCACTTCGGCCGGCTTTCACTCACACGGACTTTCCTCGGTTACACAGGGAGCGCGGGGAATTCAAATACGTGGACCCAGCTGAATGTCTTCTGGTTTATTCAAAAGCTTGCAATCCATTTGGATACAAAAATTATCCATAAATGGTATCTGTGTGTACTTCACAGGGGTTAGAAATGCAGTAAGAAGGAAACTTTCAAAATTCATATTAATGTATTATGGTTGGAACTACCTTTAGGTGTACCAAAACAGACAGTGTGGAACTCCATCCGCTCTTCTTCGTTAAATTTATGCGAGAATTTTAACGTTATTTGCTGATATACCTTCAGAATCCACTGTTCAGTGACTCTGAATCCGTTAGTCAAATGAACGTGTGCTCCGTTCGCTCGGGACCGACCTCTTTACACGTTTGTCACCTGTTACAGTAGTGACAGTAGTGTGCTCCCTCCGTTTACTTCAAATTATTAGATGCTGCCCAGTTAACCAGATCCGTTAATCAGCTGCAGTGGTGAAACTTTCTGGGTGATTAAAACCGTGTGTCAGACTGGGACTCGAACCTGCGGCCTTCGTCATTCGCGGGAAAATGGTTTACTGACTAAGCTATCCAAGCAAGATCCACGTTCTACCCCCACAGCTTTATTTCCGCTAGTACCTCTCTCTCACGTACCAAACTTGACGTAAGTTCTGCGTAGTAGGACTGTTGATATTCTTATAGATACCGGGAATTCGATACATCGATATTAAAAATAAAATATCTTTATCGGCTCTAGATATACATAAAAAATTTATCGATATTTCGAAGGAGAAAATATCGAAGTAGCGGCCTATAAAAATATCAGCTGAACATTGTAAATATACCGACAGTTTTAGAGCTGTATATTTAATTATTGATTTATTATTAGATAAATGGTTCAAATGGCTCTGAGCACTATGCGACTTAACTTCTGAGGTCATCAGTCGCCTAGAACTTAGAACTAATTAAACCTAACTAACCTAAGGACATTACACACATCCATGCCCGAGGCAGGATTCGAACCTGCGACCCTAGCGGTCGTTCGGCCCCAGACTGTAGCAGCTAGAACCGCACGGCCACTCCGGCCGGCTATTATTAGATATTCTGTACATCAACAAACCAGTATATACCCCTTAGAGCAAGAATTTAAAGGGAAACGATGCTCGTTCATACTTGGCGATAACCACTTTGCTAACAATGGTAACTGCATGTAAGTGGCGCACTGAAAGCTGTCCGATGGGTCTGTTGTTCGGTTTCGCCACATTTTTGATTTCTCTGAAAAACTTCATGTCGACTTGCTTGTTTTTTCTTTCCTGCAAACGCCAGCGAACTAGCAGTCGTAGCGTCAAAATTGCGTGGTGAAATTAAACATTGCAGTTTCTGTTGGTAGCGCCGATTACGTCAGAATTTCTCCTCACATGTCTCCGCTTACCGTGAAGACTAATCTTGTCATTTAGAGTTTTGCACATCTGTTTCAGCAACTGTTTTCTTGTGGGAACACATAGGTATATCGATATTTTTTTTCGGCAGACCTACTGCATACTATGCGGGCCTGACACATCTGGAAGAAAGGGTATGACGGACACATGGCTTACCCACAGCCTGGTAGGGGAGAGGAGGAGAGGGGAGGGTTGGTTTCCAGAATCAGTTTTCACTCTGCAGCGATGTGTGCCCTGATATCAATCTACCTTGGAGATTAAAACTGTGTGCCAGACAGGGACTCTAAACTGAGACCTGCCCTGCATAGGTCCATGTTAATGTCTTTCTCCGACATATAGTTTTATTCCGCCAGAAAAGTTTCAGATATCAGCACTCACTTTGCTGCCGAGCGAAAATTCATTCTGAGCTCTAGTGACGGCTAAAGTGTCCACTCGAAATGTCATTTACAGGTGAAAACGAGAAAAAACTTGTACAACAGATACAGATTCTGATCCAGGCGACACTTTTGAGAGCTTCCACGCATTTATGAGTGAGAACTACTGGAATAGTACACATTTGAATAGCTACCGTGGCATGTTATCACCAGGTGCGCGTAGGCGTTTGTGTGTGTGTGTGTGTGTGTGTGTGTGTGTGTGTGTGTGTGTGTGCGCGTATGATGGGAGAGTGGAGGGAGAAAGGCTATTATTAACACTACAGACAAGCTGTGGCGTCTGTGCTTACTACGTTTTTATTTATGTTTACGTTTATTCCCGCTATATATTTAGAAGTCGTTAGCGAGCTGCAGACGGCGAACCGCACTGACGATGTCGCTAACGGGCATGGTACATCTGATACGCATTGTACTCACTTTACAACTCTACAAAGTATCAGTCACTGCGATAGAAGCCCGTTAGGCAATTTTATATCACAGTACAAAGTACTTTAGCTACAACGGAGCAGGCTTTGTGCTTAGAACTCTTCCATATTTCTTTAAAACGCCGCGGGATTTTTAAGGCACACACCAAATTAACGTTCAGTCATATCATCTGTATTTGTAATTCACTCTCGTCATTTTTACGGATGAAGCAGACGGATTTTCAGAACAAACCATCTTTCTCTTCGAAAAACTATTATGAATCGAGCGAGATGACAATCGATAAAATAGTGGTTCGCCTAAATCGCTTAAAGACAATGTCGCGATGGTTCCTGTGGAAAGAACTCTGCCGATGTCCTTCCCGTCCCAGCTTATGCTCGTCGTCGTCGTCGTCGTCGTCGTCGTCGCCGCCGCCGCCGCCGCCGCCTATTTCATCCAAAAAGCTTCGAACATGGACTGGCAAGCAACATCCCCTCCCCCAACCAAACGAAGGACAATTAAGACTAGGGCTACAAACTATCTACGACAAAATTTGATATGGCCTGAAGTTGCAGGTAGACACTGCTAAGGGAGGTAGGAATCTCTAGTCATGTATCTTTCCGCATTATCGCCACGTCTGCAGCACTGACAGTTGGACCAGACGGTTTTCATCCATTTTCACATATCACATAAACATTAAGTTTAGACGCCATACTCACTCCACAAAATTATTTTCTTTCGTCTCATGCTAAAACGGAAGCTGATGCAAATTTCTAAAATAAAATTTCAGTCCTTTAAATAAAGCATGTTTCACAATGAGGACCAGACTACTGTGGCCGCACACTGCTCTCAGAATGACCGGGTGATACAGGCTGAAACCGATAATATCGAAATATATATGCGACTGTTAGTGGAAATACGAATTATAAACTTTCTCACGAGACCAGGTACAGTCACATTCCACTTCAAAGTAATGAGTACTGTTATTTCCCAATGCAAGCAGGAAAGTGACTGCGGAAAGTGTGTTCGTGTACAGGCGCGACGGTTTGGTATTAATTCCATTAATTAATGAGAAGGCCTTTGGCCTTGCCGTAGTGGTAACAGATTCCCGTCAGATCACCGAAGTTAAGCGCTGTCGGGATTGGCTAGCAGTTTGATGGGTGACCGTCCGGGTCTGCTGAGTGCAGTTGGCAAGCTGGATGCACTCAGCCCTTGTGAGGTCAATTGATGAGCTACTGGACTGAGAAGTAGCGGCACCGGTCACGAAAACTGACAATGGTGTTCTGACTACATGCCTCTCTGTATCCGCATCCAGTGATGCCTAAGGACTGAGGATGACACGACGGCCGGTTGATACCGTTGGGCCTTCACGGGCTGTTCGAACGGTGTTTGTTTCGTTTTTAGTTAATGAGCAGGGGAGGAAAGTGACTGTGGGAAAGGAGAAGACGAAGGAACATGGTTGCCAAATGTTAAAGCTGTATACGGAAGTGGTGTGCAACTTACGGAAGGAAAGGCGACGCTGAAAGGAATGGGCACAGTAATTAGACACACAGACCTATTCGTTCCACGTGGCACTGTGAATGCATTGATCTGTTACACCGTCTAATCCAAAGTACCCAAACAGCCTCATGTACAGTGGAATAGGCCATCAGATGTCACGGGAGGCGAACCCGTCACTATACCACTAACGATTTTTCTTTCCTCTCGGCTGACAGAGACTGGCAATAGCCAGTCGTTTAACCCCAATTTTAAACATAGATAATAAAATGGAATATTCATGTAGTTAACACACTGAAATATTAAGTAGCTATTTTAAAATTTGTCGTTTATAAAATTCTAAATTTCTGTTCTAGGTTAAAAACAGAATTCCCTGAGATTTCCGAGATTTTTCTTGGTAAAATATAATTCCCTGAAAATTCTATTTTCCATAAGACTCGCCACCTTGTTGAACTTAATAGAGAGGACATGTGTGACACTGTTGTATCTATGCAGTTGGTGGTGATATGATCCTACAAGGCTGGTCTCATGGAGGAGTATCTTCAACAGGAAACAATTCGTAAAATGGAGTGGCAAGCATAATGCGGGCGATGACACGTACTGTTTTAAATAGCGCGACTGACAAGGGGACTAAGCCTACTCGTCGTAATCTATTTCATTCAGATTTATGGTATACAGCATGCGGCGCTTAAATTCGGATAAATTTTCATTTGAATTTCCCGCCATACCATAACTCCGCCGGAGGTCACGATTGGCGTTCTTCAAAGCCATAGGAATAAGAACCTCAAAATGGCCGAGATGCTACGAACAAGTGCGGAGTACAACCGAAGAGCCGCGACAATCTAAAGTGTTCGCGCTGGGCGTTCGCCCACTGAAATAGTTCGATTCTTCGGGTATCCGAGATCAACGGTTTCCAATATTGTGGTCAAGTATAATGCGTCGGAGAAGTCTGGGAAAGGGTCTGCAAACCCGGCGAGAAAACCTCATTCGAGGAAACGCCTGTCGCGAACTGTGGCAGTCATCGAACAGGCTCGGGCGCTGATTTCGGAGGACCCGGGGCAATCGCTGAGGAAAATGGCGTCGGAATTAATGCCAGCGAGCGAACAATGCGTCGGATGGCACAGGAGGACCTCATACGAAACATGTAGTCCAAAACTGGCTCTCGGATAACGTTGACCTGTTCTGGTCAAAGGAGTTCTGACCTCCGAATAGCCCTGATTTGAACCCCCTCGAGTACTATGTTTGGAGCGTAGCCGAAAGAATTACCAATAAGACGAAGCACCCTAATGTCTCAACTCTACGCATCGCTATCGAAGCAGCATTCGCGAATATGGACAGCGCTGTTTTAAAGAGTGCGTGCGATCGCTTCAGGACAAGATTGGAGGCGATCATTGCAACTGAAAGGGTTTACGTCGAGTAATGTAACTCTTGAAAGATACCACTACTTATACGTACAAGTATTTTCATTCTAATTTGTTTTTTGTTTTAATAAATTTGCTTTTAAAAGAGTTTCATTTGTCCGGATTTAAGCGCCGCACCCTGTATGTAGGGCTTGGTTCAAAAATGGCTCTGAGCACTATGCGACTTAACTTCTGAGGTCATCAGTCGTCTAGAACTTAGAACTAATTAAACCAAACTAACCTAAGGACATCACACACATCCATGCCCGAGGCAGGATTCGAACCTGCGACCGTAGCGGTCGCTCGGTTCCAGACTGTAGCGCCTAGAACCGCACGGCCACTCCGGCCGGCTAGGGCTTGGTCAGAAACGAAAGTCACAAGTGAATGCTCCAGATGACCAAGCCTTCGGAAGAAAATAACGTTTTTGGCGCGGGTCGGGCAAGAAGTGAGCTACTTGTGTTAGCTTGCTTTCCAGGCAGCGGTTGGCCGCAGCGAAAGGAGTACAAAACGAGGGCCGTGGGGTGCTATATATGCTCAATATATCGTATTTATTAATATCTTCATAAAAGGCATAAGAAGGAAAGGCAAAGAAAATTTGGAATAGCAAAATAATAATTCTACTATAAGTAGAAGTTCTAAGTTCTAGGCGACTGATGACCTCAGAAGTCGCATAGTGTTCAGAGCCATTTGAACCACCATGGTACTTAACTTCTGAGGTCATCAGTCCCCTAGTACTTAGAACTACTTAAACATAACTAACCTAAGGACATCACACACACCCATGCCCGAGGCAGGATACGAACCTGCGACCGTAGCGGTCGCTCGGTTCCAGACTGTAGCGCCTAGAACCGCACGGCCACAACGGACGGCATATGTTCGTCTTTCACACGTGTGCTGAATGACAGTCATTGAATCTTAATTTTACGTCTATTTTGCTGAATTTATGTTAAGTTGTGCAGAGAGTCTGTAATCTTGCTTTTCAATGCCACCACGAATCATCTGAAGCACGTAGTAGAACGTTTCTCTCTTCATCTTATATATTCGTAAAACTTTGATAGTTCTTCCAGTAACTAAGGTAAGACTGTTCCGTATTCGCCACTTTCTTTTCGAAACAGATTTAGCTCATTCATGTGAATTCAGCATCACAGCAAAATTCGCAGCACAGCACTCTCCCCCAAGCGCAGAGTCATCGTTGCATCCACACCGCCCACGGAAGTTAAAATAAATTCTAACCTTCTTGATATAATAGATTCCAACTCAGCCTAACCACCCCGTACCTGCCAAAAACTGACGAAAGATGAGAGGCATTGAGACCAATCTGTCGGCCGATGTTATCGGGCGACCTCTCGCGAAGGCGTAAGGCGACCGTTGTCGGTGCTTCTGTGAACGCAGCCTGAACAGACTGCGTTAACATGGATGTTCTTGCTCGGGGATCTGCGTGGCTCGTCCTAAATCACGCTGTTGGGATTATCTGATTGATGTGGGAGGCATATCCTACACCGGTCCTCCATTTGCAAACCCATGTCGCGCGTGAGCAGATTCGCAAAGAAATGGTATTAGCTTCTTACAGAGCAACACACACCATTGTTTTCATCACCTCTCGCGTTCTACTTCAGAATTGTGTGCGCGAAGTGCAACTGCCCGTAAGACACGTCACCATAGGCCGTTTGACAACTACTGCGTGATGAAGGCGTAATATAAACCATTGGATGCATTACGAACTACAACAATGCAATCTATTCTCCTTCTGCGAGTTTTTCTGAAGTCATATACCCACCACACATTAGGTTATCACTCTTATCTCTCGGTCCATATCAGTTTCCCTGCCCACACCTCCGCGGTACCCATTTCGTTTACATTGGAGATACAACACTTTCCACACCACTGTCTTCTTGTAATTACCGCGCATCTGCACTGCTCCCTGAGCGAGCCTGTGTTTAGAATAGCATTCGCATTGAAAGTCCATGTGTCGCTGTCTTAGGTTAATGCTGCGATTCTGAACTTTCTTTTTGAGAATTATCGGACGTTTGGAAGACAAATTTTCTTCCCACAAGCACTACAATCTATTTTTAATTTTTTTTATTTTTTTCGTATACTTTAATATCTACCTTGAGCTGCAGTGAATACAAAACCTCAGGTTATTTAAATGTTTAACTGTCTTTACGCCTTACTTCGAAAACTGTTCATTTGAGTTCTTTCAAATGGTTCAAATGGCTCTGAGCAGTATGGGACTTAACATCTGAGGTCATCAGTCCCCTAGATCTTAGAACTACTTAAACCTAACTAACCTAAGGACATTACACACATTCATGCCCGAGGCAGGATTCGAACCTGCGACCGTAGCAGCAGCGCGGTTCCGGACTGAAGCGCCTAGGACTGCTCGGCCACAACGGCCGGCGTTTAGGAGACAATCTGAGCAGCAGTTTTAGAGCGTTTGCCGATGACGCACTAGTTTAGTGCACTGTAAAGTCATCAGAGGATCAAAAATGCAAAACGATTTGGAAGAGAGTCTGTATGGTGCGAAAATTAGCAATGGTCCCTAGATAATGGGAAGTGTGGGGTCATCCACATAAGTGCTAAAAGGAATCCGTTACACTTCGGTTACATGATAAATCAGTCAAATCTAAAGGCCGTAAATTCAAATAAAAACCTAGGAATTACAATTAAGAACAACCTAAATTGGAAAAAACACACAGAAAATATTATGCGGAAGGCGAACCAAAAACTGCGTTTTATTGGTAGAACACTTATGAGATGCAAAAGATCTACTTAAGAGCCTGCCTACACTACGCTTGTCCGTCCTCTTTTGGAGTACCGCTGCGCGGTATTCGAGAGTGGAATAATAAGAAAATTATTGTAAAGGTGGTTCTATGAACCCTCTGCCAGACACGTAAGTGTGATCTGCGAGTATCCATGTAGATGTAGAGGTAGAGGTAGAAACGCACCCAACTTCTGAACACTTGTAAAGCGATGGAACTACTCATTTCGACGCCTCTGCGATGATGGTCAGAACAGCGACGCCCAGCGTTGAAATCATGCTGTTTTCTTAACGGTCGCCGTGGAAAACATTCAGACCCACCGCCGCCCAGAACGGACACTGAAAGGCCTCAAAGGGTGGCACATACAGCGCCAACGAACTCATCTCTTATAATGGGGCGTTGATTTCCACAACGACAGCCTGCAGTGCGATGGGCAGCGGGACGGCGTTCTTGACAACCATTGACACTGCCGAACGATTCAACCGTCCTCTAAGGTCATCCTGCGCCTGAACATAATCGCACCACGTTTCAAGTGTAGCGCGATCGCAGTTTTTGCTCTGGTACAATGTGGAACCACTAGTGACCGTTCAAAACCATTCGACTCAACTTGATCCCAAGCAGCAAGGTGTTACGCTTTTTCTGCGTCCTCCTGTCGTGTGATCACAGGGGGGGGGGGGGGGGGGGGCGCAGAGTCTGATTCCAATGTGCCAGCGCAACAGACATGCTTTCGACTCACCTTAGATTTCGCATGTGGACAGCAGGCGCTAGTTCAGTGACGTAGCGCCACTCAGCACTGGGGTGCCGAAATGGTTGTTTGTCACACCGGAGCCTAGAAACCAATGACTGGTGTCTATGTACAGGAACATTTTTGAAGTGCCAACAAAGATGCGCGAGTGGCACCGACAATGTTGTGCCGTACTGGAGGAAGTGGGGCAGGATGTGGGTGGGGGAAGGGAAGTGTTCCCTTTGCCATTTTATTCACGTACATGTCAATGTAGCACCTCCCACTCCCCCACATCCGTAATCATCACGCAACAGGAGAGCTGAAATAGAACACAATCTTTGCTCCTCCGGATCACCTCTAAATTTCGTTGAATGGTTTTTAACGGTCCCTAGTGACTTCACCCTGTACAACAGGGCAAAAATTGCGATCGCGGTACACTCCAAAGTGGCCAGATTATTTTCAATGGGGTTGCAGGCCCACGGTGTGCTTAGAGAAGGTTCGAATAGATCGGGCAGTGTCAGCAGCGTCAAAGGTTGTCAAGAACGTCGTCCTCTCGCTCATCGCATTGTAAACTGTCGTTTCCTACCGCGAAATGTGTGGGAATCAATACCCCGCAGGGAAGTAATTGTTTGAAACTTCCTGGCAGATTAAAACTGTGTGCCCGACCGAGACTCGAACTCGGGACCTTTGCCTTTCGCGGGCAAGTGCTCTACCAACTGAGCTACCGAAGCACGACTCACGCCCGGTACTCACAGCTTTACTTCTGCCAGTATCTCGTCTCCTACCTTCCAAACTTTACAGAAGCTCTCCTGCGAACCTTGCAGAACTAGCACCCCTGAAAGAAAGGATATAGCGGAGACATGGCTTAGCCACAGCCTGGGGGATGTTTCCAGAATGAGATTTTCACTCTGCAGCGGAGTGTGCGCTGATATGAAACTTCCTGGCAGATTAAAACTGTGTGCCCGACCGAGACTCGAACTCGGGACCTTTGCCTTTCGCGGGCAAGTGCTCTACCAACTGAGCTACCGAAGCACGACTCACGCCCGGTACTCACAGCTTTACTTCTGCCAGTATCTCGTCTCCTACCTTCCAAACTTTACAGAAGCTCTCCTGCGAACCTTGCAGAACTAGCACTCCTGAAAGAAAGGATATAGCGGAGACATGGCTTAGCCACAGCCTGGGGGATGTTTCCAGAATGAGATTTTCACTCTGCAGCGGAGTGTGCGCTGATATGAAACTTCCTGGCAGATTAAAACCGTGTGCCCGACCGAGACTCGAACTCGGGACCTTTGCCTTTCGCGGGCAAGTGCTCTACCAACTGAGCTACCGAAGCACGACTTACGCCCGGTACTCACAGCTTTACTTCTGCCAGTATCTCGTCTCCTACCTTCCAAACTTTACAGAAGCTCTCCTTGGAAACTTGCAGAACTAGCACTCCTGAAAGAAAGGATATAGCGGAGACATGGCTTAGCCACAGCCTGGGGGATGTTTCCAGAATGAGATTTTCACTCTGCAGCGGAGTGCAGGAGAGCTTCTGTAAAGTTTGGAAGGTAGGAGACGAGATACTGGCAGAAGTAAAGCTGTGAGTACCGGGTGTGAGTCGTGCTTCGGTAGCTCAGTTGGTAGAGCACTTGCCCGCGAAAGGCAAAGGTCCCGAGTTCGAGTCTCGGTTGGGCACACAGTTTTAATCTGCCCGGAAGTTTCATATCAGTGCACACTCCGCTGCCGAGTGAAAATCTCATTCTTCAAGTAATTGTTTCGTTGACGCCCTATATGCAATCTCCTGAGACCTTTTCGTGTCGATACTGAATGACGGTACGTCTGAAACATTATCCTCGACCACCCGCAAGAAAATAAGCTGATATCAACACAGATGCCTCGAAAAAATGGGTGAATGTGGGTAAGATGGAATATGATGGACTCATCGTGTGACACGTCCACGGTGGCGTTATGCAGAATTGTGGTGACATTTGGCGCCAATGTGACGTCATTTACGTGTAATTCTGAGCTCCGGCCATCTTTTTCGCATGTATCGACACTTTGTTTGAAGCGTCGCCGAGCCTAAAGTTATCGCAGAGCGCCACGCGTTTGCACCACTACAGAGGAAGGTTGTAGGCACCTTTGAGCCAGTTTTCGAACTTCTACGCCGCAATAGGAGACAATTACGAGGCATCGTAAAAATGACCCTTTAATTGTGTTACGCAGTGTACTTGCGTATTATTCATCCACAGCAGTGATGCGAGACCGTGCCACAGTTCGTTCTTGTATTTTTCTTTTCTTTTTCATTCATGTTTGAGTCATTCCCGGAAAGGAAAGGGCGGTTCCTTGTAGAACTTTTTTTGTTTTGAACCACGCCAGTGTAGCTGGTAATGAGGGAGAGGGATAAGCTTTGTTGCAAGGTTCACTGTCACCACTTTGACAACGCTTAAAATTAAATGTAGAATGGGTAGAGCAGGACTAAGAGGGAAGCGCAAATTACAGGACAAGATGCGCCAGTCTGAGGATAGACGGACGGAATTGTTTTTGTGTAATCGCCGAATAATACAATTTGCCTTGTTTGCGAAACTGCTGTACCCGTCTGGAAGGAATACAACTTAAGGAGGCACTATGAATGCCGGCATTCTGCATTTTCTGAATTGCCAAAAGACCTACATAAACAGAAGATCTCTCTTTGAACGAGAACTGGCATGTCAGCAAGCGTTTTCAGAATCCCTGCTGAAGGTTCAGAAACTGCAACAGAAGTAAGTTTAGAAATAACTCGCGTTATAGCAAAAATTATCCCGTCATTTACGTACGGAGATTTTGTCAATAATTGTACCGTGATGCTGCAAAAAAGATTTGCCCGGAATTAGTTAAACATTTTGCGGAATTTCAGTTGAATCTGTTGACTGTGCAAAGGAGAATTGCTGCAATGTCGGCAAATATAAATCGCAAGTTAAAATTTGCTCAAAGAGATTTGCTTACTTCTTATTGGCTGTTGATTAATCAACTTATATCACCTATACACCCAATTGTATTTTCACGTGGGATAACGCACGAGTTTGCAGTATGCAAAGAGGTAATTGGAATGAATTCGCTGTCAGAGGGAACAAAGAGTAGTAGTATGATCACTGGACTCTCGAAAGAGTACTCGACATTTATTTATAGCTAAGTTAGCAGATATTACGACTGACTGAGCGACTTCCATAGTGGGAATTAATTCTTGATTCTTAACATTACTGAAACAGCAGTTATGAGCGTACAGTGATGATTTGGTAGAACAGCACTGTATAATCCACCACGAGACTTCGTGCCCAAAGGAAATAGGTTTTCAATATGTCACGAAAATTGTGGTTTCAACGATTAATTTCGTAACATCTCACAGTCTCCAACACAACTTAAAACTTTTGTTGAAGATACTGACAGCGAATAGAGTGATCTGATTTTTTACGTTACGGTAAGATGGGGAAGTCGCGGTAAATCGCTTGTGCTGTTAATTGAAATAAAGATCTTCACGACTGAAAAGGACAGAAATACCTCTGAATCAATAAATACGGACTTGTTATGTGACTTTGCATTTTTGACTGATTTTATTAATAGTCATTTAAAAACGTTGACTGCGCGGCTTCAGGACAAAAATCAGTCGATTACTCAACTTTATGGTCATCTTCCATCTTTTCAGTTTAAGTTAAATCTCTTTCAAACCCAGCTGAAGTCGGGCAAGTATGTCCATTTTCCTAACTACAAGAGAGTGTCAATAGTTGAAAGTAAACTTTAAGAGAGTATACGATGAAAAAGACGGTAACCTGAAATCAGCCTTCAAGGCTCATATCACTGATTTTCGCAAGATGAGGCCGTTGCTACAAACATTTAACATTTAGCAACCCTTTCGCCATTTTGTCTGAAAATTCACCAGAATTTGTGCAGTTTGAACTCATCGACATGCGAAACGATAGAACACTGAGAATTAAATTCGATGAAACTAATCTGTTGAATATCTATCGTTGTCGGCAGAAACAATTTTATGTTAACGGCAGATGAAGCATTAAAATGCGCTATCCTCTTTGGGTCAGTTTATATAACATGCGAAAGAACTTTTTAATAATGAAAATTAATAAATCAAAAATAGGACAAATGGAGTCAATTTTCTACTGAGGGTTGCAGCCCGCGGTACTATCAAGTCTGTATGCCCCTGGTCTAAAGGAATTGGCACAGCATCTATTATCAAGTTATGAAGATCATTTCAGATGAACAGCAAATATTGGACGACGAGGTAGGAGCACGGAAATATTGGAGGAAAAGGTGCTTACATACATGTGTCTCCTGTCTGTCAACAGGAATGGAGTTACAGCTGGCTGAAGTGGAATGTACTGTTACGCAGTATGTTGGAATAAAATGTGCCCACTGAGATATCTGAGTCCTGCTGTCACTCTTAATAGTGTTTATCGCATTTCAGCACAACGTGGGTCACCCAAAATGTTACTACAGAGTACACACACAGGCAACGTAAGGAAGGTATTAACAAAGCTCCTTATAAATGTCGTAGGCTCTTTCCTAACAGCAGAGCATACAACTGAAGCGTTTGCCCTTCACCAGGTTTCTGACAATCTTGACCAATAGGAATGTGTTTAGTGGACATTGCACTAAATTTCTTAGTGTCTTTTTCATCTTTTTATTCATAGGAAGATACAATCACTTTAAGCGGGGAATTAAACCAGACCCGATCTTTCCGAAATCACGCACAAAAAATGTATTGCACTGGCAACTGATATCCCACAGAAGCTTAGAGATGCTAGGTCACTGATTGAACGATATATAGGTAAGCTGTGCAGCGAGTAAGATATTTTATTCCCACTGGGCGGTCGAATCAGGAGCTGTGCTAGGCCACCTTGATTCCCCAACACCTCTCTAAAATGGGTTCATCCAAATACCAAAGAGATTCTCTGATAAATAGATAATTACTCCCACTGTTTTCCTCCTGGCGCACTGGTCAGCGTATAATCACAATATAATGACACATCCATTCCCTCACTCTAATGAGAAGAAGTACGAGTAAGTCATCGCTGATTCTGACACACTAAACCTCTTCTGTCGGATAACTAATTATAATCGCCCTCCCCATCCCCCTTCCTTCAATAGAACAGCCGTGAACTACAAATAGGAAGCAGCTACCCGAATAGCAGATTATGCGTGACATTTATACTCTCTCTTTTGGTGGAAACACTTAGAAGCGTCCAAGAGGTATTACCTGCTGAAATGGCTTATCAGAGGTTACACTCTCCACTTAGTATTAGGAGCAGAAAGCTGTCTAACCGGAAGCCTTAACACAGATCCGAATATACACCGCAAGGAGAGGCTAGTCGCCAATAGTAGCAGCATTTTACTGCTATAAAAAGTCGATAATATTAGTAATGTTATTACAGATTCCGAAAGGGAAAATCTGGATGAATTTACACATGAAAGTTAGCTCGAATATGGTAATAGCATGCTTTTATACACCCGCTGCCTCCATAGGTCTAGCGGCAGAGCTAGTTGAGAGTATCGTGGGTGAATTCCAGATAATATTGTCACAGAGGAAAGACTAATTTGCCAGCTGAGAACGGGACGGCGGTTCCCAGCTATTGGAACTTTTGACAGATAGGGATTCGTGTGAGATTGTTCCGAATGTCTTTTCTTGCAGTTACGTCGAACCATGTGAGACTCGAATTATAACAGAGCTCAACTTTTCGAATCACTTAACGTAAAGAAGGGCGTCAGTAATCATAAGGCTGTTATAGCATCAATGATTAAGCGTTTTCGGAAGAATGTAAGGAAGAGAGTTTTGCTTAGCAACTGTGACAGGAAACTGACTGCTGAGTATCTGATCAGTCAACAAAAAACATTCACCTCTGGAGACGAAGATGTGGATTACAAATGGATAAAATTAAAAGAACATTGCACAAAATGCCTGAGGCCAGTAAGATTATACGAGTTTCCGGTGCGCCATAGCAAAAGGTGGTCAGATCGATGTAACTTATAAACTGAGGAAGGCATGTGACATTTCTCCACTGCAATTTAGTGAACAAATCACAAGCTTACCTAGTATAGAATTTGCGACTGTTTCTGTTTTTCCTAGTTGAAAGTACTCAACACGCCTTTCTTAACGTCTCGGTTGTGTTACGTATAGAGCGCTCGTCAGCACGGTCATCTGTGTCCTTACTGAATTAACTGGTGACGAGTATGGTTAATGTTTTTCAAAATTACGCACCAAAAGGTGCAATATAAAATTTTAATCTGCAACACCCCGCTACACACTCTGACTCGCACTCACCCTCCCCACCGAAGTACGTATGCATTAAACAATTTTAGTGTTAAAATATACAGACCATAACTACGTAATAGCTAAAATAGTCTAACAAAGAACCAAGCCTGGTTGATCAATGAGGAAATAATAGATGCACTGCCACCCCGAAAATCTTCCAAATAAGAGACTATGTAGTCAGACATCGCAGCTGACTGACGTGACGAACACGACAGATTTAACTAATTCTGGTGGTATTCCGACACAGTGTTTTAGGGCTGCTAATGTTCTAGAATACATATAAGCGATTTAGTGGGTAACGTCAGAAGTTCCGTAAGGGCGAATGCGGATGATGCCGTTGTCTATACGAAGGTTGCAACGCCAGAATACTGTAGCGAAATACAGGAAGACCTGCAGAGGTGCGACGATTGGAGCAGGTCCTGGCAGTTGACCCTGAACGTAAATGTGGCTTGTGTAGTGACCACGTACACTACTGACCATTAAAATTGCTACACCAAGAAGAAATGCAGACGATAAACGGGTATTCATTGGACAAATATATTATACTAGGACTGACATGTGATTACATTTTCACGCAGTTTGGGTGCATAAATCCTGAGAAATCAGTACCCAGAACAACCACCTCTGGCCGTAATAACGACCTTGATACGCCTGGGCATTGAGTCAAACAGAGCTTCGATGGCGTGTACAAGTACAGCTGCCCATGCAGCCTCAATATGATACCAAAATTCATCAAGAGTAGTGACTGGCGTATTGTGACGATCCAGTTGCTCGGCCACCATTGACCAGACGTTTTCAATTGGTGAGAGATCTGGAGAATGTGCTGGCCAGGGCAGCAGTCTAACATTTTCTGTATCCAGAAAGGCCCGTACAGGACCTGCAACATGCGGTCGTGCATTATTCTGCTGAAATGTAAGGTTTCGCAGGGACTGAATGAAGGGTAGAGCGCCGGCCGCGGTGGCCGTGCGGTTGCGGTTCTGGCGCTGCAGTCCGGAACCGCGGGACTGCTACGGTCGCAGGTTCGAATCCTGCCTCGGGCATGGGTGTGTGTGATGTCCTTAGGTTAGTTAGGTTTAAGTAGTTCTAAGTTCTAGGGGACTTATGACCTAAGATGTTGAGTCCCATAGTGCTCAGAGCCATTTGAACCATTTGAAGGGTAGAGCCACGGGTCGTAACACATCTGAAATGTAACGTCCACTGTTCAAAGTGCCGTCAATGCAAACAAGAGGTGACCGAGACGTGTAACCAATGACACCCCATACCATCACGCCGGGTGATACGCCAGTATGGCGATGACGAATACACGCTTCCAATGTGCGTTCACCGCGATGTCGCCAAACACGGATGCGATCATCATGATGCTGTAAACAGAAACTGGATTCATCCGAAAAAATGACGTTTTGCCATTCGTACACCCAGGTTCGTCGTTGAGTACACCATCTCAGACGTTCCTGTCTGATGCAGCATCAAGGGTAACCGCAGCCATGGTCTCCGAGCTGATAGTCCATGCTGCTGCAAACGTCGTCGAACTGTTCGTGCAGATGGTTGTTGTCTTGCAAAGTCCCCATCTGTTGACTCAGGGATCGAGACGTGGCTGCACGATCCATTACAGCCACGTGGATAAGATGCCTGTCATCTCGACTGCTAGTGATAAGAGGCCGTTGGGATCAATCACGGCGTTCCGTTATTACCCTCCTGAACCCACCGATTCCATATTCTGCTAATAGTTATTGGATCTCGACCAACGCGAGTAGCAATGTCGCGATACGATAAACTGCAATTGCGATAGGCTACAATCCGACCTTTACCAAAGTCGGAAACGTGATGGTACGCATTTCTCCTCCTACACGAGGCATGACAACAACGTTTCACCAGGCAACGCCTGTCAACTGCTGTTTGTGTATGAGAAATCGGTTGGAAACTTTCCTCATGTCAGCGCGTTGTAGGTGTCGCCACCGGCGCCAACCTCGTGTGAATGCTCTGAAAAGCTGATCATTTGCATATCACAGCATCTTCTGCCTGTCGGTTAAATTTCGCGTCTGTAGCACGTCATCTTCGTGGTGTAGCGATTTTAATCGCTAGTAGTGTAAATGCAACGCAAGGATCTCAACTCACAGCGTTGTGAAGAGGCATCCGTAATTCAAATTCCTAATGGTGTAGGAGGCTTAATCAACGATTCCCCCCGCAGACACACTGAAGATAAACCAGTCAATGACGGAAAAGATAGGTTCATTCTTTCATACTCCGAATGCTTTTTGACGATTCGGAGGCTTCGCAGGACAAGGATCTTTGTTCATACTACGTAGAGACTTTGGGATGGGTGAAGTTTTATGGAAACGTAAAGTTATGTTGAGTGAGACACCTGGAGCTCACGGTGGCGCTACAGGGCATTCACGCGAGTATGCTGGTTTCTTCCACTGACCATTACGGCACCGAACTCTTTGTCTACGAAGAAGCAATGTTCGCCAGAGAACATAGTGCATTATCTTTCCTGCTTCCGTTTGTAGCGTTCCATGCAGCAATCATTACGTGCCACATGACGCTGTGGAGACAAGGGTAAACAGCCCGGAGAACATTTGTTAAGGTTATTATCCCATGATCGACGGTGCACGGGTGTTGTGGAGGTTATAATGTCTGTTGTACGCCCCGCTGGCAGCAGCAACGCACTGGATTAAGGCAGAACTGTTCACAAGGTAGAGTCGAAGCTACGGATATTCCGATCTTCCATCTTTAGCTTGTATGTGGTGTGGGTTGACGTGTCATTAGGAAGAGGAATACGGACGCCCATACCTGATCAGTTATGTCCATTATTCCGGTATTGCTGTATAAATTATTTTTTTATTAGAAATGATTGCGCAGACTACTTGTAGCAGAGGACACATCATATATACACTGTCCGATCAAAAGTATCCGGACACACCTATCTAACGCGGTATTTACCACTAGATGTTACAGGAGATGGACCCTACAGTATAAAAGGAGACGTGGAATATCGCGTTTTGAGTAAAGAAGTAACAGCAGAATGGGTCTGTCAGAAGGACGCCTTCGAACATTAACTAGTCATTGGATGTAAGCTGGGTAACAAGTCCATCAGCGACATTTCAACCCTTCGAAATCTGACCAAGTCGATTGTTGGTGATGTTGTTGTGAAGTGGAAACGTGAAGGAACATCCACAGCTAAACGAAGACCACGCAGACGTCATGTACTGACGGACAGGAACGGTAAAATATTGATGACGGTGGTTGCAAAAATGGCATGAAATCAGTGAAAACAAACACAAAAAATGAAAAAATAAGGAAGGAAGGAATATGAGTTTAACAGCGCGGTTATTAGAGAGGGAATGAAGCTCTGGTTACGAAAAGGTGGAAAAGTAAATTGGACGTGCCCTTTGCAAAGGAAGCATCCCAAGCATTCGCCTGGAAGCATTTCGGGAAATTACACAAAAGTTTAATCTGGATGGCCGGACAGGTACTTGAACCTTTGTCCTCCCGAATGCGGACCCGTTTCTGTGCCACCTCGTTTGGTATCCCGCGAACGTACAAGATGTAGCCAGCAAACCAGCTAGCACAATGAGTGTGCGTACGGATTTTAAGTGTGGGGTAAGATGGTCGAGGAGCTCCTCAAAAGCCACACATTTTTCTAGTCAGTGTCAAGTTGCGACTTGGGTGGTGTAAAGTGCGACGCATCTTGACTGTGCGTGCCTACAAACGAGTGATTTGGAGTGACGAATCACGCGAAATGCTATGGTAATTCGATGGGAAGGTTTGGGAATTTATTGGCGAATTCCTGGAGAACGTTACCTGCCAGCTCAGGTAGTGCCAACAATGAAGCACAGAGATGATGGTGTTCCAGTATGAAGAAGGAACCACGAATGGTTAGGGTGTGGTCCCCCTATTTCGCCTCAGAAAACGGTAAATGTAGAAGGAAATGAACACTTTCTGTAGCACTGCTTACAGTAGAGGAACAGTTCGGAGACGATGATTGTTCAGCATGACACTGAATCCTCAGATACAAAAGACCTGAACCTAGTCTAACATCTTCGGGATAACTGTGTGTGTAGAATGATACACTCCCCCCCCCCTCCCTCCCTCCAACCCCTGCATTCATGTTTTCCATTCGCAGATCGCACGACGGAAAAAAGATTTGCAGTAGCTCTTTATTCCCAAATTTGTCTAACATTACCTTTCTTTTGATTAGGTGTGAAGTTCGCCGAGAGAAGAAACTTGTGCCCCAAAATTTGGGAACTGAATAGCATTCTGCGATGTACATAGTCTTTCTTGTTGCATATTATCGTGCAGTTTGTCACTGACAGTCACACGGTGAAACAAGAGGCACGAGATGAATCGTGTACCTTTTTCTTGAATCCTTTCTGCCTGCTATGTTATTAGAACTTAATAAGGGCCCCATATCGACGAGCAGTATTCAAGAAATGATCGAAAAAGGGTTCTGTAAGTGACCTCTTTCGTTTGTGAATTACACTTTTGATCGTTCACAAACTTCAGTTTGCCATCTGCCTTACCACAGTTCGTACCACCTTGAGTCGGCCCAACAGGTAATCCCTAGATACTTAAGGCTCGTGACACATTACACTTTCTGACTGCATTCATGTAAATCGTGTAGTCAATTACATTACAAATAAGTACAGGGTGTTTCAAAAATGACCGGTATATTTGAAACGGCAATAAAAACTAAACGAGCAGCGATAGAAATACACCGTTTGTTGCAATATGCTTGGGACAACAGTACATTTTCAGGCAAACAAACTTTCGAAATTACAGTAGTTACAATTTTCAACAACAGATGGCGCTGCGGTCTGGGAAACTCTATAGTACGATATTTTCCACATATCCACCATGCGTAGCAATAATATGGCGTAGTCTCTGAATGAAATTACCCGAAACCTTTGACAACGTGTCTGGCGGAATGGCTTCACATGCAGATGAGATGTACTGCTTCAGCTGTTCAATTGTTTCTGGATTCTGGCGGTACACCTGGTCTTTCACGTGTCCCCACAGAAAGAAGTCACAGGGGTTCATGTCTGGCGAATAGGGATGCCAATCCACGCCGCCTCCTGTATGTTTCGGATAGCCCAAAGCAATCACACGATCATCGAAATATTCATTCAGGAAATTAAAGACGTGGGCCGTGCGATGTGGCCGGGCACCATCTTGCATAAACCACGAGGTGTTCGCAGTGTCGTCTAAGGCAGTTTGTACCGCCACAAATTCACGAAGAATGTCCAGATAGCGTGATGCAGTAATCGTTTCGGATCTGAAAAATGGGCCAATGATTCCTTTGGAAGAAATGGCGGCCCAGACCAGTACTTTTTGAGGATGCAGGGACAATGGGACTGCAACATGGGGCTTTTCGGTTCCCCATATGCGCCAGTTCTGTTTATTGACGAAGCCGTCCAGGTAAAAATAAGCTTCGTCAGTAAACCAAATGCTGCCCACATGCATATCGCCGTCATCAATCCTGTGCACTATATCGTTAGCGAATGTCTCTCGTGCAGCAATGGTAGCGGCGCTGAGGGGTTGCCGCGTTTGAATTTTGTATGGATAGAGGTGTAAACTCTGGCGCATGAGACGATACGTGGACGTTGGCGTCATTTGGACCGCAGCTGCAACACGGCGAACGGAAACCCGAGGCCGCTGTTGGATCACCTGCTGCACTAGCTGCGCGTTGCCCTCTGTGGTTGCCGTACGCGGTCGCCCTACCTTTCCAGCACGTTCATCCGTCACGTTCCCAGTCCGTTGAAATTTTTCAAACAGATCCTTTATTGTATCGCTTTTCGGTCCTTTGGTTACATTAAACCTCCGTTGAAAACTTCGTCTTGTTGCAACAACACTGTGTTCTAGGCGGTGGAATTCCAACACCAGAAAAATCCTCTGTCCTAAGGAATAAACCATGTTGTCTACAGCACACTTGCACGTTGTGAACAGCACACGTTTACAGCAGAAAGACGACGTACAGAATGGCGCACCCACAGACTGCGTTGTCTTCTATATCTTTCACATCACTTGCAGCGCCATCTGTTGTTGAAAATTGTAACTACTGTAATTTCGAAAGTTTGTCCGCCTGAAAATGTACTGTTGTCCCAAGCATATTGCAACAAACGGTGTATTTCTATCGCTGCTCGTTTAGTTTTTATTGCCGTTTCAAATATACCGGTCATTTTTGAAACACCCTGTATGTGCAGTGTCTTCATAGACAGTCTTCGCACCGAGCGCTGACTATCTTCAATTCTCAACCTTTAATAGCGTGACCTCGTGTGCAGAACTGCGTCATCCATGTCAACGAAACTTAGACGTTCCTCAGCAAACTCTATGATAGCTACCTAACGATTCTACACCACTGCCCTACATATTCACGCGTGACTATCCTTTTTGTATTAGGTGAAACATTTGCAACCGTGTATCGGCAGATCTCTAACATTCTACGAGAATATGTAATTATCGACTCGCTAGAGTCCGACGAGTTATTGATAGCACACTGAGCGCATTGGTTAAGCTTACTGGACTCGCTTTTGTGGAGGACGATTGATCGAATCCTTATCCCGTCATCCAGATATTGGTTTTCCGCGGTTTTCTTGAACAGCTTAACGCAAATGACGAGGTGGTTCCTTTGAAAGGCACATTTTCTTGTTCAATCCGAGCTTGTACTCCATTCTGAAGGCCTGGTCAAGCCCTAATATTTCTTGTTTCCTTTTACTAACTAGGGTATTATCCCAGCACGAACAACGAGAAATGAACAAAATTTATTTTAAAATACAGAGATGTGCCTCTGCCAACGCCCAACAATATCATTTATCTACAAAACTCTCCATCAATGTACAATCAATGTTTAAAGGTTTACGAATCTGACGATTGCATAAGAACAAATTGCTGCATAAACAGTACCATGTAAGAGACACTTAACTCCAACAGCTTCACGTGGGTTCATTTTGAAAAAATGTTAGACATTTGCTTCAAACAATATACAATGAGGTGACAATCATGGGATAGCCACATGCACATATACAGAGGGGGGTAGTATCGCGCACACATGGTATACAAGGGCAGCCCAATGGCGGAGCTGTCATTTGTACTCACGTGATTCATGTGAAAAGGTTTCTGAAGTGATTATGTCCGCATGACGGGAATTAACAGAATTTCGACGCAGAATGGCAGTTGGAGCTAGACGCATAGGGTATTCCATTCCGGAAATCGTTAGGGAATTCAATATTTCGAGATCCACAGTGTCAAAAGTGTGCTGAGAATACCAGATTTCAAGCTTACCTATCGCCAAGGAAAACTCTGTGGCCGACACCGTGACATAACCGCAGATATTAATGTTGGACGTACGACGAACGTATCCGTTAGGGCATTGCGGAGAAATTCGACGTTCATGGGATATGGCGGCAGACCACCGGCGCGAGAGCCTTCGCTAACAGCTCAACATCGCCTGCAGTGCCTCTCCTAGGCTAGTGACCGTATCATTTAGATTCTAGATGACTGGAAAACCATGACTCAGGCAAAGGAGTCATGATTTCAGTTGGTAAGAGCTGATAGTGGGGTTCGAGTGTTGCGCACGTGCCACGAAGCCATGGACCCATGCTGTCAACAAATCACTGTGCATGCTGGTGGTGGCTCCACAATGGTGTGGGCTGTGTTTACATGGAATGGACAGGGTCCTCTGGTCCAACTGAACACACCACTGACTGAGAAGGATTATGTTCGGCTATTTGGAGACAAATTGCAGCCATTTATGGACTTCATTTTTTGGATGGCAATGCGCCATGTCACCCTACCACAATTGTTAGCGGTTGGTTTCAAGAACATTTTGGACATTTCGAGCGAATGATTTAGCCAGCCAGATCGCCCTACATGGCGAGCGAATGTTTTAGCCACCCAGATCGCCCGACATTGATTCCACCGAACATTGATGGGAAATAATCGACAGGTCAGTTCGTGCACAAAATCCTGCACCGGCAACACTTTCGCAATTATGACAACTATAGAGACATGATGGCTCACAAGTTCTACAGGGGACTTCCAACGACTTGTCGAGTCTATGCTGCGTCGAGATGCTGCACTACGCCGCTCTAGCATACGCTGCGGGCCCTCCTTCAGAATTGGCTAGTGTTGTATCGGTTTTAACCAAACAAAGCAGGTTGGTAACAGCTTTGGAAAGAAGTCCGAGAAAATCATTGCGCCATGTAGCACTTCCGACTAGTATGTCAACTACATTTGCTCACAGAGCCGTACAAAAACTCAAACAACTGAAACCTTACAAAATCACGATAGTGTATCGTCTAACCAATTCCAATGCTAGTGCTCGACGCAAGTACAACTGGGTACTGCAGTATGTACCGGTGGACTGAGAAATTATTGCTATACCAACACGCCACTTTCAAATTTGTTTAATACCAGCATTATGACTAACTATGTATCATTTATTCCTGTTTTTAGGAGTGTTTTGCTCATAAATACCACCAATCTCTAATGCGAGAGCAAAGCATATTCAAATTTCTCTAACAATTCGTGTTTGGCTCTGAAAATGTGAAATGGTGAAGTAGTAGGTGTGCTAAACAAGGTCGATTGGTTGGTTGGTGTGTGTTACGGACTAAACAAAGGTTCAAAATGGTTCAAATGGCTCTGAGCACTATGGGACTTAACTTCTGAGGTCATCAGTCCCCTAGAACTTAGAACTACTTAAACCTAACTAACCTAAGGACATCACACACATCCAGGCCCGAGGCAGGATTCGAACCTGCGACCGTAGCGGTCGCGCGGTTCCAGACTGAAGCGCCTAGAACCGCTCGGCGAACAGCGAGGTCATCAGTCCCTCAGTCAAGGGTTAGTTCATCCAAAGGTAGTGACATCCACCAGGGATGTGGTTGGATGAGGAAGGTACGTAATAGTGGTAAAACTGAGGCACTGAATGCAATACTGATGCCAGAGCTGAAAAAAAATTCACGGAGAAGTGAAAACGTGTACTGGATCGGCACATAATTTAGACCACTCAAGTAGTTTCCCCACAGCTCAGTCGTGCCGAGAAAAACACCTCAGACATTAGACTCCAACCCAACCCTATTAAGGGTGAAGACGGCTACAGATTAAAGAACGCCTTCTAGTTACGAGATTCAGAACAGTGAAAGAGAAAAGGCTAAAAATGTAATGAACATCAGCTGGACCATCTATAACAAAACAAGCTGAGAGAAACAGCCTCACATGGGCGTCCACTAGAGCTCTGAATGCGAAGTGGGCAGGCCGTCCTACAGCCATCTCTCCCCTGATCCATGACAAAGTGCTGAAGACCAGAACAGCACCCACCAGTCAGCAGAGTGCTACTCCTAAAACAGGGTGTGGTAGACAAAGTGGCAAACCACCTGAAAGCAATTGAAACCCAGAAAAGGAAGGTTGGTAAGGAAGCAGGCAAAGGAGGCAGTTCAAGTGTTTCCCTCCCCCCCCCCCCCCTCCGGACTCAGCAAATGGCAGGAGACGCCCCCAACACCAACCACCAGCCCCCACCCTGAAAGTAGTTTAAAACGTTATGTCTGAGAATTAAAAACCAGTTACTGACAAAAGTACAATTGTCCACGACTCGCGCGCCAACACAAGAAGCAAAGAATTCTGAAGACCATGCTCAGAATGGAGAGCAAGGAGGAGGTGGCATTCCACCAGAATGTGAGCAAGGCTCCATAGCCACAATGCAGGGGTGGCTCGTTAGGTAAAATAAAACCATGGGTCAGTCTGGGGTATAATCGATGCACAGGCGACATACAACAGTGGATTCAGTTCAGTTTGTACGAAAGGAGGAGTTCCACACAGCAGTAGTCTCCTCGATAGTGCGGAGTTTATGCAGGGTGCAGTAGCCCACCATATCTTCCATCTCCGAGAAAACACGTAGGCCTTAGTTGCACCCACAAATCCGCACCTGCGATCGCCTAAGCAAATGACTTGGGATCCATACAGCCGAACAGGCATTATGACCGAGTTCAAAGAGATGGTACGAACAGCAGATATTTCAGGGTGACGAGCTTAACATTGGCGAATGTCTGCAGACTGCTCACTGAGCCACTAAATATTAAAACGCAGTGAATGGAGGCCCGTTTAATAAAACGGAAGGTTCTGTTAATGGCCGTCAGCTCCGCCGTAAAAACACTACATGTTCCAGGTAATAAATGGTGTCCTCGACCGGCGAGATATGTCCTATCCATGGAATTAGAGCCCTCAGTCTAAAAGAGGGTAGTACCCTAACACGTCTGGAGAAGTGAAAGGAACGGGGGCGACTGAGACTTTTGCTCCTTCAAACTGATCGGTCCTAATTCGTGGCCTGGCTACCAACCGGAAGAGAGGGGTGGTGGCCGCGAGGAAACACGGAGTACACTAAAGAGGATAGGCGGAGGACATGGCAGAGAGCTGCGAGGCGCATATTAGCTGGTAATCCCACCTGAGGGCGGGTCTCAGGGAGCTCCTTGTATGCAAAAAGAATAGGATATGTTGGGTGGTCAGGAAATTGTGGAATGGCTGTTGTGTTGGTGAGAAAGAGTGGGTACCGTCGCAACTGAAGAGGTAAGTCTAATTCCACGAAGATGGACTGGGTCCAGTAATATCGAAGCCAAAGGTACTGTGGAGTCTTAAACCTGTCAACCACAATGCAAGTAGGATTGGTCCAGAGCGCATTAGACACAAAGGAGAGGAGTGCGATCTGCAGCCAAAAATTGTGACTGTGTGCAACAACGACCTACATAGGGGGAAACGAACACCACGATAAAATAAGGGAAATCAGAGCTCGTATAGAAAGATATGGGTGTTCGTTCTTTTCGCGCGCTATACGAGATTGGAATAATAGAGAATTGTGAAGGTGGTTCGATGAACACTCTGCCAGGCACTTAAATGTGTCTTGCAGAATATCCATGCAGATGTAGAACGTCTAAGTGCTGGGTACCCAAGCACAGTTTTGGGTCAGGATGGACCATAGTACGATGACAAAAATGCAGAATCCGCGTTTTCGCAGGCGATAAACAGAAACGATGGGAAATGGTCCATGCAGAGACCTGGTGGATGGCGTCTTGGCGCTGGAGTTCAGGCACGGACTCCAACTCAAAACTGACGAATAAAAATTGGTGGGGAGCCTTGAAAGCCCCGGTCTTAGAGGTTAAGTAAAATGTGAGGGCACCAGACAAAGTCGTATGCCTCATGTAAATCAAATAAGACTACAATGAGGTGATTGCTTTTTTTCAATCTAACCAGCTGGTCGGGTGTGGATCGTCCTTTCCAGAAACCACATTGATAGGGGAGACAGAAGGCCCCGAGATTCGAGAACCCAGCATAATCAGCAGGCAACCATCTTTTTAAGCAGTTTGCAGTGCATACTGCTGTGTCTAATCGGCCGGTAACAGTCGATGGATGCTGGGTTTTTATCCTGTTTAAGAATTTGAACGATGATTCGAGCATTAGCACAAAGTAGCTTAATAAAAGTGATAAGGTTGGTCTGAGAAGGATGTCGCTTGAATCACTACAAGGCTCTTCGGCGAACTTGAACAGTCGTTGCTATGTATTTAGTCCACTACGGCACTGGCCGGTGGTGGAGGGTACCTGTAGAAAGGGGAACAGCAGTTAAACAGTGGTGTGGATGATCGTGTCGGAGACGTCTTGCCCAACATCGACGGGTCCATCACACAGAGAGTGTAAAGGTAACAGCAGAAGTGGACAGCTGTCAGTTGGCTCATCAAAGCACCCACTGTGGTAGTTGGTCCATCAGGCAGTGGCAAGTAAGTAACAGGATTACCAGGAAGTGGTCATTGTCACGAAGATCGTCATCTACTGACCAACGTAGCGAAACCACAAGACTTGGGGAAGAGATCGTTAGATTGATAGCTGAAAAGGTGCCACAGGTGGCACTGAAGTGGATGGAAGTACCATCGTTGAGGAGAGACAGATCATAGTCGACAAAAAGCTGGTCAAGTAGGAGGCACCTACCAGACGAAGTGGTACTCCCACCACAAAGGGTGGTGCATACGACAGTCACGAAGTAGGAGAAAAGGGGATGGAAGTAATTGGATTAATGTGGTCAACTCACTGTAAACAAGTTGCCTGCCTGGAGGTGTGTAAACGTTGCAAATGCAAATGATGTTCTCTAAGGTCGTATGCATCTCCACTGCTATTGCTTCCAAAGTGGTACAAATGGGAACCCACTCGTTGAAGGAATCCGAAACAATGCACAGACCCCTCCATTTTCCCTCTTGGGGGCCGCCTGGTTCCGACACAATGAACGATAACCACACAGCATTGGGCGATGGTCATCAGTGTTGTGCGTTTATTGTAGAGCAACACAAATTGCACACGAGGAGGGAACAAGATTGTGTAGTTCTGGCAGGTGACAGCCGTTCACTTACAGGTGTCAAGCCGGCCGCGGTGGCCGAGCGGTTCTAGGCGCTCCAGTCCGGAGCCGCGCTGCTGCTACGGTCGCAGGTTCGAATCCTGCCTCGGGCATGGATGTGTGTGATGTCCTTAGGTTAGTTAGGTTTAAGTAGTTCTAAGTTCTAGGGGACTGTTGACCACAGCAGTTAAGTCCCATAGTGCTCAGAGCCATTTGAACAGGTGTCCAGGTTAGACATGAAGACGCCAGAACAAATTGTCATGCCTCAGGATCACTGGTGTCACTGATGGTGTTGGAACCAGATCAATGAGCATTCGTTCAGAGTCCGATAGCGTGGGGAGAGGGTGGCGGGTTGGCGCCTAAGGGGTCACCAGAGTAGCTTTGTCACGATTCTTTTTCTTCCTCTTCTCCTTCACAGCCTTTGGTGGCCGGGATTCTTCCATCGAGTGTGGGGACTATGAGGAACGAGTAGCCCTTGTACTCATAGGCCGCGATCCTTCAGCCTTTGGCTGGTGTTGGGCCTCTTATTTGTGGGCATCCTGGGAGAGGGGTCCCAAGAGAGAGTCTTGTCCCCAGTACACGCCAAGTTAGGAAGCCACTCATTCAGCTGGGTGCGTGGATGCGAGAAGTGCTTCCCAAAGACGTTGCTGCCAGAACCACAAGAGAGGAGGGTGGTGAAAAAAACTGGTTTGGAAAAAAAAAAAATGGCTTTCACTTCCATATATTGGTCGTCGAATCAACAGGATGTAAACGCTGTTGTGTGTGTGTGTGTGTGTGTGTGTGTGTGTGTGAGAGAGAGAGAGAGAGAGAGAGAGAGAGAGAGAGAGAAAATACGGCAAACTCAACAGGTTTCAGGTTTAGATTCCCTCCATTTTCTTTCTTGAAAACTGGGCGCGCCAGTGAATGTGTTTTGTGCAGCTGACACACGAAAATCGTCGTTCACAAGGACTACCTCCATGTCGTGATCGTCCACAGTTATCGCATTTTGGGTCCACCATGCAGCAGGATGACATATGACCAAAACTTGAGCATCTGAAGCACCTCGCGGGTGGTGAGACCGAAGGTTTCACGTCACACCTGTCCACCATGGTAACTTTTCCTGGAGGACATTTCCTTCAAATTCTACGATAAAGACGCCTGTATCTGTTAAATTACTTACTTCTAAGAACGAGAGTTATGTGCCGACCACTTCATGATAGGGGTTGTTTTGCGAGGCGACAAGTCACGCCAACGTCGCTCACCCATCATCATACAAGATGAAATATGTGCAGCTGGCACGCTTTAAAATGATGCACCGTTTTGCACACTTATGGGTTTCCCATTGATCTGCAATACAGACGTACTTTTAATTGGGCCAAAGCCGCAATATGTCATCAACCAATATCGGTGAAAGGGGTTACTTCGTAACATGCGTTGAGTCCGTGTGGAATGTGGTGTTTCCTTGTGGACGCACTTATTTCTCTTATCTGTTGGAACTAGAAATAGCGTTCTTCTGTATACATAAAATCCTTAAAACGTATACAGGGTTAACACGAACTCAGATGAAATTTCTCTGGTTGTTGAGACAGGTTATCTTGGTATTTTGGTATCAGAGGTCCGTCCCCGTCGTTTCCTGTGGCTCGTTACAGACTAATAGCATTGCATTTGATTTCTTACCCCCATTTATCTTAGTACCTCTATTGCACTGAAAATATACGCATAATAGTGTAAACATCAACAAACGTGGTTTGTATCTTGCTTGGAAACAATCCTATTCACTCACGGTTGTTGCTGCTGAAAACAGTGATGCCCACTTCACTCTTTGTCCTCAAGCACCCTTTCACCGCTGTTCGCTTCTGTATTGCCTTTTTTATGGCATTGTTTGTTGTGCGTCAATAATTATACACAAGAGTATGGATAGATTCACTGATCGAGAGCTGACCGATATGCAGCTCGTTTTTGGGTTCACTGAATGCAGTCTAAGGGCGGCACTATAAAGCAATGCTGAGGTGTTCCGGCAGCGACGGCAACCTCATCATAGTACTTCATCATGTAAACATTTCCCTTTGTACGGCAGCCGACTATACGGCACCGCATAAACAGCCGTGGTATCGAGAGCCGCTTTCACATCTACGTGACACAAGCCTGTTGCCGTCCAAACGGCACACTGCAACCGTGGAACTGCCGTACACTTCAACAGCTGTAGACAGCTGCCATGCTGTTAAAACGGTGACGTTTGGGGTTAGTGGAGGCTTTGTCAAAAATTGGTGCGTTCACATCTGTCATCTTTCAGGCGAGGCAGTCTTAGAGGCAGCAACAGCGTATGAATCAGTTAATTCGTTCGAAAGTTATGTGCCTCACTTTTTGATTCCATAACTACTTCTACGCCTTTAGACGGCTTTGGAAAAAGGCATTCATAATCACTTTTAGAGGAAGAATGACCACTTTTGTGGGGCAAAACCAGAAATACTCTGAGGGCAGGATTCATACAAAAATGCGTGGGTCGATGTATTCAGGAAATTGAGTTTTTGTTGTACCGTTTTCAAATACTGTAGTTACACTGAATGGAGTAATACCAATCTTCCCAAAGAAATTATTTTTTAAAATATTGCCAGACTACAGAAGCACTTAAAGTCGAAAGTTATCCATTATGTTCCTGACATTTATGAAAGTCAACCATATACCAGCACTCGAAGTCCAATTATAGATAATATATATATTCCGTTTCAAATTCTCGATTATCGATAGTATATATTCCGTTTCTAAGCCACCTCTGTCACGCACAAAGTTATGCGCAACGACACAGGCTTTTACAGTATATACAAAAAGAAAAAAGAAATAAACTGCGTTCAGGTTCAAAGATATTTATTCATTTGTAGCTCCATGTCAACTGCATACAAATAAATGACCAAATTGCTTCTGAAACTTCTGATTAGTATATTTAGTTATTCCTCTGTGTTTGCAGTAGTTAGTTGCCCAATGAAATATGATGCGCCGATTATAAATTATCAAGACTTTGCCATATACTTTCCATTTACTTGATGGTAGCAGCCAATATTTGTATAGGCTGAATAGATTCGTCTTGTGCTGTAACGTAGCCTTTAGCTACGCAAGTAGTTACTGAATGTTGATACCATCATTCAAACGTACTGAAAGAACTTCTCAGGTCCGCTACGAAGTTCTTGAAATACGGGTCTGAGCGCCTAAATGCATTCCTTTTTAAATTAAATTGATGGCTTCACTCTGTTCTGTTTCTCCTTCCTTTTAAACGACGATAATATAACGTCTCTGTTAGCATTTGTTCAAGTTGCATTGCGTAGTGACTCCGCTCAGAGACTAGGAAGCAAAAAATGACGATAACTACCATGCCGTGGACAACAGCAACATGCTGTGCACACGGTCCCGTTTAGACAGCTGCCGGCAAGTGTCAAATGGGCCAGTACAGTATGGTGAGTCGCTCTACGCACTGCCGTAATCATGGCGGTAGACATTCTGGATTGTACACATAGGCAACAGTTCGAACACACAGTGATGGAAGCGTACGTTTTTCGCTGTTTCCCCCGAGTGTTGTAGCATTACTGTGCGTTTTCTGTTTGTTATGGTGACGACATGTACTAAGCTTTTTCGATGTTGTGAAGGTATATTTTACAGAAACCTCAAAGTAACTGAGATAACAAATGGCATAATCACAGTCGGCATTTTAGCCGCGGCTTTGCCCGGGCATGTGCCTGTCACACTTTCACACATCTCATCTTCCCCACTCCGTCCGTCCGTCCGTCTCTATCTCAGTCTGTCTCTTATTCCCCTTCCTCTCTGTGTCCATCTCGTTGTCCACCTCTGCTCAGCCATCCCCGTTCACACATTTAGCTACTGGAACACATACCAACCGACCAGCATAACACACCTGTCGTGCAGGACAACCTAGATGTCAGGGAATATCCATCCTTTTCAACCCCACTCATACTGGAAAAAGGTATTTCTCACCCCCACAGTACTTATTTTCAGACAGTAGGATGTGTGTATATCAAATTTGGTTGAAATTGAGCCAGTGGTTTAGGAGGAGAGGTGCAACTCACTCACTCTGTCTGGAGACCACATCTCTTATAACAAAATATTCAGAAAATATCCCTGAAAAACCTCCGAAACTTTGTTGGCAGAGAGTGTCTTCAACTTCCATACATCCTACAATACAGTGAACCACAAAGGACTCTTATTCAAGAGTTCCTGTGATAGCAGTACTCCAGTGCACAGACACCACCTTGATCCAATTTGAATCACATAGACCTTCCTCTCAAATACTACCAGGCAATGGCCGGGCAGTGTTGCCCATAGTTGAGTGCAGTCCTGGTGCACTAAGAGTATCTTATAAGGAAGATGTTTACCTCCTATGGAGCTCATATTACCACTAGCATTACTTTGCTTCTTCTGGTGACACTTCTGCTTATTGAGTGTATTTACTAATGGATGTTTATGGACATACTTTTCAACAGCATCTCTTTTCTACAGTATTTATCACTCACACTCTTTCTTTGAATTCATAACTGCCTCTATGTATCTGCTGAAAGAATCTTTATTTTTCGTTTGACAAGATACTTCCTAAATACAGTCTCTCTCCCCTTAATTATGCGGGATAGTTTGCAGTCTCTGCTGATACAGTTATGGACTACTTCTTGTTATTCTAGTCATCCACAGTATCTCTGTACTCCGTGCCATATCCAGTATCTACAGATATTTTGCTGATGGTGTCTTTTTAAAGCCCAACCTTATGCAATGTAAAGAAATATCAACCAAATGCAATTTCAGTACATATCAAAATACAAACATATTGAGCTTGTTCAATGCAGCATTTTATTTTATTGTTAGATAATGTTAGTTCTTCAGATAGCTTTGTGTGTAGATGTTCTAACTTCGTGAATTTCTCCTTTTTAAGTATTTGAAATACTATGTTAACAGTTCAGGTGATGATGAGTTTTATACTTTTATTGTCAATATTACTTCCCACTGTTGTTCTAGGAAGTTAACATGAAACTGATCACTTATATTATCAGCAATTACAACCATGTTGTCAGCATGGAGGATAATACACATCCACTCTAAGCTTATGTTAACTCTTCTCTCCAGCGCTTCCAAAGACTCTTGGAAAACTGCTCCTGAATAAAGGTTTTGTAAAAGTGGAGATATTACAAATCCTGTTCTTCCAACTTTATTAAGTTGGACAAATCATTACCAGCACAATGTAATTCCAACAACTGTTTGATACATTGCATATACTTTTGGTCTGTATGGAGCTGCATTAGATTATGATGTGATACATGACTAAAATTATTAAAAGTTTTTCTTCACCTATACAGCAGTGCATTCAGTTTTCCTTGATCATAATTCTTAACAAGTACTTGCATTGCTAATGTGTCCAATAACTACATACCCCATTGTTTGTACTGTAAAAAATTGATATTAACTTTCTACATTTCAAATGTGTTCTAAGTTCTAAAAGATATGTCATTACAACTGGGCACTTATGTTTTATTTTTGATGTGTGGCATGTTCTACACTGTCTTGCACAATTATTGAACTTCTAAAAGTAATTTCTACTCACTAGTGTAATATCTGAGGTCATTGCTGTATGGCAGATGATGTCACTAGAACCAATGTCTTCAAGAATGATAACCCTTGTTACTGAAGTATCAAAGATCCTCATGGATCAAAAAGAAATGTCAGAAGGAGGTCAGATATGAATTTTATGGCGTTCTCCTTAAATCATGGTATGGAGTACGGAACAGAGGAAGTATTGCTCTGTTTTCCCCTTCCACCATTCTAACTTTTTAGTATACTGAACAATCATTTCACTGTGAATTTACCTCAGCTAATGATGAATTTAGCAGGTGCAGACTTGCCATTTATGCTGTGCAATGAGCTGCTGTCTTATCTATGGATTTTCTGTTTTTCCTTGTGATTTCTTTATTTGATAGTCAAAACTCTGATGAGAGATTTGTTCCTTCCACTATTCCTTTGTGATAACTCTATACAACACACAGAAAACTGGACATTACGACAAGGAATCGAAGTAAATGGTTGGGGTAAATACAGCCTCTGCAATACAAAAAAACTTCCTACTCTGTAACATTAATCCTCTTCCTTTCTAAGACTGCAATATGCGGCAGACAGCAAAATTACTGCAGAATCAGCACCAGTTCAGTTCTGAACAGGAAGTAAGGAGTACATGAGGGGGGTGGGGATGAAGGGCAGAAAGATTAGGCTGTAGATGCCTGGAGGTAACCATCCTCACCAAGACTGATTTGATAAAACACAGAAAACCTGAACGTAGATGGATGTATGGAAGAAATGGAGCATGCAGATGGTGGTTAACTGTCTACTCCAGCTACCTCTACTTCATCTTACTTAATATCTATCAAGTCAACTACTGCCAACAAGCAAGTTTTATTCTTCTCATGCTCAAAGAACATTGATGAAAAAAGTTAATGAAATTACCTAAACTAAATTTTGACCACTGGCATATAACCCCCCTCCCCCCCCCCCCCCCCCACACACACACAGACATCTTTTCAAACTATTTCTGCAGGCATTAAGAAATAAGGACGAAGAACGAATAACTGAAGAAGAAAACAGATTTTTCTGCATACCATCTTGTCCCATCAGTATACCGAAAATGTTAACATCATAGCCAGGTTAAAATAACAGCCAGGGCTGGTTATATTACATAGGTGAACTACTGACCTACAACTTGGATGTGTCATGAGTAAATTTTATGATGAATGGTATTTAATGATTTTATCTTGTTTACTCAATGTCACAACACAGTATTAGCATATTTGGACATGTCCAAAAGAACAGACCCCATTTTGATCATCTAGCCAGTATAAATCAGGAACAGAGAAATTAAAGACATCAGCTTTCAGTGGGCATTGATTTATAACAATGGGGAAAGTTGCAGATATGTGCTGGACTGGGATTTGAGCCCAGGTCTCCTGCTTATTAGGCAGACACACTGACCACTACCCCATATGCGCACAATGGTCACCCTAACCACATTAACTACCTTAGCATGCCTCCCATAAAACCCAAATCCCCAGCCTATCCACACAGTACTTATTAGTCTTATTACTTGTGGCATCTTGCCCATTCCCACAAGAGTTTGAGCTTCATGTGCATCTGCACTGAAGGGATCACTGGCCACCATTGTCATAATTATATATGTGGTCTTTGTTCTTCCAGATATGCCTGAAAGAACAGACAACACATATATAAGGTGACAACGGCCAATGATCCCTTCAGTGCAGATGGTCACTAAGCTTGAACTCCTACAGTAATCAGCGAGATGCCACGAGTAGTGAGGTTAATGAGAAAGGGCACTACATCAGTAGTGTGTGCACTGGACTCGCATTCGGGAGGATGACTGTTCAATCCCGGGTCCAGCCATCCGGATTTAGGTTTTCTGTGATCTCCCTAAATCGCTCCAGGCAAATGCTGGGATGGTTCCTTTCAAAGGGCACGGCCTACTTCCTTCCCCGTCCTTCCCTAATCCGATGAGACCGATGACCTCTCTGACTGGTCTCCTCCCCCAAACAACCCAACCCCTCAGTAGTGTGTGGCATAAGGTGAGGATTGGGGTCTGATGGGAGATGTGCTAGGGTAGTACACATGAAGTGATCAGTGCATCTGCCTCGTAACCAGGACAGTTGGGTTCGAATACTGAGCCTGCACAAATTTTCAACTTGCCCCATTGATATAAATCAATGCCCACTGACAGCTAATGTCTTTAATTCCTTTGTGAAAATGTTAGTAGTTTTCAGTAGCTTATTCACGTAAAGTAGAATATATTCTGGGACTTTTTTAGGAGGGTTATGCCAAGATGGGTCACCCTTTGAAACACACTAAGAAAAAAAAGATGCACTACAAAGGAATTATTCAAATGGGTGAAAATCTGTAGATGTGATGTACATGTGCAGGCAGACAGATTATTACAATTTCAGAAAAATTGTATAAATTATTCAAGAGACAGCTTTATAAATTGAGTAAGTCAGTAACACAATCGTCTGCCTCTGGGCCTTATGCAAACAGTTACTCAATTTGGCATTTTTTGATATGCCCATTGGATGTCCTGAGAGATATTGTGCCAAATTATGTCCAATTGTCACATTAGATCACCAGAATCCCGAGTTGATTGTACAACCCTGCTCATAATGCTCCAGACATTCTCAATTGGGATAAGATCAAGACACCTTGCAGGCCAACCTGTACCTCGGCAATCCTGAAGAAAACAGTAGAAACTCTAGCCATGTACAAAAGGATGTTATCTTCCTGAAATGTAAACCCAGGATGGCTTACCATGAAGGACAACAAAACTGGGTGTAGAATATTGTTGACATACCAGTGTGTTTCAAGGGTGCTGCAGATAACAACCAAAGGCGACCTGCTATGAAATCAAATGGTACCCCAGACTATCACTCCTGGCTGTCATGTCATAAGGCAGGTGATAGTCAGGTCGGTATCCCACCACTGTCAAGAGCTTCTCCAGACACATCTTCGGCCTGGAATCTCATTGACTGCAGTAGAAATGTCTTCAGTGACAAGGCCCATTATAGACTGAGTCCTGATGACCAGCTAAGACTATTCTGGAGACACTCTGGACAATGGTGGGATACCAATCTGACTGTCCCCCACCATATGGCCTGACAGCCCCTTCGGTTGTCATCCATGACGACTCAGCACAGAGGTCACGTCGACAATATTCTAGATCCATTTTGCTGCCCTTCACGGCAAGCCATCCTGGACTCACATTTCGGCATGTTAATGCCCATCTGCCTAAGGCTGTAGTTCCTATTGCTTGTCTTCGTGCTTGCCAGACCTTACCTTGACCAGATAGGTCGCCAGATTTCCCATATTGAGAACTTTTGGAGCATTATGGGTGGGGCCCTCCAACCAATTCGGGATTTTGATGAACTAACGTGCCAACTGGGTAGAATTTTCCACAATAGCCCTCCAGAGGGTATCCAACAACTATCAATGCCAACAGCTTGTATCAACACATCATTGACTTGCTGAATTTGTGTAGCCCTCTCTCTTGAATAAATGATCCAATTTTTCAGATACTGAAATCATTTTGTTTGTCTGTACATGTACATGAAGTCTACAGATTTCTGTCCCATTCGGTAATTCCTTAGTGGTGCAGCTTTTTTTCCTCTCTCCTTAAGAATATATTTGGATTAGAATGTTGATTATTTGCGGATTCAACCAACACGCTTGAGTTATAGGGGAGGGGGCCAGTGCTCCCCAACTATGTGCAAGAGCCACAGTGCCCATGAGATGTAAAATTTACTGATATTGAGGTTAGACATCTCACACAATAAATCAAACATTAATGACATGTTTCTATTAATTTTTTATTGTAAAGGCATGGTAAAATAAGTCAAAGAATATTTTGAGGGATTCAGAAATGATTGAAAAACTGCCATGACTATTATAAATAACAGCATGCTACCTTCTAACAGATACATATTAACATAAATTTGATATGTGTGACTTTACAAGTAGACTAGAAACATGGAATTGTAAAAAATTGTGTTGAAATGCATGAAAGCAAGCAGAGGTTCATTTATTGTTATCACATTTGGTAAACTGTCTTTGTTTCATTGAACCTCTCCTGTAAACCTTAATATTTTAACTTCTCGTATCATAATGTACAGATTCTTGTGGTTGGGGGTGTGGTTGTCAGTTACATGGCTATTACCAGAATTGGAGAGGGGAGGGGGATGTCTAATATATTACTCGTCTAGGGCGCCATAATATCTAGCTCCGTGGATTGTATGCCACATTTTGATACAGACGTCTGTATCAGATATCACCCTCAACAAGGTTAAGGAACCAGCTGAACTGGGCTGCTAAAAAAATTTAAAACCTGTTCTTAAAATTTAGAAACATAAAACTTTTCATTCAATTTCGAATACATAAAATTCAGGTACTATTTTGATTCCCCATTAAATGGCAAAATAATATGGCAGTGATAGATGTTAATAGAAGTAACTGCTTATGACAAGAGGTGACTACAACCACTGAATGGACTGCAAAATAAACTGAGTACTGACCTGGAGTGCTTTGTGTTTACCAGTTTTCAAAACTAAGCTTTCAGTGTGTCCGAAACTAAACTTTAAAAATCTGTGTGCAATCTCGGTTTTCCCTTGTGGCAGTGATACACAGGCTTTACATGCGGAAAACAAAGACTTCAGGTTTCTTCAGCGAGCAATTGAGAGATGTTAAGATGGTAATTATTAAGAGCGGCCGGAAAACAGACGGATCAGGGAACAGAAGAGCAGAAGGCGATTAGAACCACAATGGAAGAAAATGGTACTTAAGAAGGGCTAGGGGGACGGGCAATACCATTCATAGTCAAGCAAATGGATAATAAATGAACCAAGGAAAGTTCTCTGCTGGCTTCCAAGAGATCAAGAACAGACGACGAATATATCCCAGCAATCCTGTCTTCCGCAAAGTTACAACTGAACAATCCACAGAGGCGTCCGGATTCGGCGCGCGCTCCAAAACACACACACACATACACATAATAAACATAAACCCCCTACAGCTTTTATTCTATCACTATTTTCCATCCAGTCTTTCGGTCTAGCATATAACTGCCACAATTATTCTTACAATAAATATAAAAATTGCTTACAGCATCAAAACCGACCTACCAAGAAAAGCAATCGCTACTTATTTTCTTTTACAGCTGTGGGAGTTGCTCGTGCAGACAAAATATTTGCTGTAAGTGGTAAAATAATTCATTTCCATTACCGCATGGTATATGTCAATTTAAACTTTGTCTCCCAGCAATCTCTTGTAACTACCAAGTTATTTACCTCTTCCATGTAATGGTAATTGTAATCTTTATCACGCCTTGTCATTTAGCAATTAAATTGACAGCATAACTGAATGGACAGAACACCAAAGACTGCACATCACAGTAAAACAAGCGTTTTGTTTTATTTAAAACTTCTGATGAGCAAATTTACTCCTCTCAGAAATTAACCTCTTTCTGTCGTTTGTTAACCTGACGGTGATCCGTAAACTTCGTTCAGAGAATTCTTCTGTCAAAAAGTATCGCAGCTTAAAATACTCCTGGGGCAAAAATCTAATACATTTTAACCGAACACTCAGAAGTCTTAGTTTTGTATAAAATTTAGTTTCGTAACTAGAACTCTAGTAAATGCCGAGGATCAAATCCTACAATAATTATCAATAACTGATGAATACGTACACAAAACACTTTTTTACCCCAAAAAGTAATTATTTGGAATGTCAGAAATTTTCAGTTTTTTTTTCAGACCAAATAGACCTCATTAATTTGTTTGACATTAACTAGGATGCAAACCTTAGATGTTACTTTTTTTTTTTTTTTTTTTTTACATAACATTATTCACAACATGATATACATAAGGCACTGTTTACAAATACGACACATAATGTAAGACACCAATACTGGACCTAAAAACACTGCCAGTCACATTTTCGTACATAAAATATTAAATTTTGTGTTCATTCCTAACAACAATCTGATGTAAACAACACGACTTAAGAAACTGTTCGTATCATTCCTGTAATATGCATTCACCTCTACTTCTACACTCAAATACAATTTTACATACCGCTTGCTACGAATGTCTAGCTTGTTAGAGTTAAATAAAAATAAACTAGTCGAGTTAGTAAACAGTCGAAAAACATAACAGTACTTACTTTTCACGAGCCTGTGCGTCTGACGGTACTGTCGAGCCCTTGCCTTTCGCGTACATATTGCAGACTTCAACTGTCACGCACCTGTCAGACTACGAGGGCCTGCAGTGACCCGGTGACCATGGCAACGTCAAAAGACCTGTCAACTCTGAACCCCTGATTGGCTCTGCTGCACATTTGGCAGGAGGAGCTTCGCCACTACGCTTTGCGTAAGAAGAGGGAGACAGAGAATGAGTTCCTATTGGTCCGAGCTGTGCCCTCCCCCTCGGCTGTTGGGACTGCAGAGCCTACCCCCCAGTAACCTTCTGCGCGGATTCTGAGAACTACTGTGTTTCAGTATGTACACTGCTATTACTTATTTTTCAGATGTTTATATACATAAATGTATATAATAAAGATTTCCTGACTTTTGTAGTCTTGCGCATTTCTCCGTTTTGTGTCTTAAGATCATGTATATCGTAAAAGGTGGGGGGGAGCACTGCTGAACAGCGGAACACCAGCGCGAGCGGCAGCCTACTACGGTTTCCGCCAAAGACTTGTCAATATCGCAGGGACGCTGCAACCGACAAAAAATTTTCGTTTTTGAGTATTTTCAGTGCCGTTTCAGTGTTGCATATGTACTTTCGGTAATTGAAAATTGTATTTATTGGCTTATTTATCTCATCAAAACGCTATTATGCAGTTTTACGTCAAGTTGGCGTTTAATTCATATTCAGCACCCACTGCCCGATGAATGCCGCATCTTTGCGACCTGGCGCATAGTGTCTTTGGAGTAGCAACCTATGGTTGATCATTATTCAAACTGATGGCGGTGTGTTCGCATTGACTGTATATATTTCGACCATTTTTCTTTTCATACCTAGCTAATAATATGTACTATGCTTTACAAAACTTACCCTATCTTTATTTCATTTTATCATACACACCTATCTCCTCCCAATATTAGTAGTGATCCGAAAAGAGTTCTTAACAAAACTATGATGTAATACCAGTAAAAGTGCTAATAACACCTTTCGATTTATTCCAATAAATATTTATGTTACAGTTTTTTGGAGTCAAATATTTAACATTTATTTGATAAACTTTCATGGTCACAAATTGTTCTTACCGTCGTCCAGTGTTCAAAGTTCTTCGTAGTTGAACTAGCAATTGTACTGCCGGGATGATTGCGGTTGTTTGTGATTGAACGATATTTGTCGGTGCTAGATTTGTGTGTCGTATCCGATTAATTCTCTAAGTTATTTAGAAGTTAACTGATTAATTACTGCTCCCGGCATTGTAGAGCTCGCAGCGGACCAGTGAACAAAAATTTAATCAACTACCAGGAGACGTATTACATACATTTCACTGTACAGTAATTTTATTGAAAAATTGTAGCTGTGCTATTGTAAAACTTGATTGCTAAACAGGTTTAGACGTGTATCAAGTATTCGAGTTTTCAGAAGGACCTTATTTTTATTAAGAGGAAAATAAAAGTAAGACAGTTTGGTTTCTTCCTCAGTATTCGGTAACTAGTGCAGGGAATTTATAAATTTTAGTGGAAATGTCTGGCATTAGTGCGTATTCGTCTGCGAGGTCGTTGACATCTTGCGCCTGCGCATCCTAGGTCAAAACTGCCTGAAGCATCGATGAGATTGTTGGGTTGCCTACGCGCAAGCGCAGCAAGCTATCTGCGGGCCAAGAGCAAATCGCGTAACTTCGTTACGTTATCTGTCCCTTTAACTTGGTTTTACTGGTTTATAGTGTACATTTTAAAATCTTTGTCCGTGGTTTTGGTCCAAGTTTATAGAAAAAGTTAGTAAACGAACAACACAGTTATTAAATACATTTTGTTTCATTTACACGTACATACATGTTCCGCAAGCAGTAGTACACCGTATGAAGAAGTATACTTGGCATCAGTGTGATTTCCCACCTCCAAATGTAGTCACGAATGTTACGCAGGCAAATTTCTTCCAGCTAGTTTCCGTATTGTTACTCCTCCATAAATTTCATTACTACGTTCTTACACTGTAATTGTATTACAGGGAAGGATCGAACATTTTTCTGTAAATACTAGCTATTGTATTTTAAAAGTGGGCATTGCATAGAGTCCGGGGCGTCCCTTGCAATTTCCTCCAATTCTATTTCATTGGTCTGTAGTACACTAGTACCTGTCAGCTAAACTCATCACAAATTACGCACCTCATCTCCGAATATTTTCAATTTCTTCAGTTAGTCTAACTTCACACTAACCTGAAAAAAAAACACAGTCTTAAAGGGTAAATGACACTTCATTCTCGGTCAATTTACATACGCCAGAATTTTCACAGGCTCTGCGTCAATGATAATAGGTTATAAAATCTACCACAATAAATTATACACACACACACACACACACACACACACACACACACACACGCAAACAAACAATCAGCTTAATTATCAACACGCTCTCATCCATGATGGAACATTAATGTGGTTCTAAATTCACAGCCATCGAAGCAATAGATTTCCCATAAGAAATAGTAACGGATTATGACAGACGTGAAACCATTTGATGTATATGGAAAACGTTAAACTATATGCCTCAACAGTAACAAAGATGATAATCACCTCTTATAAATAGTGGAATTATTTTATAAAACATAAGCACGTCATCTGACCTAGGCAAATGCAGGAGAACGAATACAAGGAAGGACAAATTTTTATATATGGATTTGAGATGAATAATTAAGAAATAACTGAGCCTATAGGTGATTGCGTCTCCTATACGTATTTTTTGCCCTTCAAGAAAGACGGCTGTTGCCTACAACCATAAAACAACGTATCAGAGTACAGACACCAGCAAACTTTCTTCAGTTTTGAAACGGAAACGACATAACAAAGAAATGGGTTCGGCATCGCGCCCGTTTAATTTTAGAAGGGTTAATAATTTTCGCCTAAAAATTCGGAGGCATTACTATTCAGCACGTGCTCGTACAATGGTAAGTGACGTGGTCGGCAAAACACACCTGCCATGTTTCTGTTTCAGTCAGTCGGCTTGCATAGCCACCGTAGGGCCTTTCTGTTCCCTTACTGAGGAATACTGTAGTGGCTGCTGTGATATAAAAAGGATGATAGCGGACGTTCTTGGTTCTGTACCCAATGTGCTGATGACTGTTGTTTGCACATTCTTCGACTATCCAGTACCTGATTTCCTCTTGTACGATCAGCTGGAGGAAGCTTCGTAAGAATGATTGCAGATCTTGTAGACTGTTCTCTCTAATTTCTGTTCCAAGAAACAAGAAAATTTCTCAGAAAATAGAGTGAGAAGCTAATAAGATTCATGAATCTAAGTGCCATTCTGAACTGTAAAGTCGTTCATCTGTAAATGCGATTCTTGACAAGGATGTGATTTATGTCGCTTTCTAATGATACAGCACTTCTTTTGTTTCGAATCGGTAAAATATATTTTTTATCGGATTCTGCAATTTAACTAGCCACCCGATACTTACAGTGGGCTCCATCTAAAACTTAAAAAGCGGCGAGTTCCACATGTTTCTACTAAAGAGTCAATTCATGTGCAAGTAGTCTTAATGCTCGAAATTTTTTGACTTAAACACTTGTCATTAGGCTCTATGTTACGTTATTAATTACTGTGACGAACAAGATTCAATATGGAGAGCTGATCGTCTCAAGTACCATCCCGAAGAGTTTTGCGCATCGCTGCATTCCTTTCCGATTGTCATACTAATACAACAATTGGCGAAGTTCATGAAGGAGTCAGCAATCAATGTAGTTCGGAATTCGTTCACTATGTAGCCAGTATACGGTCCAAAATTAAAATTAGTATCGGCAACTGACTCACATTCAGGCGCAAATGAAGCACTACTTATAATTACACCCGATACTTCCCCACAAATATTTTAATAGTTTCATACTAACAACGCTTTTCAAGCTATTATGAAAAAACTGCATCATTTACGGGACGCTGCGTAGAAACAACCCCCACCCCTTCCACCTCTAGGTCAGAACACATCCCAATTGTACGCGTTATTGTCTTAGTTGATTTTTATCTCAAGTGTGCTGCAAATTGAAAAACTCATTCACGAAGTTCTTTTCGCTTCTGTTGCTGAAGCATCCTCAGTGACCATGATGTAAAAGTTACGAATAATAATTACCATATATTGTTTAATCATTATAAAGTTAAAAACAAATTTGACATAAGCATTGTTTGTGACACTACCCTAAAAACACAAGGAAACTCTAAATGGAAAACAACAATGTCCACATAATGTCCACAAAAAAATTTCCTGAGTTACCAATAAAATTTCAAATCTATAATGTGAACTGTGCAAGGAAATCATATGCAGTAACCGTGAAAAGCGGTCTTCAAAAAACCTACGAAGAAATTAAGAAATTACGCCAATGAATGAGTCTAGTCAACCAGTGCTGATGACAAAGGGAGAGACAATTGTCAACAGAACGTGTAAAAAGGAACAGTAAACACTGAAAGTAATTTATTAAATACTAGCTGAGTACCCGACATTGCTGGGGTATGTATTTAATCCAATCTTCCAGCAGTTCATCTCTTTCTTCCATCTCTCTCTGTCTACCACCCCACTCCCTCTGACCAACTCCACCACCCCCACTCTCAGTCCATCACCTCCTCCCCCCTCTCTCGGTCCATCTCCTCCTTCCCCCCTCTCTATCAATCTGCTCCTCCCCCACTGTCCATTCCCTCCTTCTATTTCTAATTCTCTCAGATCCTCCCCCTCTCTTAGTCAATCTCCTCTTCCCCATTCTTCGTCGACCTCCTCTTCCTGTCTCTCTGTCCATCTCGTCCTCCACGTTTCTCTGTCGATCTCCTCCTCCTCCTCCTCCTCCTCCTCCTCCTCCTCCCTCTCTCCTCCACGTTTCTCTGTCAATCTTCTCCTCCTGCTCCTCCTGCTCCTCCTCCTCTTCCTCCTCCTCTTTCTGTCCATTTCCTCCTCCCCTATTTCTATCAATCTCTTCTTACTGCTATCTGTGTCAATTTCCTATTTCCCCCTCGATGTCTGTCCATCTCCTCGTCCTCCCTTCTCTCCCCACGTCTCAACGGGGTGCTGGTGGTTCTTAGCCGTACAGTATTTTTTCCCTATTGTACCTAACACGTGTGCCAAATTTCATTGGAGTCGTTTCAGGGGACTAGGATGAGTGTTTTACACGTGGCTTTGCCCACATGCTCTGTCAGATACATTTCATACAAATTTAACATTGTACACATATTTTACCTATATCTCTAGCGCATTTCAGCCTGCAGTTTCATTTTCACGCAGCTCAACGTTTATGACGTTGGATCTCCTAAAGTATGTCCTGTGCAATGATATAATTTGCAGGTACATACAGTTGTAAATGTGCCTACTTTCTGCGAAACGTGTTGTGAATATAGTTACTAGTAAAGAAGTAATAAACTGAAACGTCATGCATGTGGCAGTTTCCTACACATCTCACTGTTTACGTCGTTATATCTTCTGAGCTAAGTGTTATACAATATTGAAATTTTTTCTGGTACATTCAGTGGTGTATGTGAATACCGTCTGCAAAATGTGTCACGAATACCTTTAGTAGTAAAAAAGCAATAAATTAAAATGCCATGATTCATGTGCCAGTTTTACTGAACGAACAGCGAAAAGGTCGTAAGCTGTAAACGTTTTTCCTTTCAGTATGTGTATTCTCACGTCGTAGGTTACACTGCTTTTTCACCCCCATCCCTTACCCCCTTTGATTAGATGTAGATGTAGATGATGATTAGAGTTGCAATTTTCTGTGACAGGTAGGACGGCCATCAGAGTGCGTTAGTGTAATTCGTGTTTAGTGCTGTTACCAGGACTGGTAGGGTATGCAAGGGACGTGAACAGCTTCAGATGATAAGTGATCACTGAGAATGACACGGAGATGCCACGCAGTCGCGTGAGACAGCGTTACACACAGTTTTGTGTTGAGCCTTATTGTGGGTCTCCATTTGGCCAGCTGATCGAATCGTGCAGTATTCATACTTAAAGGGCATTCGGATGTGTCAGTGGCCTCATGCTGGACTGCATGGGAACATGCGGACAGGCATGCTCGTCCTCAAGGTTCCGGTCGACCACGTCTGGCCACCATAAGAGAGGATAGCCCTGTTTGTGCTCCAAGCACATCGTAATCCCTTCACATTTGCATCTGCCATACGAGGACAAGTAATGGACACGCTGCAACATTCTGTACCATCTGCACTATTTGTCGGTGTGGTGTGCGTACTGTAAGACCTTCGGTACACACACCATCAGATTGTTTGACTTGTCGCTCTAACGAAGTAGGCGAGTGTCAGCAATATGTCTCCTGGTCTTATCGTGGCGTGTTTATCTTCTGCCGTTAGGTCAGACGATAGAAATGCCACTTGCACGCTTAGAGTAGCAGATTGACGGTGGCCAACTTTAAACAGAACTTGATTAATGTTCACACACATTTATTAAAATAATAACAAGCATAAAAATAACTTGGTTCTGGATGCTGTTTACAATTGACAATCTGAAGTTCCTTTGGTCTTGTTACGTTAATCTTATTCTCACATATCTCTGATACTTGACAAAGTGTCTATACATTTCTCTTCATGGCTATGTACAGGAATATGATAATCTTATTAGGCACAGACTGAAACTTGACTAAAGACTGGTATATACAAATGCAGACTAATGCAGACTGACTAATCGGAGGTCTGTACACTCGTTATAATTACCTCGTGCGTTCATGCATCACTGCGCGAGTGTGATCCGCGAGAGAATCTCATTGGCTGCGTTACATATTAATACGCGGATCGGCGGAAGCAGAATTTGGTCCGTCTCAAAGGCAGCGCCATCTCGTAGTGCGGAGACGGACGAGCGCTGCGCCTGCGCTGTTGTGCTTATCGGGGCGCGCTCTAGTGGGAAAGTTGTGTACGCGCTGACTACGCGGAACTATGTACACAACAGTCGGAGACCTGCAGCAGTCGGACTGGGGAATTACCGTCCTGCGTGTAGTCTGCTGCCAACACTACAACACAAACGGCTTCGCCCGGAGTGTTAACTGTGGCCGGAAAGTATGGATTGTTGAATGGTGTCGCACTGTCTTCAACAATGAATCGAAGTTCTGCGCTACCCCGGATGAGCATCGGTGGTGATTGTGGCGGCTTTCTGGTAGAGGTTCTATTCTTCCAATGTTTAAGTGAAGCACAGCTGTGTCACTCCTGGCGTCATGGTGTGGGCATCGGGTATGACTTCAGATCACAGCTGGCTGTGATTGAGGGAACTCTGGCGGCAACGGTGCGCCATAGACACCCCGCGTCCTCATGTGTTATCTTTCATTTGACTGCACCGTGGTGCCATTTCTCAACAGGACAATGCTCGTGAAGGCCTACCACGTGTTTCTGCGAACTGGCTTGACGCTGAGGTACTCTCGTGGCCAATCAGGTTTCCAGGTGTGTCCCCAATAGAACGTGTATGGAACCAGCTCGGACGTCAGCCCCGTCATAGTGCCAGTATCCAGGATATCAAAGATCAGTTAAAACGGTTGTGGGTATCTCAACTCAGGAGAGGATACAACGGCTTTCTGGCACGCTTCCCAACTGAATCATTGCATGTATCGAGACCAGAGGGGGTACAACGTCATACTGATAAGTTCGTTCGTACTTCCAAGTTCTCTGTAAACTTGACTCGATTTCGTACTCACTGCAAAAATATCACATACTCTCGCGACACGTGAAGCTTCATTTAGTTTATTCAAACCATTCTGGGCACTTGTTTTTTTTTTTTTTTCAGGCAGTGTGATTATCAGTGGTGTATTCGTTTAGCTTTTGCGTACTTTTTCTGCGATCAGTTTTATTTTCCCATTTTAAGCGTATCGCAAATTGAAATGCTGATTCTGCAGCCTTTATTCGCTCTTAATGGCAGATGACGTATTTAAGAAATTACTTTCAATGTTTAGTGTTCCTTCTTCCATGTCTTGATGACAGGCGTCGCTTCCTTTGTCATCATCAGTGCCTGAGTCTACATTTATTCACTGGTTTAATTTTTCGTGGGTTTTTGAATGCCCCTTTTCTCGGTCATTGCACCTGATTTCTTTGCACAATTCATATCATAGATCTGAAACTTTATCCGTAACTCAGTTAATTTGTCAGTGGACATTCTTGTTTCCTCTTTAGTGTTTTCCTGTGCTTTTAGGGTAGTGCCACAGGTATTGTTTATAACAAATTTATTTTTAAAACATAAACTGTAATAATTATTCGAAATGTTTACATCATGGTCACTGAGGATACTACGGCAATAGAAGCGGGAAGCCTCTGCTGAAAGAGGTTTTCAATTTGCAGCACAATTGAGATAAAATCAACTAAATAATAATGAGTAAAATTCATACGTTGGGGTGGAAGGGATGCGGGAGGTTTCTACGCAGCCTCTCGCAAGTGGTGTAGTTTGTTTCTAATAGCGTGAAAATAGTTTTTGATCCTGCATCCACTATGAAAAGACACAATTGAATTAAAGACATTAGCTGCGAGTGGGCATTGATTTTTATCAATGGGGCAAATTGAATATTGTGCTGGATTGGGATTCAAACCCATGTCTTTTGCTTATGAGGTAGATGCGCTGACCACTGCGCCATCCGGACACTGCGGCCACCACACCCGCACGGACTATCCGACTATCTTACCACGCCTACCGTCAGTCCCAAATTCTCAACTTATACCACACGTTAGCCTCATTACTCGCGACATCCCGCCGATTCCCGTAAGAGTTCGAACTTGGTGAGCACTGAAGGGATCATTGGCCGTCATAGCCTTAATTATATGTACACTACTGGTCATTAAAGTTGCTACACCAAGAAGAAATGTAGACGATAAACGGGTATTCATTGGACAAATATATTATACTAGAACTGACATGTGATTACATTTTCACGCAATTTGGGTTCATAGATCCTGAGAAATCAGTACCCAGCACAAACACCTCTGGCCATAATAACGGCCTTGATACGCCTGGGCATTGAGTCAAACAGAGCTTGGATGGCGTGTACACGTACAGCTGCTCATGCAACTTCAACACGATACCACAGTTCATCAAGAGTAGTGACTGGCGTATTGTGACAAGCCAGTTGCTCGGTCACCATTGACCAGACGTTTTCAGATGGTGAGAGATTTGGAGTATGTGCTGGCCAGGGCAGCACTCGAACATTTTCTGTATCCAGAAAGGCCCGTACAGGACCTGCAACATGCGGTCGTGCATTATCCTGCTGAAATGTAGGGTTTCGCAGGGATCGAATGAAGGTAGAGCCTCGGGTCGTAACACACCTGAAATGTAACGTCCACTGTTCAAAGTGCCGTCAATGCGAACAAGAGGTGACCGAGACGTGTAACCAATGGCACCCCATACCATCACACCGGGTGATACGTCAGTATAGCGATGACGAATACACGCTTCCAATGTGCGTTCACCGCGATGTTGCCAAACACGGGTGCGACCATCATGATGCTGTAAACAGAACCTGGATTCATCCGAAAAAATGACGTTTTGCCATTCGTGCACCCAGATTCGTCGTTAAGTACACCATCGCAGGCGCTCCTGTCTGTGATGCAGCGTCAACGGTAACCGCAGTCATGGTCTCCGAGCTTATAGTCCATGGTGCTGCAAACGTCGTCGAACTGTTCGTGCAGGTGGTTGTTGTCTTGCAAACGTCCCCATTTGTTGACACAGGGATCGAGACGTGGCTGCACGATCTGTTACAGCCATGCGGATAAGATGCCTGTCATCTCGACTGCTAGTGATAAGAGGCCGTTGGGATCCAGCACGGCGTTCCGTATTACCCTCCTGAACCCACCGATTCCATATTCTGCTAACAGTCATTGGATCTCGACCAACACGAGCAGCAATGTCCCGATACGGTAAACCGCAATCGCGATAGGCTACAATCCGACCTTTATCAAAGTCGGAAACGTGATGGTACGCATTTCTCCTCCTTACATGAGGCATCACAACAGCGTTTCACCAGACAACGCCGGTCAACTGCTGTTTGTGTATGAAAAATAGGTTGGAAACTTTCCTCATGTCAGCACGTTGTAGGTGTCGCCACCTGCGCCAACCTAGTGTGAATGCCCTGAAAAGCTAATCATTTGCATATCACAGCATCTTCTTCCTGTCGGTTAAATTTCGCGTCTGTAGCACGTCATCTTCGTGGTGTAGCAATTTTAATGGCCAGTTGTGTATATTTGGTGTCTGTTTTCTCGCATATGATACCGTGACTAATTAGGTTAATGAGCTGGGGCACTACATCAGTAGTGTGTGCTATAAGTTCAGAATTATGGCCTGGCGGGAGGTGTGCTAGGGTAATCCATGCGGCTGTGTTGTCCACTTGTCAGGCTGTGTTGTCCACATGTCAGGATTGCGTAGCAGTCAGTGCATCTGCCTACAAAGTAGAAGACCCAGGTTTTAATCCTGGTCCGGCACATGTTTTAGATTTGTCTCTTTGATATACACTCCTGGAAATGGAAAAAAGAACACATTGACACCGGTGTGTCAGACCCACCATACTTGCTCCGGACACTGCGAGAGGGCTGTACAAGCAATGATCACACGCACGGCACAGCGGACACACCAGGAACCGCGGTGTTGGCCGTCGAATGGCGCTAGCTGCGCAGCATTTGTGCACCGCCGCCGTCAGTGTCAGCCAGTTTGCCTTGGCATAAGGAGCTCCATCGCAGTCTTTAACACTGGTAGCATGCCGCGACAGCGTGGACGTGAACCGTATGTGCAGTTGACGGACTTTGAGCGAGGGCGTATAGTGGGCATGCGGGAGGCCGGGTGGACGCACCGCCGAATTGCTCAACACGTGGGGCGTGAGGTCTCCACAGTACATCGATGTTGTCGCCAGTGGTCGGCGGAAGGTGCACGTGCCCGTCGACCTGGGACCGGACCGCAGCGACGCACGGATGCACGCCAAGACCGTAGGATCCTACGCAGTGCCGTAGGGGACCGCACCGCCACTTCCCAGCAAATTAGGGACACTGTTGCTCCTGGGGTATCGGCGAGGACCATTCGCAACCGTCTCCATGAAGCTGGGCTACGGTCCCGCACACCGTTAGGCCGTCTTCCGCTCACGCCCCAACATCGTGCAGCCCGCCTCCAGTGGTGTCGCGACAGGCGTGAATGGAGGGACGAATGGAGACGTGTCGTCTTCAGCGATGAGAGTCGCTTCTGCCTTGGTGCCAATGATGGTCGTATGCGTGTTTGGCGCCGTGCAGGTGAGCGCCACAATCAGGACTGCATACGACCGAGGCACACAGGGCCAACACCCGGCATCATGGTGTGGGGAGCGATCTCCTACACTGGCCGTACACCACTGGTGATCGTCGAGGGGACACTGAATAGTTCACGGTACATCCAAACCGTCATCGAACCCATCGTTCTACCATTCCTAGACCGGCGAGGGAACTTGCTGTTCCAACAGGACAATGCACGTCCGCATGTATCCCGTGCCACCCAACGTGCTCTAGAAGGTGTAAGTCAACTACCCTGGCCAGCAAGATCTCCGGATCTGTCCCCCATTGAGCATGTTTGGGACTGGATGAAGCATCGTCTCACGCGGTCTGCACGTCCAGCACGAACGCTGGTCCAACTGAGGCGCCAGGTGGAAATGGCATGGCAAGCCGTTCCACACGACTACATCCAGCATCTCTACGATCGTCTCCATGGGAGAATAGCAGCCTGCATTGCTGCGAAAGGTGGATATACACTGTACTAGTGCCGACATTGTGCATGCTCTGTTGCCTGTGTCTATGTGCCTGTGGTTCTGTCAGTGTGATCATGTGATGTATCTGACCCCAGGAATGTGTCAATAAAGTTTCCCCTTCCTGGGACAATGAATTCACGGTGTTCTTATTTCAATTTCCAGGAGTGTAAATTGATGCCCACTGGTAGTTAATGTCTTAAATTCCTCTGTGTCTTGATTCTCACTTACGATGTGACACTGGGTAATTATATTTAATGTTTTCAGTATAGGATGATTGTTCCGCCTAGAAGCCTCAACTACTCTCGTCACCTGCGTTTAAAACTACCTAGACTAATGATCAAATTTGACACTGAGAAAATATTTAACAAAGCAACAACTCGATACGTTAGTAAGCACATGGTTGTTTTACGAAGGAGTGGCAGCTTTAATAGTCAGTTCAAATCTAGCTGGAGATCAGTAGACTTTGTCAAACGCTGTAATCCATCTATAACAGTGCCGAAAAAGAAATTCAGTAAAGAAATCTTAAGTAAACTTTCTGTCTTCTCGCAAATTCGATTAAGTGCCACGTACGAGAGGTCATACATGGTTCTGAAATATGGAATAACAGACTGAACTGGGGTGTAAAATGAATGAAGTTGCAGACACGTACAGTTCTTCGTATCTGCATTTTTATTCCTGTATCAACTTCCATATTTTCAATTTATTATAATGGTCATTTGATGATTACTGTGTGACATTGTATAATTTCTCAGTAGGAAAGCCGGCCGCTGTGGCCGAGCGGTTCTAGGCGGTTCAGTCTATGACCACGCTGCTGCTGCGGTCGCAGGTTCGAATCCTGCCGCTGGCATGGATGTGTGTGATGTCCTTAGGTTAGTTAGGTTTAAGTAGTTCTAAGTCTAGGGGACTGATGACCTCAGATGTTAAGTCCCATAGTGCTTAGAGCCATTTGAACCATTTTCTCAGTAAGATTTCCTTATGCATATGCTCACACCACTATATTGTCACATTTGCCTGCTAGCCTTGACACGTTTGTTGTGTATTGTAAAAAGCCGTAGGTAGAGACAGTCTTATTCATCGCCAAAAAGTTCCTCTTAATCTTAGTGCTTCTTAACACTTCGAGAGTTCTTACTGCAGTTATTTTTTCTCTCATTAAAATAAATTGTCGTCATAAACTAGTCGGGATAAGTGCATAATTAATTTGTAAATGCAGGTTACTTTGAATTGCAGTGGTAGATTATTACAGTATTCAAACGATCTTCAGCACATGCGATGCATGAGAAATTGTCAGATAGCGAACTTAGCCATCTCTGTGTCGAAATTTTCTGATAGTGCTGTCAGCAGCAACAAAAGTTTTCTGACAGGGAGCTTCACAACTAGACAGTTTTGGATAAAGTCTGGCTGAATACTTGTTGTATCACTTTTGATCAGCTTGTCTCCTACAAGACTGCGTTAATAGAACAGTTGGTCAGCGGATCCTGTTAATGGGCGAGTAACTCAAAAAAATGTTCAAATTTGTGTGAAATCTTATGGGACTTAACTGCTAAGGTTATCAGTCCCTAAGCTGACACACTACTTAACCGAAATTATCCTAAGGACAAACACACACACCCATGCCCGAGGGAGGACTCGAACCTCCGCCGGGACCAGCCGCACAGCCCATGACTGCAGCGCCAGAGACCGCTCGGTTAATCGCGCGCGGCGAGTAACTCAATATTCTGCGTAGTGTGGTGCTGCCTCTCGTATTTCCGATGTTATCGTTGGAACCGACGAGCAGTAGAAGCTCTGTCGTGGCAAACGGGAGGAGCGGGGAAGGAGGGCAATTATTTGAGCGGAGTATAGCTAGTTAACGGCTCGGATTAATTGCCAAGTAAATCCGAGCTTCCGATTACAGCAGTTCCCCTGGTTATCTACAGCGCTGACATCGGAGACGGTGAGGAAACGAAAGAAACGGTAATTGGTACTCTCTGTTCTAACAGAGCTTCATACACAGTAGATGACAAGTTTATATAGATTCGCTGCCTCTTCTTGCAAAAATGCTTCATTTGAGAATATTATTACGTTTGTAATCAGAAAATAAATATGTTTTAAGTACATCTAAACGGAGACTGGCTGACGGGCAGTTTTTTGAAGAGTGGAGAACCAAAAGCGAGCTACACTGAAGAGCCAAAAAACCTGGTACACCTGCCTAATATCGTGTAGGGCCCCCGCGAGCACGCAGAAGCGCCGCAATAAGACGTGGCATGGACTCGACTAATGTTTGAAGTAGTGCTGCAGAACTGTACATAAATCTGTAAGAGTACGAGGGGGTGGAGACCTCTTTTGAACAGCACCTTGAAGGCATCGCAGATTTGCTCCATAATGTTCATGTCTGTGGAGTTTTGTGGCCTGCGGACGTGTTTAAACTCAGAAGAGTTTTCCTGGAGATACACTGTAGCAATTCGGGACGTGTGGGGTGTAACATCGTCCTGCTGGAATTGCCCAAGTTCTTCGGAATGCACAATGGACATGAATCGATGCAGGTGATCAGACAGGATGCTTATGTACGTGTCACCTGACAGCTTCGCATCTAGACTATCAGGGGTCCCACAGCACTCCAACTGCACACGCCCCACACCATTACAGAGCCTCCACCAACTTGAACAGCCCCCTGCTGACATGCAGCGTCCATGGATTCGTGAGGTTGTCTCCATACCCGTACACGTCCATCCGCTCGATACCATTTGAAACGAGACTCGTCCGACCAGGCAACATGTTTCCAGTCATCAACCGTCCAGTGTCGGTGTTGACGGGCCCAAGCGAGGCGTAAAGCTTTGTGTCGTGCAGTCATCAAGGGTACACGAGTGGGCCAGCAATTTGCGGAAGGGTTGCACTTCTGTTACATGAAACGATTCTCTTCAGTTGACGTTGATCCCGTTCTTGCAAGCTATTTTTTTCCGGCCGCAGCGATGTCGGAGAGTTGATGTTGTACCGGATTCCTGATATCCATGGTACACTCGTGAAATGGTCGTACGGGAAAATCCGCACTTCACCGCTACCTCGAAGATGCTGTGTCCCACCGCTCGTGCGCCGACTGTAACACCACGTTCAAACTCACTTAAATCTTAATAACCTGCGATTGTAGCAGCAGTGACAGGCTTGTTGACCTATATAGGCGTTGCCGACCGCAGCGCCGTATTCCGCCTGTTTACATATCTCTGTACTTGAATAAAAAATGGTTCAAATGGCTCTTGACCCTATGGGACTTAACTTCTGAGGTCATCAGTCCCCTAGACTTACAAGTACTTAAACCTAACTAACCTAAGGGCATCACACACATCCATGCCCGAGGCAGGATTCGAACCTGCGACCGTAGCGGTCGCGCGGTTCCAGACTGTAGCGCCTAGAACCGCTCGGTCACTCCAGCTAGCTGTACTTAAATACGCATGCCTATAGCAGTTTCTTTGGCGCTTCAGTGTGTATGTAAATTGTGTGCGGAGTCCTATGCCACAGACGGAGTAACAGTCATCTGGAACTAGATCACAAATTTTATTATAATGACAAGCGGACAAAATATTACGGAGTTTTAAGTACGAAAGGCAACGCCTGAGCGAGAAAATTTCTGAAGATAATTGTGTGGCTATATGTATGTGTTTATCAGACGTATATTAATTTGTAGTGAAAACTAACTCGGGTGTAAGTATACGATAACAGAAACGAAAAAGTTCCACTAAAAATATGGGAACCATAAACATGGCGTTCTAGGGATAATTACCAATGTGTGGCTAAGAATCAACACTAACGGCAATATGGTGTATAGCCCTAGTTAGCACGAATATACCTGAAAGGCAAACATTTCGATTAAGTCTACATCTAAAGCTGTTTTCGGACTCAATCTTAATGAAACATTTTTGTTCTATTATCGTATACTTTCACCCGTGACTGGTTTTGCTATCAGTTACGAGAGTGAGCTGAAAAGTAATGCCTCCTAATTTATATGAAACCTGTTAAACCTTTTTAAATAAAACAAACGTTATCAAAACTCAACATCTGTATTCTTCATGTCTACGTATTTGCAGCCCTCTGCCGCTGGGTGGCTCCGAATTATAGGGCGTAGCCTGGTGGTGTGTAACGTAACTATGTTGGTGAGCGAGAAACAGCGTGCTGTAATCGAGTTTGGAATTCGGAGAGTTCGTCCACACATGGAGAACCCTCTCCTTCATCATAACAATGCCAGACCACACAAAACTGTTGCGAAATATGCAACAATCCCATGCCTTTGGTTCACTGTCATAGATTATACTCCATACAGTCCCGACTGGCCTCATCCGATTCTCACGTTTCCAAAGCTTAAGAACACCTTCGAGGACTTCACTTTCGTAGTGATGAAGCGGCGCAAGCAGAGGTGAGGTTGTGGCTCCAGTGACAAAGTCAGACATGGAGAATAAAGCCGTAAAATGTAAATAAAGTTTGTTTTATTTAAAAAGCTTTAATAGTTTCCATATTGAAAATTCGGAGGCTTCACTTTTAAACACGCCCTCGAATGATACATGCTGTACAATAGACAGTTAATCGCCTGTTTCCTATCTCAGCAAACCTTTCTATTGTTGACAGAAGCATAAAATTGTGGGTTGAATTCAACCCGCCCAAGATCACTAGGAAAACCGTCGTTTTCAATAAATGTTTGTATGAGCTATACATACTGCTGCTTAGAACGACGTCAAATTTGAGTGGAATACTATCGAAGAAGGGGGAAATGTTATGGAAACAAAAAAATTAACGAAAATTCTCCACTAGATGGCCCTGTAAGCGCCATAACGTAAATGGGCACATAAATGACTGATGAATTTCAGCACGACGTTCTTGGGGTGAGTCACATATTAAACCACACTGTCCAATATGCATTACTGCACAGGTTTGGCTTTCTACAGTTGTGGCACTTCTAGTTGTGTAAGCCATCCACCATGGCAAGGTCGTACCACACCGGATGGCGAAATAGGTTTTTTACTGTCCTGGGCCCAAAACCGCCACGAAAAGCAACAGTGACATTGGTCTTTTAATTCTCCTGAGTCAAAAAACCGCATAAAAAGCAACACTGAAAACGGTTTTCAATTGTCGTGAGACTGGCGTAAGACACGTTCAATATACTGTCCATAGTTTTCTGCCACAAGATGAAATCGAGAAACAGCATGTTCCATAACAGATCGGAATGTCTCGGGGATCACGCTCAGAATGCATTGCACAATGTGCCTTCAATTCAGTTATGTTTGTGATCGGAGCCCTGAACACAACATCTTTCAGATAAGCCCACAACCAGAATTTACACGGATTAAGATCAGGTGATCTGGACGGCCAGGCTGTAGGCAAATGACGGCTGTTAATTTTAGCATTTCCAAATTGCGTGTGTAGCAACTGCTTCACTGGCTCTGCAATATGTGGAGGAGAGCTACCTACATAAAAATGATCCTACCCACACATCCACGCTGTTGAAGGATTGGAATGACGTTGGTGCGCGAAAGACTCTGCGTTTACCAGTGGCGGTACAGGTAACAGCACCCACATGATCCGACTCATCAAAAAATTATGGCCCTACGACGAATGATGCTCTCAACCCGTATCACACAGTTACCTTTGCAGAATGGAGCTGTACCGATTGATGTGCGAACGGATTTTCGTTGCCCACATTATGCAATTCTGTGTATTGATATGTCCTTGGAGATGGAAATGGGCTTCGTCTGTCCACAGAATATTCGATGACTATTTATTGTCCACTTCCATGCGAGTAAGAAATTCTAGAGCAGACTTTTGCCTTACTGGCAGGTCAGCATGAAGCATTTCCTGAACGTGGATAATCTCAAGGGCATGTCCAAAGTTCGGGCAGTTCCCCGTGCAATCTATGTTTGCACACCACCGCTCTATCCCTCTTGCAATGCTGTGGCCACATCTTATACTGGCATCGGATCAATTGTTTTCCTCCCTCTGTCACATTACCCTTGAAAAGAACCTGTCTTTTCGAATTTCGAAATCAGTTTCACCAGACCCTTGGCAGACATCGGTCCAGCGCCTTTTTTCGTACCGCTCAGCGTCCGGAACATCTGCAGAGCTACTGGAGCACAGCAACCGGTCTTGTAAAAAAGCTTTACCAGCAGCACGCGATCTGCATTGAGACAGACAAGCTCAGCGTCTCAGACGCAAACTCAGGAGCAACCGTGTACCTAGTGTCTTTCATTATGTATATGCCGTCTAATGGTAAAATTTACGTTAAATATTTTTGTTTCCATAAGGTTCCCTCCTCCTTTGATAATATTAATTCAGATTTGACGTCATTTGAGCAGTGGTTCTTTTTTTACAGCATTTCACCATTTTGAGAATGGATTTTAATTATATAATCACTCTGTGTATCCATATACACTCCTGGAGATTGAAATAAGAACACCGTGAATTCATTGTCCCAGGAAGGGGAAACTTTATTGACACATTCCTGGGGTCAGATACATCACATGATCACACTGACAGAACCACAGACACATAGACACAGGCAACAGAGCATGCACAATGTCGGCACTAGTACAGTGTATATCCACCTTTCGCAGCAATGCAGGCTGCTATTCTCCCATGGAGACGATCGTAGAGATGCTGGATGTAGTCCTGTGGAACGGCTTGCCATGCCATTTCCACCTGGCGCCTCAGTTGGACCAGCGTTCGTGCTGGACGTACAGACCGCGTGAGACGACGCTTCATCCAGTCCCAAACATGCTCAATGGGGGACAGATCCGGAGATCTTGCTGGCCAGGGTAGTTGACTTACACCTTCTAGAGCACGTTGGGTGGCACGGGATACATGCGGACGTGCATTGTCCTGTTGGAACAGCAAGTTCCCTTGCCGGTCTAGGAATGGTAGAACGATGGGTTCGATGACGGTTTGGATGTACCGTGCACTATTCAGTGTCCCCTCGACGATCACCAGTGGTGTACGGCCAGTGTAGGAGATCGCTCCCCACACCATGATGCCGGGTGTTGGCCCTGTGTGCCTCGGTCGTATGCAGTCCTGATTGTGGCTCTCACCTGCACGGCGCCAAACACGCATACGATCATCATTGGCACCAAGGCAGAAGCGACTCTCATCGCTGAAGACGACACGTCTCCATTCGTCCCTCCATTCACGCCTGTCGCGACACCACTGGAGGCGGGCTGCACGATGTTGGGGCGTGAGCGGAAGACGGCCTAACGGTGTGCGGGACCGTAGCCCAGCTTCATGGAGACGGTTGCGAATGGTCCTCGCCGATACCCCAGGAGCAACAGTGTCCCTAATTTGCTGGGAAGTGGCGGTGCGGTCCCCTACGGCACTGCGTAGGATCCTACGGTCTTGGCGTGCATCCGTGCGTCGCTGCGGTCCGGTCCCAGGTCGACGGGCACGTGCACCTTCCGCCGACCACTGGCGACAACATCGATGTACTGTGGAGACCTCACGCCCCACGTGTTGAGCAATTCGGCGGTACGTCCACCCGGCCTCCCGCATGCCCACTATACGCCCTCGCTCAAAGTCCGTCAACTGCACATACGGTTCACGTCCACGCTGTCGCGGCATGCTACCAGTGTTAAAGACTGCGATGGAGCTCCGTATGCCACGGCAAAGTGGCTGACACTGACGGCGGCGGTGCACAAATGCTGCGCAGCTAGCGCCATTCGACGGCCAACACCGCGGTTCCTGGTGTGTCCGCTGTGCCGTGCGTGTGATCATTGCTTGTACAGCCCTCTCGCAGTGTCCGGAGCAAGTATGGTGGGTCTGACACACCGGTGTCAATGTGTTCTTTTTTCCATTTCCAGGAGTGTATATTATAAAAATGGGAGATGGATGTTCATATGTATGTACATATGTATGTTCCGCATTTCTTCCTAAGCCACTGTACCAGTTTTAACTAAACTTGGTACACAAATCATTTATTGTCTAGAAATAATCGCTGTGGGTTAAGAACCACCAAACTATGAGATGGATACGGATGAAAAAGCAGTGCAGCATACGGCGCGCGAATACGCATATTTTATTCATCCAGTATTAAAGAATGGGAGCACTTAATGTCTTGCAGCAAACATTACACATAATTTTAAACCATTGTGAAACTTTTTATCGCTGACAAATGCGACAAAAAGATGAAAAGTGAAAAGATTGTAGCTTACTACATTCTCGCTGTTCATGCAGTAAAACTGCCGCGCAACCATGACATTTTAATTTATTACTTCTTTAGTACTAACTGTAATCGCGACACATTTTTCATAGAGTATTCACATACACCACTGCATGTGTTTGCGAAATTGTATCATTCTACGAAACATAGTTCAGGAGATATGACGTTATAAACTCTAGGATGAGTGAACAACTGCTGCATCATCCATGACGTTTAATTTTTATACTTCTTTGTTACTACTCTATTCACAATACATTTAGCGGACATTATGCTACTGAATGTACCTGCAAAATTATATCATCATACGACACATAGTTTATAAGATTTGACGTCATAAACACTGAGCTGCGTGAGATTGAAACTACAGGGTGAAATTCGCTAGAGTTACATTTGAACTGTGTATACGAATATGTGTGAAATACGTTCAATATATGTGAAATGTATGTGACATGGGCGTATTCAGGCAAAGCCACCGATGGACTGCTTCTCCTAAATCGCTGAATCGATTTCAGCCAAATTTGGTACACATACAACTTGCTTTCTGGAAAGAGATACTGTGGGGGTAAGAATCAGCAATCTCGTATTGGGATAGTTGTATTACATTACAGAGACAAAGGGGGAGGAGGAGATGGACAGAAAGGGGAAATGGATAGAAAGGGAAGACGAAGAAATAGACAGAGAGATTAGGAGTAGATTTATTTTAAGTAACTGCGTATATGCAATTTATGAAATGTACATTCTGTGTTGTTTGAAATCTTTGATGTATGGCGAGAAAATCACAGTTTTGTAATGTATATATGAAAAAAAGCAAAAGAATATGTTGAAATTGTAAATTATTATAATATGAATATGTTTATGGAAGAAGTATGTATGTCTAAGGCGCTGCAGTCATGGACTGTGCGGCTGGTCCCGGCGGAGGTTCGAGTCCTTCCTCGGGCATGGGTGTGTGTGTTTGTCCTTAGGATAATTTAGGTTAAATAGTGTGTAAGCTTAGGGACTGATGACCTTAGCAGTTAAGTTCCATATGATTTCACACGCATTTGAACAACGAAGTATGTATGTTAGATTCTGGTTCATGCTTAGGGCACCTGTACTTGTAACATGTAAACGCTGTAGGGAGGTCCCTCCGCAACGAATGACATGGCGCGATGTAAAAAAGGTGTGTTTGGCAGTCGAACTGAGCGGATCCTTTGTGTCAACGGCACACAGTGTGTGGCTAGCCTTAGCACGGTACACATCGACGGTTCTAAGAGAGGCAATTGGAAGCTGCATTAGAAGGAATTTGCCTCAGATGTGGATCTGGCTATTATTTACTGTTCACGGAATAATGAAATGGCTCTAATATGTTGAAATTCAGACGCCAAGAAGAGATTTATGAAGTATTCGCACATCTAGAGCCGTGAGTACAGTTAGCCACCATTTCACCTGCCACTGATATTCGCCACTGCTTCACAGACTTCATACATTCAGTTACGTAATGTTTATTGGTATGGACCAGTTAATTTGCGTGTTGTTTCAATAACAATCACACAAAATGTCAATTCGTGTTCGAAACAATAACTTCAAATCTGATCACAAACCTACAACCGAGTGAGGTGGCGCGGTGGTTAACACACTGGACTCGCATTCGGGAGGGCGACGGTTCAATCCCGCGTCCGGCCATCCTGATTTAGGTTTTCTGTGATTTCCCTAAATCGCTTGAGGTAAATGCTGGAATGGCTCCTTTGAAAGGGCACGGCCGACTTTAATCCCCATCCTTCCCAAATCCGATGAGACTGATGACCTCGCTGTTTGGTCTCTTCCCCTGAATCAACCCAACTCCAACGAACCTGCGCAGGGTTCTCACCTAAGTGCAACTAAAACAGAGTATCCTGACTTAAATGAACAATTATTGCATTCATGTGTTTAAAAGTGATTTTTTGTCTAAAGTAAAAGGAGTAGCAAAAGTTGTCTTGTGACAGCCAGAGCGAGAGCATCAGCAGCAGCGAGTACTGTTTGTATAAAGCGTTTATTTTGCATTTTGTTTACGACCTTCCACTAAGGAAGGGATTCTATTTGTGTTTATCTGCTCTGCATAGTAACTAACAGTTCTTGATAAAACTTTACGTAGTTTTCGTGTTAGATTTCTTAGTGTTTTCTTGATCGTTTAGAACAGAAAGCGCCCTAAAACCGTCTTTTGTTTGTTTCGCGGCCGTTAGCCACTAGTCACTTGAATCAGCAGTTGTCTTGTGACAGCCAGAGCGAGAGCACCAGCAGCAGCGAGTACTGTTTGTATAAAGCGTTTTTGTACTTATTTGCTGCGCTTAGCTTTTAAATAGTTTTTCTGGGAAAACCTAGCGTAGTTTTCGCGTCTCGTATTTCAGTGAGTGTTTCTTGATTATCAGAGTAGCTCATCAGAAGATTATCTTGGGAATTTGTCACCGTATAGGGTAGGGTAAACATAGTCATGTGTAGGGACTGTTGTTGTTGTGAGCGGACGCAAGGAGAATTGGCCACTCTTCGGGGGCAGGTGGAGGCTTTGTCTGTTAGGCTCATCGAGCTCGAGGCGCAGGCGTCGGCTCGTAGTGGCGTTGGGGCAACTGTGGTGAGACCTATGCCTACTTCGGTGGCCTTGGAATCACATGGAACCCCTGATGTCGCTGCGTCTTCCGGCAGTGAGCATCTTACCGGTCAGCCATCACTCCAGGGTGAATGGCGGACAGTGGTGGGCTCGCGCGTGCCTGGCCGAAAGGCGAAGGTGGGATCTGGCCGCGTGGCGGCTGCCTTACCCCTTTCCAACAGGTACGGGGTGCTTCCTAGTGGTGATGACATCGTTTCCGAGCCACCACAGGATGCCTCGCCTGTTGGGCCAGTGGCCGATTCTCCGGCAAGGTCCCGACAGTCACAGAGGGCGGGCCTATTAGTTATAGGGAGCTCCAACGTTAGGCGGGTTATGGAGCCCCTCAGGAAAATAGCGGGTAGGTCGGGGAAGAATGCCAGTGTGCACTCGGTGTGCTTGCCGGGGGGTCTCGTCCGTAATGTGGAGGAGGCCCTTCCGGCAGCTATTGAACGCACTGGGTGTGACCGGCTGCAGATAGTAGCACATGTCGGAACGAATGACGCCTGCCGCTTGGGTTCTGAGGCCATCCTTGGTTCCTTCCGGCGGCTGGCTGATTTGGTGAAGACAACCAGCATCGCACGCGGAGTGCAAGCTGAGCTTAATATCTGCAGCATAGTGCCCAGAGTCGATCGCGGTCCTCTGGTTTGGAGCCGTGTGGAGGGTCTAAACCAGAGGCTCAGACGACTCTGCGACTATAATGGTTGCAAATTCATCGACCTCCGTTATTGGGTGGAGAACTGTAGGGCCCCCCTAGACAGGTCAGGCGTGCACTACACACCGGAAGCAGCTACTAGGGTAGCAGAGTACGTGTGGCGTGCACACGGGGGTTTTTTAGGTTAGAGGGACCCCCCCTTGGGCGAAACGATAAAATACCTGACGGCTTACCAGAGAGGACATTATCATCGTTGATAAAGAACGTCCGTCCTCAGAGACCAAAAACAGGAAAAGTTAACGTAATATTGGTAAACTGCAGGAGTATCCAGGGCAAGGTTCCTGAATTAGTATCTCTTATTGAAGGAAATAGTGCGCATATAGTATTAGGAACGGAAAGTTGGTTAAAACCGGAAGTGAACAGTAACGAAATCCTAGACACAGAATGGAATATATACCGCAAGGATAGGATAAACGCCAATGGTGGAGGAGTATTTATAGCAGTAAAGAATTCAATAATATCCAGTGAAGTTATTAGCGAATGCGAATGTGAAATAATCTGGGTTAAGCTAAGTATCAAAGGTGGGTCAGATATGATAGTCGGATGCTTCTATAGACCACCTGCATCAGCAACCGTAGTAGTTGAGCGCCTCAGAGAGAACCTGCAGAACGTCGTGAAGAAGTTTCGTGATCATACTATTGTAATAGGGGGAGACTTCAATCTACCAGGTATAGAATGGGATAGTCACACAATCAGAACTGGAGCCAGGGACAGAGACTCTTGTGACATTATCCTGACTGCCTTGTCCGAGAATTACTTCGAGCAGATAGTTAGAGAACCAACTCGTGAAGCTAACGTTTTAGACCTCATAGCAACAAATAGACCGGAACTTTTCGACTCCGTGAATGTAGAAGAGGGTATCAGTGATCATAAGTCAGTGGTTGCATCAATGACTACAAGTGTAATAAGAAATGCCAAGAAAGGAAGGAAAATATATTTGCTTAACAAGAGTGATAGGGCACAAATCGCAGAATATCTGAGTGACCACCATCAAACGTTCATTTCTGAGGAAGAGGATGTGGAACAAAAATGGAAAAAAATTCAGAAACATCGTCCAGTACGCCTTAGATAAGTTCGTACCGACTAAGGTCCAAAGCGAGGGGAAAGATCCACCGTGGTATAACAATCATGTACGAAAGGTACTACGGAAACAAAGAAAGCTTCATCATAGGTTTAAGAGTAGTCGAATCATAGCTGATAAGGAAAAGCTGAACGAAGCGAAAAAGAGCGTAAAGAGAGCAATGAGAGAAGCATTCAACGAATTCGAACATAAAACATTGGCAAACAATCTAAACAAGAACCCTAAAAAGTTTTGGTCATATGTAAAATCGGTAAGCGGATCTAAATCCCCTATTCAGTCACTCGTTGACCACGATGGCACCGAAACAGAGGACGACCGAAGAAAGGCAGAAATACTGAATTCAGTGTTCCGAAACTGTTTCACTGCGGAAAATCGTAACACGGTCCCTGACTTCAGCCGTCGCACGGACGCCAAAATGGAAAATATTGAAATAAACGATATCGGAGTTGAAAAACAACTGCTATCACTTAGTAGCGGAAAAGCATCCGGACCAGACGAGATACCCTTAAGATTCTACAGTGATTATGCTAAAGAACTTGCCCCCTTTCTATCAGCAATTTATCGTAGATCGCTGGAAGAACGTAAAGTACCTAGCGACTGGAAGAAAGCGCAGGTCGTTCCCATTTTCAAGAAGGGTCATAAATCAGATGCGAATAATTATAGGCCTATTTCGCTTACGTCAATCTGTTGTAGAATAATGGAACATGTTTTGTGTTCTCGTATTATGACGTTCTTAGATAACACAAATCTCCTTCATCATAACCAACATGGATTCCGCAAACAGAGATCATGTGAAACTCAGCTCGCCCTATTTGCCCAAGAAATTCACAGTGCCGTAGACACTGGCGAGCAGATTGATGCCGTATTCCTGGACTTCAGGAAGGCATTTGATACGGTTCCGCACTTACGTTTAGTGAAAAAAATACGAGCTTACGGAATATCGGACCAGGTTTGTGATTGGATTCAGGATTTCCTAGAAGAAAGAACACAACATGTCATTGTTAACGGTTCAAAATCTGCAGATGTAGAGGTAATTTCGGGAGTACCGCAAGGAAGCGTGATAGGACCTTTATTGTTTACAATATACATAAATGACTTAGTTGACAACATCGGTAGCTCCGTGAGGCTATTTGCAGATGACACGGTTGTCTACAAGAAAGTAGCAACATCAGAAGACTCGTACGTACTCCAGGAAGACCTGCAGAGGATTAATGCATGGTGCGACAGCTGGCAGCTTTCCCTAAACGTAGATAAATGTAATATAATGCGCATACATAGGGGCAGAAATCCATTCCAGTACGATTATGCCATAGGTGGTAAATCATTGGAAGCGGTAACGACCGTAAAATACTTAGGAGTTACTATCCGGAGCGATCTGAAGTGGAATGATCACATAAAACAAATAGTGGGAAAAGCAGACGCCAGGTTGAGATTCATAGGAAGAATTCTAAGAAAATGTGACTCATCGACGAAAGAAGTAGCTTACAAAACGCTTGTTCGTCCGATTCTTGAGTATTGCTCATCAGTATGGGACCCTTACCAGGTTGGATTAATAGAAGAGATAGACATGATCCAGCGAAAAGCAGCGCGATTCGTCATGGGGATATTTAGTCAGCGCGAGAGCGTTACGGAGATGCTGAACAAGCTCCACTGGCGGACACTTCAAGAAAGGCGTTACGCAATACGGAGAGGTTTATTATCGAAATTACGAGAGAGCACATTCCGGGAAGAGATGGGCAACATATTACTACCGCCCACATATATCTCGCGTAATGATCACAACGAAAAGATCCGAGAAATTAGAGTAAATACGGAGACTTACAAGCAGTCGTTCTTCCCACGCACAATTCGTGAATGGAACAGGGAAGGGGGGATCAGATAGTGGTACAATAAGTACCCTCCGCCACACACCGTAAGGTGGCTCGCGGAGTATAGATGTAGATGTAGATGTAGATGTAGAAGTTAAAGTAAGAGTAAAATTTGGATGTTTTGTTTATGGACTACTCCAAGTGAAATTGTTAAGGTAGGAAGTTTAAGTACAAATATTTAAAGATCAATCAATACGAAAGTGAAAACCTTAATTATTTAAAAGGCTAAAATCATAAAAGTGAAGTTGGGCAGGCTTTTGCTAAAGTATCCTTCGTTTATTATAAAATATAGTTTTGTAGGATTACAGTGCAAGATTGTGTAAATATTATTGCCAAGAATACGTGCTTCACAGGTGATTAAAGTACAAGTACATGTTTTTGTTGTTGTGGTCTTCAGTCCTGAGACTGGTTTGATGCAGCTCTCCATGCTAATCTATCCTGTGCAAGCTCCTTCATCTCCCAGTACCTACTGCAACCTACATCCTTCTGAATCTGCTTAGTGTATTCATCTCTTGGTCTCCCTCTACAATTTTTACCCTCCACGCTGTCCTCCTATGCTAAATTTGTGATCCCTTGATGCCTCAGGACATGTCCTACCAACCGATCCTTTCTTCTAGTCAAGTTGTGCCACAAACTTCTCTTCTCCCCAATCCTATTCAATACCTCCTCATTAGTTACATGATCTACCCATCTAATCTTCAGAATTCTTCTGTAGCACCACATTTCGAAAGCTTCTATTCGCTTCTTGTCCAAACTAGTTATCGTCCATGTTTCACTTCCATATATGGCTACGCTCCACACAAATACTTTCAGAAACGACTTCCTGACACTTAAATCTATACTCGATGTTAACAAATTTCTCTTCTTCAGAAACGCTTTCCTTGCCATTGCCAGTCTACATTTGATATCCTCTCTACTTCGACCATCATCAGTTATTTTGCTCCCCAAATAGCAAAACTCCTTTACTACTTTAAGTGTTTCATTTCCTAATCTAATTCCCTCAGCATCACCCGACTTAATTCGACTACATTCCATTATTCTCGTTTTGCTTTTGTTGATGTTCATATTATATCCTCCTTTCAAGACACTGTCCATTCCGTTCAACTGCTCTTCCAAGTCCTTTGCTATCTCTGACAGAATTACAATGTCATCGGCGAACCTCAAAGTTTTTATTTCTTCTCCATGGATTTTAATACCTACTCCGAATTTTTCTTTTGTTTCCTTCACTGCTTGCTCAATATACAGATTGAATAACATCGGGGACAGGCTACAACCCTGTCTCACTCCCTTCCCAACCACTGCTTCCCTTTCATACCCCTCGACTCTTATAACTGCCATCTGGTTTCTGTACAAATTGTAAATAGTCTTTCGCTCCCTGTATTTTACCCCTGCCACCTTTAGAATTTGAAGGAGAGTATTCCAGTCAACATTGTCAAAAGCTTTCTGTAAGTCTACAAATGCTAGAAACGTAGGTTTGCCTTTCCTTAATCTTTCTTCTAAGATAAGTCGTAAGGTCAGTATTGCCTCACGTGTTCCAACATTTCTACGGAATCCAAACTGATCTTCCCCGAGGTCGGCTTCTACCAGTTTTTCCATTCGTCTGTAAATAATTCGCGTTAGTATTTTGCAGCTGTGACTTATTAAACTGATAGTTCGCTAATTTTCACATCTGACAACACCTGCTTTCTTTGGGATTGGAATTATTATATTCTTCTTGAAGTCTGAGGGTATTTCGCCTGTCTCGTACATCTTGCTCACCAGATGGTAGAGTTTTGTCAGAACTGGCTCTCCAAAGGCCGTCAGTAGTTCTAATGGAATGCTGTCTACTCCCGGGGCCTTGTTTCGACTCAGGTCTTTCAGTGCTCTGTCAAACTCTTCACGCAGTATCGTATCTCCCATTTCATCTTCATCTGCATCCTCTTCCATTTCCATAATATTGTCCTCAAGTACATCGCCCTTGTATAGACCCTCTATATACTCCTTCCACCTCTCTGGTTTCCCCTCTTTGCTTAGAACTGGGTTTCCATCTGAGCTCTTCATATTCATACAAGTGGCTCTCTTTTCTCCAAAGGTCTCTTTAATTTTCCTGTAGGCTGTATCTATCTTACCCCTAGTGAGATAAGCCTCTACATCCTTACATTTGTCCTCTAGCCATGCCTGCTTAGCCATTTTGCACTTCCTGTCGATCTCATTTTTCAGACGTTTGTATTCCTTTTTGCCTGCTTCATTTACTGCATTTTTATATTTTCTCCTTTGATCAATTAAATTCAATATTTCTTCTGTTACCCAAGGATTTCTACTAGCCCTTGTCTTTTTACCTACTTGATCGTCTGCTGCCTTCACCACTTCAACCCTCAGAGCTACCCATTCGTCTTCTACTGTATTTCTTTCCCCCATTCCTGTCAATTGTTCCCTTATGCTGTCCCTGAAACTCTTTACAACCTCTTGTTTAGTCAGTTTATCCAGGTCCCATCTCCTTAAATTCCCACCTTTTTGCAATTTCTTCAGTTTTAATCTACAGTTCATAACCAATAGATTGTGGTCAGAGTCCACATCTGCCCCTGGAAATGTCTTACAATTTAAAACCTGGTTCCTAAATCTCTGTCTTACCATTACATTATCTATCTGATACCTTTTAGTATCTCCAGGATTCTTCCATGTATACAACCTTCTTTTATGATTCTTGAACCAAGTGTTAGCTATGATTAAGTTATGCTCTGTGCAAAATTCTAACAGACGGCTTCCTCTTTCATTTCTTGGCCCCAATCCATATTCACCTACTATGTTTCCTTCTCTCCCTTTTCCTACTGTCGAATTCCAGTCACCCATGACTATTAAATTTTCGTCTCCCTTCACTACCTGAATAATTTCTTTTATCTCATCGTACATTTCTTCAATTTCTTCGTCATCTGCAAAGCTAGTTGGGATATAAACATGTACTACTGTAGTAGGCATGGGCTTCGTGTCTATCTTGGCCACAATAATGCGTCCACTATGCTGTTTGTAGTAGCTTACCCGCACTCCTATTTTCTTATTCATTATTAAACCTACTCCTGCATTACCCCTATTTGATTTTGTATTTATAACTCTGTATTCACCTGACCAGAAGTCTTGTTCCTCCTGCCACCGAACTTCACTAATTCCCACTATATCTAACCTATTCATTTCCCTTTTAAAATTTTCTAACCTACCTGCCCGATTAAGGGATCTGACATTCCACGCTCCGGTCGGTAGAATGCCAGTTTTCTTTCTCCTGATAACGACGTCCTCTTGAGTAGTCCCCGCCCGGAGATCCGAATGGGGGACTATTTTACCTCCGGAATATTTTACCCAAGAGGACGCCACCATCATTTGACCATACAGTAAAGCTGCATGCCCTCGGGAAAAATTACGGCTGTAGTTTACCCTTGCTTTCAGCCGTTCGCAGTACCACAACAGCAAGGACGTTTTGGTTAATGTTACAAGGCCAGATCAGTCAATCATCCAGACTGTTGCCCCTGCAACTACTGGAAAGGCTGCTGCCCCTCTTCAGGAACCACATGTTTGTCTGACCTCTCAACAGATACCCCTCCATTGTGGTTGCACCTACGGTACGGCTATCTGTATCGTTGAGGCACGCAAGCCTCCCCACCAACGGCAAGGTCCATGGTTCATGGGGGGTACAAGTACATATAAATCTTTAATTAAGCGATCTGCGGTAGTTCTGTTAGAAGTGAAGTTATGCACATTTTCAAAAATAGTGTAGTTTTGGTACCTATCATGAATGGTTCTTTTTGAAGTTAATTAAGCCCAGTGTTGCATTTTATTACCTTGCAAAGTAATTTAAGTGAATGATCAGCTTTTAGAGATAGTTTTTAGCTTTGCAATAATCAAAGAACCTTGGCTAGTGAAACTATACTAGTTTATGGGTCCCCATCATATTCCCCTCCTGTTAAGAAAAAAAGGACTATTACTGTTGTGAAGAAAAACTGATATATGCAGAGAAGATTAAACAGTGTATTTAAGACATTCTTTATCTTCATTTGTGTTATTCATGCCTATCAATATAGAAGCCCCTCATGTCCAAAATTAATTCTGCTCTTCATGCAGCGATGTTTTAGTATTTCGATTGAGTGATGCTATTGATTGTGGCAGTCATTAGTCTGAGCTCGGTGCATTTTTGCTCCCCATAATTTACTGGTGTGTGTTATTGGTAACTGCCACTACATACAGTACAGAGTGCACTGTGTCAGGCCGGCCGTGGTGGTCTAGCGTTTCTGGCGCTGCAGCCCGGAACCGCGGGACTGCTACGGTCGCAGGTTCGAATCCTGCCTCGGGCATGGGTGTGTGTGATGTCCTTAGGTTAGTTAGGTTTAAGTAGTTCTAAGTTCTAGGGGACTTATGACCTAAGATGTTGAGTCCCATAGTGCTCAGAGCCATTTGAACCACTGTGTCAGTTTGTATCCGGTTTGCTATTCAAAACGAAGTCTCAAATGGTTGAAATGGCTCTAAGCACTATGGACGTAACATCTGAGGTCATCATTCCCCTAGACTTAGAAGTACTTAAACCTAACTAACATAAGGACATTACACACATGATTGTCTGTTAAGGGGTTGCGATACATGTGCGCATTCAGTGTTCCGTCAATGAAAACCAGGCCTATGAGCAGACGGTTTACCACACGTTTACACTCCATGAACGCTGACGTTCCATCTGATGAAGCCAACGGGAATTGTCAACAGACCAGTAATGCATGTTTCGGCAGTTCACCTGGTTCAAAAATGGTTCAAATGGCTCTGAGCACTATGGGATTTAACTTCTGAGGTCATTAGTCCCCTAGAACTTAGAACTACTTGAACCTAACTAACCTAAGGACATCACACACATTCATGCCCGACGCAGGATTCGAATCTGCGACCGTAGCGGTCGCGCGGTTCCAGACTGAAGCGCCTAGAACCGCTCGGCCACTCTGGCCGGCAGTTCACCTGGCCATGACTGGTAAATGGATCTTCATCACTAAACAAGATACGTGATACATTTGGAGCACCCTGTCTTAATGCCCATGTGCAGAAGTTAACACGATTATCATAATCGTTTCTATGCAGCTCTTGATGCAGAGAGATGTGACAGGAATGGAACCTTTGGCAATAGAGAATGTGTAGGACACTTGCCTAACCCATGACACTTCCCTGTGCGATTGTGTGGGAGCTAACGTGCGAATCAACTGCAACAGTAGCAAGAACGTCGTCACTTGTTTCCTTCTGTTACATTGTCTAGCTGTTGCACCACCACTTTTACGTAACTTGTTGATGACTTTGATTAATAATTGCCAGTATTGAGATATCTTGCCACATACATACAGCATTCTTCCTACACTCTCCATACACAATGAGCATGTCGGCTTTTTCTGCATTGGTAAATCCCATCGTTCATTCACGACCTACTGGTTGGACTGACACACACTGACTAACAAGTCGTAATCGGCTCAAGGAACGCACAAGCACACTGTAGGCCAACATAACAACAACGTACGTAGCAAATACGCAGTTTGAATAGCACAAACGAATATCGTTGTGGAAACTTTTCAAAATACCGTATCTCGTAAATGTTTCGCACTGGAATCCTGCAACAGGCGCCACTGACATTCTAATTTGCCCTACTTTTAGTTTGCTAATATTAAGTCATTGTTACATTTAAAAAGTACATGTTTGCGCTAAAATACAGTTTTTAAGTAAATTTACAATCTATTTATTGGCTAATGATACGAGCCCCTGACTACCAATCCATTCTGTGAAAACCGCACATCAGTAGTACTTTCCATTACTGCAATATTTACGGTGCACTTTTCAGGCGATTCAGCCTGTGTATGTACACTGACGGAAAAAATCGCAGCACCAAAAAATAATTAACGTAGAGTAATCAGATTTCGGGAATACATTTGTCTGACTAACATACACTCCTGGAAATGGAAAAAAGAACACATTGACACCGTTGTGTCAGACCCACCGTACTTGCTCCGGACACTGCGAGAGGGCTGTACAAGCACTGATCTCACGCACGGCACAGCGGACACACCAGGAACCGCGGTGTTGGCCGTCGAATGGCGCTAGCTGCGCAGCATTTGTGCACCGCCGCCGTCAGTGTCAGCCAGTTTGCCGTGGCATACGGAGCTCCATCGCAGTCTTTAACACTGGTAGCATGCCGCGACAGCGTGGACGTGAACCGTATGTGCAGTTGACGGACTTTGAGCGAGGGCGTATAGTGGGCATGCGGGAGGTCAGGTGGACGTACCGCCGAATTGCTCAACACGTGGGGCGTGAGGTCTCCACAGTATATCGATGTTGTCGCCAGTGGTCGGCGGAAGGTGCACGTGCCCGTCGACCTGGGACCGGACCGCAGCGACGCACGGATGCACGCCAAGACCGTAGGATCCTACGCAGTGCCGTAGGGGACCGCACCGCCACTTCCCAGCAAATTAGGGACACTGTTGCTCCTGGGGTATCGGCGAGGACCATTCGCAACCGTCTCCATGAAGCTGGGCTACGGTCCCGCACACCGTTAGGCCGTCTTCCGCTCACGCCCCAACATCGTGCAGCCCGCCTCCAGGGGTGTCGCGACAGGCGTGAATGGAGGGACGAATGGAGACGTGTCGTCTTCAGCGATGAGAGTCGCTTCTGCCTTGGTGCCAATGATGGTCGTATGCGTGTTTGGCGCCGTGCAGGTGAGCGCCACAATCAGGACTGCATACGACCGAGGTACACAGGGCCAACACCCGGCATCATGGTGTGGGGAGCGATCTCCTACACTGGCCGTACACCACTGGTGATCGTCGAGGGGACACTGAATAGTGCACGGTACATCCAAACCGTCATCGAACCCATCCTTCTACCATTCCTAGACCGGCAAGGGAACTTGCTGTTCCAACAGGACAATGCACGTCCGCATGTATCCCGTGCCACCCAACGTGCTCTAGAAGGTGTACGTCAACTACCCTGGCCAGCAAGATCTCCGGATCTGTCCCCCATTGAGCATGTTTGGGACTGGATGAAGCGTCGTCTCACGCGGTCTGCACGTCCAGCACGAACGCTGGTCCAACTGAGGCGCCAGGTGGAAATGGCATGGCAAGCCGTTCCACAGGACTACATCCAGCATCTCTACGATCGTCTCCATGGGAGAATAGCAGCCTGCATTGCTGCGAAAGGTGGATATACACTGTACTAGTGACGACATTGTGCATGCTCTGTTGCCTGTGTCTATGTGCCTGTGGTTCTGTCAGTGTGATCATGTGATGTATCTGACCCCAGGAATGTGTCAATAAAGTTTCCCCTTCCTGGGACAATGAATTCACGGTGTTCTTATTTCAATTTCCAGGAGTGTATTTAAATGATTAACATTGCAGAATCACAGATTAACGTAAGCGCGAGATGAGCCACTGAGAATGTGAAATGTTGGTACATTAATAATCGGTGTAACAGCCAGAACGCCTGTTGCAGCTAGTCGGTCAATACAGGGACGGTTAATGCTGGTTATGGACGACGCTGGAGTTGTCGTCCGATGATATTCCTTATGTGCTGGATTGGTAACAGATCTTGTGATCGAGCAGGCCAAGGCAACGTGTTGACACTGTAGAGCAAGTTGGTTTACAACACTTGTATGTGGACGAGCGTTATCCTGTTGGAGGACACCCTCTGGGATGCTGTTCATGAATGGCAGCACAACAGGTCGGATCACTAGATTGACGTACAGATTTGCAGTCGGGATGCACGGGAGATCCACGAGAGTGCTCCTGCTTTCCTAAGAAATCACACCCAAGAGCATAACTCCAGATGTAGGTCCAGAGTGTCTAGCACGCAGAGAGGTTGGTTGCAGACCCTCACCTGGTGTCCTAACCAACACACGGCCATCACCTTCGCAGCACCAGCTTTCTTCAGGAAACACAAAAGACCTCCACCCAGCCCTCCAATAAGCTCTCGCTCGAGATAGTGGTGGTTTGGGGTCAGGGCGACTGGTTCGGAACTGTCCTTGAAGTAACCGATCTTTAACAGCATTGTGTGACTGTGGTGACAACTGCTACTCAAATTGCTGTCGCAGATGCAGTACGACGCGCCAGAGCCGTACGCCGAACACGATGGTCTTCCCTCTCGGTAGTGCCACGTGGCCCTCCGGCGATCTGTCTTCTTGCGACCATACATTCCGGTGACCACCACTGCCACTAGCGACCGCTACAGCGTGTATTTAAGCAAACCTGATTTGCATCCTCATAGTGGTGCTACGAGCGCCTCTTATGTGACTGACGCTAAATCTGAATAGACATCATCTTCAAGATGTGGAAACACGCCTACCAACTTTCGTTCCTGTCGCAAACTCCTCCTTGGTGTTGCGATTTTTTTTTTCCGCCAGTGTATTTACATGCTGAGTCACGTAGTGAAGCAAGTATGAGTTTCTACATAGAATGATACAGTTCTTAGCGACATCCGAAAGCGCATGAAGAGACTAGTACAGTGATACAATGCTTGTTAATTTTGAGGTTGACGCTCTTCGCAAAATAATCCGAGAATAATTCTAAAATTGAAAGGCAAGTCGATTGGAATCGGCTGCAGCATTGTAAACGCTCTCATGCCAGGATACGTCGTCATATATGAAGCCTTTCAACTGTTTATTCGCCTGCACTGCAGAACTAACAGAAAAATGGTGCCTATCGGCAGATAATTTCTGCGTCAATATTCTCTGCATGCAGATATGTACAACAACGAGCCGGCCGGAGTGGCTGTGCGGTTCTAGGCGCTACAGTCTGGAATCGAGCGACCGCTACGGTCGCAGGTTCGAATCCTGCCTCGGGCATGGATCTGTGTGATATCCTTAGGTTAATTAGGTTTAATTAGTTCTAAGTTCTAGGCGACTGATGACCTCAGAAGTTAAGTCGCATAGTACTCAGAGCCATGTGAACCATTTTTACAACAACGAGGAGAAGTTAGACATGCTACTTTTATATGGCAAATATCAAAGAAATGCTGTAGAATTGGTACGGCGTCTATCTTGATCGTCGCCGTCCGTTGTTGGGTCACTAGTGCAAACAGGCAGCTTCAGTGTCAAACAGAGGACGAGGACGAAGACTGCAACTCACAGAGCCCACTAATAAGCTGTACTGGCTACAACAGTTGTAAATCCACATGGTGACACGGGACGTATGGCCAAGGAATGTGGAATAAACCAGACGAGTGTCATTCGCTTCTTGTGTCGCATTAACTCCACCCATAAACTCCACCCATAAACTCCACATGCCCGAGACCATAATGCTCAGTCCTGTGGCCTGGACCTTTCCCACTATTATTGCAGGGCCGCACACGCCGGAGGCCTCCGTCCGATGGGGCGTAAAACGCGATTCATCTGAAAAGACTAACTGTCGCCATTCATTGGACGTCCAGCTGCAATACTGGCGTACAAATTCCAGCCTTCGTCGCCGATAAACAGTAGTCAGAATGGCTGTACGAACCAAGCGCCTACTGCAGAGGCCCATATGCAGCAACGTTCTGGGAATAGTCGTTGAGGAGACACTGTTGGTAGCTCCTTGGTTCATCTGGGCTGTCAGTTGTTCAACAGTTGCACGTCTGCTCGCCCGTACACATCTCCGCAGCTGTCGTTCACCCCTGTCATATGCACCTCTTGGCTACCTCTTCCCGGTACCAAAGATGAACCTGTGCTCATACAGTAGCTCTTAATGTGTGCGTTTTTGAGCCCATGTTTACTATATGTTTATGATTCGAGTAATCATTGCTATCATAGCTCTGAATATTGACCATTCTACTGGGACACCCTGTGTACAGGGTGTTTCAGAGTCTTCGCGTAAGAGTTCTAGGACTGACAGGCCACGTCATGGGGAACAGCTTTTGTTGGGGACGAAATGTTCGCTGAAGTTTCACGGTGACGCTAGGCCTGTTTAATGTTGTTTATGCCCTCAGAGGCGGCAGGTCGTAAGCATTCTACAGCGTGTATACGCATTGCGTGTTGCCTATAATTCAGTCATCTGCTCAATATAAAAAGGGCAAGGCCCAGCAGGATTAAAGTTATTAATTCAATCCTAAAATATCTTTCCCCGCTTACAGGCACTCATTCTTAACGTTTTCTAGTTGATAACCACTCTATCAATTTACTGGGATAGGCAGTATGCAGCACACCTGGTTGGTAAACCCTGCTAGTTCAATGAAATCTCGTCGTCCCAGGGCCGGCGAATACTAAAGAACACCTAGCGTTGCCGGGAAGTGTTAGTGAACATTTTTGTCTCTAACAGAAGTTGTTCCCCATGACGTGATCTATCAACCTGAGACGTTGATGAAAAGTCATTGAAACACCCTGTATATACACTACTGGCCATTAAAATTGCTACACCGAGAAGAAATGCAGATGATAAACGGATATTCATTCGACAAATATATTATACTAGAACTGAAATGTGATTACATTTTCACGCAGTTTGGGTACATAGATCCTGAGAAATCAGTACCCAGAACAACCAACTCAGGCCGTAATAACGGCCTTGATACGCCTGGGCATTGAGTCAGAGCTTGGATGGCGTGTACACGTACAGCTGCCCATGCAGCTTCAACATGATACCACAGTTCATCAAGAGTAGTGACTGGCGTATTGTGACGAGCCAGTTGCTCGGTCACCATTGACCAGACGTTTTCAATTGCTGAGTGATCTGGAGAATGTACTGGCCAGGGCAGCAGTCGAACATTTTCTGTATCCAGAAAGGCCCGTACAGGACCTGCAACATGCGGTCGTGCATTATCCTGCTGAAATCTAGGGTTTCTCAGGGATCGAATGAAGGGTAGAGCCTCGGTTCGTAACACATCTGAAATGTAACTTCCACTGTTCAAAGTGCCGTCAATGTGAACAAGAGGTGACAGAGACGTGTAACGAATGGCACGCCGTACCATCACGCCGGGTGATACGCCAGTATGGCGATGACGAATACACGCTTCCAATGTGCGTTCACCGCGATAACGCCAAATACGGATGCGACCATCATGATGCTATAAACAGAACCTGGATTCATCCGAAAAAATGACGTTTCGCCATTCGTGCATCCAGATTCGCGTTGAGTACACCATCGCAGGCGCCCCTGTCTGTGATGCAGCGTCAAGGGTAATCGCAGCCATGGTCTCCGAGCTGAGAGTCCAAGCTGCTGCAAACGTCGTCGAACTGTTCGTGCAGATGGTTGTTGTCTTGCAAAGTCCCCATCTGTTGACTCAGGGATCGAGACGTGGCTGCACGTTCCGTTACAGCCATGCGGATAAGATGCCTGTCATCTCGACTGCTAGTGACACGAGGCCGTTTGGATCCAGCACGGTGTTCCGTATTACCCTCCTGAACTCACCGATTCCATATTCTGTTAAGTCATTGGATCTCTACCAACGCGAGCAGCAATGTCCCGATACGATAAACCGCAATCGCGATAGGCTACAATGCGACCTTTATCAAAGTCGGAAACGTGATGGTACACATTTCTCCTCCTTACACGAGGCATCACAACAACGTTTCAACAGGCAACGCCGGTCAACTGCTGTTTGTGTATGAAAAATAGGTTGGAAACTTTCCTCATGTCAGCACGTTGTAGGTGTCGCCACCGGCGCCAACCTAGTGTGAATGCTCTGAAAAGCCAATCATTTGCATATCACAGCATCTTCTGCCTGTCGGTTAAATTTCGCGTCTGTAGCACGTCATCTTCGTGGTGTAGCAATTTTTATGGTCAGTAGTGTAATTATCAAAAACAATGAAGCATGTAGAACACATGATCGGATGTCAGGGTAACTTCTTACACGTACATACTATCGTGGGTATGTAAATGATTAGAGTTACAATTCTCTGTGACAAGCAGAAGTGCCTTAGTGTTGCCCGTGTTTAGTGTTTTTCCTAGGCCTGATAAGCTATATAACGAGTTAGAACAGAGTTAGATTTTGAGGAATTTTGAGGGATTTGAAGGATAAAGAGATGCCACGTACTCGTGTGAGACAGAGTTATCACGTCCGAAAGGGGTCTCATTATGGATCTCCATTTGCCCGGTTGCTCGAATAGTTCAACATCCAGATCTGTGGGGGATTCGGATATGGCAGTGGCCCATTGTTGGTCTGCATGGGGAACGTGAGGGCAGGCATACTCGTCCTCAAGGTTCCTGTCGACCACGTCCGGCTGCCACAATGGAGGGTCGCTGTATTGTGCCTCAAGCACACTGTAACACCTTCGTATCTGCACCTGCCATCTGAGAACAATAATGGGCTCCCTGCTACATTCTGTGTCATCCGTCACCATTGGTCGGAGATTAGCTGCAGCTGGACAAGAGAATTACCCTCCCATGCATAGGAGACGTTAACACTACAACATAAATGGATGAATTTCGAGTGGTGCTGTGTCCAGGGAGCATGGGCTGTTAATGAATGGCGTCGCATTGTGTTCAAAGATGAATTGTGGTTCTGCACTACCTTGGATGACCATCGTCGGCTAGTGTGGCGGCTCACTGTACGAAGGACCTATTCTTCTAATGTTTTTGCAGAGGCACAATGGAACGTGTCTCTGTGAACTGACTTGACGCTGAGGTACTACTGTGGCCAGCAAGATCTCCAGGTCTGTTCCCGATACAACGTATGTGGAACCGGCTAGGACGTCACCCTTCCCACCCTAATCAGTGCATGTATCGAGCCCAGAGGGGGTACAAACGTCATACTCGTAAGTGGGCTAGTGCTTCCAAGTTCTTTGTAAATTTCACTATACTTTGTAAACACTGAAATAGCATTATACAGGGTGGTCCATTGATAGTGACCGGGCCAAATATCTCACGAAATAAGCACCAAACGAAAAAACTACAAAGAACGAAACTCGTCTATCTTGAAGGGGGAAACCAGATGGCGTTATGGTTGGCCCGCTAGATGGCGCTGCCATAGGTCAAACGGATATCAACTGCGTTATTTTAAATAGGAATCCCTTTTTTTTATTACATATTCGTGTAGTACGTAAAAAAAATATGAATGTTTTAGTTGGACAGCTTTTTCGCTTTGTAATAGATGGCGCTGTAATAGTCACAAACGTGTAAGTACGTGATATCACGTAACATTCCGCCAGTGGGGACGGTATTTGCTTCGTGATACATTACCCGTGTTAAAATGGACCGTTTACCAATTGCGGAAAAGGTCGATATCGTGTTGATGTATGGCTATTGTGATCAATATGCCCAACGGGCGTGTGCTATGTATGTTGCTCGGTATCCTGGACGACATCATCCAAGTGTCCGGACCGTTTGCCGGATAGTTACGTTGTTTAAGGAAACAGGAAGTGTTCAGCCACATGTGAAACGTCAACCACGACCTGCAATAAATGATGATGCCCAAGTATGTGTTTTAGCTGAGGTCGCGTCTAATCCGCACATCAGTAGCAGACAAATTGCGCGAGAATCGGGAATCTCAAAAACGTCGGTGTTGAGAATACTACATCAACATCGATTGCATCCATACCCTATTTCTATGCGCCAGGAATTGCATGGCGACGACTTTGAACGTCGTGTACAGTTCTGCCACTGGGCACAAGAGAAATTACTGGACGATGACAAATTTTTTGCACGAGTTCTGTTTAGCTACGAAGATTCATTCACCAACAGCGGTAACGTAAACCGGCGTAATATGCACTATTGGACAACGGAAAATCCAGGATGGCTGCGACAAGTAGAACATCAGTGACCTTGGCGGGTTAATGTATGGCACGGCATTATAGAAGGAAGGATAATTGGCCCCCATTTTATCGATGGCAATCTAAATGGTGCAATGTATGCTGATTTCCTACGTAATGTTCTACCGATGTTACTACAAGATATTTCACTGTATGACAGAATGGCGATGTACTTCCAACATGATGGATGTCCGGCACATAGCTCGCGTGCGGTTGAAGCGGTATTGAATAGCATATTTCATGACAGGTGGATTGGTCGTCGAAGCACCATACCATGGCCCTCGCGTTCACCGGATCTGACGTCTCCGGATTTCTTTCTGTGGGGAAATTTGAAGGATATTTGCCATCGTGATCCACCGACAACGCCTGACAACATGCGTCAGCGCATTGTCAAGGCATGTGCGAACATTACGGAAGGGCAACTACTAGCTGTTGAGAGAAATGTTGTTACACGTATTGCCAAATGCATTGAGGTTGAGCCGGCCGGAGTGGCCGAGCGGTTGTAGGCGCTTCAGTCTGGAACCGCGCGACCGCTACGGTCGCAGGTGCGAATCCTGCCTCGGGCATGGATGTGTGTGATGTCCTTAGGTTAGGTAGGTATAAGTAGTTCTAAGTTCTAGGGGACTGATGACCTCAGCTGTTAAGTCCCATAGTGCTCAGAGCCATTGAGGTTGACGGACATCATTTTGAGCATTTATTGCATTAATGTGGTATTTACAGGTAATCACGCTGTAACAGCATGCGTTCTCAGAAATGATAAGTTCACAAAGCTACATGTATCACATTGGAACAACCGAAATAATATGTTCAAACGTACCTACGTTCTGTATTTTAATTTAAAAAACCTACCTGTTACCAACTGTTCGTCTAAAATTGTGAACCATATATTTGTGACTATTACAACGCAATCTATCACAAAACGAAAACAGTGGTCCAACTAAAACATTCATATTTCTTTACGTACTACACGAATATGTAATAAAAATGGGGGTTCCTATTTAAAAAAAACGTAGTTGATATCCGCTTGACCTATGGCAGCGCCATCTAGCGGTCCAACCATAGCGCCACCTGGTTTCCCCCTTCAAACTAGACAAGTTTCGTTCTTTGTAGTTTTCTCGTTTGACGCTTATTTCATGAGATATTTGGCCCGGTCACGATAAATGGACCACCCTGTGTATCCTCTCAACATGTGAAGTTTCAATTCAGTATACCCAGAATTTTTGGCTTCCCTCAACAATAAAATACTTTGATGAGATAGGAGATACACGATTTATTGCCTACTGCACTCCTGACTGCTGCTGCTCTCATCTAATACATTCCCCTCTTTGGGGAAGTGTGAGGGGGTGTTTGTAGCCTTTTGGCTTTTACTCCCCTGTGTACGTGTGTGTGTGTTTTTTCTATATATTTTTGGTGTCTGTGATATGTGATGAATTGTTGTGAATGTGTCTGGTACTTGCCTGGGGTAGGCGAGATGATTGGTGTTATATGGGAAGGAACTGGATTAGGGATTGGGTGTTGGGATTTTCTCTTCGACTTAATCGTCGAAGATCGTCATAGGGCGCTTGTGCTTATCGCGGGACATGTCATACCGACCTAGGGAGTGGATGAGTGCATTTCCGGATCTGGAGGAACCTTCATAGAAGGCCCTTGCCAGATCCTGGAAACGCTCTCTCAGGAGTGGGATTTCGGCTGCGGCGTGCAGGTCGTCTGTGGGGAATCCAAGTGGTAGATGTAGTGCCCTTCTGAGGGCGCGGTTCTGCAGCCTCTGGAGTCTGTCCAGGTGCTGCTTTGCCGCGTATCCCCAGACAGGGCACGCATACTCCACTACCGGCCGGATCAGGGCCTGGTATACATTTACTGCTACTGGGCAGGGAAGGGAGCTGGTTGTGTTTAGGATAGGGTATAGGATGGACATTCTGGCGCAGACCTTCCTGTGGACCTCGTCTATGTGGGGTTTCCACGTAAGACGAGAGTCCAAGGTTACGCCAAGGTACTTGGCGGTTCTGCGCCAGGGGAGTTGGGTTCCACTTAGGTGGAGGTGGAGGGGGGGACGTTGAGGAGGTTCGCGCCTTCCGAGCCTTCGGGTAATCAGCATTGCCTGCGTCTTTTCAGAATTGATGGTGATGCGCCAGCGACGGGCCCAGGTTTCTGTGTCGTCTAAAACCCTTTGTAGCCTACGAATGACCAGGTCCTTGTTCGCATTTCTTGTGTAGAAGGCTGTGTCGTCCGCGTACTGCGCGGTGTGCAACAGGGGGGCCGTTGGAGTGTCCGCAGTGTACAAACTGTACAATACGGGCCCCAGGACCGATCCCTGCGGCACCCCGGCACGAATACGCCTTCTGGTGGAGGTGGCAGTTTCTACTTTGACGGAGAAAGTCCTATTCGAGAGGTAGCTCTTGATTAGCTGAACTATTCTCCCGGGAAACCCTTGTGTGTACAACTTGTAGAGTAGCCCTCTATGCCATACTGAATCAAAGGCTTTGGCTACGTCTAGTAGCACCATCCCGCAGTAGCCTCTGTGGTTGAAGCCCTCTGTGGCTGCTTCAACCATTCTCATGACCTGCTGTGGGGCAGAGTGGTTCTGCCGGAATCCAAATTGGAAACCGGCAGAATTTGCTCTCTGGTAATATGTTCTTGTATGGGTCTTAGCAGGAGGCGCTCATAGATCTTGCTGAGAGTTGGCAAGAGGCTAATCGGCCTGTAGTGCTGCGGGAATAGAGGCTCTTTCCCTGGTTTGTGTATCGCGACCACTTCCGCATGTTTCCAGCAAGATGGGAAAACACGGGATCGAGTAATCTCGTTTAGGACGTTCGCGAGGTGTGTGATTGCTGTGGGTGGGAGTTTTTTGACTAACTGATTGGTGACACTATCGTGCCCTGGTGCCTTTTTTGTAGGGAGGGACCTGATTACTCTTGCCACGTCCTCGGGGGCAAAATGTATGGGTTCGTCCTCTGGGTCTTCCTCGGCATTGAGGAAGACAGCCAGCTGACGACGGACCACTCTTTCATGCTCGTCATCCTGGGGTTCTGCCGCTTGGAACTGCTTCTCGAAGGAGTCGGCGAGGGCGTTGGCCTTTCCAGCATGGCTGTAGACCAATCCCTGCTCGCCGTGCAGTGGTGGCATACTAGCGCGTCTTTTTGTAAACTGTTTGGTCGCTTGCCATAGTGTATGATCATCTACTTTGAGAGCTGTGAGGCGGTTTTGCCATTGCTGGTTTCTGTGCTCATTGAGCGCTACCTTCAGGTCTCTCTGTAGACGATTGAGCAGCCTCCTGGTGGCCTGATTTCTGGTGATCTTCCACTCTTTTGCCACTCTGTTCTTGTGTCGGATTTGAGCTAGCAAGTGTTCCGGGAGCTGTATTTGCGGTGGAGGGCCATCCCTTTGTGGTGGGGTGGCCTCTTCCGCTGCCTGCAAGATGGTGCCTGTCAAGTCTTGTAGCGCTTGTTCTACTGTTTCGGCAGTAGGTGGCGGAGCGCGAGCGATATCAGAGGCGACAGTTTCTTGGTATCGCTCCCAGTCTGTGCGTTTGTAAGACGTCTGGTACCGTGGGAGTGCTACCCATTCTCCCACATCAACTTCTAGAATCACTGGGTTGTGGTCGGAGGACATTCTGTTGATTGTCCTTGCGGTCACAAATCCTGCGATCCTCCTAGTGAGAGCTATATCTAACACATCGGGCCTGCTTCCGTTTTTCGGAAAATGTGTGGGCTCGACTGGACCCCATGTTTCGAAGTGGTGGGTGCGCGCTAGTTGTTGCAGTTTGGCGCCTGCTCTGGAGGTTACTCTAGAATTCCAGTCAGGGTGTTTGGCATTGAAGTCTCCCGTAATTACGAGTTTGCCTTCAATTTGCCCTAGAGCAGCTATGTCTCCCTCATCTATCTGGTCATGTGGGGGTCGGTAGACTGCAACAATTGTTAGGGGTCCAATGGCACTCCTGAGGACTTGAAGTACAGTGGAATCAAAGTCGTCGCAGATCAGAAGTACTGAGTAATATGCCGAAGTCCTTTGATTTGTGTGCTGCTTATAAAATATTTAGTGTCGTAGTGTTATAAAAGTTTGTAGCTGTACAGCCGTTTTTATTAATGAAGTACTAGATGACGATGTACTAACTTTAGGGAATGCATGAAGTGAGGGATTCGAAGATCTGCAACCACCCCAAGATGATGGATGCCCTCGCTCTCTATCAATCAGAGCAACTCGAAGGCTCCGTGGCCAGCTCTGATTAATAGCAGTCAAACCCAGATACCCTCTCTACAATGCCATTTGGAATACGTTCCAGGGTATTCACTTAATTTATCGTGGACATTTTTGAGTAAACTTACATAACAACAAAAAACAACTTTATGTTTGTACAACTGATAACCGTTGCAGGGGTCGTAGCGTTCGTTGCTAGTGAACACATAACACTGGACAGCTGCCGCCGCTCGCTGCATCGAACGCACGCTCTGCAGCGCGAGATACTGATACGAAAATAATTTTAGAGAGATCTGCTATTACTGGCGCCTCAGAAAGTGAAATAAATTGTCACTGTTCTCTCACGGGATGTAGACTTTTAGTAAAAGGACGAAATGCGGAACACAAATGACACAACGAGTGGCCTTCAACGCCACGTTTGATTTTCAATACTGCAAACGTTTAGCACTATATCACGGTCACGTACCGCAACGGATTGCTTGAAAGAACGAGAACTTTTTTTTCTTTGATGAACTGCTGCAGCGTTAGCAGCTTTTGTAAATTGCCGGACTGTGGCAGACAAGTGTATTCTCTTCCTGCCCAGTGGCTAATTCTTTTATGAAAGAGTGTGCGCCATATAACCATAGCCTACTCGGGAATACATAGCCCAAGTACAATGCCACATTAATCCGATAACTTTTATTTGTTTATTAATGTAACTTTATTTTTCTACGTCTATGAATGTTAGTACTTGTGGATCTCAAACGAAGCCACCACTTAGATTTTTTTTTTGTCGAGGACTGTACATGATCTCACTGGACAAAATTTAATCACCTGACATACAAGAACACACTGGTTGTTTTGAACGCTGTTTATGATGTAGAACTGGTACCGAGAAGTCATATCACCCTCCACCGCTGAAACGGAAGTGAAGTGAAGTAAAGTGGTGTATGTGCGCCAGTCCGTTGCACGGAATTAGCGCAATAAGATGAGTCGACAGAGAGACGTGAAAGAATTGCAGAAAGGAGCTGTAGTGTTTGGACGTGCCCATGATCACACCGTGAGTGAAGTTGCCCAATTTGGTTGTGCATCAGTACGGTCTGTCCAAGGTATCTTCAAGGAATGATGTACAGGTTGGGGTAAATAAAAGTGGCCGGAGAACAGAATTCCAGGGTACTAAGAAACACAGCAGAGAAAAGGAAATACAATACTAACCTGACTATAGCAGATGTTGAAAGTGACCACAGTTTATCTCTTCAAACTTCTGGGCCCTGCTCAAAAAAGCTGCTGAAGGCGGATAGAAGCTGGACTGCTGGAATTGCTGCAATCTCATCCGAAATGTTCTGCCACAGTTCTCGAACACTATGGGGGTGTTGCGATACACCTTATATTTGATGTCTCCTAAAAATAATCGCATATTGACAGATCAGGTGACCTGGCTGGCCGCGACCAGACTGACCTCTACTAAAAACTCTGTCAGGTGTGAAGATTGTGTAAATGTGCTCCAAGGTTCGACCGGCTATATGGGCAGTTACTCTATCCTGTTTTCCTCCTCCGTTAATGCTGCCGCAAATGGTTTCAGAATGCTGGCAATGTAACGCCCTGAAGTCAGCGTCTGATAAAAGAAGATGGGACTAATAATGCGGCGTGCAGACACTGCATACCAAACCCCGACCTTCTGATCGTGAAATGGCGTTTCGTGAGTGGACATAACCACTCAGGTGAAACCAAGCTTCATCAAATATAAAGAACAGGTTCATGTCCAAGCCATTCATTGTTATCTCAATGAAAAGGCACTCACAAAACTACAGGCGCTGAGGAGCATCTGCTGGTTTTAATGCATGAACAACAAATACTCGGTAGGGACGCATGTGCAGGTTTAGGTGGAGTATTCATTCGTCTGCATGATCGACGTGATATGCCGGTCTCTTGCGGCAGGCGTCGGGTTCATTTGGTAGGACTCTGAAGCATTTTCTGGTGAACTGCTGCCCCCTTTGCACGGCTCCACTCACACTGACACAGCCCGCACTACGCTCTGAACCGGTGTGGATTACGTGTGGGTGTACACGGGGTGTGCGCGTCACGGGTGGGGTTAAATGGTTCAAATGGCTCTGAGCACTATGGGACTTAACATCTGTGGCCATCAGTCCCCTAGAGTTAGAACTACTTAAACCTAACTAACTTAAGGACATAACACACATCCATGTCCGAGGCAGGATTCGAACCTGCGACCGTAGCGGTAACGCGGTTCCAGATTGAAGCGCCTAGAACCGCTCGGCTACCGCGGCCGGCGGGTGCGGTTATACGCATACATTCACGTCCAGTCGTACGCACTACGCCGGGCCACTGTTATTTACTTCACCCTGTACCTATCTGGGCCATGTGACATGGCGTAAGAACAGTTGTCATTAAATACCCTAAACGACAGAGATCGGAGAATGGTATCACATCCTGTCAGTGACGATCGGATTCATACCCAACAGGAATTGCCGCTGTCAGTGAATGGAGGCCCACCTGAACCAGTTTTGTAGCGAACATTTGCGAAGGGAACTGTATGAAATAGACATCTGGAATCGGGTGCCTCGCAAAAGGCCATTTCTCAAAGCGGCACATAAAACTGCACTTCTGCAGTGGGCCAAAGTACACAGGAACTGGCAGTGGCTTACTGGAGGTGTTTAGTGTGGTCCGACGAGTCACGATTTTGCTCCTTTTCAAATGATGCAAGGCGCCGACTGCAGCGATGACCTAACGAACCGTTTAACCCGCTGTGTGCGAAGATGTAGTTCATATCAGAAGTATTTCTGTGAATATGTGCGCTGTGGCGCGCCCACCGCGGAGCGCCGGAGGCCGAATGTCTGCCTTCCGCACAATTCAAACGCTCGCTGCTCCATTCCAGCTGCAACAGCTCCAAGAAGTCAGCAAGCAGACCATTAGAAGGCGACGCCGGCGGTCGCGCCAAAATTTCAATCGTCGCCAATCAAACTAAGAAGTCAATCAAAAAAGTGTAGTACTCCACACATCGAGGATTTAAGTTCGCGCTGGGCCAGCAGAAGGCCACAAGTCAATCAGGTTGGAGCCCTGACAAGTGTTTACTTGCGAGTATGTGCGCGCCTTTCGTTACGGTCACGAGTTCTGCTCAGCGGTGTTTAGTAATAGTGTCTGAGACGACGATTTGTCATTCGCTTTCTAAGGCACCGTTGTGTTTCGTACGTGACCCGTTCTACAGGGGGTTTATAGGCGACAGGAGTTAGTGTATTTTGTCTGCAAGGGCCCTGACTACGTCAGCTGGGGCGAAGCAAACCATGAATAGGGCCAAAGACAGGAATCCGCGGCTAGGCCACTCTTCTGCCGCCCCTTTGGGCAGCAATGTGACAGCGGCCGATCGACGTCCATCCTGCCAAGCTGTCGGATGCGGCGATACTGACACCACCCTACAGGCTAAGGACTGGGCACACTGTGTCTCCCGCCACAAGTCACCTGTGACCACTGACCGATCTTCCTCTTCGTCATCCGACGATACTCGTGGCCGCCTGGTGATAAACCACTCGCCCAGTGACAGTCACGCCATGTCGGCCCCCAGTATTGATACAACCGACCACCATGTAGACGCTAGGTCGGGTGCTGTTTCGTCTACACCATCTCTTCGGCCTAATGGGCCTTCTGGAGACTCCGATGCTGTCGGTCCCCTTCCCCCCGTGGTCGAAAATCTGAACTGCCATCCGCTCGCACCCATCGCAGCCGACGTGATTCAGATTCAGATGCCTCCACACCTGGAGCAGCTGCACTTGTTGATGCCATGGACCAGGACATGGGTCCCCCTCTCAACCCCACTCCTCAGAATGCGTCGCCACCACCACCACCAAAGAAGGAAAAGGTCCCTCCTATCGCGGTTTAAAACCCACGAACTACATAAAACTGAACACCGAACTTCAATGACTTATTGCAGACAAACTGCAGGCAGTTTAGCCGGCCGCGGTGGCCGAGCGGTGCCAGGCGCTTCAGTCCGGAACCGCGAGACTGCTACAGCCGCAAAGTTCGAATCCTGCCTCGGGCATGGATGTGTGTGATGTCCTTAGGTTAGTTAAGTTTAAGTAGTTCTAAGTTCTAGGGGACTGATGACCTCAGACGTTAAGTCCCATAGTGCTCAGAGCAATTTTGCGGGCAGTTTACCACAAAGACCATGTCAAGTACCTGCTTGACACAAAGGACGATTATCTCCAAGTCCTCAACTTTGTGAGGTCAACAAGGGCTATGGACTACTACACTCATCATGCTTCTGGTGACAGACAAACTAAAATCGTCATCAAACGTTTTCCTTGCGAATTTACAGAAACAGACGTCAGGGATGAATTACTCCGTCTCAAGTTTCTGAACCCTTTGGTCTACCAATACAAGAAGAGGGGCCCTGAGATCCGGTAGTTAATCCTTACACACACCCATGTTGTCTCCCTTACTAGGAGAGAGGACATCGAAAGCATTTACGAAACCAGGTATCTCCTGTGCACCAAGGTGCGTATTCAATTATATGAAGGCTGCAACGGCCCCTCCATCTGCTGCAGGTGTCAATGATTGCGACATACCGGCAATTACTGCTCACTGCCTTTCTGATGCTCGCATGTGTCGGAGAAATACAAACTCCTGGCTTTAGAAAAACCCACTTTGGCCCGCTGTTTGGACACCATTAATGACCTCCACCATCCGGATTCCTCTAAGGGCTGTCCTGTATACCAGAAAGCGATTAAGTCTTCCAGCCCTCCATGAAGGAAACCAAGGGCTAATCGGCCACCCCCGCCATCGGGGGACTGCACCCCATAAACCTGACAACCATCATACCACAGATGCTCAGGCACCTGACGCATCTGATCCAGGAACCCCCTCCAGCTCCATCCCCTGTAACCATCTTCGCTGCTGCAGCTCAGTCTACTTCTGCTCATCTGCCTCCTGTGATAAATACCAACACTCACCAAACAGAAAGACTGTCTGCAGCCTCCTCACGATGACCTGTAGAAGTGCCCTAGACCTCCATTGCAGCACCTTCTCCACCAGTCACCACACCCACCCCTTCCCGCCGATGGGTCAAGCAGCCCATCCAGAATATTCACCCAGTGGTGGAGACAGATGCTTCTTTTCGGGATGACATGAGAGAGATCCTCCAGGTCATCTCGCTGTTCATGCAGCCCCGCATCAGGGCTGTCATTCGTGAAACAGCTCAAAAGATCAGTCAATTGGAGGACAGAGTCAAAAAGGTCGTCACCCTTGTTGACGGGTCAGCCAGAAATATATAATGGCGAATCACCCGCCGCACAACCATCAGCCCCCTCAGGATCTAGTTGTCTGTATTTTTAATGCTAATGGCATTAAGCATATGAAGACTGAACTGAACTTCTTCCTTTAGAGCCACAATGTGGACATTTTATTTGTCTCTGAAACCCACCTCAGACCTGCAGACGATTTTCGTCTCTGCAACATGATTTGCTATATCACTGACCAGCTCCATTGCTGAGGTGGTGGCATGGCAATATTCGTACATAAGACTCATCTACAATCATGAGGCTCTCTAATCACTAGAACGTATAGAGGCCACGGCGGTCACTGTTGCTACCTGCCTTGGTGCTGTTACTTTTGCTGCGGCGTATTTGAGCCCTAACCTACCACTTCTTGAAGCAGACCACCATATATTGACGTCATTGAGAAACTCATTGTTGAGGCAGATCTCGACACCACGAATCTGGCTTGGCATTCTCGCGTTGCTAATTTCAAGGAGAACTCCTCCTTGAACTGGAAGATCCTCTGGCACTCTTGGTCTATGGCCCTCACACTCCCACCCATATAGCAGTTCACTCCGATTGCCATCTGGACGTTCTGGATGTGGCCATTTTCGAGAACATTGCAATGCAGTTTCCGTTGGAAACACTCCACGAATTGGCCTCTGACCACAACCTAGTGCTCCTGCACCTTGTTGATGTCATTATGCCTTTAGACATCCGTTCTACCTTGACCATCATGGATTGAGACATTTTTTACAGGATCATCAACAACACCACTGGGTAAAACCTAGACCTGACGACATCTGCCAATCTGGTTAGCGCAGTTGATGACCTAACCACGAAAATCTAGAAGGCAATGAAGCTTCTACTTCCATTGTCCCAAGGGCTTTAACCCCTGTCTCTCCTACAGCATGAACTGAAAATCCAGAAGAAGAGCTACTGCTTATCCCTCAGGATAAGCATCACATGAGGCATCTCCAACGCGAATTCTGCCACCACCTTGCCGATTGGACAATGGAACAATGGGAGGACAAGCTGTCTGCCTTTCTACTCCAACATAAATGAGAATGGGCTGTCATCCGACCCCTATGGTACTCCACAGTGAGGACCAACCATCCCATCTGCACAGTGAATGACTTAACTTATGACGCCATCCATGTGGTAGAAGCTCTGACTGATGCATTTGAGGCCCAAAACCAATTGCTCGTCCAGGAACTTATTGCTGATGAACTCCAGGATGAATGCGATATTATGGTGGTCATCACTGCTTTCAGACAAAGACCATCTCTTTCTGCCACTCACTTTATGTCCCTGGCAGAAGTCCATCGGATCATACGGCAAAAGCATGGGCAGTCGGCACCAGGTTTGGATGGCATTTTACATGAACACCTCCATTGGCTCCCACGCAAGCCACTGGTACTATTTACCGACATCCTGAACTGCTGTCTCACAACCAGCCTTTTCCCCCACAGTAGAAATAGGCCAAACTGTTTACAATCCCCAAGACCTTGAAAGATCCTACGGATCAATTAGCCTTCTGAATACCATGGCACCGGTCCTAGAATCTTCGATCTTCCACTGCATTTCCTAACTTCAGGCAGTGGCTGGGACAGTCTGCCCAGAACAGTTCAGATTCTCTTCCAACTTGTCACCCGAACTCAAAGTTCTTAGGATCAAAGAACATATCAGCAATGGCTTTAGTTCCACCATGTTGACGGCAGAAGTTTTCCTGTACCTGCAAAACGCGTACAACAAGATTTGACAGGACAATCTCGTGTACAAAATGCCCACACAAACGACCATCCCAGACATCTATATCAAGGTCGTGGATGATTTCCTCCATGATAGTACCTTTTTGGTAACTCGGCAAGGAAAACGCTCAAGCTTGCATTACATGTCAATGGGTAACCCTCAAGTCTCTGTGTTGTCTCTCATCCTCTTTAAAATTTATGTTAATGATATGCCAGTCATCCTGCACTGCCACCTGGGGCAATACCCCAATGACACACAGCGCTCTATATGACCAGCCACAACATGGACCAGCTCACTGCTCGTCTCCAGAGGCAGGTGGACGCAACAGCCACCTGGTGTCATTCAAACAAGATTGCCCTCAATGCCACCAAAACTACGGCGGTCTGTTTCACCAAACAGCACCCAATCCTCCATCACAACATCACTATTGCAGGTGTCCATGTCCCATCGTCCCCGATACCAAACATCAAGGTGCCCAGATAGATAAAAAACTGCTTTTCCATCGACAATCAGAAACGTCACCCAAAGAGGACAGACGCTGATAAAAGAACTGTACCTGCTCCTTAACAGCAGGGAACTGACCTCAGACACCAAGCTCCGACTGTGCCGGTTGGTTATCCAACCTTCCCTTGCTTATGGCTCCTCCACGTGGGCTACAATTAGTGTCTCCCAGAGCAGACCCCTCCAGCACCTGCAGAATAAGGTGCTTTGGTGGAGTCAGTGTGCCTCTCCACTCATGATGGTTGTTACTGTATATGAGAAGACAAGCATAGTAACTCTAAGGACGTCCATTCGAGAGAAGACAAGGTGTTTCTGTGACAAAGTGGATGCCCTGTGTGATACAGTCACTGGCTTACACCACATTCGCACCACTACTCCCTGGCACTGGCATCACCACCCTGTCCCTCTCACCATCCTCAAGGAATCAGGTTCAGATCGTGGCTAACGATAGCCCTGTTTTGTCCACTAATAATCTGTCAGTCTTGATATACCCAATCAATATGTGACATCAATGATATGACCATTAGTATCACTACCTATGTAGTTGTGTTCCCTCTTGCCCGCTACCTAGAGGATTCAAGTCCCACCATCACAACTTAAATGTGCACTCCAATTAGGTCATTGTACTGTAGAAAGATTTACTCTTACATCCAGACAGTAAGACTGCCATCTACCAGTGATGCAATGATAGTGTACCCCCTCCACAAAAAAAGGAAAAAAAAGAAGAAAATTAAAAACAGAAGGCAGTGACATCGAAAGCCCAGGGCCAATGAATTTTAACAGAGCTGCCACAGCTCACCCAAGACATCATGTGCCCATGGACTGGCTTCTACTAGTTTAGTGCATCTAGACCTTATTATCGTTTTGGTGATTGTAGGTAGTAACGATAAATTTTCATTACTTGTGCTCAGCATGGACTTAGCATCCACAATGAGCAGGCTCCATAGCGGCTTGTCAGATCTTTAACTTTTATTGTACCAGTTATATCCTACAGTAAGGGGCTTGATTATTTGTTTCCCAGTTATAGACATTTTGCAAGACTGTGTTGTTTACTACAGTTTTCACGAATAGCTCTTCTTGCCACTGTAAATTTTCTGAAGTATTTAATTTCTATGGCATTAAAGGATTAGTTTTGGAAGCCAGATCAAGAAACATTTTTAGTGTTGTTAATATTCAACTAAAGGCTCAGAACTGTGTGCATTCAACACAATTGTGTCCATAAATATTTTACAGTTTAGGTTCTGCATATCAGTTATGTCAGACATAATATTTTGGGTATGTTTTTGTACAATGAATTAGATGCACTCATTGACATTTAGTAGAACATGAAACAAGATGTTTATTTCAGTATTCTCAGCAACAAGTGTTGTCTTTTCTTCTACATCTTCATGATCAGAGTGCTGTGGACACATCAACAGAGTTCACAGGGCTGCATATATACATTTCTGGTTCAGTGAGGTTTCAGATATAACCTATCGCAACTTGAATTGCCTACCAATTACCAAATTTTAATACCATAGAAACTGTGTGCAGCTGTTTTGAGCAGTGGCTGAACATCATTGCAGTTTAGTTGCTCTTCAGGACCTAATTGTCAACAAGTGGCTTCAGCTGGATATGACACGCAACAAACTTATAGACTCACTTCCTCACCAAATTGAGGTCATAATGTAGGTTAGCAGCAGTTCTATATGGTATAAGTGTGATGTCTTCAGGGAGTGACTCATTTTTTATCCTGTGTTATAACAACAATGAGTTTCATTAGCGAAGTATCGTGCCTGGAAGACAGGGTTGCACTATGTATTTGTAGAAATGGGATATAGTGAAAGAGGAGACTGGTAGAACCAGAAAGGAAGAGGAGCAAATAGCATTAAGTGTAGATGACACATTAGTAACCAATGGTCACAGTGTGGCAAATCTATTTAACAAGTACTTTACATCTGTTACTGATAGAATGGGATTGTCAGGATCAGTAAATAATGCCCTTGAATATCTGAAACTAGCCTTTACAAATAGCTTCAGGTACATGAATATGTCACTCACTTCACCAAAAGAAATAACTTCCATAATAAAATCTTTAAAAACAAAGCATTCTAGTGGTTACGATGAAATATCAACAAAGTTAATTAAGGCATGTTCTTGTGAGTTTAGTATGATTCTAAGTTAATTGTGTAACCAGTCAATTATAACTGGGATATTTCCTGACTGGCTAAAATATGCAGATGTTAAGCCTCTATTCAAGAAAGGGGATAAAGGGATACCATCAAACTACAGACCAATTTCACTTTGCCAGCATTCTCAAAAATTTTAGAAAAAGTAATGTACAGGCAGCTTCTCAACCATCTGACCACAAATAACATATTATCAAGAACACAGTTTGGATTTCTGAAGCGTTCTGATATTGAGAAGGCTGTTTACACCTGCAGTGAAAATGTACTTAATTCATTAAATAACAAATTACAAGCAGCAGGTCTTTTCTATGATTTGTCAAAGGCATTTGATTGTGTGAACCACAACATCCTTTTAAATAAATTAGAATTCTATGGTGTCACGGGCAATGGTGCAAAATGGTTCAAGCCATACCTTGCTAACAGGAAACAAAGGGTGTCAGTGCAAGAGACTAGTGAATTAAGTCATCAGTCATCATCAGACAGGGAAGAAATTACATGTGGTGTCCCACAAGGATCCATCTTAGGGTCATTGCTTTTTCTTGTGTACATTAATGATCTCTCATCAGTTACACTGCCAGAAGCAGATTTTGTTTTGCTTGCAGATGACACAAGTACTGCAATAAATAGTATGTCGAGTGTAGTTCTAGAAAGATCTGCTAATGATATTTTCATGGATATTAATAAATGGTTTAAAGCCAACTCACTGACATTAAACTTCAAAAAGATTCACTATATGCAATTCAGAACCTGTAAGAGGTTTCCAGCCAGCATATGCATAAAGTATGAAGAAGAGCAGATTGAAGAGGTTGACAGGCTTACATTCCTGGGATTACAACTTAATAATAAATTCAGTTGGGAGGAGCACACCACAGAACTGCAGAAACGCTTTAACAAATCTGTATTTGCAATTCGAGTGTTAGCTGACATAGGTGACATAAAATTGAAAAAGTTTGCATACTTTGCCTACTTTCATTCCATAATGTCATATGGTATAATATTTTGGGGTAACTCTTCAAGTCAAACAAAAGTTTTCAGAGTCCAAAAGTGTGTAATACATATTATTTGTGGAGTAAATTCACGGATGTCCTGTAGAAACCTTTTCGAAGAACTGGCTATACTAACTACTGCCTCTCAGTATATTTACTCCATAATGAAATTTGTCCTAAATAATATATCTCTTTTTTTCTGACAAACAGTTCAGTTCATACATACAATACCAGGAACAAAAATGATCTGCACAAGGACTTAAAAGCACTTACTTTAGTTCAAAAAGGGGTCCACTACTCAGGAACACTCATCTTCAATAATTTGCCAGAAAACATAAAAAAATTAGATGCAAATAAAGATCAGTTTAAAAGGAGCCTGAAAGACTTACTAGTGGCCAACTCCTTCTACTCCATTGACGAATTTTTTAATAGAAACAAATGATGTATTATTCCATTAAGTTTCGGGTGTGCAGCGGCAAGAAATCTCCTTCTTCTTCTAATATTTTGGCTGTATACCTTCCAGCCATCTTCAGAGTGAGTCGCAAGACTGCCGCTCCAGTGCTCACTTTGTCCCTTTATACTCGTGCACTGGTGAAATGCTACATAACAGGGATATTGGTAACACAATGTTAGTGATCATTGTCCTGATTAAAATAGATAGGGCCTATTGGAAAGGCCTTGCTGCCTTGGTTTTGAGTGGTAACAGTATCTTCCAGTGTACTATACATATTCTCTAGACTCCACATAAAAATTATACAGCCAACATTATACACAGGTCAACATAGGCTAATTATCCATTAATGGTTTTTATGACTTTTTGTGGGACTACATGTTTCCAACAGGACAGCCATACCTATAAGTGCAAGTTATGTTCATATTTTGTAACTGTGAGCATAATTGTTCTTTGTAGCACATGTGCATGTGTGCCCTTCCTGGCTACAATGGTAGTTGGTGCGAGGACCTTAGAAGCTGACCTAGGTAGAGCATATCATCATCAACTTCCAAAAATTATGTAATACACCTTAACTGTCTTTTTGCCTGCCCTAGCTGCTGCCGGGTGCAGTAGCTGCAACTGTTGGTGTTGTTCGTTGCCCACATCTGGCTGCTGGCAGCACCATTAGCTCTGGTCAGTGTTGCTTCCTGACATCGGAATGACCTTATTAGGTGTCCTACATCTCTTCTGATTGCAGTTTCATGAGTTTTGATGTTATTGCTAATATTGGCCTTAGACTCTCTATTGTCTTGGATAATGTTCACAATGTTGCTTCTCTGATAATCAGTGGTGAAGGCATGTTGTATCTGTATTCTGCCTGCCACAATTTTCAGTGTCCATGAGTCTCACTAATACTCGATTTTGGTGCTCTCCTCATGTGGCCTTCTTACAGAATGCCCTAGACTGAGTGGAGTCTGTGAATAATTCCTTTTATCTTCTGGAGGTCATTGCCTCCATGCATAATGGTTATTACCCAAGATCAGAAAATGCAACTCTGGACAGTTTGAGTCCATAAGACTCCTAGCTGTGAGCGAGCCTGGATTTAGTTCTGGAGGGAGACACCATTTGCTAATGTCTAATGTCTCCTGACCCTGCACTCATCCCCCCCCCTTTTTCTACACATAAACCTAAATATAACTAGCTGTCATACTCAATTTTTGTGTACAACAGTTGCCTATGAGTTAAGTAATAATAATAACAAAAAAACATATTAAATGTTTTAGTACAGTAGTAATAATTTATAGTAAGATTGTTTAGATCACTGCTTAGTATATTGCAATGGAGGGACACTGTGGGAATGAGTTCAGATAATGAAATTATCTCAAGGTAACTGATAAGATTAATGGGTATCATATTACATTTCCAGTGTCATGTTACGCTTGAGCTAATTTGATGAATTATATTCAGACTCTCCCCTCTCCCAACCCCTTCCCCTGGAACCCACACCCAGTGCCCCACCACATTCCCCCCACTCCCTTTAATGTCACATTTTTATTACTGGAACAAATTTGTGGCAAACACAATCTTTTTCTGTGCACAGCAGTGAAATAATTAGGTTTGTTATAAACAATAATAAAAAATTAAGTTCTGGATTATTAACAGTAGTTTTCTCTCTTTATAGTTCAAACACATGAGCCCCATCATTGTGTATCCTGTAGTGAAAGGATCAGGTTCTTGTGTAAATAACAATGATATAAAAAATTAACTTATGGCTTCTTATAAACAATAATTTCCTTCTATTCAATGCATTTTATTAACACTATTTTTGTTTATTCATTAAAAATATTTTTTAATTTTTTTTAAAATTTCCTTTTGTCATGAATCTGGATGAGGAATCACATGCTGACCTCCAAGTGTGGCATTTTTTCTTCACTCTGTGTATTATATTTACAGCAGTCTATGAAATTTAAAAAAAAAAAAAAAAATGTACCATCTTTACTTTCGGTATAAAAGATTAACATGTCTTCAACACAGTCAGTTTATTGGTATCAACCATTCACATTAACAAAGTTATGATGCTTGATGCTAAACCCAATAAATGCAGAGTGACGGTATTTGTTGTTAACTTCTATGAGCGCAGTCAGCATATATTGCAACCTATTACCACTGATTCATCTGTCCATACTTTGAATACAGCCATTACTTTGCTCTCAAAGGAGAATAGTGACAACTTTAAAGTGTTCAAGAAATTTGCTTGACCCAGACATCTTAGATATAATGGAACTAATTATCTCTGAAAATGTTACAGTGCTTCAGCTGAAGGGCTATGGCTTCAACAAAAAGGATCTTGTTGCTGCCTGCTTATTATATGTTAAAATGGCTGAAATCTAGAAATATGTGTAAAGTGCTTTTGTAGATTTATAGGAAACTTACAGAAAGATATCATAGTTTAAATACTATAAACTGTTATTTGTTCCCTAAACAACTTATAACATTGTAATGTAATATTTCACAAAGATTTAACTTTGTTGCCTCAAGTACTTAAGAGCCTAAGTATGAGCTCTATTACAAACATTATGATGTAAATGCATAGTGTCAGATTGATGGCCTTCCTTCTATTAAACTGCACTTCACAGGTTGTAAAAAGGGAGAAGAAATAAATAAATGATTTTTCTTCCTAAAAATAATAAACATGTGTAGACATCATAGTTTTGAAAGTTGGTTAGATTATTGTAATGGGAACCTAGTTCTGTTTAGGAATAGAGTAGATGTGGCTGTATCTCATTCATTCTATGGTCATCAGCCACTATTCTACATACACTACAGATATCACTGGCAGTGGCAGTGGGTGGCAGTGCCACTGGAGGCTCGTGTGCATGAGCACCAACTCTTGGTAAGTAGCAAAAGTTTGTGTGTGGGCTTATTCTTTGAAGAATAAGGATAGCATTTGCATAGTGGTCAGGGGATGGGGTGGAAAATAAGAACAAACTTGTAAGACATATTATTCTTTATTTACGTATATACATGGTCATAATATTTTTCTACAGTAATTGTGTTGTGCAACATTTTGTGAACAATTACATTCTATTTGCTGAGAATTTGGCCTGTATAGCATTCAAACCTGTGGGCTACAGTGGTCTCTTAAATATGGCCTGTTCAATGATACATCTTCAAACAAGATGCTGACCATTATTGAGTAGTTAGTTTGCAATAAGTCAACATCACATCTATATTTCTAAACTAGTGCTTACCTTATTTGGTCATTGTTGGTCTCATTGTCCTCCATAAATTATGATGCAGGTCCCAAATCATTGTCCTTGCACCAAGGAATTTTAAATGGTCAGACAATTGTTATTCAGGTAACTTCTGATAATTATTCCAATAAATGCAGTTTCTGAACTTAGAAATATAAATATTCTTCAGTATTTCCACATGCAGCACTAATAACATATAATACTTTTGCCTTCAGCAGTACTACAAAACAATAAAACATCATTTGCAGCAACTCTTCTGCCAAGTGTGTACATTCCACAACACATTTCCACCAACTATCTGTACCTCCCTTTATACCAACAGGAACAGTGATCTCATGTAGGGGTCAAAGAGTTTATAACACTATTGGTAATAATTGCTGATACAATACAGAAACCATAAAATGGATTTACATGAATCTAAGTGAAATGCTTCAACATTAAGTTAAATATACAGGATAAAAAAATTAAGTATGGATAACTCATTTTTATGCATGTGTATATATCAAAATTATGCTCATCAAACTGAAAAAAATTGATACCCACTGATATTGTACAGGGTGTGACAAATAAGTAGCCTGTATGAGTGGATACAATTTGTGGCAGCATTAATGGAGGAGGAAAAGACCAGTTACTTCCAACAGGATGGAACAACTGCCCATACAGCTTGGAGCACATTTATGCTATCTTCATGCCTGACAGAGTTGTTAGCAGAGCTCAGTCTGGTCACAGGCCTAGCTGTCTGTCCACCCATTTCATCTGATCTTTCAGTATACAACTACTTTGCATGGGCAGTCCTCAAGTCTAAGATGTATCACAACAACCCTCTAAGTACTCAGGAACCGCAGCAGAACATTTTGGATGAGATTGCAGGAATTCTAGCATACAGCTTTGATTTGTCTTAAGTAATTTGCTGACCAGAGCTCAAAAGTGCCAAGAGCTGAATGGTGGTCACTTTAAACATCTGCTACAGTCTATTTAGTACATCTACATCTACATCTACATTTATACTCCGCAAGCCACCCAACGGTGTGTGGCGGAGGGCACTTTACGTGCCACTGTCATTATCTCCCTTTCCTGTTCCAGTCGCGAATGGTTCGCGGGAAGAACGACTGTCTGAAAGCCTCTGTGCGCGCTCTAATCTCTCTAATTTTACATTCGTGATCTCCTCGGGAGGTATAAGTAGGGGGAAGCAATATATTCGATACCTCATCCAGAAACGCACCCTCTCGAAACCTGGCGAGCAAGCTACACCGCGATGCAGAGCGCCTCTCTTGCATGGTCTGCCACTTGAGTTTGTTAAACATCTCCGTAACGCTATCACGGTTACCAAATAACCCTGTGACGAAACGCGCCGCTCTTCTTTGGATCTTCTCTATCTCCTCCGTCAACCCGATCTGGTACGGATCCCACACTGATGAGCAATACTCAAGTATAGGTCGAACGAGTGTTTTGTAAGCCACCTCCTTTGTTGATGGACTACATTTTCTAAGGACTCTCCCAATGAATTTCAACCTGGTACCCGCCTTACCAACAATTAATTTTATATGATCATTCCACTTCAAATCGTTCCGCACGCATACTCCCAGATATTTTACAGAAGTAACTGCTACCAGTGTTTGTTCCGCTATCATATAATCATACAATAAAGGATCCTTCTTTCTATGTATTCGCAATACATTACATTTGTCTATGTTAAGGGTCAGTTGTCACTCCCTGCACCAAGTGCCTATCCGCTGCAGATCTTCCTGCATTTCGCTACAATTTTCTAATGCTGCAACTTCTCTGTATACTACAGCATCATCCGCGAAAAGCCGCATGGAACTTCCGACACTATCTACTAGGTCATTTATATATATTGTGAAAAGCAATGGTCCCATAACACTCCCCTGTGGCACGCCAGAGGTTACTTTAACGTCTGTAGATGTCTCTCCATTGAGAACAACATGCTGTGTTCTGTTTGCTAAAAACTCTTCAATCCAGCCACACAGCTGGTCTGATATTCCGTAGGCTCTTACTTTGTTTATCAGGCGACAGTGCGGAACTGTATCGAACGCCTTCCGGAAGTCAAGGAAAATGGCATCTACCTGGGAGCCTGTATCTAATATTTTCTGGGTCTCATGAACAAATAAAGCGAGTTGGGTTTCACACGATCGCTGTTTCCGGAATCCATGTTGATTCCTACATAGTAGATTCTGAGTTTCCAAAAACGACATGATACTCGAGCAAAAGACATGTTCTAAAATTCTACAACAGATCGACGTCAGAGAGATAGGTCTATAGTTTTGCGCATCTGCTCGACGACCCTTCTTGAAGACTGGGACTACCTGTGCTCTTTTCCAATCATTTGGAACCTTCTGTTCCTCTAGAGACTTGCGGTACACGGCTGTTAGAAGGGGGGCAAGTTCTTTCGCGTACTCTGTGTAGAATCGAATTGGTATCCCGTCAGGTCCAGTGGACTTTCCTCTGTTGAGTGATTCCAGTTGCTTTTCTATTCCTTGGACACTTATTTCAATGTCAGCCATTTTTTCGTTGGTGCGAGGATTTAGAGAAGGAACTGCAGTGCGGTCTTCCTCTGTGAAACAGCTTTGGAAAAAGGTGTTTAGTATTTCAGTTTTACGCTTGTCATCCTCTGTTTCAATGCCATCATCATCCCGGAGTGTCTGGACATGATGTTTCGAGCCACTTACTGATTTAACGTAAGACCAGAACTTCCTAGGATTTTCTGTCAAGTCGGTACCTAGTATTTTACTTTCGAATTCACTGAACGCTTCACGCATAGCCCTCCTTACGCTAACTTTGACATCGTTTAGCTTCTGTTTGTCTGAGAGGTTTTGGCTGCGTTTAAACTTGGAGTGAAGCTCTCTTTGCTTTCGCAGTAGTTTCCTAACTTTGTTGTTGTACCACGGTGGGTTTTTCCCGTCCCTCACAGTTTTGCTCGGCACGTACCTGTCTAAAACGCATTTTACGATTGCCTTGAACTTTTTCCATAAACACTCAACATTGTCAGTGTCGGAACAGAAATTTTCGTTTTGATCTGTTAGGTAGTCTGAAATCTGCCTTCTATTACTCTTGCTAAACAGATAAACCTTCCTCCCTTTTTTTATATTCCTATTAACTTCCATATTCAGGGATGCTGCAACGGCCTTATGATCACTGATTCCCTGTTCTGCACTTACAGAGTCGAAAAGTTTGGGTCTGTTTGTTATCAGTAGGTCCAAGATGTTATCTCCACGAGTCGGTTCTCTGTTTAATTGCTCGAGGTAATTTTCGGATAGTGCACTCAGTATAATGTCACTCGATGCTCTGTCCCTACAACCCGTCCTAAACATCTGAGTGTCCCAGTCTATATCTGGTAAATTGAAATCTCCACCTAAGACCATAACATGCTGAGAAAATTTATGTGAAATGTATTCCAAATTTTCTCTCAGTTGTTCTGCCACTAATGCTGCTGAGTCGGGGGGTCGGTAAAAGGAGCCAATTATTAACCTAGCTCGGTTGTTGAGTGTAACCTCCACCCATAATAATTCACAGGAACTATCCACTTCTACTTCACTACAGGATAAACTACTACTAACAGCGACGAACACTCCACCACCGGTTGCATGCAATCTATCCTTTCTAAACACCGTCTGTGCCTTTGTAAAAATTTCGGCAGAATTTATCTCTGGCTTCAGCCAGCTTTCTGTACCTATAACGATTTCAGCTTCGGTGCTTTCTACCAGCGCTTGAAGTTCCGGTACTTTACCAACGCAGCTTCGACAGTTTACAATTACAATACCGATTGCTGCTTGGTCCCCGCATGTCCTGACTTTGCCCCGCACCCGTTGAGGCTGTTGCCCTTTCTGCACTTGCCCGAGGCCATCTAACCTAAAAAACCGCCCAGCCCACGCCACACAACCCCTGCTACCCGTGTAGCCGCTTGTTGCGTGTAGTGGACTCCTGACCTATCCAGCGGAACCCGAAACCCCACCACCCTATGGTGCAAGTCGAGGAATCTGCAGCCCACATGGTCGCAGAACCGTCTCAACCTCTGATTCAGACCCTCCACTCGGCTCTGTACCAAAGGTCCGCAGTCAGTCCTGTCGACGATGCTGCAGATGGTGAGCTCTGCTTTCATCCCGCTAGCGAGACTGGCAGTCTTCACCAAATCAGATAGCCGCCGGAAGCCAGAGAGGATTTCCTCCGATCCATAGCGACACACATCATTGGTGCCGACATGAGCGACCACCTGCAGATGGGTGCACCCTGTACCCTTCATGGCATCCGGAAGGACCCTTTCCACATCTGGAATGACTCCCCCCGGTATGCACACGGAGTGCACTTTGGTTTTCTTCCCCTCCCTTGCTGCCATATCCCTAAGGGGCCCCATTACGCGCCTGACATTGGAGCTCCCAACTACCAGTAAGCCCACCCTCTGCGACTGCCCGGATCTTGCAGACTGAGGGGCAACCTCTGGAACAGGACAAGCAGCCATGTCAGGCTGAAGATCAGTATCAGCCTGAGACAGAGCCCGAAACCGGTTCGTCAGACAAACTGGAGAGGCCTTCCGTTCAGCCCTCCGGAATGTCTTTCGCCCCCTGCCACACCTTGAGACGACCTCCCACTCTACCACAGGTGAGGGAGCAGCCTCAATGCGGGCAGTATCCCGGGCAACCACAGTCGTAGTCCGATCGGGGGATGCGTGGGACGAGCTGGCCGTCCCCGACAAACCCCCATCCGGACCCCCACAGTGATGCCCATTGGCAACAGCCTCAAGCTGTGTGACCGAAGCCAACACTGCCTGAAGCTGGGAGCAAAGGGATGCCAACTCAGCCTGCATCCGAACACAGCAGTTGCAGTCCCTATCCATGCTAAAAACTTGTGCAAAGAACGTCTGAACTAATCTACAGAGAGCGCAAACAAAACGACACAAAATTGAAGCGGTTATTAAAATACAAGATTGCCTAGTAAATGCAGTAATGCTGCCACTTGTGCACTGCTGACACACTGCTCGGCGGCGGAAGGAGACTACGCGATTTAACACTATTCGAGTACTAAAACGTGATGCTACAACTCTCAAATACTATAATACGCCCGAAATTTATGAATTAAACAATGCAAGTACCAAAAACACGCAAAGAAATTAAGAATTAAACTATGTATGATCCTTTCCTCTGCTGTGTTTCTTTGTACCCTGGAACTCTGTTCTCTGGGCCACTTGTTTTTGTCCCACCCTGTATGTTTCTCATTATATTATTGGCTTGATTGCATTACACAACTCGCAAAACTCGACACGTAAACATTTATGGGTGGGAATCTACTACTTCCATGATGCAAAAAGTAAAATAAAAGAAATATATAAATTTTTCATGAAAATCATGTTATAAAATTATCAAAATTAAATTTTACAAAAGTTTTACAATAAATTGTGTTTTATCCCATGGATATTGTTCCACTGTCCATCCTTCACTCCCTTCTGCTGAAGTGCAATATCAGTAGTCTCTTATATCACTGAGTTGTTATCTATTTGCCTCACACCATGTTTTTTTGGCATCAATACACAGAACCAAGTTTCCTAACACAAGTAACAACAGTTTACATTCAGTAACTTAATTGGAGATCTTGAATTAATATACAAATATATCAGAAAATTATTTGAGGTGAAATTTCTCAACAGCATCATAAGTTTCCAACAAAACAGGCATGTTAATTTAACAATTATAGGAAATGCTTCAAATGTATGCAGTTCAGTGGATTCAGTATGTTCAGTTAATACACAAACAACTGCAAATAAACATAAACTGAGGTGACAAGTCATGGGGTAGTGAACACACAATACAGACAGTGGTAGCATCATGTACACAAAGTAAAAAAGGGCAGTGCATTGGTAGAGCTGTCATTTATGCTCAGGTGATTCATGTGAAAAGGTTTCAGACATGATTATTGCTGCATAATGGTCATTAACAGACTTTGAACACAAAGTGGTAGCTGGACCTAGATGCATGGGACAGTCTGTTTTGGAAATTGTTGGAAAATTAAGTATACTGATTCTGAGATCCAGTGTCAAGAGTGTGCTGAGAATACCAAATTTCAGGCATTACCTCTCACTATGGACAATTCAGTGGTCAATGGCCATCACTTAATGACCAAGAGTGGCAGTGTTTGCTTAGATTTTTCAGAACTAACAGATAAGCAACACTCCATGAAGCAGCTATAGACATGATTGTGGGACATACAATGAATGTCTCTGTTAAGATAGTGCAAACTTTGAGATTAATGTGCTATGGTAGCAGACAACCAACGCAAGTGCCTTTGCTAAAAGCACAACACGGCCTGTAGTGCCTCTCCAGGGCTCATGATCATATTGGTTGGATCCTAAAGGACTGGAAAATTGTGTCTTGGTCAGACGAGTCCTTATTTCAGTTGGTAAGAGCTGATGGAAGGTTTAGCATGGTGCAGACCACACAAAGCCATGGACTCAAGTTATCAACAAGGCACTGTGCAAACTGGTGGTGGCTTCATTAAGGTGTGGGCTATGTTTATATGGAATGCACTGGGTCCTCTGGTCCAGATAAACCTATCACTAATTGGAAATGGCTACTTCAGCTACTTGGAGGCAATTTCCAACCATTCTTGGACTTCAAGTTCCCAAACAACAATGGAATTTTTATGGATGACAGTGCACCATGTCAGTGAGCCACAATTGTTCACAATTGGTTTGAAGAACATTCTGGACAATTCAACATAATGACTTGGCGACCTAGATTTCCCAACAGGAATCCCATTGAACTTTTATGGGAGACAATTGAGAGATTAGTCATCATCATCATCATCATCATCATCATCATCATCATCATTTAAGACTGATTATGCCTTTCAGCGTTCAGTCTGGAGCATAGCCCCCCTTATACAGTTCCTCCATGATCCCCTATTCAGTGCTAACATTGGTGCCTCTTCTGATGTTAAACCTATTACTTCAAAATCATTCTTAACCGAATCCAGGTACCTTCTTCTCAGCCTGCCCTGACTCCTCCTACCCTCTACTGCTGAATCCATGAGTCTCTTGGGTAACCTTGCTTCTCCCATGCGTGTAACATGACCCCACCATCTAAGCCTGTTCGCCCTAACTGCTACATCTATAGAGTTCATTCCCAGTTTTTCTTTGATTTCCTCATTGTGGACACCCTCCTGCCATTGTTCCCATCTACTAGTACCTGCAATCATTCTAGCTACTTTCATATCCGTAACCTCAACCTTGTTGATAAGGTAACCTGAATCCACCTAGCTTTCGCTCCCATACAACAAAGTTGGTCGAAAGATTGAATGGTGCACAGATAACTTAGTCTTGGTACTGACTTCCTTCTTGCAGAAGAGAGTAGATCGTAGCTGAGCGCTCACTGCATTAGCTTTGCTACACCTCGCTTCCAGTTCTTTCACTATGTTGCCATCCTGTGAGAATATGCATCCTAAGTACTTGAAACCATCCACCTGTTCTAACTTTGTTCCTCCTATTTGGCACTCAATTCGTTTATATTTCTTTCCCACTGACTTTACTTTCGTTTTGGAGATGCTAATCTTCATACCATAGTCCATACATTTCTGATCTAGCTCTGAAATATTACTTTGCAAACTTTCAATCGAATCTGCCATCACAACTAAGTCATCCGCATATGCAAGACTGCTTATTTTGTGTTCACATATCTTAATCTCACCCAGCCAGTCTATTGTTTTCAACATATGACCCATAAATAATATGAACAACAGTGGAGATAGGTTGCAGCCTTGTCTTACCCATGAAACTACTCTGAACCATGAACTCAATTTACAGTCAACTCTAACTGCTGCCTGACTATCCATGTAAAGACCTTTAATTGCTTGCAAAAGTTTGCCTCCTATTTCATAATCTTGTAGAATAGACAATAACTTCCTCCTAGGAACCTGGTCATATGCCTTTTCTAGATCTATAAAGCATAGATACAATTCCCTGTTCCACTCGTAACACTTCTGCATTATTTGCCGTAAGCTAAAGATCTGGTCCTGACAACCTCTAAGAGGCCTAAACCCACACTGATTTTCATCCAATTGGTCCTCAACTAATGCTCGCACTTTCCTTTCAACAATACCTGAGAAGATTTTACCCACAACGCTGATTAAAGAGATACCTCTGTAGTTGTTACAATCTTTTCTGTTTCCATGTTTAAAGATTGGTGTGATTACTGCTTTTGTCCAGTCTGATGGAACCTGTCCCGACTCCCAGGCCATTTCAATTATCCTGTGTAGCCATTTAAGACCTGACATTCCACTGTATTTGATGAGTTCCGACTTAATTTCATCCACCCCAGCCGCTTTATTGCACTGCAACCTATTGACCATTTTTTCCACTTCCTCAAATGTGATCCTATTTCCATCATCATTCCTATCCCATTCTACTTCGAAATCTGAAACATTACTGATCGCATTTTCACCTACATTGAGCAACTCTTCAAAATATTCCCTCCATCTGCCCAAGGCATCCACAGGATTCACCAGCAGTTTTCCTGACCTGTCCAAAATACTTGTCATTTCCTTCTTACCTCCCTTTCGAAGACTGCTAATTACCCTCCAGAATGGTTTTCCAGCAGCTTGACCCATAGTCTCCAACCTGTTTCCAAAGTCTTCCCATGATTTCTTCTTGGATGCTGCAATTATCTGTTTGGCTTTGTTTCTTTCTTCAACATAACTTTCTCTGTCTACCTGGGTTCTGGTATGTAGCCATTTTTGATACGCCTTCTTTTTCCTTTTACAGGCTGCCTTGACTGTATCATTCCACCAAGCTGTTTGCTTCATCCTACTTTTACACACTACTGTTCCAAGACATTCTTTAGCCACTTCTAGTACTGTGTCCCTGTACCTTGTCCATTCCTTTTCCAATGACTGTAATTGCCTACATTCAACTAACTGGTACCTTTCTGAGATCACTGTTATGTACTTGTGCCTGACTTTCTTACCCTGAAGTTTCTCCACTCTTATCCTCCTACATATGGACCTGACCTCCTGCACTTTTGGCCTCACAATCCCAATTTCACTGCAGATTAAATAATGATCAGTGTCATCAAAGAATCCCCTGAATACACGTGTGTCCCTCAGAGCCTTCCTGAATTCCTGGTCTGTTATTATATAGTCAATGACAGATCTGGTTCCCCTGCCTTCCCAAGTATACCGGTGAATGTTCTTATGTTTAAAAAAGGAGTTTGTGATTACTAAGCCCATACTGGCACAGAAATCCAAGAGTTTTTTCCCGTTCCTGTTGGCCTCCATATCCTCTCCAAATTTACCCATAACCTTTTCATACCCTTCTGTTCGATTTCCAATCCTGGCATTAAAATCACCCATGAGCAGAACACTGTCCTTGTCCTTTACTCTAACAACTACATCACTGAGTGCCTCATAAAAACTATCCATCTTATCTTGATCTGTCCCTTCGCAATGCGAATATACTGACACAATCCTAATTTTCTTGCTAGACACTGTCAAATCTATCCACATTAGATTAGTCCATGCACAAAATCCTGCACAGGCAACATTTCCACAATCATGAGTGGGTATAGAGGCAGTATGGCCCAATATATATGGAAGGGGCTTCCATGACTTTTCGAGCCCATGGTACACTGAGTTACTGAATTATGCCAGGGCTCTAAAACACCTGAAGAGCTGTGAGCACTTGGTCATCTTTGCTAGTGTGAAACACATCTCTTCTGCTGAACAAGTGCTCATAGATCTTAAGGTATGCATTTTAGGGCCCTTATTTACTAGACCTTTTTTTGTTGTTTTGGTGTTAGGAACCTATGCCTAAAGTTTGTAGGAGGTTTTTGGGACACCATATATATATATATGCATTCATGAATACCGAAAACCTTTGTATGTTTTTTCCGTGGTATTTTAATGCAGATGTAATTCATTAGACTAACCAAATTTCAAATATGTGTCTGTATGAATTGTCATGGCTGAAATAACATAAATGTAACAGCAAAATCGTGCATCCTAAAAGCTGGTAGTATTTATGATGATACACAAAACAACTTAGAAAACTTTTTATAAGCTTGTAAAGTATAATGAGTATAAATCATGTAACTAACTACAATTGTAGATTGTATAAAACATATTACATACTGGTACTTTAAGTAAATATTGAGTTACAAAAAATGTAAGTCTTTTTAACTCTCTACTTAAGTGGGAAATTTTCAGTCACTGTTTGTTCATGAATATTGATTCCCTGAACCATCTTCAAAATTTACAGTTGTGTGTGTTTGTGTTCTTACACGACAAACTCAAATCAGTACAATTATGTGGCACTACCACTCCATTATATAGCTTTTTCTATCCAACTGTCTCATTTTTCACATAGTATACACAAATATTTCAGTGTTCAATATTTTGATTGTCTTCAAATATGGTTAAGGGTCAATCTTCATCACAATGTTAATGACCTAAAACACTGAATGTCCACTCAGAATAAGTGTCTCTCACCAACTCCATGTAACTATTACTTCAGCATTAAATCATTGTACTTTTTGATGGGTTCGCATAATTGAGTAATCTTAAGTAGGTAAGAATAAAAGTATTGATATAAGGAGATATTTCCAAAAGTTTGACAGGACAGGACAAGATGGGTGTAGCATACAAACTAAAGTGAATAAATGCTACTACAGTTGTAGTTTTGTGCTTGCCATGGCACATCATATACCAAGAATATATGGTCTCCTGAAGGTTTACAGAATTTATTAGTATAAAAAACCATAAAATTTTATGGCAACATTTAAATGTTTTCCTTAAATAGACCAACTATAACTAGTATATGAAAAAATCTTCAGCAAAAAGTTTTCATGTTGATCAACAACTAATTGTGGAGCCTCAGTATACATAATTAGCCATTCTTTAAGCCCTCTAAATATAGGGTTTCAGTTTAGTAATGTTCCTTAGTCAAAACAATTTCCTGGATTTCAGACATATCAGTCTGTAGGCGTCATTTGCATATGATTTTTCCAGTACCTCAAATGGGTCTATATAAGCACTCCATCTTCAGGCCACATGTGGCCATTGGGACCATCCGGCCACTGTGTCATCCTCAGCTGAGGGTGTGTATAGGAGGGGCGTGTGGTCAGCACATCGCTCTCCCGGTCATTATAATGGTTTTCTTTAACCAGAGCCGCTACTATTTGCTCGAGTAGCTCCTCAATTGGCATCATCAGGCTGAGTGCACCAAATGGGTCTATATAGATGTCAAATAATTTTTTTTAACTGAGCAGTTAACAAATTGGGTCACCCAAGGGTCTTAACTAACTCTCCTGTCTTCAACTGTGTTGTTTTATCTCTAACATCATGTCTCTTCTTTCATGCTTCACCTTGTTTCTTCAGTGCTTCTTTTGCAAGTTTCTCATTCTTGCAACATGAAGTGCCACTATACAGACTTTGAACAGAAAATTGTAAGACTTTAGCAAAATTTAGGAGAAGTAGCATGGAGGCAACCATAGAGCATTGTGTTAACAGCCATGGGTCAGTAGCCCCAGCGTGACAATATGTGATGTGGGTCACAATAACAGACATGCCATTGGAATGTGAAGCAAAGATAACTGAGGACAGCACTGAATGGCACCACACAGCAGTAATCATGCAGCAAGTGGGATGATGTCACCACACCAGGGCAAGTCTCTTCTTATGGTGATGTGACTAAGCATTGGATTTTAATAAAACAAATGGACATCAGAGGCATATAAATAAGTCTGGATTTTGAAGCCATGGGTCACTTATTACTGCTGGAAACCAGCAGCACGACTACAACACCAGAACTATGCAAGACAGCAAAATGTGTCTGCACCCGTAGGAGAAGGAGGCAAGTAGAGTTTCTCCGACAGATGATGGTCATCTGGTTCCTGCATGGGCAAGTCTCCTGTTGGCATCAGTTTTTGTGCTGGCACCGATGTGATGGTGAGAGGACTGCGCTATGAGTAATGAGAGATTCCAGGATCCCGAGCATCAGGTTGAGCCGAAGGTGGTGCAGCGGCAACCGGAACAGGCGTTGCCGGCACACAAGGCCGAAGCTGGTCTGAATGACACACTGCAACACCCCTGTCCATCTGGATTTCACACAGTCATAGGCCACAGTGTTATAAGATGCAGCCAGGACTCCATTTTGGCTGCCTGCCATATCCCCGTACCCATACAAGGTCGCCGGTGGTGAACTGACCAAGCGAAGGCACCCGTGGCCATGAGGTGGAAGGCCGCAGAAGATGAAGTAACGTGCGGGGCTGTCAGCCATGTAAGAGCTCAGCCGGGCTGTGGTCACACATGGGGGTGAAACGGTAAGAAGCCAGTAATTGGAGAACCACATCATCAGCAGCAGAAGACAGGAGTTTCCTTAAATATGCAGACCAGTCGTTGAGCCTCACCATTTGACTGTGGATGGAACAGAGAGGCTGTGACATGCATGACGCCGAGACGGGCACAAAAATCTGCAAAATCGGAAGAGGCAAATTGCGGACCATTATCAGTAACAAGAGCAGAGGGGAAGGCCTTCCAAAGAGAAAATGCGAGTTAGAGCATTGGTGGTTGCCGCGCTGGTAGGCAACGTGCAATGGACAATGGAAGGAAAGTAAGAGTAGGTGTCAATAACGAGAAGCCAATAAGTACCTAACAAAGGTCCCATGAAGTCAGCACGAATACACTCCCAGGGCTTCTCAGGCGAAGGTCACGGTGCGGCCTGTGATGCACAAGGGTCGCAGGCAGCAACCATGTCTGTGATTTCAGAGTTGGTGCCGGGCCAGTACACATGACAGCGTGCCAGAGAATTTGTGCGAGAGACACCCTAGTGCCCTTGGTAAAGGAGACGCAAGACCAAAGCATGCAAAGACGCAGGTACCACAACACGTGGCGATGCATCGTCGGTTGAAAGGAGAATAACACCATCCCTAGCCATGAGGCGGTAACACAAAGCATACTAGTTCCACAACGGATCAGAAGTCTTAGAGGATGAACGATCTGGCCAACCCTTCTGAATACAGCATAAAACCCAGGAGAGGATAGGGTCAGAACCCGTTGCAGCCGCCAGCCGGTCCACGGTGATGGGGAACCCATCCACAACCTGCTGCTCGGAAACATCCAGGTGGAAACACAAAAGTTTGTCCCTATCAAATGCCAGATCAGGACCCATGGGAAGACGAGACAGTGCATCAGCATTCGCATGTTGAGCTGTCGGCTGGAAATGAATTTCATAATTGAAACGAGACAAGTAAAGAGCCTGACCACAACCACCTGATCACGAAGGGCCACAGGAATGGGCCGAGCCTGAGAAAACTTAGGCCGAGCAGTGGTTTTGAGAGTGATATGAGCTTCAAAGTCGTTTGGACGGCCTAACCCTGGAGAAAAAAAAGACGTAAATGTCGTCAACAAGGAATCCAGTTGAGCATAAGGCATAGCATCAGAGACGATATTGACAGAGTCATCTATGGAGAACCCAAAAACGTGAAAGGCATCGGAACTAAAAAGATTCTCCGTGTTACTGTGGTCAACCACAAATATGGGAACAGTGCAAACGACAGATTTGTAAGATACCTCAGCATCAAATTGTCCCAACAGAAAAATCTTCTGTTTATCGTAAGTCCGTAATTGCCTAATGACAGGTGACAGGATTGGAGAACCCAAGTGAAGATACGTCTGTGAATTGATGATAGTGGCAGCAGAACCAGTATCCACCTGCATGCAAACATCTCAACCAAGTATTTGGACAGTGAGGAATAACTTCTCTGAAAGGGAAGAAGTACAATTGACAGACAACACAGAATCAGAATCAACTCCATGTTCATGAACATCATGTATGCGGTCGGATTTGCAAATGGATGACGCATGACCCTTTTATGTTGCATTTGTGACACACGGCCCAACGTTGTGGACAATCCTCTTGTGAATGTTTCATAAAACACCGCGGGCATGAAGGAAGTTGTGATGGGTTTTGCTGCAGTTTCTTAGAGGTTTCTTTACAGTTAAGCCGAGGCTGCACTTGGAAGTGTGCTCCGGCCACGTTGGCTGGTGGGGACACACCACATGCTTCGTCAACAGCGTACAGAGGTTGTATTTCACCGACGTTGCCCCATGCCTCTATTTGTGCTCCAGCGATGTGAGAAATTTCAAAAGACTGAGCAATGGATAGGACTTCATCTAGAGTCAGATTTGCCAACTGAAGGGCATGTTGCCTAAATTCTTTGTTGGGCACCAATCAGGTAATAGCATCCCGTATGATGGAATCGGCGTAGGATTTTTTGTGAACTTCAGTAACAAATTGACACTTTCTACTGAGTCCGTGAAGTTGACGAGCCCAAGCGCGATAGGATTGATTTGGTTGTTTTTGACAACAATAAAAGGCAACATGAGAGGCTACCATATGCGTTTGCTTTTGAAAATAGATGGACAGAAGTGAGCACATTTCAGCAAAGGACCAAGACGCAGGATCTTTCAAAGGAGCCAATTGCGACAACATGAAAGGAACAGAGACTTACATGTTTGGTCATCCGCGACATGAAATGCCAATAAGTGCTGTCGAAGACATTTTTTATAATCAGACCAGTCTTCTGCCGTCTCGTTGTAAGGAGGAAAAGCAGGTAGAGACAATGACGAGAGACGCCCCACATTTGATGCCACGACGAAATCACGAATCGCATTTGTGAGAAGCATTTGCTGTTCTATGAGACCTTGCAATAGTTGCTCTAAAGTAGCCATGGAAACACGTGGGTCAACGATGAAAAAGAAAAATTCACTACCTCATCGCCAATTGTTATAACTTCAAGTTGAACAAATATATTTCAAGGATGACGCAATACATGAAAGTCACAGATCAAGTAAACAGAGTAAGACGTGTGTCCCTTTAACAGTCAAGTCATAAACTGTGCCTGAGTCTCGCGGCCATGGCTGGCTGGCCACTTAGGTGACGCTGCTGCCTGCATAGCTGGCATGGCTGGCAGACAGCGCAGCATGTAGAGGACACGCGTAACTGCGTGGCGGCACTTTGAAAGATCAGCGAGTCACAACAGCTACCTTTGTGAAACCAGAGGAATCAGTAGATTTTTTTTTACAGTTTAGGGGTAATGCTAGGAATGAATGGTTGGTGACTGTGCATTGTACCGAGTGTAATTTACTTTGCCATTCTCCCCTTTGTGCTGAATCAGTAGTAGTGAACTGTTTTACAGTACTTGTATTCATTTTTGGGACACAGCTAGGCATTTTGAGAGCCCAGGTGGCTCATGATCAGACAGAGCAGGTAGGACAGTAGAACGAGTGGCTGCAGAGTGTACTATCTGTACTAATTTTTGTTATTTCCCCTGGTTTTTATGAGTTATAAAAATGAGTAATGGCAAGGTAATGGCAAAATCTGATGCACACAGGGATGAGGCTATGGAATTATTAGTGAATCCAGTACTTCAGCTGACAGCAGATTAAGTAACTTTACACAATATTTTGGTAGAGAAATGTAATGAACTGGAGATACTGAAATCACAAAATTTAGGAGTGGACCCAGCTGTTGCTAACCTTGTTTCTCCTTTCTCTTGAAGGGCAACTGTCATTGTTAGGGCTTGTAGAGGATCTTCAGTCATCGGCTGACATAGGTGATTGGTCAGACAAATAGTTATTTCAGATTGTAAAGTTGCATTTGATAGGAGAGGTGAAGTGTAATGTGGAAACTTCTGATCAACTGAGGTAGGGTTCAGGAGACAAAACAGTTCAGTTTTTTGTGAGAAGTTAACTCAATAAAGAATATTGAGACAGTTGAAGACTTCTTTTGGACATGAACAGACACCACATACATATAATTAAGGCAAAGATGGCCAGTGATCTCTCGTGGAACTCAATGAAATGCCATGAGTAATGAGGATAATGTGCAAGGGATGCTACATTAGTAATGTGTGGATAAGTTGAGGATTTGGGTCTGATGGGAGGTGTGCAGTTGTGATGACCACTGTGTCTGGAGAGCTTAATGGTCAGAGCATCTGCCTAGTAAGTAGAAGACCTCAGTTTTAATCCCAGTACAGAACAAATTTTCAACTTTTCCTATCGATTTAAATCAATGCACACTTGCAGCCACTGTCTGCAATTACTTTCTCTCTTAATTCATACTGTCTGCTGGATTGAAATGATATCTGTCCTTTCAAACTTGCCTGAAAGAAGGGGCACCACATAAATGAAATTGAGAAATTTATTGTGCTTGGTCAAAGATGACCTCAGCCTTAAGGAACATGGCTTATACAAGACCCCATGCCAGTGTGGGAAATCTTATATTGGGCAGACATGTTGAACCATGCAAGAATGTTATGTTGAACACATACAAGCCTGGCTCAACCTGAGAAATCAGCAGTAGCAGAACAGTGGCTGGACATGGTGCATTTTATGTTTTATGAGAAGACTGAAGTTTTATTCTCATTATCATATTTCTGGGACTGTGTTTTTAAGGAGGCCATACATATCCATACAGTAGACAATCTTAGCAACAGGGAGGCAAGTTTCTAATTAAGTGCCACCTGGAATCCAGCACTGGCTGCCATTAAATCAAAACAGAAGGAACAAGAACTTGTGATTCATGATTCAATGCAGTGTACTGCTGAGATTTAATTCAACTTTTAAACACAGAAGCATCTCACAGCATAATCACTGCCCACAGCAAATGCATGAAAGGCCTTTCTATGATTCCCAACAGGGGGCACTTTCCTCCAACTGCAAGCAACTTACATACACACACACACACACACACACACACACACACACACACACACACACACACACACACACACAGACAGAATTTCAATGCCGCTGCATGCCTATTATCAGTCACGCCTTTTAGCAGTGACAGCAACAGCTACCACCACCGGAAGATGTTCAATAGCTGTACTGATAAAAATTGTGTGATTGGGACAATATGATCCAATGGGAAACCCGAGAATAATATTTGTTTCATCACTTGTCTTTGTTTCAGTGCCTTTATCCAATAAGTCCTTTTCAGTTGATTGGAACATATCTCTGCTAACTTCCCACCAGTCAGGATAATTTTTACTGCATGTTCTGCACAACATTGCTAATTTTTTCCAAAGTGTGTTACTAAATATCTCTTCCAAAACATTTACCCAAAATGTGCACAGAAAATTTTTATCACTAACTTCAGGTTTTAGAATTAAACTCATTAGGCATCTCACATACAGATTTATTCTGGATGCTTTCAGTGACTAAATCATAAGCATAATTGATAATGACACATATAACAGATTCAGACTCTTAATTTGCAATTTGTCATTCCTCAGTCAACTTAATAAATAACATAGACTCTTATTCCTTCTCGTCTAACAAATAATCCTTAAATCCAACAAAATAAGCAATATTTTAATTTTCATTGCCCTTAATTCCTCCCTCATCAACATCATAAACATCAATTGCATTTTAATCTACCATATGTTTCTACTCCGCTCATGGTCTACTACTTTCTACTACTTTTTCTCATTCAGAAAAGGTCTCACAAATATTTAAACTATCACAAGCAGTCTCATTCAGATTTTCTCCTGTGTCAACTTCATAAAAGTTTTCTAAATCACCTTCCTCTAACTCATAGTTAAAGTTTTTAGTGTAGCTTACTGTAAGACACAAACAACACCATAGCAACAATGAACCAAGTTCTTCCACATAAAAGTTAACAACAGTTGAGAACATAGGCACAAACATAAAAACAATCCAGATACAGATACAAGCAGTTGCTGACAATAAGAATGAACACAATATGAGAGTGAGTGTCTGCTGCACCACACCTATAAAGAGGAGTGCCCTGGTGAGAAATCAGAAAGATTCAAACTACTATCTCCAAGAAAACTTTTTACTGGCATAGTAAAAAAATCTATTACAATTTGTGTAAAAATGTTTTTGTACACGCATATTCCTGTAAACTTCATGACTGGCTTTGAACATCGAGCAAATTATTCTTGAAACACTGCACATGCCTCTTATATTTGTTATATTTTTCTGAAATGATCTTTCCAACACTACAGAATTTTGTTTCACAATTATTGTTAACAGATACAATGTCATTATTAAAATAACACTCTACTTCTGAAATTTCAACTCACAAATTTAGTTTCAGATCAGTTACTTTATGATTAACAAACTGAACACTGGATTCTGTGTTTGTGACTCTGACATTTAATTCTATGATTTTTGAATTTTTAATTTCTATCTGTCTACTTATTTTGCCTCTGAATGCCAGAATATAATTTCCTACCTCCATTACAGAATCGCAACTTTCAGCAATCTTGAAACTCCCTGGCAGATTAAAACGGTGTGCTGGGCTGAGACGTGAGCTCAGGAGCTTTGCCATTCACAGGCAAGTGCTCTACTGACTGAGCTACATGAGCGTGACTCTCAACCCACCTCACAGATTTACTTCCACCCATTTCTCATCTCAGACCTTGCAAACATCACAGAAGCTCTCCTGAAAACTTGCAAAAAAAACTAATGTCACAAGTAATAATTTTCTGTTATTGTATGGGAGGTGTGAGATGAGGAACTGGTGGATGTAAATCTGTGAGGATGGGTCACGATTCATGCTTACGTAGCCCAATAAGTAAAGGACATGCCTGCAAAAGGCAAAGGTCCTGAGTTAGAGTCTCAGTCCAGCATGCAGTTTTAATCTGCCACAAAGTTTCACACTGCCGCACACTCCACTGCAGAGTGTAAACTTTCTTTTTTTCATCAATGTTATTTCTTAACTTGATTTTCATAGCTTCACTGTTGTCAATGATGTATTTCTTTCAGAAATTAAATTGTTCAATGTCTCACAGATATCAGAATTTTGTTTGCTGTGAGTGGTACTGTTTTGTGCTAAATCCTTTATAGCTGTGGTCATTCTCTCATGAATTGTTCTAATGATGATTTGTTCCTTGAATCTATCAAATCTTTCAAACTTGGATCCTCAATTCCTAACACTAAATCATCTTTCTCATCAATGCCCTGAACTGAGCCACTTTTCTCTTTCTTTAGTGCCATTTTGAAAATGTGTCTAAGAAAGTATGTTAGCAAATTACTTCACATGCAAAGAAACCAATGTCACAAATAATAACTTACCTGTCACAATCTTTTCTCTACCAAGATGATTAAATGAAAAGCTAGAATCGTGTACTTAACTTCTGGTGCTGTATGACCATTATGTTCTTCATTCTCCAGTCCTATTGTTCACAGGTCTTGACTGTTCCTCCATTTCTTTTCTATTTCTTTGGCTTTTGCATTCTTGGTAAATTTTAGTTTCCCTCCACATTTAACTTTTCTCAAAAATAAGTCTGGGTAATACTTATGTTGTGACTTGCCGATCTTTCAAAGTGCCGCCGTGCAGTTACGCGCGTCCTCTACATGCGGCACTGTCTGCCAGCCATGCAGCAGCAGTGCCACCTAAGCGGCCAGCCAGCCAGTGGCCGCTAGACTTGGACTCAGTTATGATTTGACTGTTAAAGTGTACACATGTCTTACTCTGTTTACTTGACCTGTGACTTTCATGTATTGCGTCATCCTTAAAATATGTTTGTTGAACTTGAAGTTATCACAAGTGGCAATGAGGATGGGATTTATCTTTTCCATTGTTGACCCACATGTTTCCATGGCTACTTTTGAGAAACTATTGCAATACCTGATAGAACAGCAAACACTTCTCACAAATGTGATTCATGATTACGTTGCGGCATCAAATATGGGGCGTCTCTCGTCGTTGTCTCTACCTCCTTTTCCTCCTTACGATGAGACGGCGGAAGACTGGTCTGAATACAAAAAACATCCTTGACAGCACTTCTTGGCATTTCATGTCGTGGACAACCAAACATGTAAGTCTCTGTTCCTTTCATGGATTTCACCTCAAATGTATTGGTTGTTGTCGCAATTGGGTCCTTTGAAAGATCCTGCGTCTTTGTCCTTTGCTGAAATGTGCCCACTTCTGTCCGTCTATTTTCAAAAGCAAACGCATGTGGTAGCCTCTTGTGTTGCCTTTTATCATTGTCAAAAACAACCAAATCAATCCTATTGCACTTGGGCTGCTCAACTCCACAGACTCAGTAGAAAGTGTCAATTTGTTACTGAAGTTCACAAAGAATTCTATGCCAATTCCATGGTACGGGATGCTATTATCTGATCGGTACCCGACAAAGAAGTTAGGCAACGTGCCCTTCAGTTGGCAAATCTGACTCTAGATGAAGTCCTATCCATTGCTCAGTCTTTTGAAATTTCTAGCGCCGCTGGAGCGCAAATAGAGGCATGGGGTAACGTCGGCGAAATATAACATATGTGCGCTTTTGACGAAGCATGAGGCGTGTCTCCGCCGGCCGAAGTGGCCAGAGCACACTTCCAAGCGCAGCCTCAGCCTAACCGTAAAGGAACCTCTAAGAAACTGCAGCAAAACCCATGGCAACTTCCTTCATGTCCACCGTGTTTTACGAAACATTCACGAGAGGATTGTCCACAACATTGGCCTGTGTGTCACAAATGCAACAAAAAGGGTCATGCGTCATCCATTTGCAAATCCAACCGCATACATGATGTTCATGAACATGAAGTTGATTCTGATTCTGTGTTGTCTGTCAATTGTACTTCTTCCCTTTCAGAGAAGTTATTCCTCACTGTCCAAATACTTGGTTGAGATGTTCGCATGCAGGTGGATACTGGTTCTGCTGCCACTATCATCAATTCTCAGACGTATCTTCACTTGGGTTCTCCAATCCTGTCACCTGTCACTAGGCAATTACGGACTTACGATAAACAGAAGATTTCTCTGTTGGGACAATTTGATGCTGAGGTATCTTACAAATCTGTCGTTCGCACTGTTCCCATATTTGTGGTCGACCACAGTAACACGGAGAATCTTTTTGGTTCCGATGCCTTTTGGGTTCTCCATAGATGACTCTGTCAACATCGTCTCTGATGCTATGCCTTATGCTCAACTGGATTCCTTGTTGACGACATTTTCGTCTCTTTTTTTCTCCTGGGTTAGGCCATGCAAACGACTTTGAAGCTCATATCACGCTCAAATCCACTGCTCGGCCTAAGTCTTTTTGGGCTCGGCCCATTCCTGTGGCCCTTTGTGATCAGGTCAAACGGGAGCTGGATTGTCTCACTGCTTCAGGGGTCTTGCTTCCTGTCACTTCCAGTGAGTGGTCCTCTCCTGTCATTGTCGTTGCTAAGCCAAATGGTGATATTCATCTCTGTGGCGATTTCAAAGCCACTGTAAATGCTCAATGCCTTATTGACACTTACCCTATGCCTCGACCTGAAGAATTATTGTTCACTAAACTTGCGGGAGGCCAGTATTTTTCTAAACTTGACCTGTCAGAAGCTTTTCATCAACTTCCTCTCAACGTTGCTTCCCAGCAGTTTCTGGTCCTTAAAACGCCTTTCGGCCTTGATCACTACCAATGATTGCCTTTCGGGGTTGGTAGCGCCCCTGTTCTCTTTCAGCAATTCTTGGAACAATTATTGCTCACTGTCCCTGGGTGTAGAAATTACCAGGACAACATTGTTGTCACTAGCTCCACCACTGATGAACATCTTCAGAATCTCTGCACACTTTTTCATGTCTTACAGACTGCCGGTCTTAAGTGTAATCTTCAGAAATCAAAATTTTTTCAGGCATGTATCATGTACTTGGGGTTTCAAATCTCTTGGGATGGTATTCGTCCGCATCAGTAAACTGTCACTGTGATTGATGCCCTTCCTCACCCTACATCTGTTAAGGAACTGCAGGCCTTCTTGGGGAAAATAGCATACTATCACAAGTTTTTACCATCTGCTGCTTCAGTGGCTCAGCTGTTGCATCACCTGTTGCATAAAAACGTGCCTTTTCATTGGTCCACATCATGCGAGGTAGCTTTCCAGAAATTGAAGACTATGCTGAAACAGGCCCCATGCCTGGCTACTTATCGACCTGGCCAATGTCTTGTTCTTGCCACGGACACCTCTCAATATGGGGTTGGTGCAGTCCTTGCGCATCGTTTTTCTGAGAGTTCTGAACAACCCATTGCTAATGCCTCTAAAATGCTCATGGGTGCCCAACAAAAGTATTCTCAAATTGAAAAAGAAGCTTTGGCCATTATTTATGATCTTCATAAGTTTGGTGTTTTATTCTATGGATCCAAATTCCATCTTGTTACGGATCACAAACCACTTGTTTCCTTGTTTCATCCATCAATGTCACTTCCCGACAATACTGCACACCACCTCCAGCATTGGGCTCTTTACTTGTCTCGTTTCAATTATGAGATTCATTTCCGGCCGACGGCTCAACATGCGAATGCTGATGCACTGTCTCGTCTTCCCATGGGTCCTGATCTGGCATTTGATAGGGACAAACTTTTGTGTTTCCACCTGGATGTTGCCGAGCAGCGGGTTGTGGATGGGTTTCCCATCACCGTGGACTGGCTGGCGGTTGCTACGAGTTCTGACCTTACCCTCTCCCGGGTTTTACGCTGTATTCAAAATGGTTAGCCAGATCATCCGTCTGCTAAGACGTTTGATCCATTGCAGAACTACTATGCTTTGGGTTACCGCCTCACGGCTAGGGATGCTGTTATCCTCCTTTCCACCGACAATGCTTCACTGCGTGTTGTGGTACCTGCGTCTTTGCGTGCTTAAGTCTTGCGCCTCCTTCACCAAGGGCACTGGGGTGTCTCTCACACAAAATCTCTGGGGTGTCGTCATGTGTACTGGTCCAGCACCAACTCTGAAATCGCTCTTACATGGCCGACAGCCCTGCACGCTACTTCATCTTCTGCAGCCTTCCACCTCATGGCCGCGGGTGCCTTCGCTTGCTCGGTTCACCGCTGGCGACCTTGTATGGATATGGGGATATGGCAGGCAGCCAACAGTGGTATTTAACACATTGACTTACTAATATTTTTCCTCATAATTGACTCTATATTTACTATTTGAATTTCGGAAAATAAGCATATTTTGTCTTAACACACTTTTCTCAAAATTATATACTTTTTTTATATGAATTCTTCATAAATCTATCCTTACTATTTATTGAAGTGATGAGGAATGAAGATAATACTGTTTTAAAACCTTTTGTCAGTGTGGTATACCTGAGAAATACAGGCACGTACAACAGCACTAGACATTTCGTGCAGTCATACCATGTAACATTTTTTCTTCTTCCTTGCTTTGCACACTACACACTTTCTGGATGGTGTTTTCTTGATGGGATTGAGGGGAGATAAACCTCACAAAACCTGAAAACAATTGCTTATAACTTACAAAATATCAAAAGAAACAGTGTGTGTTATACACCACTGAACAGATCAATTTCTCAGCTTTCCAGTGGTATATAATGTCATGCCATCTATTAACAGAGAAGAACATTAAGAAGTAGCTATAGCTGCTTGGTCTGTCTCACAGTGGGAAAACTGCAGCTGGCTGTGAGCCGGCTATACAAGACAATGAGTTAATCCAGTGAAACCAGAAAAAGAAAAATATGTTACAGATTTATTTAAGTACATTGGTGATGAAAGTGGTTTGTGGTTAAGCAATATGCTTGAATATAGTCATGAGCAACCACATGTTATTTACAAAATAGACAACAATGCAGGACAAGAAGAAGAAGAAGAAGAAGAAGAAGAAGAAGAGAAACAAAAGGTCCTTCAGTAACTGTAAACTATACCAGACCAACTGTCCATCATAATGTATGGGCCACAAGAAAAAACAGTGGTATTTTATTTGTAAAGTTGTCTTTTCTTATCAATTTTCTTTTGCAATAACTCTTCTGCCAAGAGGATCCATTGGACAAAACATTCCTACCAAGTTTCTGCACCTCACTTTGCAAATGTCCCAAGTTCAAGTCTTAATCTGGCACACAGTTTTAATCTGCCAAGAAGTTTGTTTATAACATTATCAATAATAATCACTGGTACAACTTTGAAACAATTAATAATGCAGATTTACATCAGTTCAGATCAGATGCTTGAACATTAATTTAAATGTGCAGGATATAAATATTTAAGTACAGAATAACTCGTTTTTATGAATGTGTACATATCAAAATTATTCTTGTCAAACTGAAAATATTGATACACATTGGTTTCCTACATTTCTTATTATATTATTGTCTCTACTGAATTACAGAGTGCAGCACCATATATTGGTATCCTTTTCATGAATTCAGCTTCTAAAGCCATGTTACCTTCATGACCTACAGTTTTACACTTTGGCACGGAGAGAAAACAAGCATTTATACAAAGTTCTAATTGCTTCATATTTACACTATATTAATGCAAATAGCTCACAATGTCATAGGATGCACCTCTGACATACAGTCAGTAATTCTGTACCAGCCACCAGTGCACAGTATAGATCACACTACTTCACAACACTGCAGTGTTTTATGCAGGTCCACACATCTGCTGGGGTTAATTCTAACACAGTATTCCCATGCATATTGACTGTTTAAACTTTCCTTCCAACTACATGGATGTCAGTTGCTATGTGGGATGGGTAGTTATCTTCTTCTCTGTGTATGTTATAATGATGCACGGATGGTCCCATTTGTACCACAAATACTGCCCCAAAGTGTTGAACATTTTCTGTTTACGTTACTAGATCAGAGGCATTGCAGGGCACTAGGTTTAAATTCACACATTTAGATACACCATTAGTCAAATTGTACGTGTTTGTGGGCAGTAGTATTCTGCTGGCACTTAACTGAGGCTCAATGAGATGAAGTATTTCTGGCAGCTGTTGCAGTTGTCATTACAATTCATAGTAGAGTGGCAGCTCCGATAAATCAGGAACACCACGCTGCTGCTGGTTGTGGCACAGACAATAGTATGTCCAACACACGACTGTCCTGGTCCAGCAGTTCTGCTAGTGCCAGCTCAGGTGAGCATTGTACTTACTCCTTGTCACTACAGCCTGTGTAGGGCCTTGACCTCCTGGACGATCTCCACCCACTCTTCTCTGCTGTCTACCTTAGCTCTCAGTCTTCTAATTCTTATTCTTCTCAAGTCATTATCCATATTGTCTAGCCATCTGGTCCTTGGTCTGCCCCCTTATATGGTTTCCACCTGGTTTTCTTTTGGAAACTTTGTTGACTGTGCTGCTCTCCACCATTCTTTCTACATACTGCAACCAGTGTAGTCTATTACTCTTTATTTCTGTCATGATAGCTGGTTTGTTGTACAACTCTCTAATCTCCTTATTATTTCTCATTTGCCAAAATCTCCTATCATTCACTAGCCCGAAGATTTTTTTTAAGTATCTTCCTTTCCATCTCTGCAACAACTCCTCATCATTTTGCATCATTGTCCAAGTCTCTGAACCATACATCACCACAGGTCTCACTATTGTACAATACACTGTCAGCTTGAGAGTCCTAGTTAGGCTTCTTGCTTTAAATACTTTAATCAGTGTGAATTAGCTCCTGTTACCAGCTGTAATCTTCTCTGATATCATTATTCGCAGTTACCAGTGAACCAAGACATTTGTAGCTCTCACAGCACTCAAATTCTTTCCTGTCCAAAGTCATGCTCCTTTCTCTTTTATTATACCTTTTCCTAGATGTTAACATATACTTCATCTTTGACTGATTAATTTTCAGTCCCACCTCCATTCCATATCTTTCTAATTTCTCAAGCTTTTCTTCCAGGTCCTGCTTCCTCCTGGATAACAAATCAATATCATCTGCATATAGAAGAACCTGCAGCACTTCATTGAACAGTGTTCCCCCAGGGTTGCCACTTTGTGTCTTTTGCATTACCCTCTCCAAGGTGATGTTAAGCAGAATAGTGGAGAGCACTTCACCCTGTCATAATCCTCTCTTAACTAGGTGTGCATTGTGCTGCTGGTAAAAAAGGAAATAACAAAAAGTGAGTAAATATGACTATATCAATAAATGAATAATAACAATTATTTCAATAATAATTGATGGACAAACACTTACTTTTCAATCTGGTTGTCTGCGTCTTCTTATTCTGGCTAGAGGCAGTAGCTGATCTCTGCGAGCACTTCATGATGAGCCTTTAATTACTGTGTCAGACCTGAAATGATGCCACTCATACAGTTGGATTTTTTTATAACAAAAAAGGGAAGGGGAGAGGGAACTTGACTCCTATTTGTTCATGGGTTTTCCACTGTTCTTGAATATTCTCATTTATCCAGAGAGAAAAGGGGGGAGTGGAGGGGGAGGGGACAGGGGGGAAAGGTATGAGATGAGGAGGTGACCTGGAATTTTACTCACCAAATTGCCTTAGTTGTAACCCAACACTGGATATGTAATATGATACACCTTTGTCTTATCTTTGACCTTGTCATAAGCAGTTCCCCTCCATTTATTTCTTTTATTTATTTATTTGTTTTGATCCTCTGAGTCATACATTGTACAGAAATGCACATCATGATATAGGACAGGTCATTTGATACATATTAGGCATTTATAAGAAGAGATACATGTATAAGAATCTATAAAATGGGTACATATTTATATCACATGTGTAATGTACTTAGGTCTTATATTTATTCTGTACCGGAATTTAGCATTTATACCAATAAAACTTACATTCAGCAACCAGAAAGTGATTAGCAAAATGGGAAGCCTGTAATTAGAATTCCTAGTGCCCATTTCATCTGAGAAATACACTTATAGCTACAGCTTATAGCTCTGAGGAATTAGGAGATTGTCTGGGATCCATAAGGTCAATAGCTTGGGATCCATTACCTTGTTATAACGTCAAGTTAAACACATATATTTCAAAATGACACAACACATGTAAGTCACAGAGCAAGTTGACCAAGCAAATCATGTGAACACAGTAACATTCAAATTAGCACTGAGTCCAAGTCTAGCGGCTGCTGGCTGGCTGGCCGCTTAGGTTGTATGGCTGCTGCATGGCTGGCAGACAGCGCCGCATGCAGAGGACACGCGTAATTGCGCGGCGGCATTTTCCCCTTTTGAAATTTTTCACTGGTATTGATGGAGGTGGCCTGTAGATTGCTAACATCCATAGGCGTTGTTTGACTGGCCATAAAGTCTCGAGGAGGAGGCTTCCCGTACGGACGGAAGTGTCCCCAATGATAAGGGGTTGAGATGACAGGAGACATAGGGGTCGAGTCTGCTGGGGCCCTGTGCACCAATCTGCCATTGCAGCAAGTCCAGATGTTATAACGGGAGACATGGGCGATGTGTCGGCGTCCGTAGGAGAAGGAGGCAAGTAGAGTTGCTCCGACAGATGATGGTCATCTGGTTCCTGCATGGGCGTGTCTCCTGGTGGCATCTGTTCTTGTACTGGGCTGGTTTGTGAGTAATGAGAGATGCCAAAATCCTGAGCGTCAGGTAGAGCCGAAGGTGGTGTAGTAGCATTCGGAACAGGCAATGCCAGCACACGAGGCCGAAGCTGGTCCGAATGACGCACTGCAACACCCGCGTCCATCTGGCTTTCATACAGGCATCAGCCACGGTGTTATAAGATGCAGCCAGGACTCCATTTTGGCTGCCTGCCATATCCCCGTACCCATACAAGGTGAAGCAGCCAAGTGAAGGCACCTGCGGCCGTGAGGTGGAAGGCCGCAGAAGGTGAAGTAGCGTGCGGGGCTGTCGGCCATGTAAGAGCTCAGCCGGGCTGTGGTCGCCCATGGGGGTGAAACGGTATGAAGCCAGAAATTGGAGAAGCGCATCATCATCAGCAGCAGAAGAAGTCAGGAGTTTCCTCATCTGAGCCTTAAATGTGCGGACCAGTCGTTCAGCCTCACCATTGGCCTGTGGATGGAACAGAGGAGCCATTTCAAGCATGAAGCTGTGATGGGCACAAAAAACCGCAAATTGGCAGGAGGCAAATTGCTGACCATTATCAGTGACAAGAGTAGAGGGAAGGTCTTCCAAAGAGAAAATGCGAGCTAGAGCATTTGTGTTTGCCGCGGTGGTAGGCAATGTGCAATGGACAATGAAAGGAAAATTAGAGTAGGCTTCAATTACGAGTAGCCAATAAGTACCTAAAAAAGGTCCCACAAAGTCAGCACGAATATGCTCCCAGGGCTTCTCAAGTGAAGGCCACGGTGGCAAAGATGACTTTGGGGTGGTGGCCTGTGACGCACAAGGGCCGCAGACAGCGACCAAGTGTGCGATTTCAGAGTCAATGCCGGGCCAGTACACATGACAGCGCGCCAGAGATTTTGTGTGAGAAACACCCCAGTGCCCTTGGTGAAGGAGGCGCAATACTGATGCATGCAAAGATGCAGGTACCACAACACGCGTTGAAGCATTGTTGGTGGAAAGGAGGATAACACCATCCCTAGCCGTAGCGCAAAGCGTAGTCGTTCCACAATGGATCAGAAGTCTTAGCAGATGGACGATCTGGCCAACCCCTCTGAGTACCGTGTTAAACCTGGGAGAGGGTAGGGTCAGAACCCGTAGCAGCCGCCAGCCAGTCCATGGTGGTGGGGTACCCATCCACAACCCGCTGCTCGACAACATCCAGGTGGAAACACAAAAGTTCGTCCCTATCAAATGCCAGATCAGGACCCATGGGAAGGCAAGACTGTGTATCAGCATTTGCATGTTGAGCTGTCGGCTGGAAATGAATTTCATAATTGAAACGAGACAAGTAAAGAACTTGTGGGGCGGCAGGTGGAATTATTTGGCTTTTTAAATAAAATGTAATGTAGAAAAGATGCATTTCCCAGCTGATTAGCACCATATGTGGGGCAGTGGGTGGAATTAATTGTTATAAAAAGGTTCCTATTATTTATGCAGTCTTTTGCCATTCTCAACACTGGCTCTCTAACTACAATATTGGCAACCAGAAAGTGATTAGCAAAACGTGAAGCCTGTAATTAGAATTCCTAGTGCCCACTTCATCTGAGAAATACACTTATAGCTACAGCTTATAGCTCTGAGGAATTAGGAGATTGTCTGGGATTCATAATCAAAAACGATTCTCTAAAAGTGTTCACTATATTCTGAAAGTCACAGACCAAAAAGAATTCACACAATCCAACTAACAGAGCAGTTCAGAGTCTAATGCGCTGATACAACTATAACTGTTCAAAATAAATGTTTAAGTGAATGCTCGCCATAATTTGCTGATAATGTCCATCAAACGCCACGCTAAATAATGGTAGAATGTCTGTCCTGCGACGGCACATGAAAATACGACATACGGAAACTGAAGATAGATCATTTAAGTCATCCCCGAAGTAACACTTCACTCAAAAACGATTTCATGGTTACGCGTATCCCGAGTAACTTATTACGGCATCCGAGGCTGTTTATAGCAATGATACCAATGCGACGCGACTCCCGGCACAGGTGGTGTGCTATTTAGCGTCTGGAGAGAACTGGGGCCTTTTTTCTCTCACACAGCATTCTTATATATAAAGCCGCGGTGTGGACGGCTAAGGGAACGCCTGATCAATTCCGCTCTCCCGACTAGCCGCTGGGCTAGTTATGCACCACTTTAAGTTATTGAATAAATCATCACTTCCATTGCTGATGGCCGATGAAGCTCTCAATTTAAGTGTGCATTCAGCACATAGGTAAGTAATCATAATAAAAGTCTGACGTGGCTAAGTCAAATATTTTAAGCAAGAGAATTAATTTAATTACACTACACGCAGTAGACGAGCTCTGAACTTGCCCTTTGGAGATACGCTATCACTATAGTTTTATAGTTATTCAATTGAAACTTCTCACATTGTTATGATTATAGCGGATCTCCCTTCTACTTAAATTTAAACATCCTAGCCTTATTTATTCGCCTACTTAATCTATCTAGCTTCCTTAATTTTTAAGACAAAACCCAGAAAATCATGAATTTCAACGAAACTTTTAATTTGTGAGATCCAGAATACTGTTTCTACTAAATTATTATACAAAACGAATCTAAATATAAATTTTTAAGTTTCTAGCTCTTTTCTGTTGCGCCAATGATTTTTACAGAAAAACATCCAAATTTCGTAAATGGTTAAAGTTATTGAACTGATATTCAACACATATTGATTTAGTATTACTCCTGACATGCTAGAAACGTTTCAGGTTATTCACTTGATTTTTAAAGTATTGCGCAACATTTATGACGTCAGAGCTAGTTACAGTGGACTGGCTGGCACACAATGGAAAGACTGATGTGAATTTTATACGGCGTGAGTAGGCCTCTTCCCTACAAGCACAATGCTGGAGGTGGTGTGCAGCATTGTTGGGAAGTGACGTTGATGGATGAAATGAGGAAACAAGTGGTTTGTGATCCATAACTAGATGAAATTTGGATCCATAGAGAAAAACAGCAAACTTATGAAGAGCATAAATAATGGCAAAAGCTTCTTTTTCAATTTGAGAAACTTTTGTTGGGCATCCGTGAGCGTTTTGGAGGCATAAACAATGGGCTTGAGTGTGATATGAGCTTCAAAGTCGTTTGCATGGCCTAACTGAGGAGAAAAAAGGAACAAAAATGCCATTGGCAAGGAATCCAATTGATCATACGGAATAGCATCAGTGATGATATTGGCAGAGGCATCTATGGAGAACCCAAAAACGCAAAATGCGTCAAAACCAAAACGATTTTCTGCATTATTCTGGTCGACCACAAATATGGGAACAGTGCGAATGACAGATTTGTAAGATACCTCATTATTCATTATTCATTATCAGTGAACTGATCCCAGATGATGCCACCACTTGCAATCTACCCCTCCCTCTCATCATTTGTTGATTGTCACTCACTTCATAATTAAGGATGGCAAGCACCAACCAGGAGTAAGTGAAATTAAAGTAGTAAGTTACTAAAAGAGGAGAAAATCAGCAACTTCCAGTCAATGGTAAATGAACTAAAGGAGTAAGTTACTCCAAAAGTAAATCTTTCATTTACTTCTGAAGTAAACTGATCTAATCCATTACTGGTGGAGAGCACCACTGAAGAGTACACTACTATGTTAGTAACTTAAGGAGGAAATAAAGCTGCAATTTACTCCTAGGCAGTAGTAGGAGTAAAGAAAGAGAGTAAGTTACTATCTTCGAGTTCAACTGCTCTACCATATCAGTGCACACTCGGCTGCAGAGTGAATATCCCATCTGGAAGCATCCCCTAGGCTGTGGCTAAGCCATGTCTCCACAATATCCTTTCTTTCAGGAGTACTATTTCTCCAAGGTTCGCAGGAGAGCTTCTGTAAAGTTTGGAAGGTAGGAGGCGAGGTACTGGCAGAAGTAAAGCTGTGGGGACGGGCCGTGAGTCGTGCTTGGGTAGCTCAATTGGTAGAACACTTGCCCGCGAAAGGCAAAGGTCCCAAGTTTGAGTCTTGGTCCAGCACACAGTTTAATCTGCCAGGAAGCTTTAAATAAGAGTATCATAGCTGTGTAATCATAATATACTTTTTTCAGGTGAAATTTATATGCACCATATACATAAGGTGAAACTGGAAGAACATGTTTGTACTTCTGTAATTAATATGCAATAATAATAATGGAACAGATGATGTATTTATTTATGTACGATTGTGTAGATATGTAATGTGATATACTAGAATGCAAATTCTACAATGAGAATCATAAATTTGTAAGTGTGTTAAAAATTGTATGTATTTATCTAAAAAGTGCAGGTTGTAAAGGGACACCCTCCCCTAGCATTACTTTTCCTCAACAGAAGTACGTAATACAAAAAATAAGTACAATTTTTTAAACAGGTTAATATTGTCTCAATTATTTTCTAAAAGAATTCCTTATGATTTTGTATACGATGTGGTTTATTTCAAGCAAAAATGTATAAAAAGAAATTACTTCATTTTCATTATTACAACTGATATGTATTAGCTCTGTATATACTGTTAAAACTACTTTTCTTTTAGAAACATTTGAAATTACGAAATATCTGGCACACTAAAACTTCCTATTTTTTATTATGCAGTTGGGTAATGTTTATTATGTTTACTTGTCGATTCATTTATAAAGAAATGATATAAATTGGCAGAGATTCATTTGTCAAGAAACATTGTAAACTCTTTGGAATATTGTTAGTACTACAGAATGGAATAGTAGTGGGCATGGAGAATGTGAGAGTAGTGAGAATTTTGGTGTAGCATGTACTAATGATTTCTTCTCATGGTCAGAAAACAGTATTATTGATGTATGTAAATCAGATGATGGTCATATTGGATCTGAACAAGGTGGTATTTTTTTATATAGATGTGAATGAGAGCTGTGAAGTAGGCTAACTGAGGTTGGTAAGTCTGAGACTGGTAGCTTTTTGCAAATGAATGTAGGTGAGATAAGCGACTTTGATAGAGATGAAACTTGTCTTGTTAATGATGTTGATGAAGTAATTTTGGAAGAATATTATGATGATGATGATGGTGATGATGATGATGATGATGACTACCAGGTATTTGTGGAATTTAAGAACAATGAAGTTTCAGAGTTGTTTGTGAATGATGTTGACAATGTTGTTTTTATTTTTGGCAATAACAATGTAATTTTCGGTTTTCAACTGGAAATTTTAAAGACAGTGTGATATAGAAAAATATTAGAGAATAAAATTAACTATTCAAGCAATTCTTCAGAAGTTATTTCTTGAATTGGAACCATGAAAACCTATGTTATCAAAAATTTCAGCTTCAACATACAACCCCTAAATGTGAAGAACTGGAGCCAACTACAAGAAAAGGAAATAGGCAAACAAAGTTTATTGTAAATCTTACTCCTCTCCAAGCTTACTAAAAGTGTCAGAGTGGTGAGCATCAAACTAGTATAAATTACTCTTGTAATAACTCTTACTTCAGTTTATTTCTTTAGTTGTAACTAAAGTAGTGACGCCTTTTTGCTAAAGAAGTAAGCCATTTCTGCACATTGTTGGCATGTGCATTACGGTCCCTCTCAGAAAATATTGAATGTCGGCAGACATTATTGCATCACCTTTCACATAATTTATGTTCATTGCTATAATTTTAGAAGCTAGAAATGATTATTAAATTGAGTTATTAAAATTGGAAAATCTAAATGCTGTTGTACTAATTAATGATAAGATCTGTGTATTATGGAAAAGAAATGTGCTATTAATGGATGAATCTATTGTTAATCCCGCCATCTACAGCTACCAACATCCATTGTTGGTTAGTGACACACATTAATTTAAGCATGGGTTTGAGATATGAGCTAGCAGCAACATGGAGGTAGCCAAGAAATGTTCAAAAAACATACCAGGAAATGAAAAAGAGTGCTTTGCTAAAATAATGAAAAAGTACATAACTACTATTGAATCTAAAAAGCATGATGTCAACATGCTAAAAAGCAAAAAGTATTTTTAAATATTCGGACACGGGAGTGAAATGAGACACGCAACTGAGTAATAGAACAGTGATAGTGTTACGTGTGCATGTGGGCGACGCAATCGGATTAAAAACCAATCTGGATTGACGGAGCTGGCACTGAGTCTAGCAGCACTGCCGGCATCGCAAGAAGCCAGTTTCGCCTCACCTCAGTCGTCCGCCGGAGCAACCGGAGCCGCGCCTGCATTTGCGGGCCACGCAAACACACAGCAGCCGTCGAAGTGCCGTCTGCAGTTCAACGCGCCACGTCGCATCAGTAATCCTGGTACGCCGCACCGGCAACGCCATACGTTGTGCAGAAGGAACTAAGTTAAGTGGAAAGCTGTTAAAAATTTTACTAACCTCCACTAAAAGACTGTTGGCAATGGAACCGAAAAAAGAAACTGAGGTTAAACTTAAATCAAAACCTATGTCTGTTGAGGGAACTGTAAATCCAGACAATGGTTCAAGTGTAAATATGCATGGGAATAGTAATGTTAAAGTGAAATATGAAGTATTGTCTCCCGACAGTAGTGTGAAAAGGGGCAGTGATTCAATAATAGAGACCCCTGTAGTAAAGCAGAAAGCAGAAATTGTTAATTTATTGGATAATAGTTTATCTGATGAGTTAAAAACGAAACAGTCATCAGAGGTGGTAGAGTTTAAACAGGAGAAGTTAGATGTGACTGATCAATCAGAAGTTCCATTTAGTTTTGATGATTCTGGTGTTGGAGCTAGTTTTTCGCCACCTGAGTGTGATAAAAAGCCAGCTAGTGAGCAACCCAAAGATACTGGGGCTAGTGATTTAAATGTAATATTACAAGCAATAGCTGCCAGTAATGCTAGAATGACAGCTGAGTTAAAATCTGATATAATTGAGGTAAATAAAAGGATTGTGGCCAGCCAAACCAATTTTAATAAATGGTTTGAGGTAATGGACAATAAATTAGAATCAAATAAAGCTGAATTAAAGTCTGAAATAACTGAGGTCAAAAGCAGTAATGCTGAATTAAAATATGAGATTGTGGCCAGCCAAACTAATTTTAATAAACGATTGGAGGTAATGGACAATACCTTCAAGGCTGGTTGCAATAAGTTGAAAGAGGATCTGGACAGTTTAAATTATAAAATTGATTACAACCATGAGGATATTAAGAAAAATGTTGCTCAACAGTTATCTGAGATGTATAAAACAGTAAAATCCAAAGTTGCTGAGGTTCACAAAGACTCCCAAATGGAAGATGCGAAGCTGGAGCACAAGTTAACAGAAAAGATCGAGGCGGAATCTGAACTGTGCTCAGATAGGTTTAAAGATGTTAATATAAAAGTAAACATATGTCAAGCAGAAGTAGACGTAATCAAAACTGATACTACTCATATTGTGCAAAGAGTAGATAATGTTGAAATGAGAGTAGAAAATATTAGTACTAACATTGCTAACATTGAGAGTAAAGTAGCTTCAGTAACTTCTGGTAATGGTAGTATGCAACAAGTTGTAGCTGCAAACGCCGCTTTTATCAGCTGTCGGCAGTTCTTGTGGTTCGATCCAGATAACAATATCCACCCGCTAGATTTCTGCAACGATTTTGAAGATGTGATTCCACCAACTTGATCTGAACAAGAGAAAATCTCATTTATTAAAAGCCATTTAGCAGGTGACGCCATGCGTTGGTCAGCTGATGTTATGTTGAAGTGTAAAACATTAGCGGAATATAAAACAGCTTTCATTAATGAGTATTGGTCTAGCAATAAGAAAAATGAAGTGTTGAGAGAATTTTGGAGTGGAAAATGCTTCAATGCAGGTAAGGAATCTATTAAAGAGTTTGCTAGATCATGGATCTCACGTTTGTCACATTTGGCCGAAAAGCTAAAACCTGAAATGATAATACTAGGTCTTGAAACCAAACTGCCATGGTATTGGCAAACTAGAATTATATCTGCCCCTAGAGACAATCTGGATCGTTTCATTGAATATTTGGAATGTGTAGAGCGTGTGGCTGCCAATGAGGAGCAAACACATAATAACAGAAATAATAATAACAATAAGAGTAATTTTAAGAACGAGCAGAATGGCAATGTAAACATCACAACAGTAGGTGTTCGCCATCCTAAGAGAGGTAGGAATTGGAGAAATAATTATCAGAACCAACAATGGCATCCAAATGATAGTAATTTTGTTCCGAACAAAATTATCCAGGTAAACAGTGCGGAAAGCAATGCTGTGCCAATTAACTATAATGCAAATAAAGGAAACAGTAGTAGGCCGAGGCAGGAAAACTAGTTCCCGTCTATGAGGACACTGGCACTCACCAGGCGGTTATTTTTCCTAAGCCAGTAATTACAGTAATTGGTAAGACAGATCAGAATACTCAGACTGAACATGTGGATGAGGAGTCGGTAGCATCTAATGATACAGCAGAAATATTAGATCACTCACAGTATTTGATAGATACCATGTTAGAGATGCTCTCTAAGTGGGAAGAGAAAGAGAAGGCGCAGCAGTGTAACGGTAGGGAAGAGCTACAAAATACTGAATTGTCAGGTGAAGAATCAGAAGAAATTCTTGCTTATATTTACGATGAGGATGATGTGCTCTTATCTAAAGTGCCTGTGCAGGATGTTGATACTGTACTAATAGATTTAGGACAGGAGGTAAGTGAGAATGTAGAGGATAGCCTGTTGGAGGTCGATGAACCCAGAAGCTGTGACCAGTTGTCACTTGAGAAGGAACCCGGCGATAATAATGAAAGTGGTTTAGCTGTAACTAGTGTTATGCCCGGTCTGGAGGCGCAGAATTGCTCAGACTACAGTAATTTGGGTCATGTTCAGCAAACTAAATGTAATGAAGTCATGCGGTATTTTGATTTAAAATTAATAGACCAACTGGAAAAGGCAGCTGAAAATGTAATTCAGGAAACCCCTACACACTTTGACCTAAATGTAATGAAGACAGATGTCGATCACTTTAGTTGGAGACAAATCCAAAAGGAACTATTGGATGAGTTTGAGGAACCACCTGTACAATCTAGAGTAAGCCACCCTATAATAATAGTGAATATGTTGGGTATCAATGTATGTTGTCTCTTAGACAGTGGAAGTGAGGTGAGTGCAATATCTCAGTCCTTCTTTGATGCATTACCTGGTAAAGACAAGCTTACAGTAATGAGGGTATCAGGACTAAGAATAATTGGTGCTACTGGCAAGGTGTCAAAAATGGTAAAACAAGAAGCTTTGCTGCCCTTTAACATTAATGGTAATTTAATTGATCATCCATGCTTCATTGTAAACAATCTCAGTATTGAGGTTTTAATTGGCATAGATTTCTTGTCAAAATATCAGAGTGTTGTTGACTTTGAAAGAAGCCAGTTAAAAATGGTCTTGCCGATAACCGGAGTAATTACGGTACCTTTTATTGATAAACATGTAGTAACTAATGATGAAACTTGGGGACTGCCTATACAAGTTCTGAAAAATAGGAGATATTGGGATGAAGGTGTCAATCTTAGTAAAAGTAAGCTAAACACAGAAGAAGAAGAAGCAATTATTTTGGACAAAATAGAAGCTAAATTGCAGGAAATCGATAAATATCAGCTAATCAGAAGAAAGAACTGAGACAGGTTTTAAAAGGGCATCATAAGGTATTTTCAAATCGACCTGGCGTGGTCAAAGGTTATGAATGAATTCTGTAGGGAGGAGGTTGTTCTGTAACCTCTACACAGTGTGGCAGCTGTACAGTCCCAGCTGTGTTAGATCTTCTTTCCTTTTCAGGTCTCACACATTCTTCATCTTTCCTATCTACAAAAATTTCAATCCCTTCTTTCCAATACGAAAATTTTCTGAAACTAATGAGTTCTGTAGGGAGGAGGTTGTTCTGTAACCTCTACACAGTGTGGCAGCTGTGCAGTCCCAGCTGTGTGAGATCTTCTTTCCTTTTCAGGTCTCACTCACTCTTCATCTTTTCTACCCACCTAAAATTTCAACCTCTTCTTTCCAAAACATTAAATTTTCCATAATGGTTATTAAGCCAATAATAAACTAATGAATTCTGTAGGGAGGAGATTGTTCTGTAACCTCTACACAGTGTGGCAGCTGTGCAGTCCCAGCTGTGTGAGATCTTCTTTCCTTTTCAGGTCTCACTCATTCTTTCCTATCCACCAAAATTTCGGCTCTTACACTCAAATACTAAATTTTCCGTTATGGTTATCAAGCCATGAGTTCTGTAACCATTCTATCCACCAATTAGTGGAAAAAAAAAACCTAATGTGACAAACCTAACAGTGACATAAACAACAGAGAAGTATGACGTAATTAAGATACAAATGTATTTGAGTAACAATTATGTATAGAACCCTGGTAATATTGTAAGTACAAAGTGTTGTTTTAATGGAAATGGTCCAACAATAATATTTAAAAAAAAAAAAAAAAGATATACAAATTCATGTACAAGCAGGATCTGAAGTGGCAGTCAAACCTATTATATGCTGTAGAGCTAACTAATTAATAGTAAAAGAGAGTGCTTAGTGTTATGAAAAATATGCAGATAAGTTGTAAGAATGAATTCACCTTGTGTAGCAAGGAATGGCAGTGTAATAGAATTGAACAGTGTTTGTGGTTGAGACGTGAAGGACATGTCCTTGAAATATTTATAAGGTTGGAGCTGGCCGTTATTTGGCATAGTGTGTGACAGGACACACCTACATGTATTGAGGTTATGAGTTGGAGGCATGAATGCGACCGTAGGTACCCTTATGTTAGATGAGTCAGAGTAGCTCATGGTGTCCTATAGGTTTAAGGAATTTAGCATTACGCTCATCCATAATTACTTAATGCACTTTAGTGGTAGGTCGAGAGAGACTACCTGTGGTTTCAGCGTCCGATCGAGTGGAAATGGATTGCCACGTGAGCTAACTGATCAGCTGCAATACACTACAGATATGAAATAAATGTGCTATCCTGTGCTTTAACGCGCAACATAGGACAGTAAAAATATATAGGCACGCTGCAGCGGCTAAGTCAGTCGTAACTGAAAATGCCCACCCACCATCCCCACGCCTTAACCACCCTATGCAGTTGCCTCAGAAGCCTCTATAAGCCTATTTTATTCACCCTGAGTAGGAGACCTCACTTACCGTGAGGCCATTTTCTAGGATGGCCTACGGCTGTGCGTCTGAGAAGGACTTTGAGGTTTTTAATTCATTGAGGCTCTATTAAGATCTACCTTAAGTGCCTACTTAAGCCTAAAAATGATTTAAGTGCAACAGAGTCCTAGTAATACTAGGTCCTCTGTTGCTGCACTTGAATAAATGATATTCCTTGATACTCTCTTATCTATCAAGCACTTCCGGTAAAACTCCATAAGACTAATACAGCATTGCGCAATCAGCAACTTGATTTTCGTGCAACATAGGACAGTAAAAATATATAGGCACGCTGCAGCGGCTAAGTCAGTCGCTGCAGCGTGCCTATATATTTTTACTGTCCTATGTTGCGCGAAAATCAAGTTGCTGATTGCGCAATGCTGTATTAGTCTTATGGAGTTTTACCGGAAGTGCTTGATAGATAAGAGAGTATCAAGGAATATCATTTATTCAAGTGCAGCAACAGAGGACCTAGTATTACTAGGACTCTGTTGCACTTAAATCATTTTTAGGCTTAAGTAGGCACTTAAGGTAGATCTTAATAGAGCCTCAATGAATTAAAAACCTCAAAGTCCTTCTCAGACGCACAGCCATAGGCCATCCTAGAAAATGGCCTCACGGTAAGTGAGGTCTCCTACTCAGGGTGAATAAAATAGGCTTATAGAGGCTTCTGAGGCAACTGCATAGGGTGGTTAAGGCGTGGGGATGGTGGGTGGGCATTTTCAGTTACGACTGACTTAGCCGCTGCAGCGTGCCTATATATTTTTATATAAATGCCCCCTGCCGCCGTTGGATAAGCAGCTGCAGCAGCAAGTCGTATACTCCTAGCTCACTCATTTGTTACATAGTTTAATTCTTAATTTCTTTGCGTGTTTTTGGTACTTGCATTGTTTAATTCATAAATTTCGGGCGTATTATAGTATTTGAGAGTTGTAGCATCACGTTTTAGTACTCGAATAGTGTTAAATCGCGTAGTCTCCTTCCGCTGCCGAGCAGTGTGTCAGCAGTGCACAAGTGGCAGCATTACTGCATTTACTAGGCAATCTTGTATTTTAATAACCGCTTCAATTTTGTGTCGTTTTGTTTGCGCTCTCTGTAGATTAGTTCAGACGTTCTTTGCACAAGTTTTTAGCATGGATAGGGACTGCAACTGCTGTGTTCAGATGCAGGCTGAGTTGGCATCCCTTCGCTCCCAGCTTCAGGCAGTGTTGGCTTCGGTCACACAGCTTGAGGCTGTTGCCAATGGGCATCACTGTGGGGGTCCGGATGGGGGTTTGTCGGGGACGGCCAGCTCGTCCCACGCATCCCCCGATCGGACTACGACTGTGGTTGCCCGGGATACTGCCCGCATTGAGGCTGATCCCTCACCTGTGGTAGAGTGGGAGGTCGTCTCAAGGTGTGGCAGGGGGCGAAAGACATTCCGGAGGGCTGAACGGAAGGCCTCTCCAGTTTGTCTGACGAACCGGTTTCAGGCTCTGTCTCAGGCTGATACTGATCTTCAGCCTGACATGGCTGCTTGTCCTGTTCCAGAGGTTGCCCCTCAGTCTGCAAGATCCGGGCAGTCACAGAGGGTGGGCTTACTGGTAGTTGGGAGCTCCAACGTCAGGCGCGTAATGGGGCCCCTTAGGGATATGGCAGCAAGGGAGGGGAAGAAAACCAAAGTGCACTCCGTGTGCATACCGGGGGGAGTCATTCCAGATGTGGAAAGGGTCCTTCCGGATGCCATGAAGGGTACAGGGTGCACCCATCTGCAGGTGGTCGCTCATGTCGGCACCAATGATGTGTGTCGCTATGGATCGGAGGAAATCCTCTCTGGCTTCCGGCGGCTATCTGATTTGGTGAAGACTGCCAGTCTCGCTAGCGGGATGAAAGCAGAGCTCACCATCTGCAGCATCGTCGACAGGACTGACTGCGGACCTTTGGTACAGAGCCGAGTGGAGGGTCTGAATCAGAGGTTGAGACGGTTCTGCGACCATGTGGGCTGCAGATTCCTCGACTTGCGCCATAGGGTGGTGGGGTTTCGGGTTCCGCTGGATAGGTCAGGAGTCCACTACACGCAACAAGCGGCTACACGGGTAGCAGGGGTTGTGTGGCGTGGGCTGGGCGGTTTTTTAGGTTAGATGGCCTCGGGCAAGTGCAGAAAGGGCAACAGCCTCAACGGGTGCGGGGCAAAGTCAGGACATGCGGGGACCAAGCAGCAATCGGTATTGTAATTGTAAACTGTCGAAGCTGCATTGGTAAAGTACGGGAACTTCAAGCGCTGATAGAAAGCACCGAAGCTGAAATCGTTATAGGTACAGAAAGCTGGCTGAAGCCAGAGATAAATTCTGCCGAAATTTTTACAAAGGCACAGACGGTGTTTAGAAAGGATAGATTGCATGCAACCGGTGGTGGAGTGTTCGTCGCTGTTAGTAGTAGTTTATCCTGTAGTGAAGTAGAAGTGGATAGTTCCTGTGAATTATTATGGGTGGAGGTTACACTCAACAACCGAGCTAGGTTAATAATTGGCTCCTTTTACCGACCCCCCGACTCAGCAGCATTAGTGGCAGAACAACTGAGAGAAAATTTGGAATACATTTCACATAAATTTTCTCAGCATGTTATGGTCTTAGGTGGAGATTTCAATTTACCAGATATAGACTGGGACACTCAGATGTTTAGGACGGGTGGTAGGGACAGAGCATCGAGTGACATTATACTGAGTGCACTATCCAAAAATTACCTCGAGCAATTAAACAGAGAACCGACTCGTGGAGATAACATCTTGGACCTACTGATAACAAACAGACCCGAACTTTTCGACTCTGTAAGTGCAGAACAGGGAATCAGTGATCATAAGGCCGTTGCAGCATCCCTGAATATGGAAGTTAATAGGAATATAAAAAAAGGGAGGAAGGTTTATCTGTTTACCAAGAGTAATAGAAGGCAGATTTCAGACTACCTAACAGATCAAAACGAAAATTTCTGTTCCGACACTGACAATGTTGAGTGTTTATGGAAAAAGTTCAAGGCAATCGTAAAATGCGTTTTAGACAGGTACGTGCCGAGCAAATCTGTGAGGGACGGGAAAAACCCACCGTGGTACAACAACAAAGTTAGGAAACTACTGCGAAAGCAAAGAGAGCTTCACTCCAAGTTTAAACGAAGCCAAAACCTCTCAGACAAACAGAAGCTAAACGATGTCAAAGTTAGCGTAAGGAGGGCTATGCGTGAAGCGTTCAGTGAATTCGAAAGTAAAATACTAGGTACCGACTTCACAGAAAATCCTAGGAAGTTCTGGTCTTACGTTAAATCAGTAAGTGGCTCGAAACATCATGTCCAGACACTCCGGGATGATGATGGCATTGAAACAGAGGATGACAAGCGTAAAGCTGAAATACTAAACACCTTTTTCCAAAGCTGTTTCACAGAGGAAGACCGCACTGCAGTTCCTTCTCTAAATCCTCGCACCAACGAAAAAATGGCTGACATTGAAATAAGTGTCCAAGGAATAGAAAAGCAACTGGAATCACTCAACAGAGGAAAGTCCACTGGACCTGACGGGATACCAATTCGATTCTACACAGAGTACGCGAAAGAACTTGCCCCCCTTCTAACAGCCGTGTACCGCAAGTCTCTAGAGGAACAGAAGGTTCCAAATGATTGGAAAAGAGCACAGGTAGTCCCAGTCTTCAAGAAGGGTCGTCGAGCAGATGCGCAAAACTATAGACCTATCTCTCTGACGTCGATCTGTTGTAGAATTTTAGAACATGTCTTTTGCTCGAGTATCATGTCGTTTTTGGAAACTCAGAATCTACTATGTAGGAATCAACATGGATTCCGGAAACAGCGATTGTGTGAAACCCAACTCGCTTTATTTGTTCATGAGACCCAGAAAATATTAGATACAGGCTCCCAGGTAGATGCCATTTTCCTTGACTTCCGGAAAGCGTTCGATACAGTTCCGCACTGTCGCCTGATAAACAAAGTAAGAGCCTACGGAATATCAGACCAGCTGTGTGGCTGGATTGAAGAGTTTTTAGCAAACAGAACACAGCATGTTGTTCTCAATGGAGAGACATCTACAGACGTTAAAGTAACCTCTGGCGTGCCACAGGGGAGTGTTATGGGACCATTGCTTTTCACAATATATATAAATGACCTAGTAGATAGTGTCGGAAGTTCCATGCGGCTTTTCGCGGATGATGCTGTAGTATACAGAGAAGTTGCAGCATTAGAAAATTGTAGCGAAATGCAGGAAGATCTGCAGCGGATAGGCACTTGGTGCAGGGAGTGGCAACTGACCCTTAACAAAGACAAATGTAATGTATTGCGAATACATAGAAAGAAGGATCCTTTATTGTATGATTATATGATAGCGGAACAAACACTGGTAGCAGTTACTTCTGTAAAATATCTGGGAGTATGCGTGCGGAACGATTTGAAGTGGAATGATCATATAAAATTAATTGTTGGTAAGGCGGGTACCAGGTTGAGATTCATTGGGAGAGTCCTTAGAAAATGTAGTCCATCAACAAAGGAGGTGGCTTACAAAACACTCGTTCGACCTTTACTTGAGTATTGCTCATCAGTGTGGGATCCGTACCAGATCGGGTTGACGGAGGAGATAGAGAAGATCCAAAGAAGAGCGGCGCGTTTCGTCACAGGGTTATTTGGTAACCGTGATAGCGTTACGGAGATGTTTAACAAACTCAAGTGGCAGACTCTGCAAGAGAGGCGCTCTGCATCGCGGTGTAGCTTGCTCGCCAGGTTTCGAGAGGGTGCGTTTCTGGATGAGGTATCGAATATATTGCTTCCCCCTACTTATACCTCCCGAGGAGATCACGAATGTAAAATTAGAGAGATTAGAGCGCGCACAGAGGCTTTCAGACAGTCGTTCTTCCCGCGAACCATACGCGACTGGAACAGGAAAGGGAGATAATGACAGTGGCACGTAAAGTGCCCTCCGCCACACACCGTTGGGTGGCTTGCGGAGTATAAATGTAGATGTAGATGTAGATGTAATGGAGTGAGTATTACTTAAGTTCATACACTAGCAAAGTAAGTAAGTACATAATGGCAGACGTGAAACATTATTTAGAGCTCAGCATAAATACACTTCGATGAAGTAAGTACATAATTGCAGATGTGGAACTGACATAGCAGCAGAGGACCAATAAGTGGATTTTGTAGCCAACTAAACGTAGTGTGTTTTGAACACTCAGAACTGTACTATTATCACAAGTTACATGTACAAAGGAGCTGAGAAGACAACTACTAATCAAATATACTCATACTATCTCTAAGAATAAGGTAATCAAAGATGAGTCAGTTAAGTAAATAAAATACAGATTTGTCAGGAATGTACCGAGCATTGGTTCAGTGTTCCGGCCCAGAAATAATAAATTGAGATTAAATAGAATTCATGATTGTATGCCTAGAGCATAAATTTTCTCTAGTACGTGACTAACAGCGTTTTGAGCCATTTGTTTACCGATTTTATGACAGTTAAGTAACCGCGAGAGTAATATTGAAAAAGTTCTGTTAACTTTGTTCCAGCAACATATTGAAAGATAAAATGTGTATATCCCCATTTCATTGTGACCCACCTTTAGATATTAAGTGAACAGAGTCTGAGGCACACTTTTTGTTTGTTCTACAGGACAAACCAGATAATGGCAGCCTGGTAGCTGCGTGAAAGTGTGGAGTGACTTGGACACAACTCACTGTGACCCCTACCCTTTCCCCATGTAATTTAGAGTGAACATGAAGGATGCACACCATAGCAACTTCCCCTCCTCTACCCTTGTGAATGGAAGTGTAGAACGCCAGCCAAAGTGGCTACAACCACGTGTGTAAAAATGAAATTGTCATGATTTGTGATATTTTCTTTCAGGTTTAGAAAAGACTGCTAAGATATAATTATCTGTTTATGTATCATAAATAACTGTGTTATTTTCTTTGAATTTGTGTATGTAAAAATGTATTTAATGGATTTAAGATTTTCATAATTTTACATATTTTATGTGTTTGTCTGTCTACGGCAATATGGATGCCAAAGTGTTTCATTGATTCTGCTTAAATTTTAAGTGATAATGTTGCTTATTAAGCAGTAAACATGCCAGCAATTTAAATAATTGAAGTAGGTAATCAGTTTTCTTCTTAATATTTCTATATGTTTACATTAAATTTTTTTTTTCATAGGGAGTTAATCTGTACTCTTGCTTCCCTTTTGTAATTAAATTTTTTTTCCTTTCCCATGTACATTAAAAAAAAAAGAAAAATGTTAAGTAGAGGGTGATGTAGGGAAGCAGCCTACTCACGCCGTATAAAATTCACATCATCAGTCTTTCCATTGTGTGCCAGCCAGTCCACTGTAACTAGCTCTGACGTCATAAATGTTGCGCAATACTTTAAAAATCAAGTAAATAACCTGAAACGTTTCTAGCATGTCAGCAGTAATACTAAATCAATATGTGTTGAATATCAGTTCAATAACTTTAACCATTTACGAAATTTGGATGTTTTTCTGTAAAAATCATTGGCGCAACAGAAAAGAGCTAGAAACTTAAAAATTTATATTTAGATTCGTTTTGTATAATAATTTAGTAGAAACAGTATTCTGGATCTCACAAATTAAAAGTTTCGTTGAAATTCATGATTTTCTGGGTTTTGTCTTAAAAATTAAGGAAGCTATATAGATTAAGTAGGTGAATAAATAAGGCTAGGATGTTTAAATTTAAGTAGAAGGGAGATCCGCTATAATCATAACGATGTGAGAAGTTTCAATTGAATAACTATAAAACTATAGTGATAGCGTATCTCCAAAGGGCAAGTTCAGAGCTCGTCTACTGCGTGTAGTGTAATTAAATTAATTCTCTTGCTTAAAATATTTGACTTAGCCACGTCAGACTTTTATTATGATTACTTACCTATGTGCTGAATGCACACTTAAATTGAGAGCTTCATCGGCCATCAGCAATGGAAGTGATGATTTATTCAATAACTTAAAGTGGTGCATAACTAGCCCAGCGGCTAGTCGGGAGAGCGGAATTGATCAGGCGTTCCCTTAGCCGTCCACACCGCGGCTTTATATATAAGAATGCTGTGTGAGAGAAAAAAGGCCCCAGTTCTCTCCAGACGCTAAATAGCACACCACCTGTGCCGGGAGTCGCGTCGCATTGGTATCATTGCTATAAACAGCCTCGGATGCCGTAATAAGTTACTCGGGATACGCGTAACCATGAAATCGTTTTTGAGTGAAGTGTTACTTCGGGGATGACTTAAATGATCTATCTTCAGTTTCCGTATGTCGTATTTTCATGTGCCGTCGCAGGACAGACATTCTACCATTATTTAGCGTGGCGTTTGATGGACATTATCAGCAAATTATGGCGAGCATTCACTTAAACATTTATTTTGAACAGTTATAGTTGTATCAGCGCATTAGACTCTGAACTGCTCTGTTAGTTGGATTGTGTGAATTCTTTTTGGTCTGTGACTTTCAGAATATAGTGAACACTTTTAGAGAATCGTTTTTGATTATGAATCCCAGACAATCTCCTAATTCCTCAGAGCTATAAGCTGTAGCTATAAGTGTATTTCTAAGATGAAGTGGGCACTAGGAATTCTAATTATAGGCTTCACGTTTTGCTAATCACTTTCTGGTTGCCAATATTGTAGTTAGAGAGCCAGTGTTGAGAATGGCAAAAGACTGCATAAATAATAGGAACCTTTTTATAACAATTAATTCCACCCACTGCCCCACATATGGTGCTAATCGGCTGGGAAATGCATCTTTTCTACATTACATTCTATTTAAAAAGCCAAATAATTCCACCCACCGCCCCACAGGCTCTTTACTTGTCTCGTTTCAATTATGAAATTCATTTCCAGCCGACAGCTCAACATGCGAATGCTGATACACAGTCTTGCCTTCCCATGGGTCTTGATCTGGCATTTGATACGGACGAACTTTTGTGTTTCCACCTGGATGTTGTCGAGCAGCGGGTTGTGGATGGGTTCCCCATCACCATGGACTGGCTGGTGGCTGCTACGGGTTCTGACCCTACCCTCTCCCGGGTTTTACACTGTATTCAGAGGGGTTGGCCAGATCGTCCATCTGCTAAGACTTCTGATCCATTGCGGAACTACTACGCTTTGCGCTACGGCTAGGGATGGTGTTATCATCCTTTCCACCAACAATGCTTCAACGCGTGTTGTGGTACCTGCATCTTTGCGTGCATCAGTATTGCGCCTCCTTCACCAAGGGCACTGGGGTGTCTCTCACACTAAATCTCTGGCGTGCTGTCATGTGTACTGGCCCGGCATTGACTCTGAAATCGCACACTTGGTCGCTGTCTGCAGCCCTTGTGCGTCACAGGCCACCATCCCAAAGTCATCTTTGCCACCGTGGCCTTCACTTGAGAAGCCCTGGGAGCATATTCGTGCTGACTTTGCGGGACCTTTTTTAGGTACTTATTGGCTACTCATAATTGAAGCCTACTCTAATTTTCCTTTCATTGTCCATTGCACGTCGCCTACCACTGCGGCATCCACAAATGCTCTAGCTCACATTTTCTCTTTGGAAGGCCTTCCCTCTACTCTTGTCACTGATAATGGTCAGCAATTTGCCTCTTGCGAATTTGTAGATTTTTGTGCCTGTCACGGCTTCATGCTTGAAATGGCTCCTCTCTTCCATCCACAGGCCAATGGTGAGGCTGAACGACTGGTCCACACATTTAAGGCTCAGATGAGGAAACTCCTGACTTCTTCTGCTGCTGCTGATGATGATGCACTTCTCCAATTTCTGGCTTCATACCGTTTCACCCCCATGGGCGACCACAGCCCGGCTGAGCTCTTACATGGCCGACAGCCCCACATGCTACTTCACCTTCTGCGGCCTTCCACCTCACGGCCGCAGGTGCCTTCACTTGGCTGCTTCACCGCCGTCAACCTTGTATGGGTACGGGGATATAGCAGGCAGCCAAAATGGAGTCCTGGCTGCATCTTACAACACCGTGGCTGATGCCTGTATGAAATCCAGATGGACGCGGGTGTTGCAGTGCGTCATTCGGACCAGCTTCAGCCTTATGTGCTGGCATCGCTTTTTCCGAATCCTGCTACACCACCTTCAGCTCTACCTGACGCTCAGGATCTTGGCATCTCTCATTACTCACAAACCAGCTCTGTCACCATCATCTTGGTGGCAGTACAAGAACAGATGCCACCAGGAGACACGCCCATGCAGGAACCAGATGACCATCATCTGTCGGAGCAACTCTACTCGCCTCCTTCTCCTACGGACGCCGACACATCGCCCATGTCTCCCGTTATAACAACCGGACTTACTGCAGTGGACAGATTGGTGCACGGGGCCCCAGCAGACTCGACCCCTATGTCTCCTGTCATCTCAACCCATTATCATTGGGGACACTTCCGTCCGTATGGGAAGCCTCCTCCTCGAGACTTTATGGCTAGTCAAACAATGCCTATGGATGTTAGCAATCTACAGGCTACCTCCATCAAGACCAGTGCAAAAATTTCAAAGGGGGAAAAGTGTTGTGACTCGCTGATCATTCAAAATGCCGCCGCGCAATTACGCGTGTCCTCTGCATGCAGCGCTGTCTGCCAGCCATGCAGCAGCCATACCACCTAAGCGGCCAGCCAGCCAGCAGCCACTAGACTTGGACTCAGTGCTAATTTGAATGTTACTGTGTTCACATGATTTGCTTGGTCGACTTGCTCTGTGACTTACATGTGTTGTGTCATTTTGAAATATATGTGTTTAACTTGACGTTATAACAAGGTAATGGATCCCAAGCTATTGACCTTATGTAACATAACTGAATGTAAGTTTTATTGGTATAAATGCTAAATTCCGGTACAGAATAAATATAAGACCTAAGTACATTACACATGTGATATAAATATGTACCCATTTTATAGATTCTTATACATGTATCTCTTCTTATAAATGCCTAATATGTATCAAATGACCTGTCCTATATCATGATGTGCATTTCTGTACAATGTATGACTCAGAGGATCAAAACAAATAAATAAATAAAAGAAATAAATGGAGGGGAACTGCTTATGACAAGGTCAAAGATAAGACAAAGGTGTATCATATTACATATCCAGTGTTGGGTTACAACTAAGGCAATTTGGTGAGTAAAATTCCAGGTCACCTCCTCATCTCATACCTTTCCCCCCTGTCCCCTCCCCCTCCACTCCCCCCTTTTCTCTCTGGATAAATGAGAATATTCAAGAACAGTGGAAAACCCATGAACAAATAGGAGTCAAGTTCCCTCTCCCCTTCCCTTTTTTGTTATAAAAAAATCCAACTGTATGAGTGGCATCATTTCAGGTCTGACACAGTAATTAAAGGCTCATCATGAAGTGCTCGCAGAGATCAGCTACTGCCTCTAGCCAGAATAAGAAGACGCAGACAACCAGATTGAAAAGTAAGTGTTTGTCCATCAATTATTATTGAAATAATTGTTATTATTCATTTATTGATATAGTCATATTTACTCACTTTTTGTTATTTCCTTTTTTACCAGCAGCACAATGCACACCTAGTTAAGAGAGGATTATGACAGGGTGAAGTGCTCTCCACTATTCTGCTTAACATCACCTTGGAGAGGGTAATGCAAAAGACACAAAGTGGCAACCCTGGGGGAACACTGTTCAATGAAGTGCTGCAGGTTCTTCTATATGCAGATGATATTGATTTGTTATCCAGGAGGAAGCAGGACCTGGAAGAAAAGCTTGAGAAATTAGAAAGATATGGAATGGAGGTGGGACTGAAAATTAATCAGTCAAAGATGAAGTATATGTTAACATCTAGGAAAAGGTATAATAAAAGAGAAAGGAGCATGACTTTGGACAGGAAAGAATTTGAGTGCTGTGAGAGCTACAAATGTCTTGGTTCACTGGTAACTGCGAATAATGATATCAGAGAAGATTACAGCTGGTAACAGGAGCTAATTCACACTGATTAAAGTATTTAAAGCAAGAAGCCTAACTAGGACTCTCAAGCTGACAGTGTATTGTACAATAGTGAGACCTGTGGTGATGTATGGTTCAGAGACTTGGACAATGATGCAAAATGATGAGGAGTTGTTGCAGAGATGGAAAGGAAGATACTTAAAAAAAATCTTCGGGCTAGTGAATGATAGGAGATTTTGGCAAATGAGAAATAATAAGGAGATTAGAGAGTTGTACAACAAACCAGCTATCATGACAGAAATAAAGAGTAATAGACTACACTGGTTGCAGTATGTAGAAAGAATGGTGGAGAGCAGCACAGTCAACAAAGTTTCCAAAAGAAAACCAGGTGGAAACCATATAAGGGGGCAGACCAAGGACCAGATGGCTAGACAATATGGATAATGACTTGAGAAGAATAAGAATTAGAAGACTGAGAGCTAAGGTAGACAGCAGAGAAGAATGGGTGGAGATCGTCCAGGAGGTCAAGGCCCTACACAGGCTGTAGTGACAAGGAGTAAGTACAATGCTCACCTGAGCTGGCACTAGCAGAACTGCTGGACCAGGACAGTCGTGTGTTGGACATACTATTGTCTGTGCCACAACCAGCAGCAGCGTGGTGTTCCTGATTTATCAGAGCTGCCACTCTACTATGAATTGTAATGACAACTGCAACAGCTGCCAGAAATACTTCATCTCATTGAGCCTCAGTTAAGTGCCAGCAGAATACTACTGCCCACAAACACGTACAATTTGACTAATGGTGTATCTAAATGTGTGAATTTAAACCTAGTGCCCTGCAATGCCTCTGATCTAGTAACGTAAACAGAAAATGTTCAACACTTTGGGGCAGTATTTGTGGTACAAATGGGACCATCTGTGCATCATTATAACATACACAGAGAAGAAGATAACTACCCATCCCACATAGCAACTGACATCCATGTAGTTGGAAGGAAAGTTTAAACAGTCAATATGCATGGGAATACTGTGTTAGAATTAACCCCAGCAGATGTGTGGACCTGCATAAAACACTGCAGTGTTGTGAAGTAGTGTGATCTATACTGTGCACTGGTGGCTGGTACAGAATTACTGACTGTATGTCAGAGGTGCATCCTATGACATTGTGAGCTATTTGCATTAATATAGTGTAAATATGAAGCAATTAGAACTTTGTATAAATGCTTGTTTTCTCTCCGTGCCAAAGTGTAAAACTGTAGGTCATGAAGGTAACATGGCTTTAGAAGCTGAATTCATGGAAAGTATACCAATATATGGTGCTGCACTCTGTAATTCAGTAGAGACAATAATATAATAAGAAATGTAGGAAACCAATGTGTATCAATATTTTCAGTTTGACAAGAATAATTTTGATATGTACACATTCATAAAAACGAGTTATTCTGTACTTAAATATTTATATCCTGCACATTTAAATTAATGTTCAAGCATCTGATCTGAACTGATGTAAATCTGCATTATTAATTGTTTCAAAGTTGTACCAGTGATTATTATTGATAATGCTATAAACAAACTTCTTGGCAGATTAAAACTGTGTGCCAGATTAAGACTTGAACTTGGGACATTTGCAAAGTGAGGTGCAGAAACTTGGTAGGAATGTTTTGTCCAATGGATCCTCTTGGCAGAAGAGTTATTGAAAAAGAAAATTGATAAGAAAAGACAACGTTACAAATAAAATACCACTGTTTTTTCTTGTGGTCCATACATTATGATGGACAGTTGGACTGGTATAGTTTCCAGTTACTGAAGGACCTTTTGTTTCTCTTCTTCTTCTTCTTCTTCTTCTTGTCCTGCATTGTTGTCTATTTTGTAAATAACATGTGGTTGCTCATGACTATATTCAAGCATATTGCTTAACCACAAACCACTTTCATCACCCATGTACTTAAATAAATCTGTAACATATTTTTCTTTTTCTGGTTTCACTGGATTAACTCATTGTCTTGTATAGCCGGCTCACAGCCAGCTGCAGTTTTCCCACTGTGAGACAGACCAAGCAGCTATAGCTACTTCTTAATGTTTTTCTCTGTTAATAGATGGCATGACATTATATACCACTGGAAAGCTGAGAAATTGATCTGTTCAGTGGTGTATAACACACACTGTTTCTTTTGATATTTTGTAAGTTATAAGCAATTGTTTTCAGGTTTTGTGAGGTTTATCTCCCCTCAATCCCATCAAGAAAACACCATCCAGAAAGTGTGTAGTGTGCAAAGCAAGGAAGAAGAAAAAATGTTACATGGTATGACTGCACGAAATGTCTAGTGCTGTTGTACGTGCCTGTATTTCTCAGGTATACCACACTGACAAAAGGTTTTAAAACAGTATTATCTTCATTCCTCATCACTTCAATAAATAGTAAGGATAGATTTATGAAGAATTCATATCAAAAAAGTATATAATTTTGAGAAAAGTGTGTTAAGACAAAATATGCTTATTTTCCGAAATTCAAATAGTAAATATAGAGTCAATTATGAGGAAAAATATTAGTAAGTCAATGTGTTAAATACCACTGTCGATAATCTCAGGTTTTTCAGTACCTCATTAGTGTATTTCTGTTTCCAAATCCAGAATGATGTATATGGATCTTCACATGTCATAGCCTTGTACTGAACAATATGCTTCGTATTTCAGAACAAAATACTTCTGAAATTTAGATGTAGTTCCCTTGGCAACATGTTTCTTGAGGTTAACCTCCACACAAGCACTCACTACATTAAACTGAATGAGAAAAACTGCATGCACACACATCAAGAAAATGCTGCCCTGACTTCTAGCATTGAGATAATGGAACAAAACCTAGGTAGAATATTCTCCACAATCCGCTGATTAATTTTAAATAATTTCCCAAAAAAGGGCACACAGATCTATGGACCCTCCTTTTGGGAAATGTCTGAATTACATTGTACAAAGAAATTGCGATAACTTCAAGTTCTACAAATATATTTCAAGGAAGACGCAATACATGAAAGTCACAGATTAAGTAAACAGAGTAAGACATATGTACACTTTAATAGTCAAATCATAAGTGAGCCCAAGTCTAGCAGCCACTGGCTGGCTGGCCGCTTAGGTGGTGTTGCTACTGCACGGCTGGCAGACAGCGCTACATGTAGAGGATGCACGTAACTGCGCGGCGGCACTTTGAAAGATCAGCGAGTCACAGCACTTTTCTGCTTTGAATTTTTTTGCACAGGTCATGATGGAGGTGGCCTGTAGATTGCTAACGTCCATAGGTGTTGTTTCACTGGCCGTAAAGTCTCGAGGAGGAGGCTTCCCGTACAGACGGAAGTGTCCCCGATGATAACGGTTTGAGATGACAGGAGACGTGGGGGACGAATCTGCTGGGGCCCCATCCACCAATCTGCCCATTGTGGCAAGTCCGGTTGTTATAACAGGAGACATAGGTGATGTGTCCGCGTCCGTAGGAGAAGGATGCGAGTAGAGCTGCTCCGACAAATTATAGTCATCTGGTTCCTGCATGGGAACGTCTCCTGGTGGTGTCAGTTCTTGTGCTGGCACCAATATGATGGTGAGAGGACTGCGTTGTGAGTAATGAGAGATGCCAAGATCATGAGCATCTGGTAGAGTCGAAGGTGGTGTAGCAGCATCCGGAACAGGCGTTGCCGGCACAAGAGGATGAAGCTGGTCCAAATGATGCACCCGTGACCATCTGGATTTCATACAGGCATCGGCCACGGTGTCATAAGATGCGGCCAGGACTCCATTTTGGCTGCCTGCCATATCCCCATACCCATACAAGGTCGCCGGTGGTGAACCGAGCAAACGAAGGCACCCGCGGCCATGAGGTGGTAGGCCGCAGAAGATGAAGTAGCGTGCAGAGTTGTCGGCCATGTAAGAGCGATTTCAGAATTGGTGCTGGGCCAGTACACATGACGACACACCAGAGATTTTGTGTGAGAGACACCCCAGTGCCCTTGGTGAAGGAGGCGCAAGACTTAAGCACGCAAAGATGCAGTGAAGCATTGTCGGTGGAAAGGAGGATAACAGCATCCCTAGCCGTGAGGCGGTAACCCAAAGCATAGTAGTTCCGCAATGGATCAGAAGTCCTAGCAGATGGATGATCTGGCTAACCCTTTTGAATACAGCATAAAACCCGGGAGAGGGTAAGGTCAGAACTCGTAGCAACCGCCAGCCAGTCCACGGTGATGGGGAACCCATCCACAACCCGCTGCTCAGCAACATCCAGGTGGAAACACAAAAGTTCGTCCCTATCAAATGCCAGATCAGGACCCATGGGAAGACGAGACAGTGCATCAGCATTCGCATGTTGAGCCGTCGGCCGGAAATGAATCTCATAATTGAAACGAGACAAGTAAAGAGCCCAATGCTGGAAGTGGTGTGCAGTATTGTCGGGAAGTGACATTGATGGATGAAACAAGGAAACAAGTGGTTTGTGATCCGTAACAAGATGAAATTTGGATCCATAGAATAAAACACCAAACTTATGAAGATCATAAATAATGGCCAAAGCTTCTTTTTCAATTTGAGAATACTTTTGTTGGGCATCCATGTGCATTTTAGAGGCATTAGAAATGGGTTGTTCAGAACTCTCAGAAAAACGGTGAGCAAGGACTGCACCAACCCCGTATTGAGAGGTGTCAGTGGCAAGAACAAAACGTTGGCCAGGTCGATAAGTAGCCAGGCATGGGGCCTGTTTCAGCATAGTCTTCAATTTCTGGAAAGCCACCTCGCATGACGTGGACCAATGAAAAGGCATGTTTTTATGCAACAGGCGATGCAACGGCTGAGCCACTGAAGCAGCAGATGGTAAAAACTTGTGATAGTATGCTATTTTCCCCAAGAAGGCCTGCAGTTCCTTAACACATGTAGGGTGAGAAAGGGCATCAATGACAGTGACAGATTGCTGAAGCGTACGAATACCATCCCAAGAGATTTGAAACCCCAAGTACATGATACATGCCTGAAAAAATTTTGATTTCTGAAGATTACACTTAAGACCGGCAGTCTGTAAGACATGAAAAAGTGGGCGGAGATTCTGAAGATGTTCATCAGTGGTGGAGCTAGTGACAACAATGTCGTCCTGGTAATTTATACACCCAGGGGCAGTGAACAATAATTGTTCCAAGAATTGCTGAAAGAGAGCAGGGGCACTAGCAACCCCGAATGGCAATCGTTGGTAGTGATCGAGGCCGAAAGGCGTTTTAAGGACCAGAAACTGCCAGGAAGCAGCTTTGAGAGGAAGTTGATGATAAGCTTCTGACAGGTCAAGTTTAGAAAAATTCTGGCCTCCCTAAAGTTTAGTGAACAATAATTCTTCAGGTCGAGGCATAGGGTAAATTTCGATAAGGCATTGAACATTTACAGTGGATTTGAAACCGCTACAAAGATGAATATCACCATTTGGCTTAGCAATGATAATGGCAGGAGAGGACCACTCACTGGAAGTGACAGGAAACAAGACCCCTGAAGCAGTGAGACAATCCAGCTCCCGTTTGACCTGATCACGAAGGGCCACAGGAATGGGCCGAGCCCAAAAAAACTTCGCCCGAGCAGTGGGTTTGAGCATGATATGAGCTTCAAAGTCGTTTGCATGGCCTAACCCAGGAGAAAAAAAAGAGACGAAAATGTCGTCAACAAGGAATCCAGTTGAGCATAAGGAATAGCATCAGAGACGATATTGACAGTCATCTATGGAGAACCCAAAAATGTGAAAGGCATCAGAACCAAAAAGATTCTCTATGTTACTGTGGTCGACCACAAATATGGGAACAGTGCGAACGACAGATTTGTAAGATACCTCAGCATCAAATTGTCCCAACAGAGAAATCTTCTGTTTATCGTAAGTCCGTAATTGCCTAGTGACAGATGACAGGATTGGAGAACCCAAGTGAAGATACGTCTGAGAATCGATGATAGTGGCAGCAGAACCAGTATCCACATGCATGCGTACATCTTGACCAAGTATTTGGACAGTGAGGAATAACTTCTCTGAAAGGGAAGAAGTACAATTGACAGACAACACAGAATCAGAATCAACTCCATGTTCATCAACATCATGTATGCGGTTGGATTTGCAAACGGATGACACATGACCCTTTTTGTTGCATTTGTGACACACAGGCCAATGTTTTGGACAATCCTCTCATGAATGTTTCGTAAAACACCGTGGACATGAATGAAGTTGCCATGGGTTTTGCTGCAGTTTCTTAGAGGTTTCTTTACGGTTAGGCTGAGGCTGCGCTTGGAAGTGTACTCTGGCCACGTCGGCTGACAGGGACACACCTCATGCTTCGTCAACAGTGCACATAGGTTATATTTCACCAACGTTACCCCATGCCTCTATTTGCACTCCAGCGGCGCTAGAAATTTCAAAAGACTGAGCAATGGATAGGACTTCATCTAGAGTCGGATTTGCCAACTGAAGGGCACGTTGCCAAACTTCTTTGTCGGGTACCGATCAGATAATAGCATCCCGTACCATGGAATTGGCATAGAATTCTTTGTGAACTTCAGTAACAAATTGACACTTTCTACTGAGTCTGTGAAGTTGAGCAGCCCAAGTGCAATAGGATTGATTTGGTTGTTTTTGACAATAATAAAAGGCAACACAAGAGGCTACCACATGCGTTTGCTTTTGAAAATAGACAGACAGAAGTGGGCACATTTCAGCAAAGGACAAAGACACAGGATCTTTCAAAGGACCCAATTGCGACAACAACCAATACATTTGAGGTGAAATCCATGAAAGGAACAGAGACTTACATGTTTGGTTGTCCACGACATGAAATGCCAAGAAGTGCTGTCGAGGACGTTTTTTGTATTCAGACCAGTCTTCTGCCGTCTCATCGTAAGGAGAAAAAGGAGGTAGAGACAACGATGAGAGACGCCCCATATTTCATGCCGCAACGTAATCATGAATCGCATTTGTGAGAAGTGTTTGCTGTTCTATCAGATCTTGCAATAGTTTCTCGAAAGTAGCCATGGAAACATGTGGGTCAACAATGGAGAAGATAAATCCCATCCTCATTGCCACTTGTGATAACTTCAAGTTCAACAAACATATTTTAAGGATGACGCAATACATGAAAGTCACAGGTCAAATAAACAGAGTAAGACGGGTGTACACTTTAACAGTCAAATCATAACTGAGTCCAAGTCTAGCGGCCACTGGCTGGCTGGCCGCTTAGGTGGCACTGCTGCTGCATGGCTGGCAGACAGTGCCGCATGTAGAGGACGCGCGTAACTGCACGGCGGCACTTTGAAAGATCGGCAAGTCACAAAATAAATATTACCCAGACTTATTTTTGAGAAAAGTTAAATGTGGAGGGAAACTAAAATTTACCAAGAATGCAAAAGCCAAAGAAATAGAAAAGAAATGGAGGAACAGTCAAGACCTGTGAACAATAGGACTGGAGAATGAAGAACGTAATGGTCATACAGCACCAGAAGTTAAGTACACGATTCTAGCTTTTCCTTTAATCATCCTGGTAGAGAAAAGATTGTGACAGGTAAGTTATTATTTGTGACATTGGTTTCTTTGCATGTGAAGTAATTTGCTAACATACTTTCTTAGACACATTTTCAAAATGGCACTAAAGAAAGAGAAAAGTGGCTCAGTTCAGGGCATTGATGAGAAAGATGATTTAACGTTAGGAATTCAGGATCCAAGTTTGAAAGATTTGATAGATTCAAGAAACAAATCATCATTAGAATAATTCATGAGAGAATGACCACAGCTATAAAGGATTTAGCACAAAACAGTACCCCTCACAGCAAACAAAATTCTGATATCTGTGAGACATTGAACAATTTAATTTCTGAAACAAATAATTTATTGACAACAGTGAAGCTATGAAAATCAAGTTAAGAAATAACATTGATGAAAAAAAGAAAGTTTACACTCTGCAGTGGAGTGTGTGGTGGTGTGAAACTTTGTGGCAAACTAAAACTGCATGCCGGACTAAGACTCTAACTCAGGACCTTTGCCTTTTGCAGGCATGTGCTTTACTTATTGGGCTACGTAAGCATGAATCGTGACCCATCCTCACAGATTTACATCCACCAGTTCCTCATCTCACACCTCCCAAACAATAACAGAAAATTATTACTTGTGACATTATTTTTTTTGCATTTGATATTCTTGCAAGTTTTCAGGAGAGCTTCTGTGATGTTTGCAAGGTCTGAGATGAGAAATGGGTGGAAGTAAATCTGTGAGGTGGGTTGAGAGTCACGCTCATGTAGCTCAGTCAGTAGAGCACTTGCCTGTGAATGGCAAAGCTCCTGAGCTCACGTCTCAGCCCAGCACACCGTTTTAATCTGCCAGGGAGTTTCAAGATTGCTGAAAGTTGCGATTCTGTAATGGAGGTAGGAAATCATATTCTGGCATTCAGAGGCAAAATAAGTAGACAGATAGAAATTAAAAATTCAAAAATCATAGAATTAAATGTCAGAGTCACAAACACAGAATCCAGTGTTCAGTTTGTTAATCATAAAGTAACTGATCTGAAACTAAATTTGTGAGTTGAAATTTCAGAAGTAGAGTGTTATTTTAATAATGACATTTTAATAATGACAGAGACTTACATGTTTGGTTGTCCACGACATGAAATGCCAAGAAGTTCTGTCGAGGACGTTTTTTGTATTCGGACCAGTCTTCCGCCGTCTCATCGTAAGGAGGAAAAGGAGGTAGAGACAATGATGAGAGATGCGTTTGATGCATTTGATGAAGTTTACAGGAATATGCGTGTACAAAAACATTTTAACACAAATTGTAATAGATTTTTTTACTATGCCAGTAAAAAGTTTTCTTGGAGATAGTAGTTTGGATCTTTCTGATTTCTCACCAGGGCACTTCTCTTTATAGGTGTGGTGCAGCAGACACTCACTCTCATATTGTGTTCATACTTATTGTCAGCAACTGCTTGTATCAGTATCTGGATTGTTTTTATGTTTGTGTCTATGTTCTCAACTGTTGTTAACTTTTATGTGGAAAAACTTGGTTAATTGTTGCTATGGTGTTGTTTGTGTCTTACAGTAAGCTACACTAAAAACTTTAACTATGAGTTAGAGGAAGGTGATTTAGAAAACTTTTATGAAGTTGACACAGGAGAAAATCTGAATGAGACTGCTTGTGATAGTTTAAATATTTGTGTGACCTTTTCTGAATGAGAAAAAGTAGTAGAAAGTAGTAGACCATGAGCGGAGTAGAAACATATGGTAGATTAAAATGCAATTGATGTTTGTGATGTTGATGAGGGAGGAATTAAGGGCAATGAAAATTAAAATATTGCTTATTTTGTTGGATTTAAGGATTATTTGTTAGACGAGAAGGAATAAGAGTCTATATTATTTATCAAGTTGACTGAGGAATGACAAATTGCAAATTAAGAGTCTGAATCTGTTATATGTGTCATTATCAATTATGCTTATGACTTAGTCACTGAAAGCATCCAGAATAAATCTGTATGTGAGATGCCTAATGAGTTTAATTCTAAAACCTGAAGTTAGTGATAAAAATTTTCTGTGCACATTTTGGGTAAATGTTGTGGAAGAGATATTTAGTAACACACTTTGGAAAAAATTAGCAATGTTGTGCAGAAGATGCAGTAAAAATTATCCTGACTGGTGGGAAGTTAGCAGAGATATGTTCCAATCAACTGAAAAGGACTTATTGGATAAAGACACTGAAAGAAAGACAAGTGATGAAACAAATATTATTCTCGGGTTTCCCATTGGATCATATTGTCCCAATCACACAATTTTTATCAGTACAGCTATTGAACATCTTCCGGTGGTGGTAGCTGTTGCTGTCACTGCTAAAAGGCGTGACTGATAATAGGCATGCAGCGGCATTGAAATTCTGTGTGTGTGTGTGTGTGTGTGTGTGTGTGTGTGTGTGTGTGTATGTGTGTGTGTGTGTGTGTGTAAGTTGCTTGCAGTTGGAGGAAAGTGCCCCCTGTTGGGAATCATAGAAAGGCCTTTCATGCATTTGCTGTGGGCAGTGATTATGCTGTGAGATGCTTCTGTGTTTAAAAGCTGAATTAAATCTCAGCAGTACACTGCATTGAATCATGAATCAAAAGTTCTTGTTTCTTCTGTTTTGATTTAAAGGCAGCCAGTGCTGGATTCCAGGTGGCACTTAATTAGAAACTTGCCTCCCTGTTGCTAAGATTGTCTACTGTATGGATATGTATGGCCTCCTTAAAAACACAGTCCCAGAAATATGATAATGAGGATAAAACTTCAGTCTTCTCATAAAACATAAAATGCACCATGTCCAGCCACTGTTCTGCTACTGCTGATTTCTCAGGTTGAGCCAGGCTTGTATGTGTTCAACATAACATTCTTGCATGGTTCAACATGTCTGCCCAATATAAGATTTCCCACACTGGCATGGGGTCTTGTATAAGCCATGTTCCTTAAGGTTGAGGTCATATTTGACCAAGCACAATAAATTTCTCAATTTCATTTATGTGGTGTCCCTTCTTTTAGGCAAGTTTGAAAGGACAGACATCATTTCAATCCAGCAGACAGTATGAATTAAGAGACAAAGTAATTGCAGACAGTGGCTGCAAGTGTGCATTGATTTAAATCGATAGGAAAAGTCGAAAATTTGTTCTGGACTGGGATTCAAACTGAGGTCTCCTACTTACTAGGCAGATGCTCTGACCATTAATCTCTCCAGACACAGTGGTCATCACAACTGCACACCTCCCATCAGACCCAAATCCTCAACTTATCCACACATTACTAATGTAGCATCCCTTGCCCATTATCCTCATTACTCATGGCATTTCATTGATTTCCACGAGAGATCACTGGCCATCTTTGCCTTAATTATATGTATGTGGTGTCTGTTCATGTCCAAAAGAAGTCTTCCACTGTCTCAATATTCTTTATTGAGTTAACTTCTCACAAAAAACTGAACTGTTTTGTCTCCTGTACCCTGCCTCAGTTGATCAGAAGTTTCCACGTTACACTTCACCTCTCCTATCAAATGCAACTTTACAATCTGAAATAACTATTTGTCTGACCAATCACCTATGTCAGCTGATGACTGAAGATCCTCTACAAGCACTAACAATCACAGTTGCCCTTCAAGAGAAAGGAGAAACAAGGTTAGCAACAGCTGGGTTCACTCCTAAATTTTGTGATTGCAGTATCTCCAGTTCATTACATTTCTCTACCAAAATATTGTGTAAAGTTACTTAATCTGCTGTCAGCTGAAGTACTGGATTCACTAATAATTCCATAGCCTCATCCCTGTGTGCATCAGATTTTGCCATTACCTTGCCATTACTCATTTTTATAACTCATAAAAACCAGGGGAAATAACAAAAATTAGTACAGATAGTAGACTCTGCAGCCACTCGTTCTACTGTCCTACCTGCTCTGCCTGATCACGAGCCACCTGGGCTCTCAAAATGCCTAGCTGTGTGCCCAAAATGATTACAAGTACCGTAAAACAGTTCACTACTACTGATTCAGCACAAAGGGGAGAATGACAAAGTAAATTACACTGGGTACAATGCACAGTCACCAACCATTCATTCCTAGCATTACCCATAAACTGTAAAAAAAAATCTGCTGGTTCCTCTGGTTTCACAAAGGTAGCTGTTGTGACTCGCTGATCTTTCAATGTGCCGCCATGCAGTTACGCGTGTCCTCTACATGTGGCGCTGTCTGCCAGCCATGCCAGCTATGCAGCAGCAGCACCACGTAAGTGGCCAGCCAGCCAGTGGCCACGAGACTCAGGCACAGTTTATGACTTGACTGTTAAGGGGATACACGTCTTACTCTGTTTACTTGATCTGTGACCTTCATGTATTGTGTCGTCCTTGAAATATATTTGTTCAACTTCAAGTTATAACAATTGGCGACGAAGTAGTGAATTTTTCTTTTTCATCGTTGACCCACGTGTTTCCATGGCTACTTTAGAGCAACTATTGCAAGGTCTCATAGAACAGCAAATGCTTCTCACAAATGCGATTCGTGATTTTTCGTGGCATCAACTGTGGGGCGTCTCTCGTCATTGTCTCTACCTGCTTTTCCTCCTTACAACGAGACGGCAGAAGACTGGTCTGATTATAAAAAATGTCTTCGACAGCACTTATTGGCATTTCATGTCGCGGACAACCAAACATGTAAGTCTCTGTTCCTTTCATGTTGTCGCAATTGGCTCCTTTGAAAGATCCTGCGTCTTGGTCCTTTGCTGAAATGTGCTCACTTCTGTCCATCTATTTTCAAAAGCAAACGCATATGGTAGCCTCTCATGTTGCCTTTTATTGTTGTCAAAAACAACCAAATCAATCCTATCGCACTTGGGCTGGTCAACTTCACGGACTCAGTAGAAAGTGTCAATTTGCTACTGAAGTTCACAAAAAATCCTATGCCGATTCCATCATACGGGATGCTATTATCTGATTGGCGCCCAACAAAGAAGTTAGGCAACATGTCCTTCAGTTGGCAAATCTGACTCTAGATGAAGTCCTATCCATTGCTCAGTCTTTTGAAATTTCTCACATCGCTGGAGCACAAATAGAGGCATGGGGCAACGTCGGTGAAATACAACCTCTGTACGCTGTTGACGAAGCATGTGGTGTGTCCCCACCGGCCAGCGTGGCCGGAGCACACTTCCAAGCGCAGCCTCGGCCTAACTGTAAAGAAACCTCTAAGAAACTGCAGCAAAACCCATCGCAACTTCCTTCATGCCCGCGGTGTTTTACGAAACATTCACAAGAGGATTCTCCACAACATTGGGCCGTGTGTCACAAATGCAACAAAAAGGGTCATGCGTCATCCATTTGCAAATCTGACCGCATACATGATGTTCATGAACATGGAGTTGATTCTGATTCTGTGTTGTCTGTCAATTGTACTTCTTCCCTTTCAGAGAAGTTATTCCTCACTGTCCAAATACTTGGTCGAGATGTTCGCATGCAGGTGGATACTAGTTCTGCTGCCACTATCATCAATTCTCAGACGTATCTTCACTTGGGTTCTCCAATCCTGTCACCTGTCACTAGGCAATTACAGACTTATGATAAACAGAAGATTTCTCTGTTGGGACAATTTGATGCTAAGGTATGTTACAAATCTGTCGTTCGCACTGTTCCCATATTTGTGGTTGACCACAGTAACATGGAGAATCTTTTTGGTTCCGATGCATTTTGCATTTTTGGGTTCTCCATAGATGACTCAGTCAATATCGTCTCTGATGCTATTCCTTATGCTCAACTGGATTTCTTGTCAATGACATTTTCATCCCTTTTTCTCCTGGGTTAGGCCGTGCAAATGACTTTGAAGCTCATATCACTCTCAAAACCACTGCTCGGCCTAAGTTTTTTCGGGCTCGGCCCATTTCTGTGGCCCTTCGTGATCAGGTCAAACAGGAGCTGGATCGTCTCACTGCTTCAGGGGCCTTGCTTCCTGTCACTTCCAGTGAGTGGTCCTCTCCTGTCATTGTCGTTGCTAAGCCAAATGATGATATTCATCTCTGTAGCGATTTCAAAGCCACTGTAAATGCTCAATGCCTTATCGACACTTACCCTATGCTTCAACCTAAAGAATTGTTCATTAAACTTGCTGGAGGCCAGAATTTTTCTAAACTTGACCTGTCAGAAGCTTATCATCAACTTCCTCTCAACGCTGCTTCCTGGCAGTTTCTGGTCCTTAACACGCCTTTTGGCCTCAATCAATACCAATTATTGCCTTTCGGGGTTGCCAGCGCCCCTGTTGTCTTGCAGCAATTCTTGGAACAATTATTGCTCACTGTCCCTGGGTGTATAAATTACCAGGACGACATTGTTGTCACTTGCTCCACCACTGATGAACATCTTCAGAATCTCTGCACACTTTTTCATGTCTTACAGACTGCCGGTCTTAAGTGTAATCTTCAGAAATCAAAATTTTGTCAGGCATGTATCATGTACTTGGGGTTTCAACTCTCTCGGGTGGTAATTCGTCCACTTCAGCAAACCGTCGCTGCTATCGATGCCCTTCCTTGCCCTACACCTGTAAAGGAACTGCAGGCCTTCTTGGGGAAAATAGCATACTGTCACAGGTTTTTACCGTCTGCTGCTTCAGTGGCTCAGCCGTTGCATCGCCTGTTGCATAAAAATCTGCCTTTCTACTGGTCCGTGTCATGCGATGCGGCTTTCCAGAAATTGAAGACTATGCTGAAACAGGCCCCATGCTTGGCTACTTATCGACCTGGCCAACATCTTATTCTTGCCATGGACACCTCTCAATATGGGATTGGTGCAGTCCTTGTGCACCATTTTTCAGACGGTTCTGAAAAACCCATTGCTTATGCCTCCAAAACGCTCACGGATGCCCAACAAAAGTATTCTCAAATTGAAAAAGAAGCTTTGGTTGTTATTTATGCTCTTCATAAGTTTGGTGTTTTTCTCTGTGGATCCAAATTTCATCTTGTTATGGATCACAAACCACTTGTTTCCTTGTTTCATCCATCAACGTCACTACCCGACAATGCTGCACACCGCCTCCAGCATTGGGCCTTTTACTTGTCTCGTTTCAATTATGAGATTCATTTCCAGCCGACAGCTCAACATGTGAATGCTGATGCACTGTCTCGTCTTCCCATGGGTCCTGATCTGGCATTCGATAGGGACGAACTTTTGTGTTTCCACCTGGATGTTGCCGAGCTGCGGGTTGTGGATGGGTTCCCCATCACCGTGGACCGGCTGGCGGCTGCTACGTGTTCTGACCCTACCCTCTCCCGGGTTTTACGCTGTATTCAGAAGGGTTGGCCAGATAGTTTATCCTCTAAGACTTCTGATCTGTTGTGGAACTAGTATGCTTTGTGTTACCGCCTCATGGCTAGGGATGGTGTTATACTTCTTTCAACCGACAATGCATCGCCGCGTGTTGTGGTACCTGCGTCTTTGCATGCTTTGGTCTTGCGTCTCCTTTACCAAGGGCACTAGGGTGTCTCTCGCACAAATTCTCTGGCACACCGTCATGTGTACTGGCCCGGCACCAACTCTGAAATCACACACATGGTCGCTGCCTGCGACCCTTGTGCATCACAGGCTGCACCGTGACCTTCGCCTGAGAAGCCCTTGGAGTGTATTCGTGCTGACTTCGCGGGACCTTTGTTAGGTACTTATTGGCTTCTCGTTATTGACACCTACTCTAACTTTCCTTCCATTGTCCATTGCATGTCGCCTACCAGTGCGGCAACGACCAATGCTCTAGCTCGCATTTTCTCTTTGGAAGGCTTTCCCTCTGCTCTTGTTACTGATAATGGTCCACAATTTGCCTCTTCCAATTTTGCACATTTTTGTTCCCGTCACGGCGTCATGCATGTCACAGCCTCTCCGTTCCATCCACAGTCAAATGGCGAGGCTCAACGACTGGTCTGCATATCTAAGGAAACTCCTGTCTTCTGCTGCTGATGATGCGGTTCTCCAATTACTGGCTTCTTACCGTTTCACCCCCATGTGTGACCACAGCCCGGCTGAGCTCTTACATGGGCGACAGCCCTGCACGTTACTTCATCTTCTGCGGCCTTCCACCTCATGGCCGCAGGTGCCTTCACTTGTTCGGTTCACCGCCGGCGACCTTGTATGGGTACAGGGATATGGCAGGCAGCCAAAATGGAGTCCTGGCCATATCTAACGACACCGTGGCCTATGCCTGTATGAAATCCAGATGGACACGGGTGTTGCAGTGCGTCATTCGGACCAGCTTCAGCCTTTTGTGCCGGCAACGCCTGTTCCGGTTGCCGCTGCACCACCTACGGCTCTACCTGATGCTCGGGATCCTGGAATCTCTCATTACTCACAGCGCAGTCCTCTCACCATCATATCGGTGCCAGCACAAAATGTTTTTTGGATGCACTTGGAAATTATAAAGGTTTTGTGCCTATAGAGATCAAGGAAAGAACATACAAATAGACAAGTTTTAAAGACAAAAGGGTCCATTATGTAAAGAAAGTGATTTCACCAGAACTTTGGGATAATGTTGTGAATCACACTGAAAGTTTTGCAGTTGTTTAATCCCACTATTGTCATTCTGGGACAACAGAAAAATTTCTAAGTCCATCAATTAATATAACACTTGTGTACTCCCTGTACAAATCCCTACGTACAGAAAATGTGAAGTGGCTAAACCTCGTATTTACAGGAACATATTTTCACAGACTTACAATCAAGGTTTTCAGTATCTCAAAAATGGCCAGTGTCATCTCTTAATGACCTACGTTAACCCTGGTGTCAGAAAAGATGAATATACACCTAATTATCTCACCCTTAAACAAAATATGTGGCTTGAGAGGAGAAGAAACAAAAAAAAAAAAAAAAAAAAAAAAAAAAAAAAAAAAAAAAAAAAAAAAAAATGAGAGAGCGCAAAGCTCAGATGGGAATTTGGTAAGGTGCAACTTTAATCTCAAGCAAGTTTTGGCACCAACTGATCCCTCCAACATTGCTTGAAAATGTTTAATTTTACAGTGGTTGACATAAGATGAAATCGAGGAGATTGTTTCACATGGTCAGAAATAGAGGGAAAACAAGGAAGCTGTGGGATAGCAAGTTGTTTGTACGAATATTTCAAATCCCTCACTGAAATGATAAACCACATTTCCTGTTTTTGCAATCACTGTTGAGGACAGAATCTAAACTAATTTGTTGCTGCAATATCCTTGACCACTGTTAAGGAAATATATATCCTCGAAAACATTGATTTAAATGCTTGGTTTTCGTTCATAGTGAAATGAAATTGACATGGTGCATTAGACAATCACTACAGAAAGAAAAATAGTCAGAAAAGTGTACTGGCCTACAGATTTGAAGACTGTTTGATTTGATTTAATATTTTATTGGTCCAGTTTTATTATATAGCACAAATTGTACAATTGATATTGGACAGGTCAAAGATAAGTTACAATAATACATAGTATTAGCAAAATAGTAGGGAAATTAAAAATAGGTACGTATTACAATTAATTTTGTTATGTATTCAGATTTCTCTGACAGAATAGAAACAGTGCTTTATTAGAAATGCCTTTAGTTTAGCTTTAAATATTGGATAAGTAGCATTTTGTTATTTCCTCTGGTATCTTATCATGTAGTATTACACCAATGTTAATTATGCTCCTCTGATTGAATTTCCATATAATTTCCAAAATGTAATGTCTTATGTGTTTAAGTGTCAAAGTTTGCCAGTAACAACACATTTCAAGCATTGCCTCTGACCACAGACAACCTAGGGGTTGACGGCCTTCACTTAATGGCTAAGATCAGCAGTGTTTTCCGAGAGTTGTAAGTGCTAACAGATAAGCAGTGCTGCACGAAATAACAATAGAAGTCAGTGTGGGACAATACAATGAATGTATCCATTAGTACAGTGTGGTGAAATCTGGTGTTAATGGGGCGTGGCAGCGGATGACAGCTAACAGCATGACATTGCCTGTAGCACCTGTCCTGGGCTCATGACCATATCGGTTGGACCCTAGACAATTGGGAAACAATGGCCTGGTCAGACGAGTCCTGATTTCATTTGGTAAGAGCTAATAGTATGGTTTGAGTGTGGCACAGACCTCAGGGAGCTATGGACCCAAGTTGTCAACAAGGCACTCTGCGAGCTTGTGGTGGCTCCGTAATGGTGTGGGCTGTGTTTACATGGAATGGACTGGGTCCTCTGGTCAAACTGAACCAATCATTTACTAGAAATGGTTATGTTCAGCTACTTGGAGACCATTTTCAGCTATTTATAGACTTCATGTTCCCAAATGACAATGAAATTTTTATGGATGACAATTGCCATGTCACCAGGCCACAGCTGTTCACAATTGGTTTGAAAAACATTCTGGGCAGTATGAGTGAATGATTTGGCCACACAGATCCTCTGATGTGAATACCATTGAACATTTATGGGACATAATTGAGAGCTCAGTTTGTGTACAAAATTCCTGCAGTGGCAACACTTCCACAATTGTGGATGGCTATAAAGGTCACATGGCTCAGTATTTCTGCAGGGAACTTCCAAAGACTTGTTGAGTCCATGCTGTGTCTAGTTACTGAAGTGCAATAGGCAAAAGGAGGTCCAACACAATATGTGGAGGTACCCCATGACCTCAGTGTAAAGAACACTTTTTGAGGAGTTTAGAGCTCTGGACTATAAAAAGAAAAATCAGCAGTATCTCATTATCAGCCACTGAACCTTTGTACATATATGTCCTGTCTATAACAAAAGGAAGGTTCAATGATCTGATGTCCTATTCAAGTCAGTGCATTTCCCCCACTAAGATCAGAACATTGGCCATTTTACAAAAACCTACACATTGAGGAGATTCAGAAGGATGTGAATCACTGTCTAAAAATACAGTGAATGACTTCTGACAGTGACAATTGTTTCTGAAATGTTGTGGTATTTTTGGAGGTGAACAAGTGAATGAAAAACAGCATATTAATGAAGATATGACAGTATAGTGTATGATTAAAATACTTGTTATGTCTCTCAGTATTATTATGGATTTCTTTACAAATAAATATGTTTATAGCGGTCGGTTTATTTTGGAAACCATATGGACCAGTGCAGCAAATATATATCTTCTTTTTAGTAAAAAGAAATCAATTTTGGAAGGAAAGTTAGTACAAGTACAAATCTTAAACTACTGATCTTTGCAAACAATAAAAGAGCTTATCAGATCAGAATTATTTGTAACACCTTGTGTACAGTCAAACTTTACATGTCCTAGAAATTCTTGAATATGCTTCTTGTTGCATTTCATCCTAGATTTTCCATTGTTTGATTGCTCCTTGCAATAACATTTATTTTAAGTTATCTAATAGTTGTACTAAGGCGATAATGATGTTATCATTCAATTTGAGAGGAAGTTCACAGTATGAAAAAACTGGTCTGACTCCATAACAAGAAGCTGAGGTGACCTTTGGAATGCCACTCTTATGCCATGGAAGGAGGTTGTAGAAAATAAGTAATTTATCCATCATTTCACAGACTCAGTACTTTACAGAATACGGATGTCGTTAATGTCAAAGGTTAAGAAGATACTAAGGAGTCAAACATCCATGCACTGTGTCCTTTGAAAGCTCAATATATTCCCTGAAGTTTAAGTTTGTATCTACTATAGCTGAAAGAAGTTAATGTAGTAAAAATGCATAAAGTGTGATTTGAAACAACATTTTCCGTACTTCCTTCACCTGAAAGTTTGACTATGTGTACCAAGCTCCTGTATCACTGATTAGTTATCTGCATGTTTTATGGTCATTACCTCTTGCCGGGACTTAGAACAAATCAGTTTTTTTAACACATGTAGTGATTTATAGTTAAGTATGCCATAATATATTAGTGAATGAGAATAGAAAAAAAGTAAGTTAATTTTAATCTCCAAAATCTTATATCTCTAACACAAAAGTTACAGAGCTCAGACATTCAGGAAGATCTGTAACATGTGAGTTTCAGTTCATGTTCTCATCAATATAAACACTTAAGAATTTTGAATATTCTATTTCATTTATGGATTTTTCCCTCATGCATTATATCTAATGATGCTGTCAGGTCTTTTCAGTGTGGAACTGTATGTATGACAGTCCATTTGCAGAGAACCAGTTATTAATTTTCAGTAACTGTTATTTCCATTTTCAAGTGTTGAAATTACTCCATAGGGATATACAATCCTGGAAATTGAAATAAGAACACCGTGAATTCATTGTCCCAGGAAGGGGAAACTTTATTGACACATTCCTGGGGTCAGATACATCACATGATCACACTGACAGAACCACAGGCACATAGACACAGGCAACAGAGCATGCACAATGTCGGCACTAGTACAGTGTATATCCACCTTTCGCAGCAATGCAGGCTGCTATTCTCCCATGGAGACGATCGTAGAGATGCTGGATGTAGTCCTGTGGAACGGCTTGCCATGCCATTTCCACCTGGCGCCTCAGTTGGACCAGCGTTCGTGCTGGACGTGCAGACCGCGTGAGACGACGCTTCATCCAGTCCCAAACATGCTCAATGGGGGACAGATCCGGAGATCTTGCTGGCCAGGGTAGTTGACTTACACCTTCTAGAGCACGTTGGGTGGCACGGGATACATGTGGACGTGCATTGTCCTGTTGGAACAGCAAGTTCCCTTGCCAGTCTAGGAATGGTAGAACGATGGGTTCGATGACGGTTTGGATGTACCGTGCACTATTCAGTGTCCCCTCGACGATCACCAATGGTGTACGCCCAGTGTAGGAGATCGCTCCCCACACCATGATGCCGGGTGTTGGCCCTGTGTGCCTCGGTCGTATGCAGTCCTGATTGTGGCGCTCACCTGCACGGCGCCAAACACGCATATGACCATCATTGGCACCAAGGCAGAAGCGACTCTCATCGCTGAAGATGACACGTCTCCATTCGTCCCTCCATTCACGCCTGTCGCGACACCACTGGAGGCGGGCTGCACGATGTTGGGGTGTGAGCGGAAGACGGCCTAACGGTGTGCGGGACCGTAGCCCAGCTTCATGGAGACGGTTGCGAATGGTCCTCGCCGATACCCCAGGAGCAACAGTGTCCCTAATTTGCTGGGAAGTGGCGGTGCGGTCCCCTACGGCACTGCGTAGGATCCTACGGTCTTGGCGTGCCTCCACAGCCTCTCTGCAACACAGTTGGCTCTGGCTCTGATCGTACATTGAGCTTTCCATGGACTAGCACGTGTTTTCAAACTTTGAACTTTTTCTCATCTGTCGCCCCCACGTTGGCTCCAGTCGAGCTTCCACTACTGTTCTCAGCACATCTCAGTGCCTCATCCACGTCGGTCTTCCACGACATGTCAATCCAAACACACCCGAAATGTGTTGAACTTCCGCAACTGCAATCGACACATTATGGTGTCTCACCCACGTCACCCTTCAGTGTCGCGATGGATCCCACTCAACCACAACGTGTCACCTTCACGCTGCCACCCAAACAGCTGTCGTTGTCACATCCCTTGCAGGCACACTCTCCTGGAATACTACAGCAACAACAGCTCGATTCAGGCAGTGCACTGACAATCTCAACTCAACCTGCTCTTCCGAACATTCTACAATGCTTACTAACGCTGCCGCCGTTTAATCCCAACAGAGCAACAACCTGGTTCAAAATTGTGGACAAAGTGTTTGGTCATTACAAACTCGACGAGTCAGCCAGGTTTCTGTGCCTCATCACCTACCTGCACGACCAGGAGGACTTGATTGCTGACCTCGTCGATGCCCCGGACTCATCTACCCAGTATACTCTAGCCAAAAAGACAGTTCTACGTCAGCTTGCACGCTCAACTGAGGCAGCAGTATGCAAGTGCTCCACGTCGAGCAACTAGGCAATGACAAACCTTCCCAGCTCTGGAGACAGCTACATGCCCTGGTCAGCGCTGATCTATTCTCTGACACAGCTCGCTTCTCCATCTGGTCAGATAAACTATCTCCTCACATCCGCTTTACTCTGGCTCAGAGGTCTCCCGAACCTGTCGAGCAAAGATTGACTATTGCTGACAAGCTACACGATGCATCACTGCTCTATTTCACCAGCCACTGCCTACCTGACAAGTCTCAGGTTCAGGTTCATCGTCCTGTGGCCGGACGTGGCCGGGGCCACACTGTGCTGACCATTCTGCTCGGTCCGGGAAGCAGTAAACAAGCTACTGGGATGTCACCGGCTCTGTCCATGGTCATGCCCCCTCCTGCAACCAAGCCTGCTGTGGCCACCGAACCTCAGCCACCACCACTGGCAATGAACGTTCCACAGGAAATGCAACTGCACTACTCGTACTGTTACTTCCACACACACTTTGGTGAGGTGGCATGGAACTGCAGACCACCCTGCTACTTCCCAAACGCCTGTGCACAACATGACAGGCACCTGCCAGTGCTCCATTCTGTCCAGGAATGACCGGATAATTGCGGACGACTTTACATTAAAGACATTTCATCGGGATACCTTTTGCTAGTGGACACAGGCGCCGATGTTTTGCTGCTGCCTACCTCCTTATCGTTGTCGAACATCTGCCCTCATCATACTACACTGCAGGCCATGAATTCATCTAAACTCCAATGCTCAGATTCAACCTCCCACATCGTCTCACTCTCCACAAACTGCAAACTCGAATGGACTATTTTAGTGTGCAATATTGAGGAACCTATACTAGGCATTGACTTCCTGCAACACCACAAACTTTCACCGGACCTAGTGCAAAGCACTGTTTTTCATCACCCATCCAAGGCTCACTTCCCCTGTGCTCCATCAAGCAAACCCGCCTACCACCAGATCCCCATGGCACCTGAAGATATCGAGAAGACAGCAATCACCACCCCAATCGGGTAATTTCAGTTTCGATTCTTGCCCTTTGGTCTGAAAAACGCAACCCAGACCTGGCAACGCTTTATCAACAAAGTGCTATTCGACCTAAAATTCTGCTTTGCTTATCTTGATGACATTCTTGTGTTCAGCTCCTCTGTCAAGGACAGCATTCGACATGTGCAAACTGTGATGAACACTCTCGCGGCAGCAGGCATCGAGACCAACTAGGACAAATTGCAGCTACATCAACCCACTGTAACTTTTCTTGGTTTTCGGGTCTCTGGCAACGGCATTTCACAACCCCCTGAGAAAGTACAGACAATACTAAACCTACCCAGACCTGCGTCATTCAAAGAACTCTGGTGCTTTCTGAGGACGGTTAATTATTATTGTCGACATCTACCTCAGACTGCGGAGATTCAAGCTCCACCGATGGACACCTTGGCAGGCACCCACACTTCTGGATCTCGGCCTGTTCCATGGACCCCTGCTATGACTGACTCTTTCACCGTCCTCAATAATCTTCTTGCCGAGGCCTGCACCATCGTGCATCCTCATCCCAATGCACAGCTTTTCATCGCCACAGGCGTGAGCGATACTGCCACCGGCGCTGTCCTTAGACAGACTATCAACAGCCAGACTTTGCCTCTGAAGTTCTTCTCGCACAAGCTCACCAATGCACAATGGAAATATTGCGCGGTTGACAGGGAGTTGCTCGCGGTCTACAAAGCGATCAAGCATTTTAAGACTGATGTTGAGGGTCGCCCTTTCTATGTTTTAACGGACCACAAACCCCTGGCTGCAGCCATTATAAACCCGCCAGCGAACCCGCCTCCCTGCCGCTTCAGCTACGTGGACTTTATATCTCAGTTCACCACCGATGTCAGACACATAAAGTGTGCTGATAATATAGTTGCTGATTTCCTTTCACGAGTCCGACACCGTTCATTCGCTGTTAGACCTCTCTGAACTGCCTAACCTCCAACCCACCGACGAGGACACACAAAACCTAATTTCAGAGTCTACCTCTTCATCTGCACCACCTTCCCTGGTATTTCTGGTGAGATCTGGTGCGACGACAGTACGGGCACATTACGCCCCCTCATCCCAACCACACTCCGTCGAGCTGTCTTAAACTCATTGCATAATTTAGCCCATCCTGGTGTTCGTGCATCCGCCCACCTCGTAGTGGAGTGCTTTGTGTGGAGAAATGTCAACAAGGATTGCTAGCAATGGGCACGCTCCTGCACCGCGTGCCAAAGATGCAAAGTACACAAGCACACTTCATCCCCCCCCCCCCCCCCCTCAGCATCTTTTCGATCCCTCCTGGGCGTTTCCAGCACATTCATATTGACATTGTCGGCCCTCTAGCCCCCACTAATGACTCTCGTTATGTTCTCTCGTCTATCGACTGAACAACTCGCTGGGTTGAGGTTGTACCCCTCCCCAATATTATGTGTTGCTCAAGCTTTCGTCGAGTCATGGGTACCGCGTTTCGGATGTCCAGCTATCATCAGAACTGACCAGGGCAGACAATTTGAGTCGGCCCTGTTCAATGAGATTTGTAACATTTGTGGCATCCGGTGCAGCCATACCACAGCATATCACCCGCAAAGTAACAGGCTAGTTGAGCACTGGCACCGCACTTTCAAGGCAGCCCTTCGATGCCACGACTCTCTTTGGACAAAGGCCCTTCTCTTTATGCTACTCGGCATTCATGCGATCTATAAGGAAGACCTCAAAGGCACAACAGCCGAGTTCATATACGGCCAGAACATTGCTCTCCCTGCCGAACTCGTGAGCCCTTCTGCTTCTCTCCCTCAGTCTGACTTACCTTCCTTCATGGACAGCGTCAGACGCCACTTCATCAACCTCCACACCACTCCGCCCGCCAGCCACTCCCGCCCTAAGGTTCATGTCCCAAAATCTCTGGACAATTGCAAGTACGTCATGCTCCGAGATGACACTGTCCGTGCTCCCCTCCAACCTCCTTATACCGGCCCGTACCGAGTTCTCCGGCACTCAGCCAACACCTATGACATCCAGATGAAAGATTCAGCTGTCACAGTCTCTATCAACAGACTTAAGCCTGCACATGTTGAGCCTTCTTCTACCCCCCTTCAGGCCATGACCATGCCACTCACTGTCGTGGCTCACGACGCTCTCACCACTCCCTTCAATCGAGTGACTTCCAGCTCCAATTGTCGAGCTCTCCTCCAACCTCGCCCCCTACCCCAGTCTCATGCACTCTGTCGAGTGATCACATGCTCCCCATGTTGAGCTTACCTACGATCACGCCCTCACTGCCGGGCCCTTCGCCGGACCCTTCAGCCTCTCCCCCGTTGCCTGTCTCGCCCTATTGAGGTTTCTCACGCCGCCCCCCCCCCCCCCCATCTTGAACGTGCCCTCACTCAAGGTGTTTGTGCCTGTTCCCCTGGACATAATCCACGACATCTTTATAATACTCCGCAATTATATACTGTTCATCGTGTGTTTCCCCTCATCCGGTGCTCATGCCACAACCTCCGCCATTCCCTGCCATCTGGTGACATGTGTTCCCCTCTCGCCCAACGTCGACCTGGACATGCTTCGTGTGGTTGCCACGCCCACCGGAGACATCATCGTCGTCGCTCCATTCCTCCTGCAATCCACTGGCCTACCTGTCGCTGCTCGACCAGCACGCGCAGTACGACGGCTGGCGCGCTTCAACGACTTCCAGGTTCGGTGGCCAGTCCTTCCTTCATGACATCTACCCACTCAGCTCCCCAACGACGCTGTCGAGCTGACCATGGTCCAGCTCCCGCAGACCACCCCTGCCGATGCCATAGTCAACCCCGCCTCCCCCCCTGGCCTCTCAAGAGTATTCCGTACTGCGTGGGGGGGGGGGGCTATGTGGCGCCGATGAGGTCGACACCAGTATCAATCTGAGTATCGTCTTTTAACTAAGCTAAACATTACCTTTGTGCAGTCCCGCCATCCAGTTCTTTGTAAGCCTTGCTTGTGTAAAGAGGTGAATAAATGAACTACTGCAAAATGGGAGTGTTGTTTGGTGTAACTGACCCGAACATCCTCCTCAACCCTCTGCAACCTGAAATATCATTGGACATAAATAGTAAGTTCTAAATGTTTATATCACACATACACCAGTCAAACTGATTTCTCAGTCATTTCAACTTCATGAAATGACGTAGTGCTACAGAATTTCTTTAGAAACCAAAGGCTTTGCCAGCTCTGTGACAGTCTTGGTTACAGATTTCTGGACTCCATTACTGGGTGGATGGTTGTACAATTCTTTTTGATAGCTCAGAGATGCACTACACAAAGGAAACAGCTACTCAGGTAGCAGAATACTTGTTGAGAGGACATAAGGGTTCTTTAGGCAAAGCAGCAGTTTGAGGTACTTTGATGAAAACTCACCAGCTGACATGCAGGTAGTGAAATCAGACCATGTTCAGAGTAAAGACACTTCAACTGTCAATATTTTATCAGTAAATTAGCAAAGTATTTGTGACAAATTTCTTGAAATTACTGCCCTCCAGGAAATTTGTCCTGCTCAAATTACCTCAGCGAGTCATGGAATGTGTATCAGAAAGAGAGAATAAACACCATAGGAGGGGGAGTTTTCATTGCAGTTGACAAAAATATTGCCCCTATTGGGTTCCAATTTGAATGTGACTGGACATGTAGTATAGGTGAAAACAAGCTAATTGCTGGATGATTTTACCAGTCACTCGGTTCTTCCATGACAGTTTTTAAGTCATTCAAAGAAAGTCTGTTCACTAGCGCAGAAATATCCACATCATGCATTAGTCAGAGATGACTTTAACCTACCAAGTATAGACTGTAATGTCTATGGATTCACTGCAGGGGTTATGGACAGGCAGTCTTGTGAAGTATTTTTGAACATATTGTCCAAAGACTGTCTAGGGATTAGGAATCAAGATGTCATAATAGTGATGATGGTTACTAAAGTTAAATTGATCAAAAAGGCTGCAAGAGTGTTTTTGCTAGAAAGAGTAGTTATGGAGTTGCTATTATCCAACTTAGACAATGAATGGACACCATTCAGTTCTAATATGATGGACACAGAGGAAGTGTGGGCAAAGTTTAAACAGACTGTATATAGCACTCTGTAGAAGTATGTGCTGAGTAAGTCTATTAAGGATGGAAAAGACCCACCATGGCTTAATAACAAAATTTGGAAAATGATGAGGAAGCAAAAACTGATGAAATTGGGAACAAGCAGAGGAAGCAAAGACGGCTACATTCTCAATTCAAAAACATGCATCTGTTAAAAGGTCGATGTGCAAACCATGCAACTACCACCAACATACCTTAGCAAAAGATCTTGTCAAGAACCTGAGAAAATTCTGGTCACATGTCAAATCATTGAATGGGTTGAGAGCTTCAATCCAGTCACTCATTTGCCAGTTTAATGTGGCAACAGAAGATAGCAAAAAAATTAAGAAATTGTTCATGCATATGAAGGATTGTGCAAACATACTGTCATTTGACAATCAGACAGCCTCCATTTGGAGGACACAGAAATAGGCATCCTTGGTGTAGAGAAGCAACTGAAAGAGTTGAAAACAAATAACTCACCAGAGCCAGATGGAATCCCAGTTTACCAAAAGTACTCTGTGGCATTAGCCTATTACTTAGCTTGTATTTATCGCAAATCTTTCACCTAGTGCAAAGTCCCAAGTGACTGGAAATAAGCACAGGTGATGCTCAAGGATTCTGCAGTAAACCAATGTCAAGGATATTGGTCTGTAATTTTGCGGGTCAGTTCTCTTATGTTTCTGGTATACAGTACCAGTTGGGATATAATTAATTTCCATGAGTCAGATAAGCTTTTATTCACAAATCAGCACAGATTTATAAAGCATTGCTTGTGCTAAACTCAGTTAGCATTTTTGTCACGGTACGTACTATGAAATCATGGATGAAGGGCAAAAGGCAGATTCCATATTCCTAGATTTCTGAAGAGCATTTGACATGGTGCACCACTGCAGTCTGTTAATGAAGGTATGAGCATTGGAATGGGTTTCCAGATATGTGAGTGACTTGAAGACTTCTTAAGTAATAGAACCCAGTACGTTGTCCTTGATGGCGAGTGTCCACCTAAGACAAGGGTATCATCAGGAGTGCCCCAGGAAAGTGTGATAGGACTGCTCTTATTCTCTATATATAAAAATGATCTGATAGACAGGGTGAACAACAATCCACAACTGTTTATCTGATAATACTGCAGTGTACAGAAGGGTGTCAGCAATGAGTGACTGTAGGAGGATGCAAGATGACTTAAACAAAATTTGTAGTTGGTGTGATGAATGGCAGCTAGGTCTAAATGTAGAAAAAATGAGTAGGAAAAACAATCCTGTAATGTTTGAACACAATTTTAGCAATGAGCTATTTGACAGTGACATCAGTTAAATATCAAGCTGCAACACTGCAAAGAGATACGAAATGGAATGAGCATTTAAGGATTGTACTAGTGAAAGTGAAGAGTTAGCTAAGGTTTAGTGAGAGAATTTTAGGAGCATGTCGGTCGTCTGTAAAGGCGGTTGCATATAGAACACTAGTGCAGCCCATTCTTGAGTACTGGTCAAGTGTCTGGGATTGCCACCAGTTTAGATTAAAGGAAGACATCAAAGCAATTCAGAGGCAGGCTGCTAGATTTGCTATGGCTATGTTCATTCAACACACAAGTATTACAGAGATGATTTGTGAACTCAAATGGGAATCCCTGGAGGGAAGGCAATGTTCTTTTTGAGGAACACTATTGAGAAAATTTAGAGAACCAGCATTTGAAGCTGACTACAGAACAGTCCTACTGCCATTAATGTACAGTTCATATAAGGACTACAAAGATAAGATAAGAAAATTAGGGCTCACATGGAGGCATATAGGCAAATGTTTTTGCCTCACTCTATTTGTGAATGGAACAGGAAAGGAAACGACTAGTGGCAGTACAAGGTACCCTCCACCATGCACCATATGGTGGCTTCTGGAGGATGTATTTGGATTTAGACTACCACCACATGCAACATGTAAATGTTGTACTTTAGAGGCCATAATGCTATTACCGACATACACTACTGGCAATTAAAATTGCTACACCACGAAGAAATGAAGATGATAAACGGGTATTCATTGGACAAATATATTATACTAGAACTGACATGTGATTGCATTTTCACGCAATTTGGGTGCATAGATCCTGAGAAATCAGTACCCAGAACCACCACCTCTGGCCGTAATAACGGCCTTGATACGCCTGGGCGTTGAGTCAAACACAGCTTGGGTGGCATGTACAGGTACAGCGCCATTCAGCTTCAACACGATACCATGATTCATCAAGAGTAGTGACTGGCGTATTGTGACGAGCCAGTTGCTCGGCCATCATTGACCAGACGTTTTCAATTGGTGAGAGATCTGGAGAATGTGCTGGCCAGGGCAGCAGTCGAACATTTTCTGTATCCAGAAAGGCCCGTACAGGACCTGCAACATGCGGTCGTGCATTATCCTGCTGAAATGTAGGGTTTCGCAGGGATCGAATAAAGGGTAGAGCCACGGGTCGTAACACATCTGAAATGTAACGTCCACTGTTCAAAGTGCCGTCAATGTGAACAAGAGGTGACTGAGACGTGTAACCAACGGCACCCCATACAATCATGCTGGGTGATACGCCAGTATGGCGATGACGAATACACGCTTCCAATGTGCGTTCACCGCATGTCGCCAAACATGGATGCAAACATCATGATGCTGTAAACAGAACCTGGATTCATTCGAAAAAATGACGTTTTGCCGTTCGTGCACCCAGGTTTGTCATTGAGTACATCATCGCAGGTGCTCCTGTCTGTGATGCAGCGTCAAGGGTAACTGCAGCCATGGTCTCCGAGCTGATAGTCCATGCTGCTGCAAACGTCGTTGAACTGTTCATGCAGATTGTTGTTGTCTTGCAAACGTCCTCATCTATTGACTCAGGGATCGAGATGTGGCTGCACAATCTGTTACAGCCATGCAGATAAGATGCCTGTTATCTCGACTGCTAGTGATACGAGGTCATTGGGATCAAGCACGGCATTCCGTATTACCCTCCTGAACCCACCGATTCCATATTCTGCTAACAGTCATTGGATCTCAACCAATGTGAGCAGCAATGTCGTGATACAATAAACCACAATCGCAATAGGCTAGAATCCAACCTTTATCAAAGTCAGAAATGTGATGGTAGGCATTACTCCTCCTTACAAGAGGCATCACAACAACGTTTCACCAGGCAACACCGGTCAACTGCTGTTTGTGTATGAGAAATCGGTTGGAAACCTTCCTCATGTCAGCACCTTGTAGGTGTCGCCACTGGTGCCAACCTTGTGTGAATGCTCCGAAAAGCTAATCATTTGCATATCAAAGCATCTTCTTCCTGTTGGTTAAATTTCGTGTCTGTAGCATGTCATCTTTGTGGTGTAGCAATCTTAATGGCCAGTAGTGTAGCAGTGTATATGAATGCCACTGTAGCCCGATTCAGTTTGAACCAGTCACCATTATCACATTGACTACAATCAGGCTGCCACTGGCCATAGCAGAGCCTTACACATAATGACACATGCCTGCCAGCAGCCACAGCGAAGGCTTATTCCCCACACCCTGGCCTGGCCTGGTGGTGAAACATCCATCACTACACACACAGTTGTCAACACGTTAAATAACTTACAGTAGTGATTCAGATCCCTTAGCATCAGCACAAGGCATAGCAACTACTGCAGAACTTGGAGGCTTAAGGGGGGAAACCATATTTGGAGGTTCAAAAAATTCAATTTTTTATTGCATAAATCGTTAGCTTAACTATCCAAGAATACACTGTCAAAATTTCGAAGCGAAATTCGCATTTGTTTAGATTTCATGAGCATATAACCGAGTAACATCAGGCAAATCAATAATGGCGACATACTACCATATGATTTCCATGGATGAAAATTCTCGACATGAGTATTGCCCAGAGGGAGAACACAGCTGGTGTGAGTGGCAGAAACGAACAGCCTTTGGAATGGAACATAGACTGTGCACTACTCCATTGCACCCCGACATACAGAAGGAAATCCTTCCAATATATGAAGATTTATCAAGGGATGAATTACTGGAGAGATGTTTAGATGGCCACACACAAAATGAGAATGAAAGTTTTAATTCCACTATTTAGTGATTAGCTCTTAAATACTTGCACTCTGGACTAAAAGTTGCTGAATTGGCATTGTATTTAGCCGCGGGCTTATTCAATGAAGGAAATTTACCCCTTCTGATGGTCACGAACGAGGCAGGAATTGTAGCAGGCACACAAAGCTTCAATTATGCCGAACAAATGGATAACCAGTGCGTGAGCCAACAGAATTGACGTTCATTGAAATCGAAGGAAGGTGGGAGAGCTAGGAAAGCACTGCTGCAAGTGCAAAACAAAGCCTATGAGGAAGAAGAGGGATAACTATATGGTGCTGGAATCACAGATTAATTGGTAAGCATTTTACATTATTGTTAACTTCCTTGAATTTCTAGTTTCCGAGAATTTATTTTTCAAACACTTTTATCTCGAAATGACCTTTTTCACATTTGCATGCAGTCTAACTCAAAAAGTATAGAACTGGTCATTATGAAAATTGATAGTATGGTTCTTTATAAAATTACAAATTATATGAACCAACTTGTGAGATGATATGATTTTAAGGGTATTTTTCTTTGCATAATTAGAGAAAAAAATTGTAAAAATCGAAGTAAATTGTTTCAGCACCAGCAAAATTTTTAATTTTCATTATTTTCACCTGCACCGAGGTTCATATTCTTAGAAAATAAGTTACTAATGTAAAATCAAAACCTTTTCGATTTCAGCTGAAAGTCAGAATGGCTACACTGCACACAACTGGAGAACTATACTGACAACCTTCAGCAGACAGCACAGCATAACTTTTTTTTTATTTTTGGCTGAAATTATTTAAAAAAAATTCACAAAAACTGATCAAAATGTGAATGAAGTGATGTTAAAATTTGATTAAATTCTAATTAATTCTTCCCACCCAAAAAAATCGGTGTGAAACAGCCTCCTAATGTGGTTTCCCCCTTAAGTGTGGTCTAGTTTTTATGAATGCATGACCCAGTCTTGTACCTAATTCTTCTACTTTTTGTCTTTGAGAAGGACAAGGGCATGTGAGGATAAGGCTAGAGATTGCAGGCACTGTAATATTGTGATGGAGCAGGTTGCTGCTTGTGAAAAGCTGGAAGGCATGTTGACCACTATCTACTGGATTCATACAGCCACTGCAAATCATGTTAGTGATGAGGTGACATGACTGTCTCCTTTTGCTGTGGGATCAGAAACCTTGTCACCTACTCTTGCTGCTGATTTGGTCCACAGAGAGCCCCAACATGGCTGTTGGAACATGCTCATATCCGGAGATTTTTCATAAGAAATATTGGATATGGTGAATGGATGAAATGCTAGCTCCATGCTAGTACTGAAGAGCTATGAAGCATTGCTTCCCACCATTAATGACACAGAGTCAGCAGGCCTTGCCTCTCCTGTTTGTGCAGCCGTCTCTCCCCTATCAGTGTCTGGGCACCTACAAAGTGAAAAGAGGGATGCTGTTAATTAAGGAAATTCCAATGATAGCCACGAGATGGCTTCTCTTAGGGAAACAGCATTATGGGAGGGAAATAAACCAAATGCACACTGTGTGCATCTTGGGAGGAATTGCTGCCAAGTGGAAGAAGCTATCCTAGGAGCAAATGAGAGAAGATACAGTGGTCAGCTGCTTATCATATCTCATAAGCAGAGATAACTTCTCGTTACTGGATTCTGAGTCTGGTAAATGTAGTGAAGACAGCTATCCTCACTTGTTATTCACACATATTGGTAATAAGAGTCAATCAAAGATAGCCTAAGTTTGATACAATGGAAACACTGCAAACATTCAGTAGTGGGATGCTATTACACATTTAGCAAATGCAGTATAATTGTGGTTACTTCTGAAAGACAATATATGAGGTCTGTTAGAAATTCCAAAAATTCTGGAACATTTGTAATTTCGCATCAATGGTGGGTTGGTGCGAAATGTTTGTACATGCCTGTGTTTAATGTTTCATTATTGTATATCTGTTAGTTATTGTTCAGTACTGTATTGGGTAGAACACTGCATTGCATAGTTTGCAAATCTGGAGATGGTAGAGTTAGAGGAGCAATGTGCCTGCATTAAATTTTGTATGAAACTCGAGAAAATCTTTACAGAGAGACACCAAATGATGCAGAAAGCCTATGGCGATGAGTGCTGAAGTCGTACTCTGCGTTACAAATGGTTCCTCATTTAGGATGCTCTTTGACATCTACTGACAATGTTCAAGTCAGAAATGTCAATGACATTATGTGTGCCAATCAAAGACTGACTGTCCAAGAGATCCAGGAGCATGTAACATTTCAGTTGGATCATGTCATGAAATCTTAATACAGCATCTTGGAATGCATAAAGTTGCTGTCAAGTTCATCCCACAGTTAACAAGTTAAGACCAGAAAGATCTTCGCCTTGCAATCAGTGGATCACACAAATGAGAATGAGACCTGGTGATGTTTTTTTTATTTCTGAAGCTGAAAAACCACGTTGAAAGGATGAAGACTTGTAGCAATAGATGAGATAAAAGAAAATTTGCACACAGTGCTTCATGCAATCCAGCAAGAGGTGTACCAAGACTGCTTCTGGACGTGGAAATGGCACTGGGAGTGGTGTATCAATTGTGGAGGAGAATGTTTCAAAGGAGATCATTCACAATCACTAAAAGGTAAGCATAGAAAAATTTTGTAGACAGAGGTTCAGAATTTTTTGAACAGGCCTCATAATCCACAGTCAAGATAGCAAGTAAATTAATAAAAGTGGGCAAAGAGCCATCTTGATTTCACTTACAGTTCAAAGAAATTTTGGAAAAATAGGAAAACTACTACACTTCCACTGCAAAAGAGATTACAAGGAAATCGACAGAAAATAACTCTTCTGCATCAATAATAACGGACCATTTGTTAAAGAGTTCATTCTAGTTAAAATCAACCAAGCTACCATGCTGGAGCTCGACATAACCAGTGGCCACAATCTAACCGTGGCCAGTGATGATGGCAGGTTGCAGCATGATCACGTGGCTGATTTGAATGAGAATGAGCCCCTCAGAATGTGCTTGTGACCCTGAAAATAGCAGCAAAGAAAGATGTAATACAAAAGAATTAAGTGTAGCTGTGGAACTGTTATTTTCAAATAAATCAGCTACAGACTTCAACATAAATTTTTTTCAAAATAATGAAGATCATGCCATGTGGCTCTGTCTGGTGTTGAAACTGAAGACACCTAGACCTACAGGATAAATATTAATTATTTATAAATGCATGTATTTATGAGGACATTACCACATCAATGCTCAACTGCCCCACAGACTTGCAAATTAGACACACTTATATTAGCACCCTTGATATTGAAATACAATTAAAGCTATTTTGGGTGAACAAGATTCCAGGACCTGGCAGAATTTCAGTTACATTTGTATCTGTATTTTATTCAACTTATAATATACATATTACAGATCATCTGATCGTATTGTATAGGAGACAAGTCAATTTTTTGATTATGATACACATAGTTATATAATTTCCCAACAATAATTTCACAATCATAGGTTTATGTCAAACACAATAATATTATTAAATTGTTTTTGTCATGATGTGCCAGTACTTAGTGTCTATATTTTCCATACGTTATTTTGTACTTGCAATATTATACACAATTAAATCCATCCTTTCCGAGGCCCGTTCTATTTTTGAAAGCAGAAATCATAATCCACTACTGACTTGCTGGGCCTATCGTAGCTTCACCAGAGCCCCGTTAGCTGTCACTTTTCTGGGTTCCTGTAGGACCTTCACAGCTACCACAGTGGTCCCGGGGCATACACAGTCCCCACTGTACCTCACTCCTACAGGCAATCCCCAACTTCATGCCGTTGCCCGTCTCCTTCAACTTGGGCGAGGGGTTGGACTTGTGGGAGACAAGAGTGTCACAAGTCTGATATGGAGAAAGGATGTACCGCAAATCAGTAAAAAGGTTACATACCAGTCATACTATGTCCCAATCCTGACATATGCATCAGAAACCTGGGTTATGAAAGGAAGAGAGAAAAGCAAAGTACAAGCTAGTGAGGTGAAATTCTTGAGAAACAGTATTGGAGTGACGAAGATAGACAGGTTAAGAAATGAGGGGATCAGAGAGTTAATGAAGGTGGAACCATTACAGGAGGAGATAGAGAAATCAAGGCTGAGATGGTATGGACACATTAAGAGATGGAGGAGAAGAGGATACCCAGGAGGATACATGAGATGAAACTGGAAGGAAAGAGACCAAAAGGAAGACCGAGAGACATATGGCTGAAAGGAGTAGAGGAACGTGTCTAGAAGAAAGGAGAAGACTGGACCAAGGTGAAGACGGAAAGATGGTGGCAAGACAGAATATGATGGAGAGGCCTATGTTCCATACAGACCCGGCCAGAGGCTGGAAAATGTCCAAGATGATGATGATGATGATGATGATGATGATGACGACAATGAATATTATACACAATACTTTATATTAAATAGTTACACTGTTCAAATGATCGTCTCATCGTTTTTAAATTCCTCAACTGAGTAGTAGCATTTTTTTCACCACGAAACAATATAGTTTTCACGTCATTCTCATGTACTTGGGTGTCTGTTGGTAGAGTATAGGCAATGTGTTGGAAGCATGAAACTTTCTTTGTTTTTAGTATTGTACATATGTTTGAAATGGTTTTCTACAGTTAGCTCAGGATTATCTTGTAAAAAGATGGTAATTTCAAATATGTACAGCACAGGATGAGTAACAGTTTTAGGTTCTTGAATAGCGGGCAACAGGATGTTCTTGGAGGGGCAGCACACATTCTTCTAACAATTCCTTTCTGAAGGAGCAGGATTTGTGACATGTGGCTTGAATTCTCCCCAAAAATTAAACCATATCTAATTATGGATTCAAAGTAACTATGGTACATGACTTTCCTTGTGTTTATGTCCACATCCTAAGCATGTCACATCTATGTATTTGGGAGTAATACTAAGAAGCTATACAAAATTGGACAATCACATAAAATCATTATTAGAGAAGGTGACTCAAAAGACATTTATTGGAAGGGTGTCTAAAGGAAATCACATATAAGGTGTTAGTGGCACCCATTCTAGAGGTTTTTTTTTCCAGAGCTTGTAGCACTTATCAGTATATTGGAGTATAGTGTAAAAATCTGAAGAAAAATGATCAAGAACTTTTCTACATTTTCTCCCAACAACATTTCTCTTTTATATAGTATAAATATATCTATATATCCTAAATATTAAAGAAATACATAACCTATGTCTGTCTGAAAGTTTGTTACAGTATTGTTTAAAAATCTGAAGAAAAATGCTCAAGAACTTGAAGTTTTTTGCCAACATTTTTCTCATGATGTAGCAATGCTTAGTACCTAAATTTTTTAAACATTATTTTATACATACAATATTATACACAATACTATGATATTAAATATATACATTGTTCAATACAATGTTTATTACAGTGTTGTGTAAAAATCTTAAGTAAATTGGTCAAGGACATTTTGAGATTTTCTGTAACAACATTAAACTACACCTTGCCCTCATATAGTAAGTATGGATAAATATGTATGTAATACACGAAGAGCAAAAAGGCAAAAAGTCACGAGAACTGTCAAAAACTTCTTGACAGATACACTTCAGAGGTTTATGTGTTTGTCTAATGAACATTCCCACGGACACAGAATATACATTTTTAATATATATAAAATGTAAATATATCATACATAATAGGGACACGTTGTTAGGAAAAATATTGCAAAGTTACTGACTGATTTACTTCAAAATTTTACACATTACTCTAATAAGCATCAGATGCACATAGATGTTTTTTTTTAATATATACCTGACAACGCTTCTCAGTTGCTAAATACATATGGAAATTGGATGTATGTCCTAATCTCTGTCTCCTCACCCCTCTCTTTGTCTGTCTGTCTCCTCCTCCTCCTCCTCCTCCTCCCCCCACATTCTCTGTCCATCACCTCCTCCTCCCTAACTTTGTCATTCTCCTCCTTCCACCTCTCTATTTTCATTTCCTCTCCCCACTCTCTGTAACTTGGAGCCCTGTGTATCAGTGTTGCAAAGGAAACCTTGACTGGAAATTGAAATCGCTTAAAATGAATGGGTAAATCAGTTGGGATCATCTGTATACGGGGTTTGAAGAAGAATTCTCCAGCTGCTGGATTTAGAAGAATAATAGTAGTTTCAATGAGAGCAAAATTAAAATTTAAAACAGTCTTGATCGCAATCTTGTTAAAATATTTTTTTATTCGAGTGAGTGGCGTGTTTTGACAAAGAGTCGTTTACAGACTCTGGAACAATGGGTGGACACTGCTAGATGAGTTCCGTTGACCCTCGACGGAACTGATCTAGCAGTGTCCATCCACCGCTCCAGAGTCTGAAGATGACTCTTTCATAGAGTTGAAACCGGTCACTCACTCCAATAAAAAAAATATTGTAACAAGATTGTGATCAAGACTGTTTTAAATTTAAATTTTAACCACTTTTAAGATCACTGAATATGTTTTCAAAAATTCAATGAGAGCATTTCGCATGGTTTTAACTGGCAAACAGGTAGGAGTAGAAAGTATTGGGTGAGTCAGATTCCATAATAGCATTTTAATCATAAGCAGATAAGCTGTAAGTACATCATTCCTATTTTCTGTTAAAACTGAATGTGAGGAATGAAACAAAACACCACATTGCTGTGTATACAAATTTTGTTTACAATTTTATAATAGGGGAAAGAATATATATAAAGCAGAAAACGAATTCTCTGATTGTTTAAATGTTCTGATATGGCAATTAAAATTGCCTGCAAGACAGAAAACTAAACCACACATTTTCACAGCACAGCTCTTTTTTTCTCGCATTTGGTTTTAACAGACTCCCTTTACAGTGTTGTTTAAAAAAACTGAAGAAATTGCAAAAAGGTGGGAATTTAAGGAGATGGGACCTGGATAAACTGAAAGAACCAGAGGTTGCACAGAGTTTCAGGGACAGCATAAGGGAACAATTGACAGGAATGGGGGAAAGAAATACAGTAGAGGAAGAATGGGTAGCTCTGAGGGATGAAATAGTGAAGGCAGCAGAGGATCAAGTAGGTAAAAAGACGAGGGCTAGTAGAAATCCTTGGGTAACAGAAGAAATATTAAATTTAATTGATGAAAAGAGAAAATATAAAAATGCAGTAAATGAAGCAGGCAAAAAGGAATACAAACGTCTCAAAAATGAGATCAACAGGAAGTGCAAAATGGCTAAGCAGGCATGGCTAGAGGACAAATGTAAGGAAGTAAAGGCTTATCTCACTAGGGGTAAGATAGATACAGCCTACAGGAAAATTAGAGAGACCTTTGGAGAAAAGAGAGCCACTTGTATGAATATCAAGAGCTCAGACGGAAACCCAGTTCTAAGCAAAGAGGGGAAAGCAGAAAGGTAGAAGGAGTACGTAGAGGGTCTATACAAGGGTGATGTACTTGAGGACAATATTATGGAAATGGGAGAGGATGTAGATGAAGATGAAATGGGAGATACAATATTGCGTGAAGAGTTTGACAGAGCACTGAAAGACCTGAGTCGAAACAAGGCCCCGGGAGTAGACAACATTCCATTAGAACTACTGACGGCTTTGGGAGAGCCAGTCCTGACAAAACTCTACCATCTGGTGAGCAAGATGTACGAGACAGGCGAAATACCCTCCGACTACAAGAAGAATATAATAATTCCAATCCCAAAGAAAGCAGGTGTTGACAGATGTGAAAACTACCAAACTATCAGTTTAATAAGTCACAGCTGCAAAATACTAACACGAATTATTTAGAGACGAATGGAAAATTGCCATGTATGGAAGTGAAACGTGGACAATAAATAGTTTGGACAAGAACAGAATAGAAGCTTTCGAAATGTGGTGCTACAGAAGAATGTTGAAGATTAGGTGGGTAGATCATGTAACTAATGAGGAGGTATTGAATAGGATTGGGGAGAAGAGAAGTTTGTGGCACAACTTGACTAGAAGAAGGGATTGGTTGGTAGACATGTCCTGAGGCATCAAGGGATCACAAATTTAGCATTGGAGGGCAGCGTGGAGGGTAAAAATCGTAGAGGGAGACCAAGAGATGAATACACTAAGCAGATTCAGAAGGATGTAGGCTGCAGTAGGTACTGGGAAATGAAGAAGCTTGCACAGGATAGATTAGCATGGAGAGCTGCATCAAACCAGTCTCAGGACTGAAAACCACAACAACAACAATAGCCTACGTCCATCTGAATATACGAGGGGTGGAACTTTAATAGTGGCAACTATTTATTTACACCTCGTACAAAATAGATACATGTTTCAAAGTTTTACTGTCCCTTCAAAGCAGTCACCTGAATTGTGTATTAGCCATTGCCAGCGATGTGGAAGTTGTAGGATACTCTTAGCAGTGCCAGTTGTGTTGACAGTTCGAGCAGCGTGGTCTATTGCCTGACGAATTTTTAGCAGTTCCAAATCGAATACCGTGAAGTGTTTCCTTCAGTTTAGAAATCGAGTTGAACTTACGAGGGCTTAAGTCAGGGGAGTGCAGTAGGTGGTACAGCACTTACCAGTCCCATCATCAAACAAATCAGTAACAGCTTGCAATGTACGTGCTTGAGCATTGTCCTGAAAAATGATGGTCAGGTCTTGCAGAAAGTGTCATCACTTCTGTCTCTAAGTTGGTCGTAGGTTGTGTTCCAAAAATGAACAACATAGAGACAGAAGTGATGACACTTTCTGCAGGACCTGACCATCATTTTGCAGGACAATGCTCAAGCATGTACAGTGCAAGCTGTTACTGATTTATTTGACTGATGGTGCTGCTAAGCGCTATACCACCTACTGCACTCCCCTGACTGAAGCCCTCATGAGTTCATCTTGATTTCTAAACTGAAGGAAACACTTCACAGCATTTGCTTCAGAACTGCTACAAATTCGTCAGGCAATAGACCACGCCGCTTGAACTGTCAACAAACTGGCACTGCTAAGAGTATCCTGCGACTCCCACATCTCTGGCAACAGGTTATACACAATGCTGCTGACTGCTTTGAAGGCCAGTAAAACTTTGAAACACGTATCCGTTTTGTACGAGCTGTAAATAAATAGTTGCCACTATTAAAGATGAACAACATAGAGACAGAAGTGATGACACTTTCTGCAGGACCTGACCATCATTTTGCAGGACAATGCTCAAGCATGTACAGTGCAAGCTGTTACTGATTTATTTGAAATATTTATTTGGAAATAAATGAAAGGTGCAGAAAAGCAGGGCAGTTCTACAAATGCATTAGGGGGCTTATTTGGAGCAAGGAGGTGCCACAGAAATCCAAGGGAATTATATACCGAACCTACTTTGTCCCCATATTGGCATACGGAAGTGAGACATGGGTAATGCACAAAAGCGACAAAAGTAGAATACAGGCTAGCGAAATGAAGTTCCAAAGGAGCAGGTTGGGTGTAACAAGACGAGACAGATTGCGAAATGTGTATGTGAGGGAAAGACTAAAGGAGGAACCAGTACAGGACAGGATAGAAAAATCAAGACTGCAGTGGTATGGACACATGAAGAGAATGGATGAGGGAAGAATTCCAAAGAGGATGTTTGATCTGCAACTGGAGGGGAAGAGGCCCAGAGGAAGACCAAGAGATAGATGGGTGAAGGGAGTGAAGGAATGTGTGACGAGAAGAGGAGAGAACTGGACGAAGGTGGAAGAGGGGGAATGGTGGAAAGACAGAACACGATGGAGAGGCTTGTGTTCCCGACAGACCCAGCCAGTGGCGGGAAACTGTCCAAGATGATGATGATGATTAAAGATCCAACTCTCGTATATTAGAATATTGTGCAAATGTCTGATGTAAATCAGTAAAGCACTTTTTGCTAACAACGTTTCTCCACATACCTCCTAATATTCTGTCTGATGCCTTTTTGCCTGGTATAGTGTAGCAACTTGACATGGTCTCAACAAGTTGATGGACATTCCCTGCCGAAATATTGAGCCATTATGCCTCTACAGCCATCCATAATTACCAATCTGTTGCTGGTGCAGGATTTTGTTCACAAAATGACCTCTCAATTATGTACCATAAATGTTCGATGGGATTAATGTCAGGCAATCTGGATGGCCAATTAACACTTGAAATATCAGTAATGTTCTTCAAACAACAACTGTGGACTGTGACATGGCGCATTGTCATCCATAAAAATTCATAGTATTGCTTGTCTGTTAGCACTGACAACTCTACGTAAATGTCGCTGCTCTTGGTCATTAAGTGAACGCCATTGGCCACTGCATAGTCCATTGTGAGAGGTAAAGCCTCAACACACTTTCAGCACTGTGGATCTTGGAATACCAAATTCCCTAACAATTTCCACTATGGAATGTCCCATGTGTAAAGCTCAAACTACCATTCCGCATTCAAAATCTGTTAATTCCAGTCGTCTGGTCATAACGAAAATGGAAATCTTTCCACATGATTGATTTAAGTACAAATGACAGCACCACCAATGCACTGCCCTTTTACACCTTGTTTATACGATACTACCACCATCTGTATATGTGCATACCACTATCCAATTTTATACATATAACATGTAGCCTACGTCCATCCGAACGTTTGTCAGAACACTGAGTAAAAGTTTGAAGTAAATCAGTCAAGAACTTTGATATTTTCAGTAACAACATTGAACTACAACTTGTTTATGTAGTACTATAGATAATAAATATTGGGGAAATTTTAGCAAAGATCTCTACCTCAAATTTTTACATGATACTCTAGCATACATTCAGATGAACAAGGGCTCAATACTTTCTTAAACGCCAATGTACAGGTTCCCTGTTTAGACAGACAGAGAAAGACAATGCTGTGCTGCTTTGCTGTTAAAATGTGGAGTTTTGTTTTCTTTCTCACAGTTAACTTTAAATACAGTAGTGGAGCACTTAAATCATTAAACACATTGTTTCTCCAATATATATATTCTCATTATATTTAAAACTGTATACACAACAATGCCCATTTTGTTTTCTCCCTAACAGTCTGTTTTCAAAGAAAACAGGAAAGTTGTATTTCTGGTTTACTGGCTTATGATTAGAATACTATTACAAAATCTGAATTTGCAATGATGATGAACAAAGCTCAAGGTCGGGAGGAGTGGCAAGACAGACAGGGATAGAGGAAATGGAGATATGAGGGGGAGGAGACGGACAGAGAGAGAGAGAGAGAGAGAGAGAGAGAGAGAGAGAGAGAGGATGAGGTTAGGACATATATCCAATTCCCATACATGTTTAGCAACTGCAAAGCATTGCCAGGTTCACAAGTTGCTTTATAAATGCTTCCCAAACACTTAGTTTAAATTTCACAAATTAATATAATCTATGGTTTGGCACACCACCATACAGCACATCATTAGTTCCAACTACCAAACATGAAGTAGTAAAGGTGATTAAAAGCCTAAAATTCTTCTTCTAATCTGTAGTTTTACAAATTGCAAAGCACTTGGCTCAAGTTGTGAATTTATCACTCACTGAGGGAGTGTTCCCTTAAAGATTAGAAACACCAAAAGTGGTACCTTCATTAAGGATGGAAATAGGCATGACATTGAAAATTATCAACCTATTTCAGTCCTCTTGGCATTCTCTGAAGTAACTGAGAGATTAATGGAACAATGAATTGATGAGTACTTAAGACAACCCAACCTGCCAAATAATAATCAGCATGGCTTTGGAATAGGCAGAAGTACAGAAATGGTAATAAATGATTACACTGGCAGATCATACATTGTGGAGCTCACATCAGCTCGTGTATCATAAAATCAGATTAGTATCAGCCAGGAAGGTCAACATAGGTGTACTACACGATAGTGTGTTAGGCCCCTATCTGTTCCTTATTTATGTAAATCACACGTACACCTAACGAACTGCAGCCAAGCTCATCTTTGCAGATGACAGTGTAATAGCGAGATATTGTGAGGACACACTGACCCTTAATATCAAGAAAACAGACTATGTACAACTTTGAAAGATGAATAAAAATCAATATCTCTATCTGGCACTGGGCACAAATGAGTGAGTTAGAAAGAGTACACTCCACAAAGCTGTTAGGAATGTGTGTTGATCAACATTTAAACTGGAAAGACCATGTAACCCAACAGTCAGAGATTCAGTTCTACACATATTGCTCTGAGAATTATTTCTAGAGTTTTCTCCTCAGATTTTGGTTCTTTCCAATCCCTTGTAGGTTATGGAATAGTTTTCTGGGGTAAAATGAAATTTTTATGAACACCCAAAGGCTATTCGAATCTCATCACACAGCTCTACTACCGTCAACTGCCAGCCGCTACTTACAAAATTGTCTTTGCTTAATGTACCCTCCTTTTACATATACAAATGTATATTCAAAATAAGAGCAAGACTGATCTGCAAATCAATTCCGATTACCACAGTTATAATACATGCAACTGTGGGTCCCTCATATAGATCAAGTTAGAACAATGTGTACCCAATAGACTAGTGAGACACTTAGGTGTTATTCCATGTAAGTACTGCCAACATACATAATGATGGAAATGGAAACAGATTTTAGAGCAGAGTTAAAAATCTTTTCTTGTTGAGAAGTGTTCCAACACAACTGAATACATTAGTTTACAGGGCTCCTACACTCATTTAATGTCTAGTTCTTTTGATTGTTACCTTATGTATCATCTTTGCTGCATGTGTGTTTGCAAAAGTGTGTTTCTGCTGTTTGGTTCCCATTTCTTCAATTTCAGATGCAGTGCAATACACCACCTCTGAGAAGGGATATGGAGCTGCGTAGCTGTGATGGATAGTATTGGCAGGTTGTGTGTGTTTTACTTTTTAGCAGTATCATGATGTGTTTGTGTTTTTATTTTTTCACAAGGTGTTTTATATCTAAGTTTCATGATTCAGCAACAGCATTGATTTCTTATACATGCTGCAATTTAGACTGTATTTGTGATCACTTCCAATAGTGTACCAAACAAGGTCGCTGTGCCAATGTTAATGTACTGGACTCCCATCATTCGGGAAAACTGGTGTTTATTCCCTTTATGGCCAACCTGACTTGGGTTTTTCCATGGTAGTTCCTTCGATAAGGCCATGGCCAACTTCCTGCCCTGTCCACAGTTACTGATATACTTTGTCAGTGGCTTTTTTTTATATATATATTATTTCTGTGATGCAGCTGACATGTCTGATACTATTGTACTAAATGGTCTCCCAATTATCAACACTATTATATTGTGGTTGATACACACTTGCTTTCCTCTGGATGGAAATCTAGCTAGTTATAAGGGTATGTGCAGTTTATAGGGATATCAGAACCACTGGAACCTTGCTTCTTACATACAAAAAAACATACAATTTCATATACTAAACATATACCATCAGCAGAAGTGGGCTTATTTTGAATTTAACACTTACCGTGCAGAAATGCTTGCCCTTAAAGTACAACAAAAAATATGAACTACGCATAAAGAAATTTTCAAGTCTGTTTTTAAAGACAAAAAGCTTTATTGGACAAGTGAAATATTCCTCACTTTACAAGATAAATGACAAAAATTATATAATTTTAATCTACAGCAGCATCATTTTCCTTGCTTCCTTTAAATAAATACCAATACTTACACACTAAACATGCAAAATGTAAACACGTCCTCACCAACATTACACTGCAATTCTTTAATGTGTTTTTTAACAAACCCATTGGAGGAAATTACTGACTCTTGTATGAGATGCTGAGACAGATTTCTATGCATAGCTTTTAACCCCTTACAACATTCATCCATAATAATCTAGCATTCAGATTTGTGTCAAGAATTAAAAATACAAAACTTGTGCTCTAAGTCCATTTTACACATTTCTGTGAGTGTACTCTTAACAGTATGAATTATATGAAGACTACTGTTTTGACAGTGTGGAACAGGTCACTGCTGTATATAATTTGCAATGCAAACATACAAAAGCTATGTAAAAAGAGGCAAATAAACAGCACTTACAAACATTCTTGGGAATGAAGAAAAGCACCACAAATGGAAACTTAGCCTATTATTATTATTTTGAGTGTATGACCTCAGTACATTGAGGCAAATACTCTCACTTAAAAAATGACATTGACCAATGTACAAAAACTAATCCCTCCAACAACTCGCTGCGAAAAAACCTCAAACATTTTGTAAATAAGTTCGATGTGGATAGAAAACACACACAAAAAATCCTCAAAAGAGTCAGAACCGTTAGATGCTAGAAATTTGAGAAAACATGTCTCGCATAGAACAGCCCTGAGCCCTTTAATGGAAACAGATGGAAAATTTTTCCATTTTCAGTACAGACTGTTCTAAACAAGGCAATGGGAGGCATACTAGGCAGCACATCTACATTTTACCAGTCTAAGATTTTTTTTTTGATGTGCAAATGCTCAGTAATTGTGAATGAGAATTGCTGACATGAAGTATACCTGTAAAATTTCAGTCTCATCACGAAACAAAAGTCCACTTTCACTTAAGTCCTACTACATGAGAGCATTTAATATGTCATGGAGGCATTTTTGTGTGGTATGACAAGTACCAGATGTCATTAATATATAGTTATGTTTATCAGCATAGTATGTACAAATTAAAGATCTGCAAAGGCATATTTGAAATGGAATACTGAAGGATAGCAACTACATATACATAAGACATTTTCAGAACAGCGTACTTCAACGAATGTCAGTATGAAATACTTTACATACACCAGGCATACTGTTTTAAGGAAACCAAGTTACCATCTCGTAAATATTTTTTTCATTAACATTATGTATTTCAGCCTTGGGTCACAAAATGACACTGCTGATTTTGACTTTTAGCAAATCACTGTAAGTGAAGTGAACAAATTACTATGTAACTCTTCGAAGGACAACTGAAACGCCACTCCTGGTCCATTTAATTGTACTTTGATATTACACGACACGTTCTTATCATTTAAAGATATGCTACAAAGCTGAAACCAATAATGGCAATGTGTGTCGCCTACGGTTAAAAGCTATAGTAAAATACTTCAACCGCTCTTCAAGTTCTCTATTTCAGTACTGACAACAGCCAATTAAACACACAACTGTGTTTTACCGGAAAGCATAAAACTGTGTGTCTGTTATTGGTCACTCCATTAAGTAAATCAAGTTACAAAATTTTGGGGCTGACCAAATAAACCACCTTGAATGTAATGAATGTTCTTTGGAACAACGTACACCACTAGTTTCCATAATACTGTAGCATTGTATACAACATGAGAACTAATCCAACAAAGTATGTTGATCTTCAAGAAGTGTGTGTGTGTGTGTGTGTGTGTGTGAGAGAGAGAGAGAGAGAGGGGGGGGGGGGGGCAGGGGCGGGCAGCACTGCTTAAATCTTGTGAACACAAGTAATGAAAGTTCACAAGGTAACAAACATTTATTCAATTTAGTGTTAATGGCTGACACTTCTGCTGCACCGAATACCTAAGTATTGTTTTTCATTTTAAGACTTAATGAGAGCTGTTGAAATCTAAGAATTTTGTATCAATTGAATTACATATGCAAGCAAAATATGTAAGTCCATGTTATGTAAAATAACTTTCACACAATTGTAGACAATCTGACCTATTAGGGTACGCATTACAGCACTTAGCACGTTTCTACAAACAATTTGCGAGAAAGATGAAAATTATAGATTTACATATTAATTTGCTTCATATGTATGCTTCTCACATCATAACTGTTTATATTGATGTGTAGACTGCAAAACAACAAGTTGACATTCAACTCTGTCATGATTCAAGCAAATATGGAGAAACTGATAAATGATTCTGCAATGAACATGTTATCAAAGACAGATTTATGAGAAGAATGTTCTAGGAATCAACAATCTTGCCAGCAATCTCAAACGAACAGTCTGTAACTGTTACATAAATGTCACCTCCCACTAACACTTAGTTGTACTAAGATGAGGAAAAATGATTTGATTTAATTATTTCAATCCCATTAAATAAAAATATTGCATTAGGGACTCATTTATTATTAAATTGTTTCCAGTCATACTATCACAAGTATAATTATTTTTAATACATGTACTGTCTCCACCATCACTAAAAATTTGTTCCACATCCTCCCTACCTTCCTTCCCATTACAAACCCTTAATGCCAACTACATACATACTATTTCATCGACACTGGTAATAACATTTGGATTGGTACGGGTACAAAGTTTCTGTAAGTTATTGGAATCGTTAAGAGTGTAATTTCTGACTGTGTAAGGCTGAAAACAAATTTAACAAACTTTATACTGGTGATTATTTCCAATTACGATACACAATGCCCCTCTGTAAAGTGAAGTAAGTACCCACAATCCATTATGCAATATACAGAAAGTAATTGTCTTCTGTTTTGACCCTATCCAGTTAATGCATTAGCACATTACTTTCATTTTGTTAGATACATAATACTGTGACTAAGTAAAAAATTAAAAACTTGTTCAAAACTTTATTTCAGTTGTCGAGTACATATTATTCACAAGACTTAGATTATAATTCATTCATATCAGAACTTGTGCTTGGAACACAAATACATGACTGGAATCCATATGATATAGGTAAAGGAAATTTTACTATGTTCACCAACTGCAACATACTGCACCACACAAGAGTCCACACTTCAAAGTCACAACTGTGCTATGATAGAGATAGATAGAGATTCAGAGAGAGAGAGAGAGAGAGAGAGAGAGAGAGAGAGAGAGAGAGAGAGAGAGAGAGAGAGAGAGAGAGATTGGGTAAGTTCAGATGGCAACCTGACCACCAGAATATACTGTTCTCAGCAAAAGGCTGAAGAACTTTTAAATGCTTTCATGGCTCAAATTTAATGCAGGATATGGTCCACTTATTTCAATGTCATTTTTGTATTCAAGTGTCATACTACTAAACAACCCGACACCAAAGGATAATGAAACCTGAAATTAAAGTAAACACATAATCCTAAACTACGATTTTTGGGCAGTTACATTGTTGTGCAATAAATGTGCACATCCCTGAGCATGTGCTGCAGTGTTTACTTTGAATTCAAGTAGGATTAAATATACTGTCACACCGACCCACATTGTATTGTTAAAAAGCGTAGTAAACCAAAAATTTTGTATATGGTTATGAAAATATCTATGTTCAAAGACAACAATTAAATGAGCTTTGCATTAACTATCACAGTTATGGAAGCAAAATACTTTCCACAAAACACATCACAGATGCAAAGAAATTTGTTGCAGTTCATTGAAAATTAATCACTTCAGATTATAAGCTTCTATTCCTGTAATGAGATACCATGTAATTATTGTAATATAGAAAAATTTTAGTACAAGTTTGTGAGACAGAAGAAGGATGCAAAAGATTTAATATGCTGTAGTATCTTTGCTTCAAAAATTAGGGTTACAACAAGGAAGATTTCTGTCAAACAATTTGGCAATTCACCTTGTCATTTATTTCCTGACAAGCTGATTACCGACTAAAGATTTCACAAAATATTTAACACTACTACTAATCAAAAGAATGAGAACTTAATTAGCAATGTACTGGATATGCTATCCAGAAATTTGAAGAGGCGACTGTTACAATACCCAGCCAACTCACTGCTCAAAATTTTAACACTAACTATATTGGGTTTTAAAGATTTATGAATTTCATAATGCAAAAGTCACATTATGCAATTAAACTACAGTGAATCCAGACACATCCTTCACAACATTACACAGTCATTAAGACAAAGTCCACTGGGACAGTTACAGTATGCTAAGCGTATGACATATGGGAACAGCAACTTTTAGAACTTTTTGTATTTCATAACTCTTGACTGCACACAAGACAATCAGAATTCGTTTATTTCTGCAGTGTAACCTGAGTGCCTTAAACAACACTGGTGTTACAATAACCTGAATATTCATTGTGCAAATTTTAGAACAATATTCTATTAAGACAGACAATTTGAGGAACCACACTATCAAACTGACAGGCAATATCTGTTGCATGCCCACAGCTTGTTTAAATAGTGTTAAAATTTAAGGTAGAAATTGCACCTCGAAAATATAGTAAAACTTTAGAATCTATATCTTATGTAAATGAAACCCTTATTTGGTGTTTTGAATGTTTCATGTCATCACACAAAGGAAGGTATACAAGTTGCATTTAAGTTGTATGTAACTTCATGGCCTCAACAGATGTTACCTTCATACAATACCAACTTCTGAAATGACAGCTGCATGCACTGTAAGGGATGCTCATACACACTCCCACCTAAATTTACTTAAATAATTTTGTGCAAACATCCAGTTAAACACTGGTCATGTTTTTTGTGCTGATACAACTATAAACTGAGTTACCATTACAAGTTCTCTGATGTAATCATGGGCAAATTAACAAAAAATATCAGAAAATATAAATTAAACTGCATGAAATTTAAAAAAATCTTACAGACATCTGGAACTCTCATGTGATCATTTCTGTCATTTTAAGTGTCACATAATGCTAATAATATTAGCAGTGCAGACAATCTATTAACTAATTCAGTAAATATCTCCTGCATACACCAACTAACATGCAAAACCAAGGTGAAGCAGAAGAAGAAGAAGAAGAAGAAGAAGAAGAAGAAGAAGAAGAAGAAGGAGAGAGAGAGAGAGAGAGAGAGAGAGATGCTTCGCAAGGTAATGACTGCAGTTTTATTACTTAGGTTTGTACATGCTTTCAATAATAAAATTCCAGTGAATTACACAGTAGATGTTACAAGCAGAAAGCAAATTAAACCATAGCATTCCTTCAAGCAGTACAGTTCATACACAAGTTGCCTAACAGTAATTATTACGCTTTAACATTATTTCCAAAGCACAACTTAGTGCTTTGACTTGACTCTGGTACTACAGTGTGCAGCATGCTTTTGTCATTTTGCACTTGCTGGCACGGAAACTTCATTATAAAGCAATCAAATTAGCTGTGACATGATTAAATTTATGTTCAGAAATATATTTAGCGCTCTTCTACATGTTGCCATGTTAGTAGGCTAAGCGTATTTTATCTTGCTATCACCATGAGGTTAACATTTGTAAATGCAGCTCATCATAGCTTCCATGACTGATTCAAACATACGTATTTCACTAATGTGACTCTGTACTGACTATGACCTACCATTCATTAAAGGTATTTCCATATTCAATATTATATTTACAAATTATCATGAAGCACCAAACTGGCAGTACTTTTGTCGTCTTGTTACAATGAAAATTTAGAATATTTAATATTGCTAAGTACAGGAAGATAAAGAGCAAACCTCTGACATGTAATGAACATGACAAGCAGAGGACATAAACTATGAGAACCAGTGACATTTATTCACTGACAGTGGTATTAAATAGCTATCTATACAAAGGATTTCCTCTAAATATTGGAACAGATGATTTACAGTTCAAAACCATCCCTAGCTTGAAGATACAACATCCAATACATTTACAATCAATACTGAAATGAGGTACCACTAATTACACAGATAAATATTTTTTGAAGAAATTTTTGTGGGACATACTATGTTGAAAGAAAGTTCACACCTATCAAATGTGAAATGAACCACATGAAATTAAATTTGCAACAGCAAGCAATATTTTAAGTGTTGCTAATTGTGCAGCTCACATAATTAATGCCCTTCTGATAAAGAGTAGAAAATTTTTTGAAATCTGGTTTGCAAAATAAACCATATTTTTAATTTATACACATCTTACTGACAGACACATTCTACAATAGAAGCCGAACATTTACACACATGCTCTCCATAACACCAAAAATGGTCTGGAGCTACCTGCGGACTACATTAACCACAGTACAAACAAATGAACTAAACACGACAAGAGTTCACTACATGCACCTTTGGATATACAACAGATGTACCAAAAAATATACTACTGCAGTAATGCATACGATCATAGTGACCTTGACTTTATGATGTAGTGTCAAAAATTGTCAGACATTTATAAACTGGCAGCACATACCAAAAGCCTCATGATGTATGTTGGGGCTGAGAGGGTGGGAGGGGATGGGGCAGTCGCAAAGATTTTTTACTAACTGTTTACAAGCTTACAAGCACTTCCATATACAGGAAGAGCATGATTTTCAGAAAATACAAGTCATTTCCAGTGACACAAATTATACTTTTACATTTATGCCACCCATATAGTATCCTAATTTAGCCTAAAGAATTATTCATATCAAATCCTGATTTTAAATATCTTTACATTGCCACAAAGCTTTGAAAATTCACAAGCTGCTTCTGCCTAACAGTAAATAAAATGCAACCTATTATTCTAAGCATAAGGGATACAAAAATTATGACAACACTGATAGCATCACCTGCCTAATGTGGAAAAGCAGTCTATATAATGTTAGTACATACAACTACATGAAACACTGAATGCCACTTCGGCACACACTGTGAACACACACTGACAGGGGAGGAAAGCTTCAGTGAGAAAACTAACATTTACATTTGGAAATACATTCTTTCTTCAAAATTCTCTTTGGTATTCATTCAATGCAGTTGTCGATCCAAGCTCTCATACAAAGCTGCAACCAGAACGTATTAACAGATTTACCTTTATTCTATACTCTATTTCAGTTAAATAATAATAATAATAATAATAATAATAATAATAATAACAGCGGTAGTAGTAAATTCAAATACAAGTGTACACAGTTGTCATGCATACATTTAACACGCCTAACCAAAGAAATCTCCCAACACTGGAGTCCCTCAGAATATTAATACACTTAAATGAGATTATTTGAAAGTAACATTCACAAAACACAGAGAAGTTATTTAAATATGTGCAACTTGCAAGATGCAGTACAATGGTCACTTTACATTGGTATAACTTAAGTTTAACATCCTATAAACAGTGTGCGCTCCTTTCCACACACACACACACACACACACACACACACACACACACACACACACACACACACACACACACACACAGATATACATACACACAAACAAACAACAAAATGCATTATTTCTTGCTTCTAGCACTACAAATCAAAAGCTGGTTTCCTTCCTACATGATTCTGTTCTTTTTATAACTGTCCTCTTTCTCCATGCAATTAATTTAAAAATGAATTACATGCCAATAACACATTAGAATGATTTCTCAATTTCTGCAGTGCAGCTTTAATTCCAAATTCGTAGAAAACTGTCCCATGACCCTGTTGCCACTGCCATTCCATCTTCTGTTACTCCTAGACAGCTAACTCTGTTGTCATGGCCAGCAAGGATACCTATAAAATAATTTTACCATAAATTACATCAGTTAATTTTAGAAGTAGACAATCATTTTTACACTCTGCATAATTAGTAACTCCTGTCCACTTCATTTTAATGGTCTTTATATGTACACAACAGACAGACTGTTTGAAACACTGGCTAACAATTCTACACTGCATGCACATAATATCTGAATATCTTTATTTTAGTTACCGCACAGCACAAGTATTAACAGAAAATATATCCAAGTGTCACGTAATGGAACTTAGCATAAATTACTATGGATTTTCAGTGCCCTACACCATAAATAATAATTTGAGGTCTTCAATTTCATCACTTTTCACTGATGGCTACTGATAGCTGACACACTACGCACTATTCACTTGACCAATGTACGTAACTTCCACGATTTGCCTTTCAGTTTTTATTAGTGCAACAGTTTCCAGAATTGCATTTAGTATTTTTTTTTTTTGATAGAGGCAAAATTTCCATTGCAAAACATCTAGATTGCAAAAGATTTAGATTATACTTAAGTGGTTTCTCTTGACAATTGGAACATACAAAGAAGGCTGAGTATCTACATTTCATTTCACTGTGAGCATAGCAAATTCAATTAACATACATTAATTTTAAAAGTAGTTATGAATGAGTGTACAAAACTGGGGAAAGTCTATCAGTTATGGTACATTAATGATACTTCTAAAGGTAACAACTGTCAATCAGAAAGGAGGAAAATTTAAATCAAGAAAAGCCTTTTCAGTACATCATGTATGATGTTAGGGGGAAACGAGTGTTTAACAACTGACACGATTCATGCTGACAAAACGTGAATGTTAAGCAGGAACATGGATACCAGGAACACATTTTGAATTAATAATTTGAAATTACAGTTATGGTTAATTTTCTCTGTGCAGATGAAAAACACACAACAAATGCATGCAAATGAATCTTATGTCAACAGTGTGAAGAAAGAACTTTGAATACCAGTATGGCCTAATGATAAGCTGGAAGTGAAAAATGAAGTGAAATGTGTTCTAATTGAGGATGTGAACTAAACTAATGCCAACTGTGTTGTTGCAATCAATATGGAAGTGTAGCAGAATAATTAATTTGTATGAAGTGCAAATACATAAATGTTGAAATTCTGGGCATTGACAAACAGAAGTGCAAATGTGTTTATAGATAACTGATACTACTCCCTGTTGCAAGAAATGTGGAATATACACAAAGCTGCCCACCAGCTGTACTTTTGACAGTTTTCAGAATTTATCTGGGGATTTAATCTTTTCAGAGCTACCAATATGTAAACACGTCTTATTTGGTAATCAGTAGTTCATACGAATAAATTCGTTACTATCATAAAACTGTTTTTACAATCCTGGAGCTGACTATGGGAAAAAAATTGCAGCTCTTCAGAAGTCCGAAGTTCTTGGGACATAAGGCTTAACGGAAGTGCTTTTACAGTACCTACTACAGCCTAATAACAGTGAGCCATTTTTGTTACCTACAGACTTTTCTTTCAATGTGCTTACAAAAACTAAGGCACAGTTCATAATTTTATAGAACAATTTTGGTGCACTGCACCTATTTATAGAAAATTCCATTTTCTACATCAAATAATTTGTGCAACGAAACACTTAATGTAGTAGTTGTAATGTCTTCTCTTATGGTTATACAAAACTTAACAAAAGCTACTGGAATTTTTAACAAATAAATCCACAAGAACAAAGCATAAGGTAGCATCACAGTCCGATTACAGTTACTCAATAGTTGACATCGGTCACTTGCAGCTACGGAGCTGCCCCATCCACTGCCAGATACTGCTCAGTTATAGACAACCCAGAAACAAGGTAGGTCACTTAACAAATGCTGTTAATGTTTAACGTGGAGCAAAGTTGAGACCGGCCATGCCAGGTATGATGGAAATCTGAGAGACATGGTTGAAAACTGATGGTAAGTGATCAATGCCTGAACTGTGGCAGACAATGGGTTTTGTAGCCCTGAACTGAAACCCTTGCCACACATCCCAGGGATCTGTGAACAATAATCTGCAGCCAAACTAAAATCACGATCCCTTCCTCGACAGCATATAAGGCTAACCTCTACGAGCCAACTCTAGACCAAAATGTCAGTTTCACCGTTAAAAGCAAACTAATTTCTCTATGTCATTCGTTACCTGAAACTATCCTCACAATAGCTACACGAACTGCCATGTTACCGGACGATGGCGAGTCATGCATGCAGATTACAGGCGACATACAGATTCGAAACGAAATATGCATGATAGGAAGGAAAAAAAACCAGCAGATAGGAAAGTCAATATGATGATGAAAACAACACTGCAAAGTATTAGAAATAAAAAATATGTAGAAACCACTTAATTGATAAGCATAATGAACTCCTTTGATTAGATTAAAAACTAATAAATTTCACTGCAGTTGACCGGATTTGAACCTAAGACCTTCTACCCATCAGTTTACTATGCTAACCACTAAATTACGCTATTACTCTGCAGATATTTCTTGTATTTCCGACTCTTATGACAGTCCCCAAGAAAGAATGCTGGACAAGGAAACCAACTAATTGTTGTGGCAGCTTGACAACAGTGAATGGTTTGGACATCATGATGCATGCTCTGACTGGAGGGAATCAGCTCCAGTGCGTGAAGGTCAACTATCATTTAACTTTAATCAGATTATAGCAAATAAACCGAAAAGAATAGTTGCTACTCACCATATAATAAAGATGCTGACTCACAGATAGATGCAACAAAAAACTGAGAAATTTTCTAATGCATTACTACACTCAGTGTCCATCGTCCTTTCTCTTCTTTCCTGTGTCTCCTGTTGCCTTACGAAGCGCACTTTCTAATAGTATTTTTGTAGCACCTATCTGCAACTCAGCATCTCTGTCATATTGTCATTTGAAACTAATGAGTGGAGCCGTGGAAACTGGAAATTGGGTGCTGAGTGGAGAAATCTGAATTTTTGTTACATCTTTCTGTTTGAGTTCAATAGGCATGTGACAGCAGCAGAGGCAGCCAGAAACATTTGCACCATGTAGGGGAATTGGTACCATTGCACAGAGCATTGCAAGAAAATGGTTCTCTCGCTTTAAGGACAACTATTTTCACATTAGATACTCTCCACATCCAGGAAAGAACTTTGGGGTTTGATAATCACTTAAACGCATTAATCCACGACGATCCACATCAGTGTCCTCGAGAGCTGGCAAATGGTATGAACTGATAATTCCAGCATCATGCGACACTTGCATACATGGGGAAGTTGTATGGGCACCACATGCTCTAAACTATAATCACAAAAATCAGTGAGTGGCCACGTGTGCACCTCTGCTGGCTCATCATCAATTGGCTTGTGAATGACACCAATCTCCCACCCTGTATACTTACTGGCGACTAGAAATGGTGTCTCTATGCTATCATAAGGGAAAGGAAGGAATGGTTGTCCCAAATAAAGCAGCACATCCCAGTACAAAGACCTGCACCCATCCACAGAAGATAACATGACGCATCTGGTGGAACAGTGATAGTGTGGTGCACTGCAAATTGCTCCCCACAAGATGTAACTACCACTGCTGACATTTACTGTATATAACAGTCATTTTGGAGATGCACTCCAAGAACAATGACCAAGATGACTGCATGAAGTGACGCTACTCTACGGTAACTCCCACCTGTATTCTGCTAAACTGACAAAAACACTATACAGGAGTTTAGCTGGGAAGTCATTCTGCACTCACCTTATCTGATTTCGTGCTCTCAGATTTTCACATTTTCCACTAACAATTTTCAAACAACTTCCTTCCCAGATAAAAATGCATCCCAAACACAGCTTGTCAAACCACATGATTTCTACAGTTGCAAACTAAAAGCTATCCCAGCATTGGCTGACTGTTGTAAATAGCCAAGGAGAATATATTATTGGCAACTATAGCCTATGTTATGTGTATCTGTTGCATTTATTAAACTTACGGGGAGTCACTATGAACCTATGCACCAACCCAATATATTTTACCAGTCAAAATTGTGCTGTTGGTTTTTCCTACGTTTTGCTGAAACACTAATATATGAAATAATTTATTAGAATAACACTTCGCACCATGTTATTTGCCTCTACAACCACACTGTTCTTTCTATACTGCTGCTAACCATTTCTCCCCCATACTGCCAATTACTTGCATCTGCAAGAACTACAAAAGCATTTTAGATATTGTAGTAACAGAATTATCCCACTTAATTTTGTTAAATTATTTTCTATTGCAGGTACAGAGTATGTACATTTGGTGAATGCCATTATACAAGCTATGAAAACACTGGCTTAAGTTTATGGAAGTAAATTCTTTTCAAATTTTACAGCAACCAATACCACAACAGAATATACTCCACAAGGCAAAACTTTTCTCTCAATATCAAATCTTCAATGATTTCTTACCTGCACGTTCCGTTTTCATTGAGTCCCAAACATTACAATTGAAGTCATCGTAACCAGCCAACAGTAAGCGACCAGACTTTGAAAATGCAACAGATGTAATCCCACAAATAATATTATCATGAGAATACATTGCTAATTCTTGATCTGCTCGAATGTCGAATAGACGGCATGTCGCATCATCACTGCCTGTTGCAAAGGCATAGCCATTTGGAAAGAACTGCAAAAAATAAAATATAAAAATTAAATCAAGCCTTGAGAAAAACTTACTATTACGCTCTTTGAATTTTTTGAAGTGCACGTATGCCTTGAGCCCTGTTTTGCTAAATGCGAGAGGCATACAACTACACATTAAGTTGCGTTCACTGGAGTGCTGCTATATCTGTACAATTTCTATAATTATCCATAATGAAATATTTAGGAAATAACAGACTTCACGAATAGGGTGGATAGCTCCAAATTTCAAGTATAAAAAACTGACAAAAATTTTGACTGCAAAGAAAAATGTTTCTCACCTTCTCGAAGCTTTGTTCAGAATCTCTGTTTGAATGGTTATTAGTTTGGGGAACAAATTAACAATGTCTTCTAGTATAATTTTCCAGAGTAATTATTCTAGCAGAAAGTTTTGATCACATAAAAGTGAGAAGTGAGAGTTGTATGTGATGTACACCCACAGTCTTCTTGTAGAGACTACTACACAGAGAGATTTATTTTAATTGCACCCTCACAATGCACACATTCATTAATGACATTAATAATAAATAATTATTGTGATTTTGATAAAAATTGTGTTCACAGCTAAAACACTGGAAGAAAACATATTAGTTACTTATTACTAAATCTGTTAGGGGAACATAAAATAATTCAGAATGCAGCTACAAAAGCCTTTTAGCAATTTCCCAATACTATGAAATGTCTGACAAATACAATGTGAATTTTCAAATTGATTTTCAGTTAATTCTTCTGGCCACCTTTGATTCCACAGACATGTTTAGTGAAAAATTAGTTGCAGGTATACTATACTACAAAAACATTTTAACTTTATTATCAAATCCGTTTTCCACTTTTAACGTGAGCAGTGACATTGCTATTAAGTTTACACCACTGAGATATTTAGAGCCAACTGTACAAACATCACTACCTGGAGATCAATTTTCACCTCAGTTCAGAAAGTCTGCTTTGACACTTAACTCTGAACCACTGAATGAGGTTCAGTATTGGTCTACATCAGAAAGAAACACATTTGGCACCACCACTAAAATCAGCTACTTACACGATTATCATGCTTCGACCACAGATATTAATCATACAACACTATCTTTACCACTGAATGTATCTTGTCTAGTACAAGAAAAGTAAGCAGAAAACTGCACAGTCTTTTAACTTCTCCCCAGCCAAAGAATGTTTATTGCTGGATCTCTTATTGGGTCAGTATAGAGACACAACAGAGGGCAAAAACCTGATTAAGTTACAATGATCAATGAAGGGTAGGTGTGGAAAGAGGATGCTGTTACGTAATTCACAGAACATAGGGACAAATCTTGACTGGACAAGTTTTAAAATGTTTTGCAACAATATCAAGAAATGCACAAAGAAAGCATTCACGCATGCCAACATATAATTTCAGCACACAATTATTAAATTTCATCTTCATGTAATTAGAAGTGCTAAGTAACCTATAGCAAAATTGTGTCAATTTTTTGAAGCTGAAATGCTGGAGGTGGTAATTTTGTGAGGCCTACTGTTATGGTAAGGGGGCGAAAGCTAATTTCAGCACTGAAGCTAGACTATTTCCATTTCCAGCCCCTTACAATGATGCAGATTTTCATCTCTAAGTTACGCATGTTTGTTTGTATGTATTTTAAAATCATCTGATGAATGTTGTGAAATAAATTTGCCATGTAAAAGGCAGTCTACAATATTATTCATTATGTTCCTATTCATTTCTTGTTCTGATATACATTCACACAACACTGAAGGCTGCAGATGATTCACAGCAACAGTAAACGAGGAGAAGACTAACTTCAAACGAAAATATTGTTCTACTCTAAGACACTAACAGGAGAGGATGTTTAAATTGAGCTGATAAGAATAATAGTTTAAGTTAAACTCTGCAGCAGAACACTGCATGTTTTTAACTGAAAAATCTAATTCTACGCAGATATGCAACCTGCAGGTCAGGATTCTGTTACAGAACCTACAGTGTCAGAATAAAATCCTGAAAACAAAAATGCAGAAAACTTTCTCTATGTGAAATGCCAATTTTTACACAAGAAGTAGAGTTCCTTGAAGTTAAGCATAAAATGAAAGTACAGCGCTTGTTCGTGGAACGTGAAATAATGGTAATACTAAGAGTAGATAAAAGAAACCAAAATAAATGAAAAGAGAATCATGTTTTCAAAAAATTTATTCCAATTTTGTAACCATTTTTACGTAAACACATTGACTGTAAATTCTGCCCTCATTGCACCACAACTCCAGTTACTGTAATTTATTGTTGTTAATGGAATGTCTTTGTAGACCCTTCTCCAAACAAAAGCAGTGTCGTCTGTTTTAGGCTCCTTATATAATGCAGTGACAGCTATATCATACTGTGCCTTACAACTTAGTTTTACTGAGTCGTGAACTTTAACAACTAGACATTCTGGACATTAGTAAAGATTTACAGAGATGAAAAGTGGTATGTGGAAGAAAATAACTTCCAAGAACAAACCTGGCATCAAATCTGAGATCCTATCTACTATTCCAGGACAACCACTGAGCTGATAGTTACCAACTAACACATGTGCTTTGATTTGATCAATAAATTACATCACACATTAAAAGGGAGGGAGGGGTCAACAAAAGTGCATCATCATGTGACAAGGATGGGTGGGGGTGGGGGGGGGGGGGGGTGGGGGAGTTGTAAGCTTTGTGATATTCCAAGTATGAAGTTTTGTTTTGCATTATGCCTTAAAAACATTACCAATTCTATCATCATCATTTACTAAGGTTTAAATCTGTCTGTGTACTTGCAAAAGGATGGGTGATATGGGAAAATTCCAGTTAGATTACATCATGGTCAGACAGAGATTCCAAAATCAGATTCTGGCTTGTAAGGCATACCCAGGAGCACCATAAACTCAGATCCCAATATAGTAGCAATGAAGAGTAGGCTGAAGTTTGAGACATTAGTCAGAGTCAATATGCAAATAAGTATGATACAGAAGTGCTAAGGAATGGCAAGATACTGTTGAAGTTCTCTAAGGCTATCGATACAGCAATAAGGAATGGTTCAGTAGGCAATACAGTTGAAGAGGAATTGACACTTCTAAAAAGGGCCATCACAAAAGCTGGGAAGGAAAACATAGGTACAAAGAATGTAACTATGAAGAAACCATGGGAACAGAAGAAATACTTGATAGATGAAAAGAGGAAGTACAAAAATGTTCCAGGAAACTCAGGTATAGAGAAATACAAGTTGCTGAGGAATGAAATAAATAAGAAGTGCAGGGAAGCTAAGATGAAATGGCTGCAGCAAAAATGTGAAGACATCAAAAAAGAAATGATTGCTGGAAGGACAGACTCAGCAAACAGGAAAGTCAAAACCACCTTTGGTTACATTAAAAGCAAGGGTGATAACATTAAGAGTGCAACAGGAATTCCCCAGTAAATGCAGAGGAGAGAGCATATAGGTGGAAAGAATACATTGAAAGCCACTATGAGGGTGAAGATTTGTCTGATGTGATAGAAGAACAGACAGGAGCCAATTTAAAAGAGATGGGGGATCCAGTATTAGAATCAGAATTTAGGAGAGCTTTGGAGGACTTAAGGTCAAATAAGGCAGAAGGGATAGATAACATTCCGTTAGAATTTCTGAAATCATTGGGGGAAGTGGCAACAAAGACTATTCATGTTGATGTGTAGGATGTACGAGTCCGGCAACATTCCATCTGACTTTACGAGAAGAGTCATCCACACAATTCCGAAGATGGTAAGAGCTCACAAGTGCGAGAATTACCACACAGTCAGCATAACAGCTCATGCATCCAAGTTGCTTACAAGAATAATATACAGAAGAATGAAAAAGAAAATTGAGGATGCGCTAGATGACGATCAGTTTGGCTTTAGGAAAGGTAAAGGCACCAGAGAGGCAATTCTGACATTGTGGTTAATAAAGGAAGCAAGACTAAAGAAAAATCAAGAGACGTTCATAGTATTTGTTGACCTGGAGAAACTGTTCGACAATATAAAATGGTGCAAGGTGTTTGAAATTCTGCAAAAAGTAGGTGTAAGATATAGGGAGAGACGGGTCATATACAATGTGTATGACAGCCAAGAGGGAATAATCAGAGTGGACGACCAAGAATGAAGTGCTCATATTAAAAAGGGTGTAAGAAAAGGATGTAGCCTTTTGCCCCTACTGTTCAATCTGTACACCAAGGAAGCAATGATGGAAATAAAAGAAAGGTTCAGGAGTGGAATTAAAATTCAAGGTGAAAGGTCAATGAGACAATTCACCGATGACATTGCTATCCCGAGTGAAAGTGAAGAAGAATTACATGATCTGCTGAACAGAATGAACAGTCTAAGGAGTACAGAGAATGGATTGAGGGTAAATCGAAGAAAGACAAAGGTAATGAGAAGTATTAGAAATAAGGACAGTGAGAAACTTATCAGGATTGATGACCACGAAGTAGATGAAGTTAAGGCATTCTGCTACCTAGGCAGTAAAATAATCAATGATGGATGGAGCAAGGAAGACATCAAAATCAGTCTAGCAATGGCAAAAAGGGCATTCCTGGCCAAGGGAAGTCCACTAATATCAAATAACGGCCTTAATTCGAGGAAGAAATTTCTGAGAATGTATGTCTGGAGTACAGCATTGTATGGCAGTGAAACATGGACTGTGGGAAAGCAAGAATAAAAGAGAATGGTGGTGCTACAGACAAATATTGAAAATTAGGTGGACTGATAAAGTAAGGAATGAGGAGGTACTGCGCAGAATCGAAGGGGAACGGAATGTGTGGAAACACTGATAAGGAGAAGGGACAGGATGGTAGGAAATCTGTTAAGACATGGAGCAAAGACTTCCACGGTACTACAGTGTGTAAACTTTTAGATGGCAGACCTCTCCCTAGTCCTGGATCAGTAGAAGTCTGTAAACGTCGGGAGGCTTCAGTAGGCACGCAGTTTCGACTGCTGCCAACATTACGTAGCTTACTGTGTTGTACAAGGTAGCCATTGTCGTCTGCTTCGTTATTGTTTTGCGCTGTACTGTTCTGCGAGTTTTTATTGTGCAGTTGTGCTAAACATTATCAAAATGAGTGAAGAGGCAGTTGCTGGCCCACCTCAGAAGTCGCCAACAACCCCTACTAGTAGGCCAACGGTTAGAAGGAAACCGGTATTACGTAGCAATGCTCGCAAAATTATATTTCGTGTTATTGAATGCTGCGAAAGGGAAAGGGCGCAGAAAAAATTGCTTCACCCCATTTACAAATCTTCAGTGAGAGCTGCTACATACACAGGACAAAGCATGCATAGCATTCGAAGATTCAAACAGTTTTCCAAGAATCATCCTGGTGTATCACCACAAATGCCTGGCAAGAAAAGGCGAGTTTCCATTTCAAATATTTTGTTCGCGATCACTTTGAAGGAGCCCCTTTTTCGTCCAAATTACCTTATATTTCATTTTTCCTTGCTACCGTATTGCTTTGTATGGAAACACCACTGGTTACTGTGTTATTTCGAAACACATTCATATTACAGTACATTTCCAAATTTAAAAAAATACATGCAGTGCAGAAGGCATTTTCTTATAAATCTTTCTCTCTCTTTTAACTTAGGAAAACAAGTGGAGAAATCGAAGTAATGATCTATGATTTCAACCAGCGCGTCATTCGCGACACGATAGTGGAATTTTATTCAGTGCGGAAGATTGTGCCGAGCCTGCGAACACTGCTTCCAGTTTTGTACGACAAAATAGACTGGAAGTGGAGTATTGTCTCACTGAGAAAAGTACTTTTGTCTATGGGATTCATATGACGTAAGGTGGAAAACAAGAGGAATGTGTTCTTAGACCGACCAGACATTGTGCACTGGCAATCTCGTTTCATGGTTTGTGAGCGCATAGTAAAAGCGAGTTTTACATCCAAGCCTTTCGTGTAAGCATGACGCGCAATTTGTAGTGCCAGCACTGCGACCGGTAGGCGTGCCTTGTCCCCCAACGGCTCCTCTTCCCTCCCCTCGCCAGTCAATGCTTGCTTTCTCTCTCCCCACACTCCCCTCAACTCCGCCGTCTTACAGTTAACACACTGTAGAGGGCAAAAACCGTACAGAACGACAGTGATTGGAATACATCCAGCAAATAATGTAAGACTTAGGTTGCAAGTACTACTCTGAGATGAAGAGGTTAGCACAGGAGAGGAATTCGTGGCGGGCCGCATCAAACCAGTCTGAAGACTGACAACATAAAAAAATCACTTTTTGACAAGGCACCCATGAAATGTGATTCTTGTTCATGCTGACTGCACCTATGATGTCACACGTCAGACTTTCATATGAACTGCCACTGCTCTGATTTCATTTCTGTCGAACTGTTTATACCATTCCATCAAAATTCTACTTTTGCTGAGTAATGGACATGCTTCTTTGGTTCTACTTTTTTGTGATTGTGACTGATTTATCTAATAAATTTAAAATGAGTAGAAAATGATTTCAGTTTTCTTTAGCGCAAACTATATGAAGTTTGCAGTGAAGTTTATGCTGACAAAAATAAAATCTACAAGACAAAGTCAATACCTTGTAGAGATGTTTGAAAAAGTGACAATGTTGAAGGTGAAGTGGTTCCCAAAATCAAAGAATTGCAAATAAAACTGAAGAAAGAAAGGACACTTTTTTTTAATTTCCGAGTCGTCAAAACTGCCGAACAACTATTGCCCGTGGGTGTAAAAGCAAGAGAGTTTTATATTTAACATTTTGTTCTGCACCACAAAAAATATGTTGTGTGTTATGTGGCAAATTGAAAAACAGAATAAGCCCATCAATTATGTTCAGTAATTGTTCACTACTTATAAAGCAAAATCAGCCACCGCATCTTTCTGCATGCTGGACGCAATCTCTGAAGGTACAAGGTCGTGTGCAAGATGCCCATACTCAACATTTTACATGTTTACGTTTGACTGCTGGAAGGAACCAACCAGGACATACCAGGAGAGACTGAAGATATAGGTAACAGGAAGCCTGTTACCTCGAACAGTACCAAAATCAACTCCCTTGTCAGAACGGAATAAAATTGTAGGACTAGAATCTGAGCTCAATAGCTTGCTTTTAGAATGCAATTCTGGCATGGCGGCAACAGATGAAGCAACAAAAGAATAACAGCATTCAATAAAGCTTTTCAACAGGAAAGAAACGTACCTAAGAGAAAGATCAGCACAGCCAAACGACAGACTAAAGTTTTAGTTCTAAAAACAAATTCTACGAATTTGTACAAGTAATTCCAACTTAGCAGCAACTCTTAAAATTTGAAATACTGTTTGTCAGCCTAGAGTAGAAGAGAATAAATCTGGTTTACTTTAAGTCCCAAAAGAAATGGCTCTGAGCACTATGGGACTTAACATCTATGGTCATCAGTCCCCTAGAACTTAGAACTACTTAAATCTAACTAACCTAAGGACATCACACAACACCCAGTCATCACGAGGCAGAGAAAATCCCTGACCCCACCGGGAATCGAACCCGGGCGTGGGAAACGAGAACGCTATTGCCACACCACAAGCTGCTAAGTCCCAAAAGAGATTGCAGTTTTTGGTGGTGCAGCTGATGACCGATTCTGCACTGAGGTTAAAAGGTGCTGCAAAACACTACGATTTACAAGCCAAAGCATGTAAAGAAGGCTTCCTCCTCTGATGAAACAACATGGGGGGGAGGGGGGGGGGGGGAAGTGGTAACTGTTCCAGTTAAACTGTACAAATGACACTTTGCTTCATGTAATGCATAAAGATGACAAATTCTTTACAGCTACTACAAGAAACCTTGAACCTTTAGCTTCAGTTTTGGGCCAAGGTCAAGTATTATTTTTATCTTTGGATGACAAAGCAGATGTGCCATTAGCTATTACAACAGTAAATGCTCAAGAGCCAATATTAAGGCACCTTGACTACTGTATAAAATTACCTGACTATAACTTTGCGGTCATTGAAAAATAAACTTTTTCCCTCAGTTTATGCAGTTATCTTAATAAAGGAAAGATGGACACACATTGGGCTTACATTTGTACAGATTTGTAGTGGAAAACATTCTTCCTCTAATGAACTCAATGTTTGCTTCCACTTGTGATAATGGTCCCAACAAAAATATATGAGTTACAGTTTCAGCTGTGCAACATAAAATATTTTAACTTTGATGCAATATACACTGCTACAAATGCTCCAGGAAGAAGTGCATTGAACACAGCAGAGTGACAAATGGTGTCTCTTAGTTGAGAACTTATCGGTGTTCTGTGCCAACAGATACCAGACACTATATTATACAGGCTAGGACATTGACAAATGATTGTACGTAGTATGCAAATCACCCATGTGAATCACAATATTTTTCACAATTTATAAAATGTGAGGTTATGTGTTGCAGTCTGACAAACTAGCTTGTGGCAGTTATTGAGATATGGGGTTTTTTCTGCCACCTGTTTGTATTAAACATACTTCAGACATGTATGTGTCCTGTAGGAAATGATGACCCCAATGGTAAATTTACTCCATTGTTACTATGTATCACATCTGAAGCAAGTTCTGTACCAACACATGCAAGAGCCAACAAGAGGTATTGCTCAGATTCATCCTCAAAAAATTGCAGGTAGACATGGCAGGGGAGTTCTTTATTTGATGAACGATCACAATGCTGTATTGTTGGATGAAAATGATGTGAATACCTATAATGTTCCCAACATTAACCAAATCGAGAACACAGTTAACTGCTATGCCAACAGTAAGTAATATAAAGAAATGGGATCAAAGTTCTTGGACACAAAATGATTAAATTTTGTATGTTATGTTTTACGAATTTTCTAAAACTTTTGATATATTCTTGATTTTATGACAAATGATTTTATACAGAAATGCACAATTCCGGAAGTGTTTAAATTTAATTATTTCTAAATTTAAAACTGCAAAATGTTTCTTCATACAAGGGGGTGGGTGGGGCAATCACGTGGCCACCTGAAACAAGGAGACGGCCCCTCCAAAAATCATGATATTTATGCGAGGTAATTTATGGATGGCACCATACTACTAGTTTTGTTTCTAACAGCTTAATAGAAATTGAATATTTACTGATAGTCTAGCCAGGAAAACATTGTTGTAAGATGCGTTCAATCATTACTGGCTGTGGTAGAACGCGTTGTACATCGTCTTTCATTGCAAATTTTTCTGGTTTCCCATTCTCACCCAGCCACTGAGTGCCTAGATCTTAAATTAATGATAATTGTGAACCGTCACCTAGAATTGTTATGAATTCAGTTGTTATCTGCACTCATTAGTTACACAGCTGATAATCAAAGTCCAAGCTTCAGTAATGTGAATGTGGTGTATTCATGCATTTACTTAATGTATTTTGTGTTTGTAACTCCTTTTAACTCTTACTTGCACAAAAAATGGTGTTGTTTTGTAATGTCACTAGGTTGAGAACTGGCTACTGCAGCTGAACTTTACTTGACCCACTAAATTTCGCATCAAAAGAACTGGTACCCTTGTCTAATATGGTCTACAGCACACAAAAGTGCCGCAACAAGATGTGGGATGGACTAGACTAATGTCTGAAGTAGTGCTGGAGGGAACTGACACCATGAATCCTATAGGGCTGTCCATAAATCCGTAAGAATGTACAAATGTGTGTGAAATCTTATGGGACTGCTAAGGTAATCTGTAAGAGCACAGTGGGGTGGATATCTCTTCTGAGCAGCATGTTGCAAGGCATCCCAGATATGCTCAATGATGTTCATTTCTAAGGAGTTTGGCAAGCAGCAGAAATGTTTAAGGTAAGATGAGAGTTTCTGGAGCCACTCTGTAGAAATGTGTGGGGTGTCCCATTGTCCTGCTGGAGTTGCCCAAGTCCATCAAAATGCACAATGGACAAGAATGGATGCAGGCGATCAGACAGAATGCTTATGTATGTGTCCCCAGTCAGAGCCATATCTAGATATATCAAGGGTCCCATATAACTAACTGCACACACCCCACACCATTACAGAGCCTCCACCAATTTGCACAGTCCCCTACTGACATGCAGGGTCCATGGATTCATGAGGTTGTCTCCATACCTCTACACATCCAGCTGATTGATATAATTTGAAACGAGACTCTTCTCACCAGACAACATGTCCCTAGTCATCAATTGTCCAATGTTCGTGTTGACACACCCAGGCGAGGTGTAAAGCTTTGTGTCTTGCAAACATCAAGGGTATAAGAGTGGGCCTTCGGCTCCAAAAGCCCATATCAATGATGTTTCGTTGAATGGTTCGCACACTGACACTTGCTGATGACCCAGCACTGAAATCAGCAGCAATTTGCAGAAGGGTTGCACTTTGTCACGTTGAACGATTCTCGTTACTTATCGTTGGTCCCATTCTTGCAGGATCTTTTTCCAGCTGCAGCGATGTCAGAGATTTGATGTTTTACCACATTCCTGATATGCTGTTTCATTTTCCAGCTTGTTCACTTACAACGGCCTATGCAATGATCCTTTTCATATTAATTCAAATTGTTGCACCCCTGTTATTTATGTGAGTTGACTGATTCCAACTGCAATGCACTAACACAGTCATAGGTAGTATGTTTGCCATTCTGTTATATACAGTTTAACATTCTTGAGCGTTTAACATAAGCTGCCAATCAACACCACTTTTAAAGCTTATGAAACCAAACTAAATGTATGTGCAGCATTTTTTTTTCTTTCTTTTTCGAGCACTTCACTACAGGTAACTGCATCATCTAATGCACCCCAATCTTCTGATGACAATACAGATTCTCACTATCAGCCCAGTAGACACAGTTCTGAAAAAGGGGTTGGGTTGATAACAGTGGAGTAACTTTAGTTTTCAGGTACATTTATGTATTATCCTTAGCATGAAAACCAAAGTTCTAGACCCTTCCCCCTTGTGAATTATTTGCCATCTCAAAAAAAGTGCTAAGAAATGCTACTTTTTCCAGTTTTTGATCAGTACATCGCTTACAGAGCATTTTTGGTAAAAATATGTGCTTACCAATTTTGAAGTGCGTTAAGTTTCCTGCAAGTTTCATATATAACGTGTTGGAAAATTCTGAACCGCTACTGAGACTTTTTTTTAGTTCAATGTTGTGCAAAATGCATAACAGCTAATTTTGTAAAGGATTTAATTTCCTCCAAGAGTCATACAAAATGTTTGTAATTACTCCCTATACAAACCAATAATGTTGCGTAACAATTTTAGTGAAAGTGGACTTTAAAATGAATATACCATCCTCAGTAAAAATAGTATTCCTGAATGTAATATCTTTAAGTAATTATTCATGCAATATATAGACTTAGTTCATGAGATTCGTGTAATTTCTACGGAATACATTCTCAAAGGAACAAAATCCACATTTTACTCTACCTTCACGCCATTACCAAGTGAAACAAAAATGGGAAAGAGCAAAGCTGATGATGTAGATGGTGGCTACCTCCTACACAGAGTTCAATGGTATCCGAGCGAACATTTTTCTACTATTTTTGAAAGTCTTGCAACTATGTACAGTGACATGATCAAAATACTGTGGTAGTCTTCGATGGGTATGCCACAGAACAAAATAAAAGGGATACTGAAACAGCTCATTGTTCAAGGCTACAATCTTCTGCAAAATTTCTCTTTGACAGTACCATGTTTCCACAGATGCCAAAGGATAAATTGTTTAAAAAAATTCCCCACTTCATCTCACTGCTTTAGAAGGAATTTCTGCAAGCACAAATGGTCACCAAGCAGGCAGAAGATACAGATCTATGGTTAGGAGTCTGTGTACAGTGCTGCTCATCTGTGGATGATGTTGCCGTTTTCTTTTCCTCCAGCAGTGTTGCAAACCACTGCCCTGAGGTACCCCATTCTCCTGCTAAAAATGATCCAACAGCATATTACCACCTTGGGACCTAAAACAGGATGTCAACAGCAAGGACTGTATGAAGATAGAAATAAGCAGTGGAAGTAAGTTGATAGAGGAGCAGGAACGTAACCCTTCAGGTGCAGTTACAATGTGCAAAGAAAGGAACTAGATAGGTTTGGGAGGGAAAAGGGTGGTGGGGAATGGGAACTGGCAGTTGACAAGAAGGCAGCTAGGAAGAGGAGGTATCTAGACAGTTATGCTTTTCGTATATTCAATGGATTTGACCAACTGTCAGAGTTGAGTGGAGAGGATCCTCGTGTAGCTGTAGATGTACGGACATGCAGCAGTCCTCAGCAGTTAGGAGGCATATGTCAGTTGTAAAGTCTAACAGAAAGAAGAGAGCTCTGATGCTAGGTAGTCCGCACGGTAGGGGTGTGGGCCAGCAGTTGCTGGAAGTGTTGGGAGTGAGTACCAGGTCACCAGCACTGTGAAGCCTAGTGCAGGGTTGGCTCAAGTGACTGACAGCATAGGGGAGTTATGTAGGAATTTTACAGAGGAGGATCAGGTAGTGATAGTGGGTGGAGCAGGGAACAGTCTTGATTGGGACGGGGAATATGATGTAAGTGGTGACCTAGTAAAGATAGCTACTCAAATTGGTGGCACTAATGTGCATTTCGTGCAACTGTTTCAGCATCATGATCGGCCTCATCTTAATGCGATGTTAGGCACGTTAAGATAGGGCTGGAGAGGGCGCTGAGGGCTGGGGTTACATCTCAGTGGTGCCAGTTGGGTCTATCAGTAGATTGGAATTCACTAGGCATGGCCTGCACCTCTAAGTATGGGAAGGGGAGGCTGGCAAAGCTTATAGGTGACCGTGTAGTGGGTGGTGGTATCACTCATGGAAAAATTCCTGTAGTAGGCATTAGAGCTGCACCTGTTTTAGATTGTAGTCAGCTGATAGGTATACCAGCTTAAAGGAAGTCCCTCTAACTAAGGGCTCCCCTTCAGAGGATGTTATGTTTCCAAGTAGGGAAGGAATTAGTATATTTCATCAAAATATAAGAGGTATTATTTAACAATTCAGAGGCTTCCTTTACCAGGATACAGATTAGCTGGTTGTTTTTCAAGTTGGGGTGGGGGAGTGGCTATATATGTAAGAAACAGTATTCCATTTGAGTCCATAGACTTACCACAGCACTGCACTGAACAGATATTTGAATGTGGTGCAGGGGCAGTTGAATTTAGTGTAACTAAACTTCTAATTGTTGTTGTTTATAGGTCCCCTAACTCTGCCTACAGAGCATTTCTGGTGAAGCTAGAGAGGGTTCTTGATTCACTTTGTAGGAAGTACCAGAAATTAGTTGTATGTGGTGACCACAATATTAATTTTGTATATGATGGTGCAAGATGAAGGATGTTGGTATATCTCAAATTCAAATGATCTGATGCAGACAGTGTTTTTCCAACTAAAGTGGAGGGGAACAGTAGCACAGCCATAGACAATATTTTTATTCATTCTTCATTACTAGATGGGCATTCTGTTAGTAAAAGGGTTAATGGCCTTTCAGGCCATGATGCACAAATTTTAACACTGAAAAGGCTTTAGTACTCAAACAAATGTCATATTTAATTACAAACTATGTAGGAAAGTTAATCCAACAGCAATAGAGAGTTTTTTAAACATTGTCAAGGAACAAGAGTGGCAGGATGTTTATAGTGCCGATGACATAGTTGACAAATATAATGCTTTCCATAACACATTTCTAATGCTCTTTGAGAGTTTATTTCCATTAGAGCATTCTAAACAGGGCACTAGCAGTAATAGGCAGCCTGGGTAGCTGACTAGTGGGGTAAGGAGATCACGTAGAACGAAGTGGGAGTTCTATCAAAATGTTAGAAGTAGTCACAATCAAGCTAGAGTAGCCCATTACAAACAGTATTGTAATATGCTTAAAAATGTTATTAGGAAGGCAAAGAGTATGTGGTATGCAAATAGAATCGCTAATTCACAGGATAAAATTAAAACCATATTGTCAGTTGTGAAGGAAGTGTCTAGTCAGCAGCACAAGATTGATGATATAAAGTCAGTTCATAGTAAAAATGTTTCTGTTGCTGATAAATCAGATGAATATACAGTATTTAACAGTCATTTTCTGAGCTTTGCTGGTGAATTAAATAAAAATTTACTTTCTACTGGGAATCCTATTACTTACTTGGCAAATGCCTTTCTGAGATTGATGCCTGAAATACTCCTCTGTGATACAGATAAGGGGGATATTGTGTCAATAATTAAATCACTGAAGACTAAGGACTCTCATGGTTATGATGGAGTGTCCAGCAGAATATTAAAGTACTGTGCTGCACATGTTAGCCCTGAATTTAGCCATATTTGTAATTTTTCCTTTACAAATGGTCAGTTTCCTTAACAATTAAAGTACCCAGTAGTAAAGCCACTTTTTAAAAAGGGAGAAAGGGATAATGTGGATAATTTCAGACATATTTCTATGCCATCAGTGTTTGCGTAAGTTATTGAAAAGGCTGTGTATGCAAGGATAATTGATCATTTTATATCCACAGTTTGCTATCAAATATACAGTTCGGCTTTAGAAGTCATTTCACAACTGATAATGCTATATTCTCTTTTCTCTGTGAGGTACTGGATAAGGTAAACAAAATATTTCGGAAGCTAGGTATATTTTTTGATTTAACTAAGGCATTTGATTGTGTGTATCACAAAATATTGCTCCAGAAGTCTTACCATTACAGAATATATTGAGTAGCTCACAACTGGTTCACCTCTTACTTTTGCAACACACAGCGAAAGGTCATTATTCACAATGTTGAGAATGGCTGTCATGTGGGGGTCTGAGTGGGGTACGGTCAAATGGGTGGTGCCCCAGCGATCAGTGTTGGGGCCACTCCTGTTCCTTATTTATATAAATATGCCCTCTAGTATTACATGTAACTCTAAGATACTTCTGTTTGCTGATGACACTAGCTTGGTGGTAAAGGAGGTTGTGTGCAACACTGGCTCAGTTTCAAATGGTGTAGTTCATGACCCAAGTTCGTGGCTTGTAGAAAATAAACTAACGCTAAATCACAGTTAAGTCTCAGTTTTTACAGTTCCTAACACACAATTCAACAAAATCTAACGTTTTTATTTCACAGAATGGGCATATGATTACTAAAACTGAACAGTTCAAATTTCTAGGTGTTCAGATAGATAGTAAGCTGTCGTGGAAAGCCCACGTTCAGGATCTTGTTCGAAGACTTAATCCTGCCATTTTTACTATTCGAACAGTACTTTGCTTATTTTCATTCATTCATGTCATATGGTATTATACTTTGGGGTAACTCTTCCCATTCTAAAAGGATATTTTTGGCTCAATTTTTGGGCAATATGTGGTGTAAGTCGCGAACCTCTTGTCGACCCCTGTTCACGAGTCTGGGTATTTTGACATAGACCTCTCAATATATCTATATCTACATCTACATCCATACTCCGCAAGGCACCTGACAGTGTGTGGCGGAGGGTACCTTGAGTACCTTTATCGGTTGTCCCTTCTATTCCAGTCTCATATTGTTTGTGGAAAGAAGGATTGTTGGTATGCCTCTGTGTGGGCTCTAATCTCTCTGATTTTATCCTCATGGTCTCTTCGCGAGATATACGTAGGAGGGAGCAATATACTGCTTGACTCCTCGGTGAAGGTATGTTCTCGAAACTTCAACAAAAGCCCATACCGAGCCAGTGAGCGTCTCTCCTGCAAAGTCTTCCACTGGAGTTTATCTATCATCTCTGTAATGCTTTCGCGATTAGTAAATGATCCTGTAACGAAGCACGCAGCTCTCCGTTGGATCTTTTATATCTCTTCTATCAACCCCATCTCGTACAGATCCCACACTGGTGAGCAATATTCAAGCAGTGGGCAAACAAGTGTACTGTAACCTACTTCCTTTGTTTTCGGATTGCATTTCCTTAGGATTCTTCCAATAAATCTCAGTCTGGCATCTCCTTTACTGACGATCAACTTTATATGATCATTCCACTTTAAATCACTCCTAATGCCTACTCCCAGATAATTTATGGAATTAACTGCTTCCAGTTGCTGACTACTGCAGCTAAATGATAAAGGATCTTTCTTTCTATGTATATATTCCTTACTGTCATTTCTTCGTAACAATATTAGCTTATTCCCAAGAATAAGCAGCTTTCACTCAGTTAATACTTGGCAGAAATCAAACCTGCATTTGGATTGTACTTCCTTAACTCTTGTGCAGAATGGTGTGCAGTATACTGCTTTACTAATTTTCAGTAAGCTATCACCTGAATTCAAAAATCTTAGCAGTAATCCACACACTTTCAAACCGAAACTGAAGAGTTTCTTCATGGGTTTGAGGAGTTTCTTGAAAAATTAAGCTGATTCTTCTTGTATTGTTAACTGCGTTTAAGTAAACTTATGGAGTGACTTTTTCGGGTTCATAAACATTTACTTTTACCTGTTATTACTTTTATGTTGTAATTTCATATGCTGACACGTTCCATGATCTGAGGTTAGCTCCTCAATTTGGTCCTGCGGAACTTGAAGTGTATGTAAAAAAATAAAAATAAAACATGAGGAACTCCAAGTTGTATTGTACACCTTGCTGATATCAAAGAATATAGTGGGACAGTGTGTTTACATAAGATAGCCTGCGTAACAGCCACCTGTAGTAGGATCAAGCTGGTGACAGTGGACTAAAATCTCTGGAATCCACACTGTGAGTGGCTATGAAGTTGCCTGGTCTCTAACAACCAGACCACACGATGGTTAATCATTCACTCCAGCACCTGGCCTACACAGCTAGTAAAGGCGACACTCCAGTAACTACTGGGACATGGTAAGTCCTTGGCTAGTTTGGGCAGAGGTATCAGAATTGCCTCCCTCCACAAGTTGGGCAAGTTACCTGTTTGCCATGTAGGAGTAAAACTTTCAAGCATTATTTCCTTGGAAACTGCTGGCTAATGTCTAAGCATGCAGTACAAGATTTGGTTGTGACTGGATGCTGTTCATGAGTCTCAGACAGTGCCAACTGCAGCTCCCACATGGAGAAAGGGCAGCTGTAAGACTCAGAACTGTGGGATCTGAAGTTCAACTTGTTCCACCTTTGCAGCTGCACTGAAGTGGTGAGATGCCAGATCCTGGCTGGCATTGGCAGTAGTTTTTGCAAAATGCTCTGGCAGTGTGAGAGTGATGTCTCTCGGCATTGTTTGGAGACACCCCTGTTTCAACACTGCTACTACTGGTAAGAGACTGTTGACCAGAAATCCTCCTAATAGTTTCCCATACTTATTGTGGATCAAGTGGAAAGGTCGATAGAGTCTGGAAACACTTACCATGACCTTTTTCTTGTACTTCTTAATTGCACATCAAGCGTTGGATGCTTTTAACCCAAGATGCTGTCAGGTTCGCCACTGTTGGGCAGAACTTTAACCACTGAAGAGCCACATGCCTGACCCTTATGCTGAGTGGCACTCAATGGTTGTAAGAACAACTGGTTGCTTCTTAAGACGACCTGAGGACTTTCGGATTGGTAAGTCAGCAGCACGACGGATTACTCGTTTGATGTGGTCCACCCATTCCTGAACACTTATGTTCAAACACAGCCAACGGGCTGAACAGCATCCAGTTAGCCCTGCTTAGCATCCACTGTGGTGGTTTCTCTTAAGGTAATGCTCCATCCAGTAAGTGAATGCTGAGTCGGTAGTGATCACTAGATGAAGGTCATCAATGACTTCCACTGAACAGTCTATGGCGGCAGCAGCAGAGCAGAAAGAGAGGTTGATGGCAAAGAATGGCCCAATAGTAGAACAGAAATGGGTGGGAGTACCTGTGTTGAGCAAGCACAGCTCACGAGACATGATGAGGCTCTCTAAAACCAAATTGTTTTTTGAAGTTATTTCATTTTGTATGGCAAATCCATGAGGGAAAAAGGACTCACTGGAATTTATGTAGACCCTTTCGAAAAAAATATTTGAGAAATACGAAGTGTGTGTCATTTCTCTTAACCCACGAATGCCCCCTCCTCAACTGACAGACATTTCCCAGAAGTCACCGAATCAACGGAGAAAAAGATCAATCCAACACTAGTATGCATAGTTTGCTCCAAGAAGCAAGAAGCATGTGGGAAGTGTGTCTGGAGAGGAAAGCGATACTACTGCCCCAGTGTCATGTCCCCCTTGTGCATCACATCACACTTCAGAATCTGTAATACAAAAACAGATTTCCAATACCATTCTAGTGTGACTGCCATATGTGTATCTTATCTATCGCCTGATTTTTATCTTTAACTCAAAAATGTCTATGTAATAAACATTGTGTTTTAATTAACATCTGTAGAGACTTGTTATGAGCCCAAGTTATCTAGGATAATACCTTTTATGCACTTCCATCTACAATATCTTCTTAGATTTTCGAGATGAACATATGAATGAGTTTCCAAAGCAATGTATTTTCAAAAAAGTAAAATACACAGAAAAAAGTTACAGTTTTGAAAGTTTTGAGACAGCAAGAGGTATGTTAGGAGGTCAAGTTACAAGTTCACCTCATTACAAAATCAAGCTGATACATAGATGGAAGGAGATGATATAAAGTTACTTCTACAGCAAAACATGCCGTAGGGATGAAGATATCTGAAGTAAATAAACTCTCAATTTAAACTATTGGGATGTGGTTTGAGAATGCAGGCATGACAATTACAGAACTTTGTTCTTAAATCACTGCAAGGAGAACTCAGAAACACTACCAACTTACTTGAAAATGTGTGCTTAACAGCACATATAGACACCAAAGGTAATACATGGTGATGAAATTTCATTCACAACAGAAACAAAGCAGCTATTGAAGAGAAGACGTTTAAGCAGTGCACGCTGGCACTCAAGAATAGCACATCGGAAACACGAAGAGGTGATATATCCCACTTGCCCACATCGCACAAACTGTTCAGCCAAGTAGCTGATTCACTTGGAAGTGTCAGTGATGTTTAAATAAGATACAAGGGATATTCTAATATGTTTGCTATCTAGTATCAAGTCACCAATACAAGAAACTATCAATTATACTCACTGTTCACTTAGAGTACATCACAGTGTCACAAGTATGTCCAGTCAGACAATATACTACCCCATTGCTACCTGCCAGTCAGAATGATTTGAAGGAAGTAAGCAAGCAGAGTTTAATGTCCTGTTAACTGCAAAGTCATTAGAGATGGAGCACAAGCTCAGATTATGAAAGGATGGGGAAGAAAATAGGACGTGCCCTTTTCAAATGGATCATTCCTCCATTTGCCTGGAGCAATTTAGGGACAATGTGGAAAGGCTAAATCTTCATGGCCAGATGGGAGTTTGAACTGCAGTCCTCCCAAATTCAAGTCCAGTGTGCTAACCATTGCGGCAAGTCCCTTGGTGGAGAATGGTTTGAGGGATATTACATAGATATGAGAGTTCTTGTGCGACTCTCCATATCAGCTGACTGTGCCCATCTGCGACGACAATAATCAAGCAACATGTGCTTGTCATTTAGTTGTCTGTGGCGGCTGACTGATCAGAGAAAATCTCAACCCTTATGGACAGGTTTCAGGGTTTAAGAGTATGATGGCGTATTGAACATGAACCAGAATTTAAATCTTACAGCTGTGGTTGTGAACAGAAATGTGTGCAACCTTGACGGGATGTTGCTGGGGATGTCTAGAATCACACTGTGATGCCACAGTTAGCAGGGTATGATCACTCAAGTGAGGCCACCAAGTGCAAAATTACTAAGTTTCTTGTGAAAGAAGGCCCCAAAACATCTGGAAATTTTGATGAGGCTCTGTGCAGTTTGGGGAAGAACCACTTTGAAAACCGAAGTGTATGAATGGTATTAAACATCTGTGGCAGGATGGGTAGCTGTGGGTGACATAACCACTGAAGATGACCCTGTGCAAGCATCACAGTGGATGACGTTCATGCCACACAGGACTTTATTGCAGAAGGGGCCAGACAAATCTTTCTGAAATTGCTTCAGTGGTAGGAATAAGCAATGGAAGTACTCAAGCCATCGTCACTGGTGATTGTTTTGCATGACACTGCTAGGCTGCAGTGTACTACTACAATGAAGGGAAAAAATTGAGTGAAGTCACTGGCAACTAACATCCACCTTACAGTCCAGATTCATGACCCTGTTCCTACCACATGTTTGGTCTGCTGAAAGAAGATTTTCTTGACACCAGTTTCCATGACAATGCAGCTGTATAGGAATCCACACAGTAGTGCGCGCGCGCGCAAGCAACTCTAATTCCCCCCCCCCCCCCCGTGTGTGTGTGTGCGCGCGCGCGCGCGCAATTAGAGTTGCTTGCGTGTCAAGCTAGATTTGGTGGCCAGGGAGCTTTTAAACCTTGACTTTGACATGGCCTCCCTGGCAGATCAAGATTGGAACTGGGTACAAAATGCCTCTTTGTCCCCAGCAGAGTGCACCAGGAAAAATGCCTCAGTGTGCCAGTCTGCGGTGTTTCAATTTACATTTAAGGAAGCACAGCAGATGGTGGGAGGATGCTCACTTATTAATCCACGTGGCATGCAGTATGATGACACTACCCTACAGGTAGGAATGTGCCTATTTTAAGTTTCATCATCAGTGCAATGGTGCAAGTAGCCAAAACTTCCACTGGATGTGACAGAACACATCTATAGGCAGACCTGCAGGGCACTCAAGACAAAAGCTCCAATATCTGACATTTCCAGTGGTGAGATGCTGACACTTAAAAAGCTCTAGAAGACTGCAGCATTGTAGTTTTGCCAGCAGACAAAGGAAACTATGTTCATTTTGCAGCAGAGGGATTATGATGAGAAAGTTGATTAACTTCTGGAGGATGCAGCATACATATCTTCACAATATGACCCTACGGACAGGCTGGACAAGACAACCACAGCTCTGAGGCAACAGCCATGCCTGCACAATTATTTTCTAACAACTATGGTCTAGAGCACCAGTTCAACATTAACTGTATGGACTGCCAAAAGTACACGAACAGGGCACGCCAACACACCCAATTGTCACCAGTTTCTTCAAATACTTACCTGGTGGGTACATTGATGTGCCAATGTCACTGAGCCCATATGTGGGCAAGTGGATTCACCACATCCACAATTGAGGACTTCTTTAGTGTCTTGAGCAACTACGTATCACAGAATCTCATGTAATTGTCAGTTTTGATGTGGTCTCCCTGTTTACCAAAGTACCACAGAAAAAACTCACTGGAATAGATAAATTTGATAATGCTCTAGTAGACCTGCTCAGACATACAGGGTGTTTCAGAAGTGATGGTCAATAATTCACATGTTGAATGTACATGCTAAAAGTAGCTAGAAAGCTCCAATAAACATTGGTGCACAAATCAACTATTGTTGTGATACAACACTTTCCGTTTCAGTTCATTAGCTTCTAGGAACACATGACATTTCTAAACGTTAAATTAGGTGCTTGAAATGTTGTCCGTGCATCTGAATGCAACACTGAATTCTTGTCTGAAATGAGTTGCACATCCTCTCTGGCAGTTCTGGAGAATTCTCTAAACCCTGGAAGGCTGCTTTGATCCACAAGTATAATTTCTTAAGAGAGTTGACCTCAGTAGCATAGATCAGGCTTTTGACATGCCCCTCACAACGAAGTCCATGGACTTTTAATCCAGCCCTTTGAGGCCAATGCATAGGCCCTGCTCTACCTAACCAATGTTGACTGTAAGTCCAAGTTAGAAGCCAGCACACTCATAAATAAAAATGTGAGGGAGCACAGTCGTGCATGAACCACATGTTCAGGTGTGTGTTCAGTGAGCCATCATCACGTGCATCTGGAAGTACAGTCCACAGGAACTACATGTACTTCTGTCCGGTTACTTTCTGTGGTAGAAAGTGTGATCCGATTATGCAGTCTTTGAGCAGTCCTGCCCTGACGTTCAACAAATAACGCTGCTGTTGTCATGAAATGTGTTGCATTAGGATTGACACTCGACGAAATGTGACAGTTATGTTAGTTGAGAAATACCGTCATAAGTAAATCCAGCCTCATTCGTGAGCAGAATACTTCTTACAAACAGGTGATTCAGGGTACACTTCTTTTGTACCCATTGGGAGAAACCCTCTCTAGGAGGGAGGTCTGCATCATTGAAGGCTTGCACTCGCTGGAGATATGGACAGAGTACTTGCCAATGTTAATTCCACCACACATTGTTATGACTCAGTAGGACACACACTTGGGTAGCAATCCTCCTCGAAGCACTCCGACGCTCATGTAGGCCTACACCATTTCCTCAACATCTGGTTTTATGGATCTGGGTCAAATGGTTCTGAGCACTATGGGACTTAACATCTGAGGTCATCAGTCCCCGAGAACTTAGAACTACTTAAACCTAACTAACCTAAGGACATCACACACATCCATGCCCGAGGCAGGATTTGAACCTGCGACCGTAGAGGTCTCACAGTTCCAGACTGTAGCACCTAGAACTGCTCGGTCACCCCAGCCGGCTGATCTTGGCCACCATTCTCATACCTGGTGTGCAAAACTCCCAGTTTCTCTATGGCACTGGTGCCTGTCACATTGCCTGCAGAGAGGAAAAGCTTCTTCATACAATCGTGCAGCCTCAAGAGCACTGCCACTTGCTGTGTCATACATAAAGGGCAACCTCTGTCCATGGTGCCTTCCCATTCATAACAGTGAGGCTGGTACTGCACAGTGCATGGAGGGGGAAAGGGAACTAGTTGTGCATGCATAAACAAAAGTCTATCTCAAACCTTGTGATACCAATACAAATACCATGGTATCCAGGGGCATTTACAGTTAGGAACTAACTTGAATTAATGCAATACATCAGCAACGGCTGATTTGTGGACCCGTGTTTATTGGAGCTTTTTAGCTACTTTTGGCCTGTACTTTCCATGTGCGAGTTATTGACCATCACTTCCGAAACACACTGTATATGGACTAACATATTTCTGTGTGGGGCCAATATTACAAGCAGACAGTAATGGCCATGGGCAGCCCTCTGTCTCGAGTGGTTGCCAATCTGTTCTTGGAGACATTTGAGGAGGAAGCATAGAGACAGCTAGAAACAAACTCGCAGGCTTATTCGGGTAAAGGGCATGACCTCATGATAGCAAAAGGCTCAATTAGATTTTACAACATCTTAACTCATGCTACCTGAATATAAAGTTCGCCACAGAACTGGAAAGTTACGGCCATCTGTCATTTTTGCATGTACTGGTCAAAAGGAGAGCAGATGGGTCATTTGGCCTAGCGTGTTATCAGAAACCAAAGCACACTGATTTATACCTGCAAGCTACGAACTGTCTTCACATAGCACATAATAATGGAGTCCTAAGGCACTGGTCCAGAGGGCAAACACCTTGTCACACCAGACATCAGAAACAGAGTTCTAGGCTCAGTCTTCTGCAAAAATGGATGCACAATCAGACAGATTCAGAGGCCTTTCAACTAGCCACTACACACATTAGAGAAGATCAAGATGAAGCAAAGGCCATAATTTACCTGCCCCATGCGCCTGAATTTCTGACAATATTTGCAAGATTCTCAGAAGCATTAATATCATTATAATAAGACTTCTGGGCATGTGGAAGCTGACCTTGGTTTATGAAGATCAGAAATTTATGATACATCTTTCCAATGTGACGTGTCGTACGTCGGCAAAATCACTAGGGGAGTGGACATCAGATGCCAAGTAACTAAATCAGCCATTGTTCAGCACTGTCTGGAATTTAATTGTATCACAATGTACACAAACATGAGGGCTTTGGCACAAATTTCCATATACTGGGACAGTGTTCTAGGAGTCAGTAGAGATACAGGTGGCAAAAGTAACCTCATTAATTATGACACAGAGTACCAACTCCACAAAGCTTGGTATCCTGCACTGGAGCTGCTAAAAATGCAATTTTTGCCGCAGCAGAACTCAACAAAAGGAACTGTGAATGCAGACATAGGGAACAAACCCCTACACAGAGCCCAACTTGCAGGAGGAATGTAACCTAGTGACATCTTTGACAATCATCAGTATTTCGACATATGCATAAAAAAAGAGACATGTATATCCAGGGCACAAATAGAAACCTCAACCTGCAGAAACTAATTGGAACTAATATGAGCTTCACACACTCTGAGAATATGAATTTTGACAACTACTCTCTCTCTTTGCCTAATCTGAAGATCATTGAATTAACTTCCCATCACTTTTGTCAAGTAATATTGATGCAATATAACCACATGAAGTTTTTGCACTGAAAGATTTCAATGGAGTCTATGGTACCATATACTCACCGTTACAGCATTGATGTCAGACTCGTGGCCAGGAAAGGTTTGCTTGCATGAACCCTCTCTGATGTCCCACAACTGCAACAGAAATAAAAGTTTACTGATAAATATTAATAAAAGGTACAATTAGTTAAGATACTCTGTCACATTTACATGAAGAGTCATTCAAACAATATTTCTAACAAATACACCAACCATCCATAAATTTCAGACGTATTATTCCAGGAAAATAAGCAGCACCACTGCAGTGACTATGGTGGCAGTTTGAACTATCAAGTGTATACAACATGTGGGCAGTCAACCAGTCAGTTGTGAGCAAGGATAAACCTAACTACTGGGTGTGTGGCCCCAATGTGTCAATGTTTTAATGCCACAAATTATAATGGAGCAATGTCTCAAACAAGAGTTCAAGACATTATCCAGACTGTTTTGAGAAAGAGAAAAGTGTGCAAAGTTCATTCCGTAGACCTCGACTCATTAATAGAAACGACACATGGACACCAGCTGCAACTTGATTGTAATGAAAAATGCAGTTAATTTTTTTCTGTAAATAATAATCACAAGCGACAAGACTTCGTGAATAATCTTTAGTGACAAGACTTCGTGAATAATCTTTAGTGACAAGACTTCGTGAATAATCTTTAGTGACAAGACTTTGTGAATAATCTTTAGTGACAAGACTTACATCAATCTATCACAAAATGACAAACTGCATAATGGGATCTTATGTTCCGCCGAGACATAGAAGGCACAAATGTCATGTGCGAGTTAAGCAATATCCCAAAGAAGGATTTTTCTGACAGTTTAACAAGGTCACATGAACATAGTGTACACTGTATTGAATTGGGTGGAGGGGGATGTCGAACACCAAGCTTTAAAACCACTGACTTTTCTCTAGTTTTTATTAATCCAGCACGCAAACTTTAGACTGACATGGTCTATTTAGGCACCTGTAGTTTGTGGTGCAGGGTGCCCAGCGAAGAAGCACTGTTTTAAAAATTAAATATCTCTAAAACAAAGATCAGCAAACCAGTGCAACAGATGGTATGTTCATTGTAAAAACTATGAAGATTTTATACAGAACTTTTGCAGTAGTCCAAAAAACTTCTCACAGATGGCACTGTACACTGTGCAGCTCAAAGTATTAGTGAGCATAATTAAACTTGCCCTCCACAAGAAGTCTTTGCAATCACATCACGATCTTTTTAAATTATCCACTATCTGCAGTACAGAGGTGGTGCAAACGAACAATGAAATTTGCTATGAATGAACAGAAATGGCTTCAGATACCACACAGATCGTCAATTCAAGCTTGTATAGCATGGTGGGATGGTTTATGTGGATGGTGTCCCTCACTGCTCTCCCACAAAGTACTCTAAGGAAGTCAGATCGGGTGAATATCCCTGTGCCAGCAAATGTGCAATAATCCAATGCAATGGCTATTCCCAAAGTAGTCACCAAGAAAGTGAAACACCTGTTCAATGTGATGTAGTCTGGCTCCATTTTCCATGAACCACTTGGTGCTTGGACAATCCTCCAATACTAGCTGTGTAGCAAATAACAACTCCAAAATTTTAATTTAACATTCACTAGTTATCTTTTCTTGCATGAAATAGGGTCAATGATGCTCCTGCAGCAAACTGCAACCCTAAGAGTAACTTTGGGAGAATACAGTGGTTTCGCTTTACACAAACTGATATTTTTTGGAACTCCAAAACTGCCGATTTATTTATTCATGACACCATTCAGGTCGAACATACTTCATCTGTGAACGAGATGCGGTCAACATCAAATTCTTAATTATAAATAATTGTGAGAATCTGGTTCACAAAGCCATCCCTAAGTCTCTCAGCTCATACATGCAAGGCCTGGTAGCTTTGCATTTTGAATAGAAACATGTCTCAGTATTTTCCGTGTGCTTTAATGTTTCAAACCAGTCTCTGCTACAATTCTTCAGACAGATTTTCTTGGACTTTGCTGAATAATTCCATAAACAGTGACGACAGTTTCAGGAGTAACTACAGTTTGCCTGGGAGGGGCCACGTTCCCCAATGTATCATCTACACAGCCTTTCCATTGAAACTTGGCAAAGAGCTTGGGCATGGCTTTCATATTGGGTCATTTTGGAACATTAAATCAAATACAGACACTGCACCTTTTTGCCATATAACTGTGCATTTTTCTGTGTATTTCTGTACCATAAAAACTTTTTGTTCATTGAAATACATGATTTCAAGCCTTTCCTTTGGTACTAACCTTCCACATCTCAATAGTGGAACTGATAGCTCTAAAATGTGTGTCACTATTTTTGGCAGTATGTATTGTGACTAGAGTACCATCTGTTAGCAGCTTTTCTAACTATTCTGAAACTTCTGTGAAAGTCTTACAGACTTTACAATAAACATACCCTTTGTTAAACTCATCTATCAATCTTAGTTTTCAAGATATTTAATTTCGAAATCAGCATCTCCACTGGGCACCCTGTATCACAAACTGTAGGTGCCTAAGTAAATCTATCCTGCAGTTGTTTTCATGACCACACATGTTACCATGTGCTGCTTATCAAATTGGGTCTGCAATATGTTAACATACAAATGCAATAGCAGTCTAGTCCATAGAATTTTTAAGTCTACTTTATTTCACTACAAAATGTTTACAAATAGTCATCCCTGGGTACTCTTTTCAGCACAAGTAACACTGTTTACTTCAGATTAAGTTAATACTTTAAGCATGATGATGATGACGCCCTCATGCTCATACACAATCAAGAGCCATATTATCATATGACATTAATGAAGACACTAGCAGTCCCATTAACCAACAATATGATGATATTACTTTAAGACTGACAAATATTTGCTATAGCTGGTAACAAGAGACTGCAAGAAAGGAGGTACTACAGAATTAGTTATTACCCTTTGTATATGTACAGTGCACACTTTACATGATGATGAAACAGGTTTTTCTTCAGTTCATTCTAAAGTGTTACTACTACAGTCAATTTTTTCAACTTTTGTAATCAGGTAACAAATCAAATGAAACTTAGTCTACGTAAAGTGCTGTCAGCATTCTTTTGCCTATAAAAAGTGGTCTTTTTAATGCACCCACGTAACAGTCATTTAGAGTTTGAAAATCCAGATACTTATCCTTTTACCTGTAGTGCACAAGGTGGCTGAACACTTAAATGGATGGATTTATGTTTATTAGCACAGAACCCTTTCATCAAGTAATTATTGAGAAATGTTTGTGTGCTAAAAAAAGGTAGGATGATAACAGATTCCTCCTAATGTGGCAGTTTATTAAGTAACCACCATTCACCACACTAGGTAACTGCCATTCAAACATTAATCTCCTTCACCACATTCTTTTTCTGAATAAAATGTGTCACAATTGTGACATTCACCATTACCTTGCCACAGACTGGTGCACAGTTGCCACCACCAATCTCTCAAACTCCCTAACATAAATAAGTTTTTTTTCTTTCTTTTCAAAACTGTCCTCTTTGCAAACCAAGGTCAAATATCGTTATATTTTATTCAACAGAGTTAATGTTTCCATCACAAAGAGAAATTTTATTTCTCTATTGCAATGTGTGGCAATATTTGTGGTGAAATAGGACCTGTGTCAACAGTAACAGTGCTTTATATCTCCAACCATGTTCTTTTCTCAGTTACGTTTCATTGATTTGTTCAACTTTCTTACAGTTTCAGAAAGCAAAGTAGTGGTAAATTGGGGGTACGTGGAGGAAGACATGTTTGGATACTTTGACTTCTCATTTTGTAAATAAAATGAGGTGTTAGGGAAATTAAACCAGTTGACTGAGGACCTGAACCATTAAGCCAATGAAAGATAACTGCTTACCTACTACACAAGTGATGCACCCAAGCCATCTGAGGATTATTTTTGCAATCATCTCTTATTAAATTTCCATCTGAGAATACTCATTTTACAAACTGCTCACAACAAACTTAAAAAGATAAGAACTTCATTACGAATCACAGAACTCTTTGTAACATTTAATTTCATTTGAAGGTTAATCTAGTTCTAACTTTATAGCCATCAAAGCAACAATAAGAAAATAAAGGGATTTCCAATATCTTTATTTTGTTTTTCCTCTTGTACACTCCTGGAAATGGAAAAAAGAACACATTGACACCGGTGTGTCAGACCCACCATACTTGCTCCGGACACTGCGAGAGGGCTGTACAAGCAATGATCACACGCACGGCACAGCGGACACACCAGGAACCGCGGTGTTGGCCGTCGAATGGCGCTAGCTGCGCAGCATTTGTGCACCGCCGCCGTCAGTGTCAGCCAGTTTGCCATGGCATACGGAGCTCCATCGCAGTCTTTAACAATGGTAGCATGCCGCGACAGCGTGGACGTGAACCGTATGTGCAGTTGACGGACTTTGAGCGAGGGCGTATAGTGGGCATGCGGGAGGCCGGGTGGACGTACCGCCGAATTGCTCAACACGTGGGGCGTGAGGTCTCCACAGTACATCGATGTTGTCGCCAGTGGTCGGCGGAAGGTGCACGTGCCCGTCGACCTGGGACCGGACCGCAGTGACGCACGGATGCACGCCAAGACCGTAGGATCCTACGCAGTGCCGTAGGGGACCGCACCGCCACTTCCCAGCAAATTAGGGACACTGTTGCTCCTGGGGTATCGGCGAGGACCATTCGCAACCGTCTCCATGAAGCTGGACTACCGTCCCGCACACCGTTAGGCCGTCTTCCGCTCACGCCCCAACATCGTGCAGCCCGCCTCCAGTGGTGTCGCGACAGGTGTGAATGGAGGGACGAATGGAGACGTGTCGTCTTCAGCGATGAGAGTCGCTTCTGCCTTGGTGCCAATGATGGTCGTATGCGTGTTTGGCGCCGTGCAGGTGAGCGCCACAATCAGGACTGCATACGACCGAGGCACACAGGGCCAACACCCGGCATCATGGTGTGGGGAGCGATCTCCTACACTGGCCGTACACCACTGGTGATCGTCGAGGGGACACTGAATAGTGCACGGTACATCCAAACCGTCATCGAACCCATCGTTCTACCATTCCTAGACCGGCAAGGGAACTTGCTGTTCCAACAGGACAATGCACGTCCGCATGTATCCCGTGCCACCCAACGTGCTCTAGAAGGTGTAAGTCAACTACCCTGGCCAGCAAGATCTCCGGATCTGTCCCCCATTGAGCAAGTTTGGGACTGGATGAAGCGTCGTCTCACGCGGTCTGCACGTCCAGCACGAACGCTGGTCTAACTGAGGCGCCAGGTGGAAATGGCATGGCAAGCCGTTCCACAGGACTACATCCAGCATCTCTACGATCGTCTCCATGGGAGACTAGCAGCCTGCATTGCTGCGAAAGGTGGATATACACTGTACTAGTGCCGACATTGTGCATGCTCTGTTGCCTGTGTCTATGTGCATGTGGTTCTGTCAGTGTGATCATGTGATGTATCTGACCCCAGGAATGTGTCAATAAAGTTTCCCCTTCCTGGGACAATGAATTCACGGTGTTCTTATTTCAATTTCCAGGAGTGTATATTTAATACTGTCTATAGCTGGAACTAGTAATCATTTCAAGTGAAGTGATGAAGACTGCAGAATGAGATTTTAACTCTCCAGTGAAGTGTGCACTGATATGGAACTTCCTGGCAGATTGAAACTGTGTGCCCGACCGAGACTCGAACTCGGGACCTTTGCCTTTCGCAGGCAAGTGGTAGAGCACTTGCCCGCGAAAGGCAAAAGTCCCGAGTTCAAGTCTCGGTCCGGCACACAGTTTTAATCTGCCAGGAAGTTTGATGAAGACTGAATTATTTTCTTAGATATCAAGGTCTCACATCATAACCAAGACATTTCAAGAATTCCATGACTTTTAAACATGAAATAACTAAATTCCTGAATGTAGGGATAAGAATTAAATGGAACTGAACATATAACAAAATTAATTTATAGGCATCCATTACTTTCACACAACTGTGTACTTATTTTGCAGTCAACTTCCCACATGTACCTTTGCAGCAGCAAGGCGGAAATAAACTAAATGTATACAATAAATATTGCAATGAAACCACATACATTTTGCAAGCTTTATGAACAACAGATTATTGAGAAACTACATTCACATGAATACCATGGTAGGAAGGATCGATGGATGATTGGGTATAATGTCCCATCGACATGAGGTCATTAAAGACGAAACAAGCTCGGTTAGTGTCAGAGATAATGAAGGAAAATGGCCATGCCCTTTTGAAGCAACCATCCCGGCATGTGACTGAAGTCATTTAGGGAAATCACGGAAAACCTAAATCAGGATGGCCGGACGTGGGTTTGAACCATCGTCCTTCCGAATCAGAGTCCAGTGTGCTAACCATTGCGTGAATGTTGTAGGAAATATAAATTTTGTGACAACTAGGAATACTGCATTCATTTTACAAGGTCATTCTTTATAAAGTTTTGATTTATTATCACTTTTCCTGATCTGTCAGCACTGCATCACATCAGACTTCAGTTTATATGAAGTAATCAAGTCAATAACAGTTCAAACAAAGTAGAGCTAAGTGCTCAGAAACTGTTACAAAAACACACTGTTGTAGAATATTACAGAACGCTTATTGTACTGCGTGCTGAATACACAATGCAAGTTTCAACTTTGGTATACCATCCAATTACCGTTCAACTACTTTTCCATTTTTTTCTAAATTTTGTTCGCAAGTACATCATATACTAACAACAAAACCCCAGAGCCACAGAACACGAGTGACTTGGTTTAACCCCGAGTCCCAATAACATGAAAAAGTTTAACTTCCAAAATTTTTTCATAAAATTACATATTTATAATCTTAGTAAACAATGAAGACAAGAAGAAATAGGCAAAAGTACACTTTTTTTCGAAGTTGTGTCAGTTTGGAACTACTGGGACACAGCTTTTAACCACACAACATTTCATGAGATATAGTTGAAAGTATACTCACATTTTACCTTAACACAATACATCTCAACTTCCATGAACTAAGCACCTAAAACAATTTACTCTTAAGCAACAGGCAAAAATGGGCCTAAAACTCAATAAATTCTGTATCAAAGCTGCATACTGCCCCAGTGGCATCATTTTGAAACCACCCATAAAAGCAATCGTATGCACTCAAATTACATTACAGTAACTTTCGATATGCATATATTCAGTGTCAATGGCAACCTCAATATGATAAAGCGTCACAGTCTCCCAGAATCAGATAGCACAACCTCTGCATAAAATGGCTTTGAACGCTGCTACAATGCATTACTTTCATAAAAGTAATTCATGGTTTTACCATATGTCTGTCTTCCAACAGCACTGGTTGTTTCATGCTGAAGACACTGGTACTTCAAAACAAAATTTGTGAATTTGTGGTTTCAGGCACTAACACTGACCCTGATTAGTTTACTTTTTATGTTTTTCACTATACTTCCAAATTTGCTTCATTACATCAAGATGGGTTAATTATTTTCAGTGTTTTTAAGGTATGATACCAACTAGCAGAACGAACTGACCAGGATTTTCAGAGATCCCAGTCATCATGTAACAATCTTTGTTTGACTTATGTATAAATAGAAACCCCATTTGTTAACACTACTGATGTGCAGTGAGTTTCTTGAAAATGTGAGAGATTTTGCTTCATATCTTTCTTTACAGCCTGTAGCATTTTTCATGATGTATACCACTTTTCTCACACACAATCTTACCTATTTCAAAATAGATTAACAAAGTACTTTTAGAAATGAGTTCATATATCAACCACCACCTCATGTTTTTTTAGCACATTCCACCTTTAAGCTCAATTTCTGTTTAGTAGCAGAGTAGGTGAGCATCAAACAACAAATTCAAATGTCCAAGAACCCAAATTACAATTGGTTTTAAGGAATTTTCTACCAGTAAAGTTTCAACATGATTTAGATTCTACATTAATCTGGACATCTATTTTTAACAAACACACAAATGTTTGGAAGGTAAGAACTTATCGTGTTCACAATAAAGCACTTAGAACTCAACCTTGCACAAATTGTTCTAAATATTCTTAATGATAGCTTAAAAGTATTGTTTTGCATATTTCATTTCCATTTTACCTGTTTCCAACCAACACTGTGCACAAACACCTTTAATTCAACAGGGGCAATGAACTATAACTAAAAGTTTGATTCATGGGAAAGGCAACAAACCCTGGATTCAGCACTTGACAAACCACATTTAATATCTGGTAAGTTCAATTACACTAGCACAACTTTACAAATATGCTGCACTGAGTTGTTAGCAACTACCTGCACATGCAGGAGAAAATAGCAGTAACATTGTCTAATTAACAAGAACATTCCTTGTGTGTAGAGACCTAAGTGGATGTACATTTGTTGTGCTCCATGTTTCATGTCTTTTGTGAGATATACTGCAGCTAGTGTTCATCTATGGCATATTATTGTAAAACGGGATGCAACATCAACTGAGTTGCGAAATCCATGTAATTAATGTTTATTTACTTAATGTATATAAGCCGACTTCCAATATTTCCTTTGTCTTCAAGTAAAATCATGTCGATCACCAATTCATTTGGTACACTTATGGTACAATTGATACTAAATTTAAACCGTTTTTCATGTTAATTTTATCAAAACTTGTGCAGGTGTCGTGATAAAATATGTAGCATTAAATTGTCAAACATAAACATAACCTGTGCTGCTGAGAAATTTTGGCCACACTATCCTTGTTCACAACAATTCCCATGCATCATTATCTAATTACTTGAAAAAAGGACAAATATTTTCATGAATTAAAAGTGTTTTGCATAACTTATTTCTTAATAAACTGGTGTTTGTGATTTACAGTTACTGTAAGTGGAATAGTGTATCACATTACCTCCCTCTGTTAAAAGGGATGTGCACTGTCTACATTTATTGTAAATTTGCACAAATGTCAAATATTTTTAATGATCATAAGGTGAAATACTTTTCAGAGAAACGGCAGAACTGTTATAAAGTTTTAGGCTAGCTGTAATATATGTAGAGAGAATCAGCAAAGCTTAGTATCAAGATATTTGTTTACTATTCCGTGAAACACTACATCAGGCATAAGATATTTGCTCACTGTTCTGTAAAATACTGCAACAAGCATAATGAAACCCCACTGTCTTTCCTGTTCTCTGACAGGGACACACTGGTTGCTATTCGTAAGCAGGTGGAAATCATCCTGACTACTTTCAAGTAATTAGAAGCTGCTGTGGATGAGTGTTTAGGGAGGGCTACCAAGATTTGTGTACCAGACAAACCAAATGTTCCTCAACTACTATTCTCTCTTGCCAGACAGACATGAATCATCATTGCTTTTCCATTAGATAGTGAGTGGCATGTCAATAGTTCATCTAGGTGTTCTAGACAGGGGAGACAGACCATGGAGAATGTTGGAATTGACGCCACCCAGCTAACCGATCAGTTCAAGGTGTTGTCTCCCACTGAAACCAAAACTGAGCCTGAGCCACTGACACACACGTCACCTTTTGGGAAAGGTGCTGTGTCCTGTAACAAGGTGCAGCAAACAAAAGGGTAGAGCTCTATTCATGAAGGATAATGGTCTATTAATTATTGGCAGTTTAAACATACAGTACCCTTTAAGAAAACAGCAACATAGTATGGGAAGAAACGTCAGGTGCACTCAATGTAATTCTTCATGCTTTCCCGGCGATCTGTTGACATCTTGGATATTCGGGAATCCAGCCGGATGTTCGCGTCATTCTCGCACGATATTTCAACAGCGTGCCTCGCTGTCTTCTTCAGGTGCTACCTGAAACTGGTCCTTGGGTCGATCGAGTCCAGTATTTATGCCTGGGAGGAGCTGGGCATTCCCTAATCGGTCCGCGCAGGGTCGAGTGTTCCATCTGTGGTCCGCGCCCGCCAGACTGCTTCAACGGACCCCTCCAGTCGCAGATGTTCCGACTGCCGTCGGCGCCCGTTCTGGCCGTCCTCAACGGATGTGGTTATCATCTGAGGTGTGTCAGACCCAGCCCGAGATGTTGAGTACTCTATCTCCTGACTGTTACTACGATTTCCACTTCTGTTACGTGGAGACCGAGAGAACAGCTGTGAGACAAGGTGTCTGACATTGGAGACCAGATCAGGCACACCCCAGATCATGAACTCGACTTCAGAAGACGGCCAGGCCGGGCGCGGACGGCGGAGGGAACACCAGCGACCAGAGAGGGCCAATGTAGCCGCGTCTGGCGGGCGCGGACCTCAGACGGAACACACAACGCGGCGCGGACCGATTAGGGAGCGCCCAGCTCCTCCCAGGCATAAATACTGGACTCTATCGACCCAAGGACCAGTCTCAGGTAGCACCTGAAGAAGACAGCGAGGCACGCTGTTGAAATATCGTGCAAGAACGACGCGAACATCCGGCTGGATTTCCGAATATCCAAGGTGCACTCAATGTTTACTCCTGTGGGCCTCATCCAGCACACTGAAGAGGCTATTCCAGTGGCCATTGAGAAAACAGGGCGCAGACAACTGAAGACTGTGGCACACAATGAAGCAAACGATGCCTGTCTGGGCTCCCATGTCACTTTGATCATTCCAGTGATGAGCAGAGAAGGTTGACAATGCCAGCCTCGCTCATGTTTCAACGACGCTCACAATCTGTAGCACTGTACCCAGGACAGATAGTGGCCCCATGGTCCTAAGTCAAGTGGAAGGCTTGAAGCAGATACTATGAAGGTCATGTGCCTCCCTAAACTTGCGCCACATGGTTGAAAGTTGTAGGGTCCCTTACATAGGTCAGGTGTGCACTACATATCAGAGGCAGCTACCAAAGTAGCTGACTGTATTTGGGGCCAAACATAAGGGTTCTTTAGATTAGGCAATTCAATCCAGATAATAGTAGCTGTAGGAAACCCAAAATTATCAGTGTAAGATGCAAAGTTAGTATGACTGTCAGGAGTGTGTCACACAAGTGTGTAAAAGAAATGAACTGCCAACTCCAAGACAAGACTGAAACTATCCTGAAAAAGTCTAACAATGTTCCAAGACCCAGCTTTATAAGACGACTCTGAATATATTAGAACCCTTACGTATCACTCCCATATGGATCACAAGAACAAAATTACACCATGCACAGAGGAATTTATACTATCACTCCTCTCGCGCACTAGACGTTAATGGAATAAGATAAACCATAATAAATGGTACAATGGGAAAATTTTTTGCCAGGCACTTCATAATGGTTCGTGGAGTACATATGTGAATGTATTTAAGTTAAACGCCTAATTACGGGCTCTATTGGCCTGACAAATTTCAACACCCACAATTTTACTTACATAGTTTCATGGTAAAAAGTAATTGGAACTGCAGGGTTTACAATGCCCTCCCCACCTTCAATTACTTTGTCATTTTTAATGCATTTTATTTAATAAATTAAATTCACCACTAGCAACATCCTGTTTTGTCATATTAGTTTGGAAATATTTTCATGAAAATCATTAAGATATTGTGTAATTATGGAAGCAGATCTTAAAATGATTTGTTTTTCAATAATTAGAACTTTATTCCATTAATACCAGTCTAATTTGTCTCTATAGCAACTATGAGAGGAAATTCATTTTAAGAAGAATGAAATGAATTATCCTAACTGCTTTCAGTTTCATTCTAATAAATGAATGCGCAATTCACTCCTTGCAGAACACTTTCTCCAATTTCATCTATAATAATTTTCGAGTTTTGAACTATACACATTTCTTCCCCATAGTTGGAAATTCTATCAGTTCAAAATAAGCAGAAAGCTTATTGATCATTTTGTCTCCCTCAACACAGCACTTTCATGCTAAATCTATGCATCTTCCATTGATCACATCAGCCCTCGAACTGTTAACTGTTCCTTTTATTTGTAACTAAATAGTGTTTCTGAAAAGGAAAAAGTTGGATTCTCCAAACCTTGCCTGCCAAACGCATTTTCTTAAATAGTAGATAAAAACTTGACTGTGTTAGCACACTTAACATACATTGTAGGCAGAGCTAGTATTACTTTACTGGTATATTATTTCAATGAGTTACACCACCACGAAGTTTTTAGTTTTAACTATCTTCATTCATACCTTTTATCTCTTCATGATATTAGTAACAGAAACCAGCTGATGTGTGAAAGCTAATTAGAAGTTCAGTTTTAATATATATGCTCCTGTGAAAGTGTTAGCAGATGTGCATTTGCAGTAATGTTAACTAGGGAACATTATGTTAATAATTGTTTTGCTTATAGATAAAGTGAGATACAAATTCCTGAAACAGCAAACTTGTGCCATACACAAAATTCTATTTCACATAAAAATACATATTCCCACAATATTTTGTGAGATTAAGTGCTATAAATAGTTTTATTAAAAACACATTGCACATTTTTCTTTGTTACAGTTTTTAAATCTGTCAAAAATGTGGGGAATCAGTAAATTTAGACCAGTGATCTGAAGTCTTGAAGCATTTATCAGGCAGTAAACACAGAATGGCCACTTATGTGCAACTCCTAAACCATTTCTTCTAAGTAGAAGATCTTCCTCTTCACACATCGTAGTTTCAAAACGGTCCAAGTATTGTGCAGATTTATGACACTCTTCTTTTATGTGATATTCCTTTACATAAACTGGAAGTCCAGGGTACAGAAACTTTTTTACAAAATACAGAAACTTTGAAATCCCAGAAGAATCAACATTAAGAAAATTTTATGTGCCTGACTATTATGAAGAAATGCTAAGAAAGATCAGAGCAGAACTTGAAGATAAGGATTGTGTAAGCACTCTCAGAGGATCAGACTCTAGCCCTAGGAAAGTGGGTTATCATGTGATAGGTGTGCTAGAAAATGATAAAATAATTTCCAAGTATTGTTTTCTATTAGCATGTAAAGAAATGTCATGCATCAAATCATTTAATAATGGCTCCCTTATTCAATGAATCTCTGCAATTATGGCTGAATGAGGTGACATTTGGTAGTGCTTTACTCTTTCTTAAGGATGTTGCTCCATATACGAAGACGGCAGCTAAATGCCTTCCTGTAAGCTAACCACCACTTGTGTAGAGATGGTTTGCATGGACTACGCGAGCAGCTATGTACATTGTACCCTAAAGTGGACACATTAACCTCAAACGGCAAAAACGTGTTAGTAAAAGTAACGATTTGATTTGATCAGAGCCAAAAATCTTTATCTTGCACTTCCACCTAGACACAGTTACTTGTTGGGGACCATGGTTGGATGCAGTCGTGTACTACACAAACAATTTTGAAATTTTTAAATCTGTGATTGACCAACTACATAAAGATAACACTTCGATTCAAATTCTTCAGAATTTAACAGTACACTAAAAAATGCATTACCTTACATATCAAAAAATTTAGAAACATCAACCTGTGTCGTAGTGGCACCTTATCAGTTAGAGAGCCTGCACAACAGAAACTAGGCGGACTGCTGACCTCCCTTCAAGAGCTGATATCAAAACATTGCCAGTGGATGTAAACATCAGACTTTCTTCATAAACATAGCACTACTTTGTGAAAAGCCATTTGACAGAGATCCAACAATTGGAACTAATGTGACTAAGAGTAGCACTCCACAGAATCGGTGTTATTAGCACGCCAGTAGTCAGACCGGCAGTGCGTATCTACAGCTAGGACAGCTAAGGCCGATACCTACACCGGCTCTAGCCCAGAAGACAGTCGCCATAGTCTTCAGTAGAAAGTTTTATCTTGTTGGGCGTAATGCCACTTTGTAATTATGTAGCATAATGTTTGGTTATTTGTTTCCATTGTCTTGTACTCTTATCTGGCTTTTGTCACCACAAAAATCGTTACATTTCTTGTTCTAGTGTTTGGAAATTAGTGCATGCCAAGAAGGCATTTTAGTTAAAGTGTGTTCAAACTTTATCATTAGTTCTTTCCTGCCGACCGCAGAACACTACAACCAGCTTGTAAACTAAGACAGTTAATGAAATGCATGACACTGAGGAAAAAAATAATTCACTGTAAGGTATAGAAGTGGAAGCTATTGAACAGAAATTTAAAACTGTTCCACAAAATCGTGTATTTTATACTGTGTGTAAAATTGCCAAGGTTTTTGAAGGGGAAGAAGATGGCGGTGAAATTTCAAGACTATCATGTAATGTTCAAAGATCCTTCTCCCAGTATTTTGAGTTGTTTTGAGACAACACACATCACTTTGTGACAGAAAACTTTGATAAAGTTTTCAGGGTGAGCAAGTTGTTTTGATTCATCACTGCGTCAGCATGATTGGCGAGCGATTTTTTTAACATAACCATTTACAGTTTTTTAATATTTGAACTAAATATTTTTTATATTTTTCCTACATATAAAATATGTTCAAGTTTAACACAAAAATCTGTTCCATAGTGATGACAGATGATGAACAACATGAAGTATTGTACTATTGTAGTCAACAATATTAAACAGTTTACATGAACCACTTACAAATTTTCAGTATTGGGGTACAGAACTAATTGCCGTAGTATATTTCACTGCAAAGATTCAATTTTTTATACTTTTGTAGCAAACAGCTGTACCTTATCTCTGTTATAGTGCCAGTTGTACTAGTTTCGTAACAATAATTTTCATCAGACTGATACTAACTCTTCCATAAAGTAAATATCTTGTGTATCATTTTAGCTTAAGTACAACAATGAAGAGTAGTATAACACTAATCATCATTTAAGAACTAACACTAAATAATCTGCTTACACTAAAATATTGTCACAATTAGCATGTGTGGAAACATTTGCAGACTAGTGATAAATGATTGTCAGTGGGAAACCTGCCTACAAGCTTCTTCTTCTTCTTCTTCTTCTTCTTCTTCTTCTAGGATGCTGAGAGACAACCTGCTTGAAATGAGATGTGGTTGGGTTTTGGCACTGTAGTAATAGGGCTTATTACTCCACAGTAATGAGAAGGAGCAGCTGATATGAAAAATCCCAAGACCATGTGGTGGGTAACACTAGTAGAATCATGACAGCTAAGAGCTGCAGATGACAGCAGTAAGGTTAATAATAAGGGACATTATGGTATTGTGTGATCACGCCTGCCAAACTTGGCAAGAGGTTTGAGATGCTACAAGTCTACTAGCTTCAAACTTAATGTCTTCAAAAGACTCAGGGCTAAGGGTACTGATGATTAAAGCAAGCAGACAACCCACAGAGTTTAACAACAGTAACAAGATTGGAGAAAATGTGAAAGTTGATGGTAATAGTAGACAGAAGGTTAAAGTGGCCAAGGTCCTCCTGCAAGGGAGGTTTCATGGGAGAGGAACATCTTAATTAGTATAGTAATTCTGGGTAGTAAATACCAAGCAACAATTTTTTGTGGGGAGGGGCCACCATGAAGTACTTCACCCATAACCTGAAGTACACAATAGGCTATTTTCCTGTGTTAAAAATATGGTTCATATAGTTGTTATTCTGGTTTATTACAACATCCAAATAATATTTATACTCAATATTCTTACAAAGTCTTATTTTATGCATTTATTTATTTATTTATTGTTCAGCTAATTCAATCTACACAAGATGTAGCCTCTTTAAGTTATTAAATGCAATTTTAAGAGGTTTTTCCACGCATCTCTGTCCACTGCTGTCTTCTGCCGGTTGAAGCCCACAACTTTCCTGAGTTCCTTATCCCAGCATTCAGGGGGTCTCCCTGGTAATCTTCGTTTTTTTCTGGGAATCCACTCTAAAACTGATTTTGTCCCTCTTTCCTCCGTCATGCAACATGTCCTGCCCACTGCCATTTTAGAGTCTTAACCTGTTCTATAATATCTTTTACTACTGTCATTGCTCGAAGGTCTTCACTTTTCTGTCGATCTTTCTTAGTGATACCAAACATTGACCTTTCCATAGCACCCAGAGCAGTTCTAAGTTTCCTTTTGAAATTTCATTTAAATTCCAAGTTTCCCACCCATACCTTAAAACCGGTAGGACACAATGATCAAAAAATGTCTTCTTTAAGTAGACTGGCATGTTAGACTTGAAAACTGTTTCATTCCTTCCATAAGACCTCCAACCCAATTTAATTAGATGAAAAATTTCAGGTTTCAAATCCCCTTTTGTGTCTTAATTCCCACACAAACTTATTCTGTAACATTGTTTATGATGTTGCCATTCAGTGTTGCTTGTCCTGCAGCTACTCACTTATTACACCTAAACTTAGTTTTAGAGTGATTTATTTTAAGTCCAACTTCCTGACAACGATCTGTTAAGTCTTTTTATAGAGGACTGCATTTCCATCTTACTGTTAGCTAGGACCACTATATCATCATGAGCAAATCTCAGGATGGTGAGCCTTTTACCATTTATCCTTATTCCTCTGTTGTTCCAAATAATTTTGGACATAGCCATCTAGAGAACTGCTATAAATAACTTCTGGGATATAGGATTGCTCTGCTTTACTAATTTTCCAATGGGAAATTCGCACTTGTTTGTTCCAATGTTGATAGATGCTACAGACGTGTCAGAAATGTTTTATATGTTTTGTTTCCACTCCTTGTTCAGCCAGTGCTTGTAAGACTGCAGTATGGCTGACAGAATCAAAGGCTTTTTCGAAGTCAATGAAGGCTATGCATAGTGGCATTTCATATCCAGTGGCTTGACTGATTACCTCATGCAGTGTGTTTATATGGTCAATTGTACTGAAACCACTGCGGAATCCAGTTTGTTCTTTGAGCTGTGCAGTCCCCACTACTATTTTAGTGTGACTTATTAGGATTTTAGTGAACACTTTATATATAAACAGAAAGTAAGCTAATGGGGCGGTAGTTCTTCAGATCATGAATACTTCCCTCCTTATGTAGTATGATTATGTTTGTTTGGATTGGGATGCTGCTATTCTGTATACAGGGTTATTACAAATGATTGAAGCGATTTCACAGCTCTACAATAACTTTATTATTTGAGATATTTTCACAATGCTTTGCACACACATACAAAAACTCAAAGAAGTTTTTTTAGGCATTCACAAATGTTCGATATGTGCCCCTTTAGTGATTCGGCAGACATCAAGCTGATAATCAAGTTCCTCCTACACTCGGCGCAGCATGTCCCCGTCAATGAGTTCAAAAGCATTGTTGATGCGAGCTCGCTGTTCTGGCACGTTTCTTGGTAGAGGAGGTTTAAACACTGAATCTTTCGCATAACCCCACAGAAAGAAATTGCATGGGGTTAAGTCGGGAGAGCTTGGAGGCCATGACATGAATTGCTGATCATGATCTCCACCACGACCGATCCATCGGTTTTCCAATCTCCTGTTTAAGAAATGCCGAACATCATGATGGAAATGCGGTGGAGCACCATCCTGTTGAAAGATGAAGTCGGCGCTGTCGGTCTCCAGTTGTGGCACGAGCCAATTTTCCGCGGGCTACGCGTGAAACTTGCCCGCACGCGTTCAACCGTTTCTTCGCTCACTGCAAGCCGACCCGTTGATTTCCCCTTACAGAGGCATCCAGAAGCTTTAAACTGAGCATACCATCGCCGAATGGAGTTAGCAGTTGGTGGATCTTTGTTGAAATTCGTCCTGAAGTGTCGTCGCACTGTTATGACTGACTGATGTGAGTCCATTTCAAGCACGACATACGCTTTCTCGACTCCTGTCGCCATTTTGTCTCACTGTGCTCTCGAGCGCTCTGGCGGCAGAAACCTGAAGTGCGGCTTTAGTCGAACAAAACTTTATGAGTTTTTCTACGTATCTGTAGTGTGTCGTGACCATATGTCAATGAATGGAGCTACAGTGAATTTATGAAATTGCTTCAATCATTTGTAATAAAGACTTTAGCCAGATGTTTTTCTGTTTCCTCCCCCATAAGCTTCAGTATGGCAATTGTCAGACCATTATGACCCCCTGCTGTGTAAGGTTTTCCTAATGGTTCGTATGTTCTTTCATAGAATTTACTACAGAAATTCTTTACATGCTTTAGAATTTCTTCCTTTTTGTTATGCACATTATCACCATCAATTGCTATGATTTCGTTTTTACCAATCATAAGCTTTTGTTTAGCTTCCTTGCAGCTCCTTTTATTCTCCAACATTAATTTGATGGTGTTTTCATTGTATTTTAGTAAGTCAGCTTTCATACTCTTCCTTATACACTTACACAGTTCTGAATATTCTATCTTGTGACAAGTTTTAACTTTCATCTCTTTTATGAGTAAAGGTTCAGTTTCCGCCCTAAAATTTCCTGGTTGTTTAGTAATTGTTGTCACAGTCCACCTATTTGTTTTGCAGTTTCCACTATCACTTCAGCTAGATTTTCTACAGTTGACTCTTCTAATCTCACTCGAAGGGCATACTGAAAATCCTTTTTCCTTTCGTTCAATTTATCCATATCTATAATTTCTTTTTTTTGTGATATTGGTTTTCTTCGTTCTTGTTGAGTACTAATGTTTATTTTCACTCTTACCAGTTTATGGTCACTAGCAGTATTAAATTTATTCAAAATCTAAAGATCTTTGATTATTTTGGTGTGATTTGAGATGATAAAATCTTTCATTGTGGGTCTCATGATTTGGGCTTCTCAATGGTCATTTTCTATTATGGTGTTTCTTAAAAAAAGGTGTTCATGATGTATAATTTATTTTCTTCCGCAAAATGAACTAGCCTTCCACCCCTTTCGTTCCTCTCATCGATTCCATGGCAGCCTACTGAGAAATCACCCTGGTTTTTGATACCAACCATGTCATTTAAGTCCCCAATTGCCAGTTTAAAGTGGCAGTCTCGTCCTTTGTTATGTGCATTTTTTACTTCTTCATAAAATTCTTCTACTTCATCATCCTAAAAGCTTGCTGTAGGAGCATATACTTGGACCATTTGTAGTTTTGTATCTTTTTGATATTTTAATAACAAGCCTTGCTACTCTACTTGATGTTCCTTATATTATTGATACTTTGTCTTTTACATCTTTATTTATTAGGAAACCCACACCCTTTGTTCTACCATCATCTCCGAAGTGATGAACATTAATTATGTAATTAAAGCTTAAAAATCATTAAATATCATGATTTGGTCATGTGGTCAAAAACACTTATTGGCTGCAGCTCTGTTGATGTCACAGGCTAGGTGTAAGAAAGCTATACGCATGTTTGCTAAAGTTACTAGGTTTCTGCGTACTACTTCTGCAAATAGCTTAGCTATTTAGTGACCATAAGCACAATTACAGGTTTTAAGAAACAGCAGAATGCTAATAGTGGAAACCTTCCGAAAATTAAAGCATTTATGCTCCACCCATTTATTGTGGCGATGTGCAACAACGGACATTCTTTCCCCTGCCCCCTGTAACATCATTAAACTCACTCAAAACTAAGGAATTTTTTTAAATTTTGCAAATGGATCCACATTTTAGAACTAGATTGTCAACTACCAGTTATGAAATACGACCCAAAGCATAATGGAATTATTATTGGCAAATCTTGCAAACCTATTTCCTCTATACAAGACACTGGGCAGAGGCACCACTCTGAGCAGTTGTTCTGCAGTGCAATGGATAGCGCATCTGACTGTAGGTAAAGATGACACTGGTTCAAACCCTGACCCAGGGTCATTTGTGTTTAGAAAATTTACACAAAATACGAAAATAGCATTAGCAAGAACTCACTGTAGCAGTTGTTTAAATGGTGGAATGTAATATACATAGCTTCACATTAACCTAGTCTAGCAATGGACAACTGAGGATAAATGCATTTACTTTCCTTCGTACAAACAATTCACTTTTTTAGAAAGCATTGCTAGTAGTGAAGATGTCGCCACATACCCACAGTACAAGAAGGTGTAGGTTAATGAGGTTTTGTATACGGAGAGAGATAAAGCATGTACAACATGCAGGTAACACAAACTTAAGGGCTGTGATGTTTGTCAGTGTAAGCTAACATCAGTGCGTGAAGCAGACTTACTTCATCTTTATGTAAGATGATGAAACTTCAGAAGTTTCAACAATAAGGTTCCTAGCTGAACTTAAAGATAAACACTGTTCCCAAAAAATATGTGATTGCATTAACCATAAGATATCTTTTTGAACATGACTTGTGAGAACAGCAATTGCAAATTAAGCACATGTAGATGGCAAACGAAAAACAATAATGCTCTGTTTCTGATAGGTGTGGCGAAGTTTTGTAATTGTCATTTAGTTGACATACAAGAGGACTGTCGAGTCTTAATACTAGTTAAAATATTCTTTCTGGCTGGATTCAAAGCAGTGATATATGGAAACCATCTATAATTGAACCGTCTACTGCTCTAACAACTATCCTTCCTCAACAGTCGGAAAGCATATCTCAGAGGCAAATTAATGTTAACTTCAGAATGCACGATATTTTCAATTAATCTAGAGAACTTTTTCATTGATGTGGTTGCAATTACGACGTGGCGACAATTTGCCAGTAATGTTCAACCACATTTTAGGCATCTTCTCATTCTTTGGAACACTCAAAAACATTTTAGGGGTTTTTATAGATGTATTTGAACAGTGTTGTACTAGACACCATCTGTAAACCATTTTCCAAAACTTACATTCCGTAACAAGCTATCACTGTAAATGAGCTTTACAATATTAGGAGCATCTATGTAGCCAGTGATGTCATAGCCATCATATGACTTAAACACAGTGTTTTAGTGGGGTTTCAAATTATTTGAATTTCATTACTGGTTTTTATAAAAGAATACTGAAATTCAAAAGGAAGAAACATGTTATGACATAATTGACCATTTAAGAGGATTTCCAGAACAGTCAAATACCCTATCAATGAGGGTTAAATCAGCCATCTTGATAGGAATGGCTTCACACTAATGTAAAGATTATAGCTAGGGAGCAAAAAGATTAGCATTTCACGATAAATACAAATACAGATGCCAATCTGCATTTTGCAGACTGATGTCTCAAGCAATCCTTGGAAGAGAGTTTCATCTACATCCGTGTCAGTTGTTTGGGCAATCTTGTGTCACATACCTGTTAGTTTCATGTAACAGCTCCGCTATAGGGCCCAGAAATGCGAGTTGGCAATATACTTAGGCATTGTATAGATCTTCTCACTTCTACTAATGACAGATCTGGCCTATATGACCAAATGTGCTTTTCTGACACTTATTTCATACCAGTTTGATGTCTGTTGACATACAGTATAATTTTGTACTCAACAGCCCAAGGCCGAAATCTGGATTGTATAACAAAATAAAAACTGTTACTCTCAAATGGTGCCAGTATCATTCAAAAAATTGATGACTGTGCCTCCAGCCAAAATAAAAATTATCAGTAGACATGTACTCAGTTCACAGCAGGAAAATACCACTGCTTCAACAGAACGATAATTTGAAGAAAGCTTAAATGCAGCAGAAAGAACAAAACATAGGGTCTTTCAGGAGGGGGAGAACCTCTGATTTTTGCAACAAACATTCCAGTCAGAAGTTCCCTAATCCTCCCCCCCTCCTCTTAAATAGCAAATTTTGAATCACACATGTAGTGTGGCAACCTTTTAGACTTGTGCATCTAATCATTTACAATCTAAGAAAAGTAGATGCGAACTTTGCTGCCAACAGATACTACATTTTCCAGTCCCTAATTATAGCACAATGGCCAAAATCTTAAGCACTGGATAAAGCATTCTGCCCAATGTTTAAATGTTGAGCCTATGAGTCACAAAGTAGAGTAATCACACATGGATAACTGATTAGCTACATCTTACAGTCACACCACACACTAAAGCACCAACATTTGGCAGTTTCCAGCAAGATTACCTGTACAGTTAATTTACAGAAGTGTTCAGCATAATCAGAGCACTATACGTTCAATCCTCATGATTTTAAATATTTTTCATTAGCACTTTAAGAATAATGTTCCTAACACCTAGTAGAAACAATCTAAGGAGAAATTAAAATGGCAGCTTGGTGTGCACAAAGGGTTACATCTGGACTTTTTAGCAAAGGGTAGAACATTAAAAATGCTTAATAAAAATGATTGTCCCATACACTACAGGTAACTGAAAAATTAATTTTATCCTTGTTTTTGGAGCTGTTGATGTTACCATCTTCAATGAATGTGACTGTGTTCAATGCATAGGTAGTATGAATAAAAACACTTCCAGTCACAATCTGGTCCTGTTCTATTGAATTGCACAATGCATTTCAGACCCCAGAGGCATTTTTAATCATACTACCTGTGAAAATGTAAAGTTACTTTTACATATGTGCTATGCACAACAATTGTTTTGAGGTCATAGTAATTTAAGAGATGCACATAGACAGCTAAAGCTCAATTGAAGGCACAATATACAGAAATGGTGGTTGGCTATATTAGAATGGAATGAAATCTCAAGCAATTAGCAAAAATGAGTATTTCCTTTAACAACTCTGCTAGTGTTGTACTTCAGCTGTGAACTCTCGAAATAGTAGTTGTGAATGGTGTACTTCCCCACCCCCCTTCACCACAGCAAATGTTTTAATACTTCATTAAGCAATTAGAGAATACACTAATAAAACATTCTAGAAGCAAGTGTAAAATCCTTTCAAGTTTATTTCAATACCACAAAAATAATGTTACAATTCTATCAAGTCCCTTTTTTATTTACTCCTAGTGATCAGTTTTGTCTTCACCTGGCCATCAAACATGTAAAAAAATCATGCACAATGCACAAAAAATCAAATTGTTAATTTTGCAAATCTGACCTGTGTCTAAGGTGCGTTACTGCAACATAAACTCTTCACCGGGAATAAAGAGAAAAAAAAAAAGCAACTTTAGACTATTTCAAGCTTAGTGTTTCATGATCAGTCATTGCAATTCCTTAGAAGCGTTGCCTAAAATTTCTGATCACATTTGTTCTTAATTATGCTTAGTTAAAAGCATGTTTTAACTTTTAGCTTCATCTGATGGCTTCTCAGTTGTCTCTTCCCAAAATGTCGATCTGCTTAGTTGCTTCTTGCATTCTGCTGACCACTGTTTTCCAGTGGTGTTTTAGCTTCCTTTGCAAATGTGTGATTTGCAACCCCTGATGGTACCTTCTGTGGCATTCATTTCTCTCAAGTCCTGCTTTACTATTTGTAACCAAGTAATTTTTACCTTTGAGTTTATCAAGTTTTTTCTGTTAATCTAGCACTGTCCATTTTGTAGATGTGACCACAGAACTTCAAGTATCTTCTATTTACTGCATCAGTAAACTCTTCTAGTGCTGCGTACAGATCCGTAGTTTCTTTTAATCCATGTGTCATTATGGTATTATTTTTCTTAGAATTTCTCTCTCTTCCTTTGCAATTTCACCAATTTTCGAATGGCATCCTAAAGATTTGTTTGGAGCATATAGTGCTGTCTCGTAACGCTGAAGAGTTGCATTATGAGATATCACTTGTTTATTTTAGTGATTCCATGCTATTCTGTCCACTTTCTGGAGTTTAGTGGCTCTTTCTAAATTGGCTTTGCTGTTTAGTCCAGACAATTTTCCCCAACTATTAACAAGAAGACGTATGAAATTTTCCCATATTCCATTTGTAGTGGGGCTCTTCTGATATTTTTATGCAGATTTCCCAATCAAACAATTTCTCAAACGATATTTTAAGGTATGTCTTTCAATACTATCTTGTGTAGCTTCTCTATGGCATCCTTCACTTCCTCATTAGTTTTAGTGAAGATAGATAGCGCATCGAGAAACACTAGGCAGTTTAATTCTCTGTCCCGATTATGTACTTCAAAAGGTTCAGAAATTTCACCCAGAAACTTGAGATGATGATGTCTGCAAGGATCTGGCAGATTATCATCTGGTCTTCCTGTCTAAGCTGAGTTGTTCTGAAGTGTGTAAAAGTGTGTCAACAGTCATATAAACAAGGCAAAAGGAATATACTTATGTACAAAGTGCACAAATAGATGTTAGTTGCTTGTTTGTGATGTATGTGCTTCTATGCCTACATTTAGCTGATCCGCGACACTACAGGTGAAACAGGGCTGCACACTGCTTATGAACTGCCAGGTGATGGTTTGGGATTTACAGCAGTATCTTTTATGTTTTGTTGGTACACGAAAATGCAAACAAAATACCTCACAGTGGCAATCTGTACACAAAAAGAAATACACTGATTACAAAATTTGTACACGAGCCCCATGTGACAGGTCAGCAATGTAATGGGTAATTTGGAGTTCTATTTAATGCACAAAATAGTCAGGACCAAACCATGGCAATTTTTTTATTAATCAGGAAACGAAAACTACGTAGGGCAAATTAGGTTCAACTGTCTGGTGCCAGTAACCAAAAATAAATTCAAACCCACTACCAAATTTAGTTCATTCTTAAAATTAACTAAAAACACAGGTACAAACGTTGACTACTGAAAGCAGACCCATTAAAATTACATACTCTACCAGGAGACACATTCAGTTTTTCCATCCGAACTGTTAGATCATAAGAAACTATTAAATCACTGAAAAGCATTAACTCTTCTAATCATGTTAGTATTGGAACCAAACTATTAAATACCTGCTCCTCGGGTGGAGTGTGTTTTGATAAAGGTGAGGGTTGTCTAAGTACAGCTATCAGTTCTCTTGTGTAAATACTACACTAAATCTGTAGGGAACACTATTTGAAGAAATTATGATTGGCACATGCATACCAATTATTTCTCAATCTACAGAGCAACCTACATAGATCTGGGAGAAGAACAAGTAGAATCAACAGCATTAAATTCCTGGGGTTTCACCAACTTTAATGTTTCGCCTGTAACCCAGTAACACAGTAGGGCAGGAGATACATCATAGTGGTTTTTTTTTTTATGACAGAATAGAAGTGCAAGTATCCAGAGTACACAAGAGTTCTTTGAAAACTTTGGTGGCTGCCCACCCTTTTATTAAACAATCACTAGGCAGATGCCAGACATGCAGAAGAAAATTGAATATGAAGGTTGTTCCAGTATTCTATTAAGTTTAACACTGTAAATTATATTTTCATGGAAGTACGAACACAAAAAAGCCACTGTTACAAGCCAGATTTCAACATGATCTACTTTGTTCAGCAACAACAGGATAGTTTGTGCAGGCAATCCACTGATGACCCAGCCATAATTGAAAACAGTTGCACCATGATGTTTATAGAATTTTACAGGGTGGTCTGATCTGCTCACCGAGAGGTATTACCACAGTAACATACCAGGTCAATATCTGCTGAAGTAGTTGGTGAACAGATATGAACTGGGAAAAGTGCAAAATCTGGCAAAATGTATGCAGTAAACCAGAGTGACATGTAGCTGTTACAGGGCAAATATCAATGTAAAGCACTAATGACATCACGTCTTGCACGAGTCACAGTTCCATCTATTTCAGTGATAGTAAGCATGGTTCTTGAAACATATGTACTGTTTTCTTGTCTGCAAAGGCTGTTAAGGGGGTGTTCCAACTAACATGAAAAAAAAAGAGAGAAAGAAAAGGAGTATGAAGACTGACAAGTTGCCACAATCCCTATCGATGTAGTGTGTTTCTAGGACACAGTTCCTATCCATGTCAGAAGTCCAAGTGTACTGCAATAAGTTGGTTGTTGATGCATGAAGGCATCTGACTCCCAGATTCTAATCACAGAAGGTGACTAACAGTAGATCTGGCTCATTTAAATCTGCAATAAAGTAGCGAGAGCAAATGTCTAGATTACAATCACCAAGAAAATAATCTTAATGATCTGCTCCAGTAGTTTACACCAAGTTGCTGATAAACTGATCTGACCAGAACTGCTGTTTTCGTGTCGATCTTTGTCAATTCTGCAGAAGTACCTCTGCCTCAATGCCCAGTCAAAGAGGCATTTTATATCAATGTTTCTTTGTTCAGAAGAGGTATTACACTCTACCCAAGTTCATGAATGCTGATGCTTGCATTTCTGCATGATAGTATTCACTAACTTCATGGACATGGATGACAGCATTGATAATTCCAGAATTTTGACTGGGGAGAATAATCCATTTAAGCACCTCAACCTGGCCCACACTTGAGATGCTAGACATAAGCTACTGCATCGAGTTACTTCTATCCGTAGAGACACCTTAATCAGCTGTACCATTATGTGGGATAAGTTTGGATGATTTCATGTAAAAAATATCCACCTTTACAGTGTGTACTCTAGCAAGTAGTCTCCTAAGGGCAACACACAGCCATGTCCACCCATCACTAAGTGTCTACTCTGGTTCTCATCAGGAGGTAACAGCTTAGGCATCAACTAAGTAAGTCCTGCATTGCCTCAGAATACAATCCGTACATAATATGATAACCTCAGCACAATTAAGGCTACCACAAAGGCTTTTCAGCCAGAGTAATTGCCCATTTATGAAGAAGCTTATTATCATTGCTAGGGAGCCATCTGATATGTCCTACTCCAAATGATTTGCAGTACTATTAAAGTCTGGAAAATGGTGAGTAAAACTCTAGAGCAGGGACATGCTGCCAAAACATGATTTCAATGAAAATGTATGTCAGAACTTACAGAATAACCTGAGCAGCACACACATTTAATCAAGGTATCAACACGTCAGAGGTGAGCTAGATAATCTGAGTACGGGGCAGATAGCGAGAGGGGGAAGGGGAAGTGGAGGAGGAGTGCATCGGAAAGATAGAGAAATGATACAATGGTTTAGTGATCCACACATGTCATGCACATACCCATGGGAGTCAAACCACCTGGGCGCACTGCAGGCTTACCATTAAACTAACACTACATGTACATATTTTCAAACAAAGAATATAAAATTATTGTTATTTCCCTGAACAAACAGTTCAAGCCAGAGACACCATGTAGTGCACTCAGCTGCAGAACTGCATGTCTTATTTACTTTTCCTCTCTTCACACCACAGGATCTGTCGGGTATCTTTGTGAATGCTACACATAGTGCCAAAAAGCTGTTGTACTTGTGATTAGCAGAGTGCAGTGGCTCACAACTGTCTGAACAAATGTAACATTTGGAACTTTCAAATGCTGTCGGATGACAAGTGCACTACAAATGAGCAAAATGTCAACTTCCATTATGTCAAATGGACTAAGCATCAGTAGTATCTAATAACAAAAATATGTGGATCATAAGCCAAAGTGTAATTTCTGAAGGACACCGCTGTTGCACAGCTTGATGACACTAAATTTGACAGATTACTAACAGGCAGACGTGCTGTGTCATCGATAGGCACACAAACAGAAGGTGTATGAAGCTTGGCTATCTTTCAGAATGCACTTCCTTTCTCTAGCTGTAGAAAATACACCCCCCCCCCCCCACCACAGTGAGTGAGTGAGTGAGTGAGTGAGTGTGTGTCTGGTGACTCGACATTTCCATTATATGCTGAGTAGAAATCTATCCCTTTCAAAACAATATTATTCCAGGCCATATTTTCCACTGTGATTGGAAATTCATTCCTTCCACATTAAACTGCAGTTTTGGCTAAGAGTCATTTTCAAACATCAAACATACAGATCTGCATCACAAATACAGATGACAGAGGTATATTTCTGATGCGTACTTTAGGATGCTTGGAACTGGCTTCCTAGCCGAAAGTGCAGTTTAGTAAGGAATAAATAGATGTTACATTATCAGCCAGTCATGGAATAATATTATCCTTCAGAAACATAATTGATAATTATCAGGAAGTTTATTTTGAAGACATGGGTAATTCTCCATTACACTAAACTTGTCATAATAGTAAATTTGTGTTACAATTTAAAAAGAAAGTGGAGCAAGCATATCTGACAATTTAGAAGCAGCAGTGTTGCAGCAACCCACTGCAGCTGCTTTTTAAAATAAAATTTCTAACCAAGAAATATCTGCCCTTTACGCCATTGCCACGAACAACACAGAGAAATGGCCCTTAAATGGGAAGCACCATGACAGCACTTACATCTAGCCAAATAGATAAACACGAGTGTAAAAGCTACCTCGTTTGAAGCTAACAGATTAGCATTAATAAGCAATCAAAATGCAAGACAGCTACAGTTGACAAAGATCTTAAGAACATACCTTTGCTGATGCATCGCAAGCTCCAGATACAAATGTACGCATATCTGGAGAAAGAGAGAGAGACATCACATCACCAGTGTGTCCAATAAATGACGTGCACTGCTGTCCTGTTTCGATGTCCCATAACGCACTGCAAAAACATTTACATAGACAAATGATTGAACCAAGTGGTTTTATTAATTTTTGTGTTAATAGATTGATCAAAATTTGAAGCAAATGTCTAATTTGATGTGGAAAGTCTCACCATGACATGTCTCCTGAACTTGTGACAATCTGATTATCGTCAAGAAATCTGCAACAGGACAAGTAGCCGGTGTGTCCTGGCAGTTCCCGACTTACACGTACATTTCCTTCTCTCGTTTTGAGACTGAAATTAGACCAGGAATTAGTCATTTGTAATTGTCGAGTTTCTACTTTCATACCAAGTAACTACGATTAAAGACTAATAATGTTACATCAAATTTAAATAACCCACATAAGGAAAGGCAAAGAACAGATTTGTTTATCTGTAGCAAAACATTTTGAAAGTTACATTGTGAATCCTTTTAGAAGTTATCTGAAAGAAAGAACACAAAGTACAGAAGGTACACCATCGACATAGTGGTTGCCTAGTCGAAAAATATATATCTGGCAACCATAAACTCCTCTAGGACACCTGGACTTAAAATATATCAAGGTATCCTAGAATTGTTCATCTCTTCTAACATTTTCACATTCTATCACATCAGCTAATAAAAAACATAGGTTTCAGTTACTACGAACTACGCAAAATTCTGCCCTAAACTGAAATCAATACAAAATGTTAAAATTTAACTTTTTTAAGTTTATTTCTAAACGTAGTATCACATACCTGTAGATCGAACAAATGTTATCCAGGCCACCACAGGCCACGTAACTCCCTGAAGGAGCATAGGCACATGTCATAACCCAACTTGAACGCAAAGGAATGGCATGCACCTTGTTTGTTGTGTAACTATCCCAAACTATTAACTTGCCATCCTGAGACGCCGACACTAGGTTCCTGCAAATACTAAACATTGATTATATCTGTTACTTTTGGATATGGCTATGAAGGGCTAACTTTTCAATGAATATGCCAAAAGCAGTAATGGGTCAAAACTCATGCAACCATTTTAAAATAAAAAAAACTTACTACTACTCCTGGGACCTAAAACTACAAGTTCCATTTATGGACTGGGTGTTTTGTTATAATAATAATAATAATAATAATAATAATAATAATAATAATAATAATAATAATAAAGGTCCAGTTATACTGCCTACCTACAGACTTTACTGCCAACATATATTACCTGTCCTAAAAAAAAAAACTGAATGACAATTACATATTACAGCTATATAACATGCAGTTCTAGCTCAAGCAGTAATGTGTCTAAGGGAAACTCATTGAGCGTGCAAGGATGGGTACAGAAGTACATCCAAAATACACTTATTTTGATATTTCTGCTTTAAGTACTTGACATATTCACCAATTAACCCTCCATTTTCTGCTCAAACAGCAAAACAGTTACATCAGAAACAAGCTTAGAGGGAAAAAAAAAAACCACACACACACACACACACACACACACACACACACACACACACACACACACACACACAGAGACAGACAGACAGAAAACAGTTCTTACCTAGAATCTGAGCCCCAATGCATTGCATAAATCTTTGCAAGATGTCCCCTAAGTGTTCGACGTGTGCGCATTTGAATTCGTCCGATGGGTTCCATATTGCTCGTTGCCTGAACGAGGCTTGTATCGCACGCGGCTTTCCTTGCATCCTGAAAAAAAAAAATGAAGGGAAGAAAAATCTACCTGCTACCACAGCACCAATTATAATAATAAAGTATTCTTTATTATCTGATATCAAAGATAAAAGTTATGGTGGCAAAAGTTTGGGTCAACAGATATGTCCAATTGCGGACACACACTAGTGAGGGACTACGTACCTGAATTGTTTGCGAGTGATGTTGGAGTAGGACTGAACCTAGTGTTACTCGACATTTCGGGAGTTTGTTTTTGTCTTGACAGTGAATTATCTTCATGTAGGTAGTTATTGGCTACTACTATTTTATGGTTTAAAATTGTTTGTTCATGTTGTTAATGGTTTGAAAGATTCTTTTGTACCAGGTATGGGTCTTACAATGACATTTACTAGTTGTTCTGTAATTTCCACTGTGACAGTCTGCAGCTGTGGCGAATGTTTTGAATGATTTCGCGATGCCTTGAGCTGCCATTCTCTTTAATTGATGAATGATTGTACAATTTCAGCCTTAGGCCATTTTCAAGTATCAAACTTAAGCATTATACACTGGATACATTAGTGGCATTTGTTATTTTGACATAGGAGTAAGTTATATCTGTAGATATACTAGACGCACTGTAACTTACGTTATGGATGATTATTTAGTAGTATATTATACCATGTCCATCCTTGCTTCTGTGACAGCACGTAATGTTCATAAAATAAAGGTTTTTCGCTATTTTAGGAGCACGTTACACGTTACTTTCAAGTAATTGTTGTAAAGCTCTCTTTTATAAGGTCCTTTTTTAATATGCTTAGCACTAGGAAGATTACAATTATTTTACAGAAGTTTGTTAATTAATCTACATGTGTAAATGTTATCAATTATATTTAATTATCGTTCATCATTAGTGCAAATATGACTATGTAATTCCTTTGAAGTAACTTAATTATTTGTTCTCTTATTATGGGAGAACGTCATTTTTAAATAGTTGTTACGAAGATCTTCTATGTAAATCTATCACAGTACTCTAATGAAACAGTACAGTAAACCACGAGATTCGAGTAATAACTGCTTTATGTATGCCTGATGTTTTGCATCAGTCATTTATTACTGAGTGCAGCAATAATTTTACATTCTATGATTATTTAATGCTTTGTTGTAGAACTGGTAGGAAGTTGTCTAAGAATTTCCCATTTTGCAGGATTTAATGGAAGAAATTTAAATTTACATCCATCTAATAGACCAGTCAGTTTTAAACTAGCAAAAAGACCGCAAAAATGGGAAATTCCTAGGCAACTTTTTAGCAGTTCTATGACAAAGCATTACAGAACCACAAAATGTAAAGTTATCACTACACTCATTACTAAATACGACTAATGTGAAACATTACAACCATAAACCAGTTATTACTCTACTCTTAGTTTATATGAGACATATTCCCACAGTAAGAGAACAAATAATTACACGTTAATTCACGGAAATTACATAATCATATTTACACCAATGATCAACAGAAACAAAATATAATTTTAAAAAATGGCATATGTAGGTTAATTTACAGATTTCTATAAAATAATTATAATAGTGTTAGGTGCATTAAAATGTTGATGTGTATAACAGCTTTGCAACAAATGGTCAAAAGTAACATGCTCTTAAAACAGTGAAAAGCCTCTATTATATGAGCATTACATGCAGTCATCAGAGCAAGGACATAGATAGCATAATATACCACTAAGATTCATCCATAAAGTAAGCTGTGTGTCTAGTGTATCTATAGATATCACTTCTTCCTATGTCAAAACTACAAGAGTCACTAACGCCATTTATGAACACCATGAAACAGTACTCAGCATCACCCACTCTTAATCTTGCTTCAACAAAAATTGTTATTTCCTGCAGTTTCCTTAGCAGCAATATCAGCTGAATCAGCTCTAGCTCATAAATGTTGTGTGAATATTCACGTAGTGTGATGCCAATAGGAAAACCTACAGGCCCCCCGTAACGAGAACTCGTCAAGTTCACCCATCTCTCACTGCAGATTTGCAAACAAACCCATAAATGTACAAATAAAAAAGGTTTTCAGTTTAAACTGTGAGTATGAAGCAGATGCTATTCGCATACTGACAGCATACTGAGAATGGCCACAAAAAACAGATGAAACAGTACTGGCACTGACTTTGACAATGTATCTGAAGCAGGAAATCTAGATGCTGGTTCAAGGAATGGTTTAAAATGAGAGAACTGTTCACATGAAAACCTGTTAATGAAAATGTTACACTCACAAACTGATTATTACATGTACTTTCTGCAAATAGACAGTGAAACCCATTAGTAACTTGTTTACAGTTCCTTCACCCTCACATTGAAAACGAAGACACAAGAATGCAAAAATTTATTCTCTTCTACTTGGTCCTCTAATGACAGTTTATTAAAATACTGTAATATGAGAACATATAGACAACATTACCTGCAGAAGAACCGGAGAACTTAAAAGTTTTGTATTTCATCGCTGTCCAACTTTTATGTTATGCATAAAATAACTATGTAATTTGTTACATCTTCCTGCATTATATACGGCTCAAAGATGTAGCACCTCTACCAATTTGGTAAATGCCAGTGCTGTTTCTTTTTATCCTTCATCGTAGTTTCTATAGTTGTGGGAACCGATGATAGTGAGAGATAAGATTTAATAAAACCTATTTTTCACTAAACTTATGTCTTGGGGGGGGGGGGGGGGGGAACCACAAACAATGGCCACCATCTTGTCAGACTTTCCGTTAATCAAAATTTCTCACTAACACAAGGTATGCTTGACACTCGCGTCAAACAACACTGTACCTGGTCAAATGTTTGGCAAACATACTGACAAGTTGATCGTGAATGGGGGCCTTAAATAATGGTGGCCAGTTGGGATCTATGACCTAATTCTTTCAACACTACCAATGGCACAATTATAAGAAGGCCAATTCATCAGTACTCTCACAAGCTTTGCTTAGCTTATAAAATTTGCCACTAGATGGTGCTAATGGGGTTAGTATTCATGCTCAACAAATTGATACACTAATATTTTTTCTGTGCTATTTTACTTTGAGTTAGTGTTTGCAATTGTCATTTTTTTAGTTCAAAAGCTGACACAAATAGAGGACTTACTGACAATGAAATTCATAAATTATTGGAATATATGAGTGATACACAGTACTTTATGAAAGTAGCAGTAGTTTAGAAAGAGACAAAGTTCTTGCTCACATGCTGAATGAAAGTAGAGAGAATGGAAGATGCACAAAACAGTGAAGTAAGATACTCTACAGCTGCTACCACATGCATTTCACTTGCTGCCTGGACCAAAGCATATGCTGCCAGTGGGATCTTCTGCAACTGATTATTTCAATCTATTTTTCATTGCAGTGTTACTTCAGCTGATTGCCACAGAAACACACTGCTTAGCAGAGCAGTTTATATTGAAACATGCTACTTTGTCCAGCCCATATAAAAAAGAAGATAGTCATAATAGCTGAGATATGAGGTTTTACAGAATTCTTGCTATGTATTGGACTGAACAAAAGATTTATACTGTTCTGTACTGGAGCACAAATCATCCTAATGCATGTCCAGATTTTGATAAAGTGTGTTCTGCTTCTAAACACACGTCAGGTGATACAGAATTGCACAAATTGGGCAGACTAATACTGTTTATTACAATTAGGCTATTATCTCTCTAAAAAATTTAAAAAATTCATTTTCTTACGTCACAACTCAGAAATTTGTATAGATTTCATGGAGAAGTCTGGCTTTCTTTAAATTAAGTGTACAGTTAATCATGTAGAAAAGTAACCAAATTTATACTATTATTTCAAAATACTTTTTTTGGTTACTCAATTTAAAGCAACATCTGACACTCCGGATGTAGCATGATAAACTACACACTTTTGTGGGTACAAAGTACCACTCAAAATTGAATGCAAAACGGTTAAATGAATTTTGCTACCACCTCCTATTACTCTGAAGAAATAATGGTGGATTGGGGGTCAACATTACACTGATTACTAGGCCATTATTGTCAGGACAAAACTATATATTATGAGAAGTAAATCTGATACTTACTTGTTAAAACGGACTCCATCTGCAGTCATAACACATCAGAAGGAAATGACTGACAATCTAAATTTGATGATGAAATGCAATTCAGATACTACCACTCATGAATATGAGCTCAATGTTTTAACCACTTTACACCTCCACCCTCTTTGTTTACCACTTGCAAATTATCCTGGTAAATAAGGTAGTGCCCAAACAATGATCCATTTTATTCATGCCAACTTTGTCAAACTTTATGGGACTAATTCCTACTGAGCGCTTAGAACACATACTTGAAGGAAATAAAAATGTAAAACTGTGGACCAAGATCTGTAGCCAATTAGCTAGAACAGTAGTCCAACACTACCAAAGTGTGTACTTGCTTTCTCATAACAATTTGTAGCTGCAGTTCATTTAACAACTTAGCATATCAGCATCAACAAATTTTAAAGGCCCACATAACTATATAGTGATTTTACAAGAAAGGTTTAACACTGTAAAGCCATTTTATCTCTCAACAACACCTCTGGAAATTGCATACTTACTCTAATAGCATTTTTCAATGTTTCAGCTTCTTGTCGCAAACTGTCTAGCTCATTCATACTTGCTCAGAACACACTGGACACAAATCTGTAAACAAATAATGCTTGATACACCATCATAAGATATTGAGCAAATTAAGTACACTAAACCAGTATCACTATATATACTACCTCATACATTAAATAAAAACATCCACATGACTTCAGTAATATCTTACAACCCCACACACACACACACACACACACACACACACACACACACACACACACACACACAGAGAGAGAGAGAGAGAGAGAGAGAGAGAGAGAGAGAGAGAGAGAGAGAGAACCTGCACATATCAAAATATAAGCTCCATATCTTCACACTCCACTGGTTTTGCTGACATAGGAAGAAATGGCTTTTCTTAAACATTCTCTTAATTTCACAGGATTCCCTCAAATTTCACTAACTATCCTGGGCAGCAGATAAGATACTTTGCTTTCACACTGTGTATTGTACTGGATTTCCCTTCCACATAGCTTAAGCATACAAAAATTAGATTTTTTCCCCTTTCCTTTAAGCTTACAATTCCTTTCACAATTTTTCACCCAAAACCTATATTTTTAAGACCAGCTTTGATGAACATTTCTGTAAACATTAAAGGAATATCTGGACTCAACTGAAGTAGGTGATCCACGGGCAAATGAATTACTATAGGTTATTAACAAATCCAACAGCATGACAAGTCGTACAATGTCTAGTAGTCCATGCTGTCACAGTACCTACTTGAAAACACAGAACATCCAAATGAGATTTTCTGTTCTTTGAACACAATAGTGTTAATCATAGTATTATAAAATTTAAAAACTCGTGTCAATTTTTATAAACCCACCAAATTCTTGGCTACTCGAAGTTTGTCATCAAACCAGTTTCCTTCTACAATGTTTTTAATACCGCATCATAAATAAATCAATAAATTAGACAACAAGAACCACTTTTACCATTGCCATTTATACATAACACTATTTGAATAGCACGCTAGTACATAAATGGTGACAGCACTCAATACCCCACATACTCTGTGCAGCATTGCACTGAACTCACTTAGTATTTACATTTGTCTCAAACTTTATTCCAGTACCCAAAAACATGGACAAATAGAAATATTTTAGTAAACATGAGGGCAAATATTTAGTAATTTGTAAATTTTAGTTTAAACTGGAATGTGCATAGGCAAATATGCAATCACTGCAATGTGCTATGACAACTATGATCGTGACAAAATTTAAAACTACAATAGCCTATGATATCAAAACTGTAAACTAAAATATTTCCCTTTCTGTTGTCATTAGCAAACCATCGTAGAAGCGTCAAATACGCTAATCTCCACAGTTTTTAAGACTAGAATGATAGTGCTAGATTTTAGGAATCCTGAATAGAGGTACATGGGAGGGCAGGAAATCCCAAAAAAATTACAGTTCCGTCTGTAGTCAGTAGAGGACCAATACCAATACCTGAAGTGGGAGTGGTCGAACATTTCACAAATTTAGGAACGGGCGCTATAATTGCGCAAAGACCCGTTTACACAATTACAACAAAACATGTTTAACTCAATATGCTATTCCAATCACTTCTGCTGCGCTTAAAAAACATACGGATAACAATTATTTTGAAGTACATTTGTACAAACTTTTTTCACGAACACCTGTATCACGTAAGCACCGCACAATTCCCCTAACACACAATAATCCTATGACGTTATCTTACAAACTTCACTTCTACACGCACTACCAATTACGAAAGGGAAGGTGCGGTTTTTGACATGAACGGCCATGATGGTAGAGTTGTACTTATTCCTCGCGATCATGAATCAATATTCCCCTCCACCACGCAAGAAGATCATAATTCGCACTTCGAAACAACTTCTTATGAATTACTACAACATATAACAACTGCTCTTACACGTACTTCCACGAAATATTGTGCTGCCCGCACCTCGAGTTACTTATACTACGTAACGGATTACAAACACAAAACACCGTAACCAATTTTTTTCTGACGAATTACGATACATACTTACAACTTAAAATGCCCCTGACGATTTCTCGTGGGTCAGGGAAACATACAATTCGCGTTATATCCGTTTTCAGCCACAAAACTGTCCTGTTCACAACACTTACTACACCAGGAACACGGTAGGGTGCGGCTTCCCTCTGCTAAACTTTGAAAGCCCCGTAGCTACATGACGTCACTCAGTCGATTTCTGAAATGAAACATGAAAAGCGAACATGCAGGAAAGCCATACTCTGAAAACAGACAAACGGGAGTTTCGATAATGTGTAATGGTGTTTATTTTGCTGTAAGGAGACTACTTCTGTAATTCATTAAAGCACTGTATTCGTAAGCAGAGTTGTACCATTTTCAGTTCCAGTTGTATAGCCCAGTTGCGTTTACAATAAAATGATATAAAATCTGTTATAAAATGCGTTTTACGTTAAGTTGTAATACGAGAACGCTCCTTGTCGTAAAAACTGCCACTGTAGTTCATCACTAATACATAATAAATTATTATTACCATCTGCAGAGATAAGTATATTTAGAAAGTATGATGACGGGAAACATCACTCAGTATCACGGCTGCAAACAGCATGTCACAGGCGTCTACTTATCAAATATGCAATATGAAATATTTCAAAATTTCTCCAAATGAGCGACATGCGTTGAAGATTATTCTTTCGAAGCTTTAGATTCTTATTCATTTACGACTGAAATCCTCAATGACCAGAGAGGAGAACTTACTCAACCCTAGAGCACAACAGCCACATAGTGAGGTACTAAAATACATTAGTGATAACTTAGTGCTCATGAATATATACAGGACAATATTACACATTAATTATTTGTTTACGAGCAATGTCATACAAAACTAGGACGTTTCCAACATTTCAAATCCGTGCTCATTCTTTTGCTGCCGATGAAAAAATTATTAGTAGATCCAGATGGTTTGGCAAGTTCCAATGCATGTGAGAATCTTACATTTTTCCAAGTACTGGTATTTATCTTTTGTTTACATATTGTCAATAATGAACAGTACTTAACCATTCGTTAGGCGTAAACTGAAGCAGTGGCTGTTGTTTTGTATAAGACATTGCTAGTGTTAAACCACTTACCCTATTTCTGCCAAATATACGAGATTTGCAGATAACTTACTCATAACGAAATATCAAACAAACTTCATGGTTAAATGATTTATGTTGATTGATTATGCTCTTGGATTGACAATAACGTTTTATGAAATGCGTAACAACATGAAATGTACCGTGATGGGTGTTCGTAGTTCCAGGCTTCAAAATAACGTTACAGCCACCTTTGCTAACCGTACGGATTCTATAGTCCATTACCGATTTTGTAACACCCCTGTGTAATATGAAGGGCAAACCGAGGAAAGAGAACGGTAAGTTGTCGATTCCAACTAGTTCTCATTGTTCTCGAGAAATGACGTCGGTTCTCGCTTTTCAGTTCTTTGTTTGTGGTGTCAATTGTTGACACAAACGTCTGTACTCCTGCCAGTGTCGGAATTGCAGGTAATGTGACTCTTATTTACTTTTAGTATCAATACGGTAAAGTTGATGCTGTTGTCCAAAGTAGTTTCGTTGCGCGGTAATTTAGATACATTGCTGATATGTTAAAAGTCTTGAGTTTGAGTCTTGTGAAACGCTTTATCCCGTTATGGCCTGGCTTTTTGTTCCTCAGCGTTGCCAACTCCCAATTTTTTAATTTAATTGTGGCAGGATAGAATTTGCTTTAGTAGAAAGTAAACTGGAGAAATATCTTTTTTTTTTTTTTAAATGGGCTGTCGTAATGGTCCAGTCATCGACCTGAGAACTGCTTTTGATAGAAACAATTAAAGCGCTTGGGGCTTTACAATGGTAAACCAAATTAAGTAAATTTTACAGGAGACACATTTGAAAATTGATAAAATTCCATAAATTGCGTGAGGAATATGTTTATAGTATTATAAGATGCTACATACGTTAAAGTATCGTCTCGTACGAAACAGCATTTTTAACTATTGCACTTTGCGAAAAACAATATTAAGTATAGGGTAAAACATAATTTTGTGGCTTGTCGTTGTATATCACCAAAGTTTCAGTGCCAACCTTTGGCTTCACTGATATCACAATTGCCGTCACTTCCAGCGTTGTCTAAAGCTGTGACACTAACCAAAACGGCCTTGCTGTGCTGGTACTGTGAACGGCTAAAAGCAAGGGGAAACTACGGCCGTAATTTTTCCCGAGGGCATGCAGCTTTACTGTATGGTTAAATGATAATGGCATCCTCTTGGGTAAAATATTCCGGAGGTAAAATAGTCCCCCATTCGGATCTCTGGGCAAGGACTACTCAGGAGGACGTCGTTATCAGGAGAAAGAAAACAGGCGTTCTACAGGTCGGGGCGTGGAATGTCAGAGCCCTTAATCGGGTTTGTAGGTTAGAAAATTTAAAAAGGGAAATGGATAGGTTAAAGTTAGATATAGTGAGAATTAGTGAAGTTTGGTGGCAGGAGGAACAAGACTTTTGGTCAGGTGAATACAGGGTTATAAATACAAAATCAATGCAGGAGTAGGTTTAATAATGAATAGAAAAATAGGAGTGCTGGTAAGCTACTACAAACAGCATAGTGAACGTATTATTGTGGCCAAAATAGACACGAAGCCCACGCCTACTACAGTAGTACAAGTTTATATGCCAACTAGCTCTGCAGATGATGAAGAAATTAATGAATGTATGATGAGATAAAATAAATTATTCAGGTAGTGAAGGGAGACGAAAATTTAATAGTCATGGGTGACTGGAATTCGAGAGTAGGAAAAGGGAGAGAAGGAAACATAGTAGGTGAATATGGATTGAGGGTAAGAAATGAAAGAGGAAGCTGTCTGTTAGAATTTTGCACATAGCATAAATTAATCATTGCTAACACTTGGTTCAAGAATCATAAAAGAAGGTTGTATACATGGAAGAACCCTGGAGATACTAAAAGTTATCAGATAGATTATATAATGGTAAGACAGAGATTTAGGAATCAGGTTTTAAATTGTAAGACATTTCCAGGGGTAGATGTGGACTCTGACCACAATCTATTGGTTATAAACTGTAGATTAAAACTGAAGAAACTGCAAAAAGGTGGGAATTTAAGGAGATGGGACTTTGATAAACTGACTAAACCAGAGGTTGTAGAGAGTTTCAGGGAGAGCATAAGGGAACAATTGACAGGAATGTGGGAAAGAAATACGGTAGAAGAAGAATGGATAGCTCTGAGGGATGAAGTTGTGAAGGCAGCAAATGATCAAGTAGGTAAAAAGACGAGGGCTGGTAGAAATCCTTGGGTAACAGAAGAAATATTGAATTTAATTGATGAAAGGAGAAAATATAAAAATGCAGCAAATGAAGCAGGCAAAAAGGAGTACAAACGTCTCAAAAACGAGATCGTTAGGAAGTGCAAAACTGCTAATCAGGGATGGCTAGAGGACAAAAGTAAGGATGTAGAGGCTTATCTCTCTAGGGGTAAGATAGATACTGCCTACAGGAAAATTAAAGAGACCTTTGGAGAAAAGAGAACCACTTGTATGAATATCAAGAGCTCAGATGGAAACCCAGTTCTAAGCAAAGAAGGGAAAGCAGAAAGGTGGAAGGAGTATATGGAGGGTCTATACAAGGGCGATGTACTTGAGGACAATATTATGGAAAATGTACTTGAGGACAATATTATGGAAATGGAAGAGGATGTAGATGAAGATGAAATGGGAGATAGGATACTGCGTGAAGAGTTTGACAGAGCGCTGAAAGACCTGAGTCGAAACAAGGCCTCGGCAGTAGACAACATTCCATTAGAACTACTGACGGCCTTGGGAGAGCCAGTCATGACAAAACTCTACCATCTGGTGAGCAAGATGTATGAGACAGGCGAAGTACCCTCAGACTTCAAGAAGAATATAATAATTCCAATCCCAAAGAAAGCAGGTGTTGACAGATGTGAAAATTACCGAACTATCAGTTTAATAAGTCACAGCTGCAAAATACTAACGCAAATCCTTTATAGACGAATGGAAAAACTAGTAGAAGCCGACCTCGGGGAAGATCAGTTTGGATTCCATAGAAATGTTGGAACACGTGAGGCAATACTGACCTTAGGCCTTATCTTAGAAGAGAGATTACGGAAAGGCAAACCTACATTTCTAGCATTTGTAGACTTAGAGAAAACTTTTGACAATGTTGACTGGAATACTCTCTTTCAAATTCTAAAGGTGGCAGGGGTAAAATACAGGGAGCGAAAGGCTATTTACAAAGTGTACAGAAACCAGATGGCAGTTATAAGAGTCGAGGAGCATGAAAGGGAAGCAGTGGTTGGTAAGAGAGTGAGACAGGGTTGTAGCCTCTCCCCAATGTTATTCAATCTGTATATTTAGCAAGCAGTAAAGGAAACAAAAGAAAAAATCGGAGTAGGTATTAAAATCCATGGAGAAGAAATAAAAATCCTGAGGTTCGCCGATGACATTGTAATTCTCTCAGAGACAGCAAAGGACTTGGAAGAGCAGTTGAACGGAATGGACAGTGTCTTGAAAGGAGGATATAAGATAAACATCAACGAAAGCAAAACGAGGATCATGGAATGTAGTCGAATTAAGTCGGGTGATGCTGAGGGCATTAGATTAGGAAATGAGAAGCTTAAAGTAGTAAATGAGTTTCGCTATTTGGGGAGCAAAATAACTGATGATGGTCGAAGTAGAGAGTATATAAAATGTAGACTGGCAATGGCAAGGAAAGCGTTTCTGAAGAAGATGAATTTGTTAACATCGAGTATAGATTTAAGTGTCAGGATGTCATTTCTGAAAGTATTTGTATGGAGTGTAGTCATGTATGGAAGTGAAACATGGACGATAAATAGTTTGGACAGGAAGAGAATATAAGCTTTCGAAATGTGGTGCTACAGAAGAATGCTGAAGATTAGATGGGTAGAACACGTAACTAATGAGGAGGTATTGAATGGAATAGGGGAGAAGAGGAGTTTGTGGCACAACTTGAAAAGAAGAAGGGACTGGTTGGTAGGGCATGTTCTGAGGCATCGATGGATCACAAATTTAGCATTGGAGGGCAGCGTGGAGGGTAAAAATCGTATAGGGAGACCAAGAGATGAATGCATTAAGCAGATTCAGAAGGATGTAGGTTGCAGTAAAGACTGGGAGATGAAGAAGCTTGCACAGGATAGAGTAGCATGGATAGCTGCATCAAACCAGTCTCAGGACTGAAGACCACAACAACAACAAACAACCCTATTCATGGCTGAAATGAGCCAGTAGAAGCCCACCCACACCGTTTGCGTTGTGAGTGCAGACTCCATTCTGCTGTACGGTAATTACTGTGCAACAGTGGGCAGAAGCAGTTCAGAGTCACTTGCATCATTTGTCACTAATGCCAGTGACAATTAATATGTAAAGTTATTCATTTTGTAATAAAAAATTAAAATAAAATACCATCTTTCATTGAATACAAGTTCATTTCTGCTTTTAGAGTAAAATTTAAATTTTAACAATTTTAGAAATTTACATTGTCCTTCTGATTAGGTTTAACCCAGTCGTAAAACATTATTTTCCTATATGTAACGATTTGGGTAACTGCAGGCAGTACCAAAAGAAAAACGAGTGTTAATAATAAGTAAAGACATAGAGTATTATTTCAGCATTCAAGATTCGCTTTGAAATGTCAAGATATTTGCAATGAATGACCTGCACCTTTGCAGCTGAATTCACTGTCATCAAATAAAGTTACCAAATAAAGTAATGCAGTTGGGTACTACAACAACCATTTCATAAAGCAAAAGGTACAGAGGCAGCTGTCATCAAATGCTCATAAAATAAAATTATGCTGTTTGGTATGCCAAGAACCATTTGAAACAAAAACAAGATGTTCAGAGATAGCTGACTGATAAAAGGTTGCCATGACAGTACTGATGAAAAATAGTTTGCTAGCATATGAAATGTTTTCATTTCAAGTCCAAAAAACGTGCAGTAATTTGGCATGTAAAAGTACAAAAATATTTATAGAGTTGGGACTGTAAATGCTATGGGCTCTATAAGTAGTTAAGTTAAAGTGCACAAACCAAAAATACATTCAGTGGCCAGAGAAAAACTTAATAATGAGAAAACAGTGTTTCACTCTCCTTTAAGAAATTACTTTTGAGCGTCTCACAGATAGCATGGCAGGTTTCAGGCACTATGACACTTAGTGCCTGTGGTGAAATTACAGACGTGTATTTGAGGTCTTCATAACTCCTTCCAGTCGCGAGAAATCGTAATGTTGCTGTTAGGCTTTCGTGTGGTGTTATAGCCTCCCCCATGACTGTATCCAGCTTCTTAATCAAAGGCGTCGCGAGGGACAAAAGATTCAAATACGTTTCATCATTCATCCTGAGGTAATTACGCCAATCCGGAGGATATATCTTCAATTCACTCAGTAAATTTGTATGAGAATACGATTTTCGTTCTTTAAGCCACTCTTTACTCCACATATCGCATCTCCTCTTTTGTTTTTTTCCGTAAAACAAGCAAAAAGGCTGCAACAGCAAGCGCATCGTCGTCTGTGCTCACATTTTCCAATGTAAACAAACTGATGCTTGTACGTGCGTGCATGAGTCGTGTGGAGGCGCGAGAAATGTGTGCACGCTTGAGCAAGCACGCTTGTACATCCATAGTTTTCGCTTGTAAAAAGCTGGACCAGCAGTATGGTTTGGAACAAGGACAAGCTGCAAGTCAACTGAGATGACCACGATATTGGAGCTGGTCTTGCCTCAGGAAATACCTGCTGTCATAGTAACCTGCATTGCCTCTGTTTTCCGGTGATATACTTTCTTTTCTTCTGCAGTCACCGACTTTTTGTTGGGCACTGAGTAGGTTGCAAGATTTAATCTCAGTATCAAGCTCGTTGCATACTTTACAAGTGACAGAAAAAGGCATCTTGAAGCCTATGTTTTATTCTGTGCAGAAAATAAGTCTGTACTTATATTCTGTAACAATGGAAATTTTCTTTTCCTCACAGTAGGGCAGATAATGATCCCTGTATAAAAAACTGATTGTCATCTCGAAGTCAAAATAAATCTTTCTGGGATCCCTGTGCCGCTGTAGTGACTTTGGTTAGTGGGTATGCTTCGTATATGCTTGTGAACACCTTCTGTCACTTCAGGTGGATATTTCCGGTGATTTTTGTGGTATCCCCTTTGATCTTGCTTTAAAAACTCTTTCCCACTACCAACTTTCTGTACGATGTTTTCCACTCTTTCTCACTTGGGTAGTCCATGAATGAAGAGAAAGGCCTTCTTACATACGTCGATGACTTCGCCTTGAATCTTAACAGAGTATGCAGCAGTGATCTTTCGAGAAGACTGTTCCTTTTTCCTTTTGTTCGAGTAGGAGTGTTTTGGAGGTGCCGTTGAGAAGGATGAAAAGATGTAGTTGTTGAGTGAATCAAAATTCCCAAAGTCCCAGAAGCCACGGAATATTGTGGAAACGGCTTCTCCTGTCTTCGTCATGCATTTCCGACGGTAGTCACATGGCGGTCCCATTTCTCTGGAAGGTACTTTTTTCTTGGTTGCATCACTCGTACACTCTTGACCCTTAAAAATAACAATGATTCGATGTTATTACAACTTGTTTATCCCAAAGAAAATAGGTGTTGGCAGGTGTGAAAATTACCGTAGTATCAGTTTAATAAGTCACGGTTGTAAAATACTAACTCGAATTCTTTACAGGCGAATGGAAAAACTGGTAGAAGCCGATCTGAGGGAAGATCAGCTTGGATTCCATAGAAATGTTGGAACACACTAGGCAATACTGAACCTACAGCTTATCTTGGAAGATAGGATAAGGAAAGGCAAATCTACGTTTCTAGTACTTGTAGACTTAAAGAAAGCTTTTGACAATGTTGACTGGAATACCCTCTTTCAAATTCTGAAGGTGGCAGGGGTAAAATACAGAGAGTGAGAAACTATTTACAATTTGTACAGAAACCAAATGCCAGTTAAAAGATGCGGGGGGAACGAAAGGGAAGCATTGATTGAGATGGGAGTGAGACAGGCTTGTAGCTTTTCCCTGATGCTAGTCAATCTGTATATTAAGCATGCAGTAAAGGAAACAAAAGAAATATATGGTGCAGGAATTAAAATCCATAGAGAACAATTAAAAACTTTGAGGTTTGCTAAACAAAATTGTAATTCTGTCAGAGACAGCAAAGGACCTCTAAGAGCAATTGAACGGAATGGACTGTGTCTTGAAAGTAAAAAAAAAAAAATGAAAAAGTGTAGTCGAATTAAATCAGGTGATGCTGAGGGGATTAGATTAGGAAATGAGACACTTAACTGATGATGGTCGAAGTAGAGAGGATATAAAATGCACAATGGCTATGGCAACGAAAGCGTTTCTGTAGAAAAGAAATTTGTTAAGATCAAGTATATATTTAAGTGTCAGAAAGTCCTTTCTGAAAGTATTTGTATCGAGTGTAGCTATGTATGGATGTGAAACATGGACGATAAATAGTTTAGGCAAGCAGAGAGCCGCACAGGATAGCCGCGTGGTCTGGTGCCTTGCCATGGTTTGCGCGGCTCCCCCCATTGGAGGTTCGAGTGCTCTCTCGAGCATGGGTGTGTGTGTGTGTGTGTGTGTGTGTGTGTGTGTGTGTCGTAAGTTAGATTGAGTAGTGTGTAAGCCTAGGGATCGATAACCTCAGCAGTTTGGTTCCCAAGAATCTACCACAAATTTCAAATTTCCAAGAAGAGAATGGAAGCTTTCGAAATGTGGTGTTACAGAAGAATGCTGAAGATTAGATGGGTGGATCGCGTAACTAATGAGGAGGTACTGAACGGAAATGCATAGAAGAGGAATTTGTGGCACAACCTGACTAGAAGAAGGGATCGGTTGGTAGGACGTGTTCTGAGGCATCACCAGTCTAGTATTGGAGGGAAGCGTTGAGGGTAAAAATTGAAGAGGGAGACCAATAGATAAACACATTAAGCAGATTCGGAAAGATGTAAGTTGCAGTAGTTACTCGGAGATGAAGAGGCCTCCGCGGGATAGAGGAGCATGGAGTGCTGCATTAAACCAGTCTCTGGACTACAGACCACAACAACAACATGAAAAAATCGTGTTACTTACAATAATATTAGTATAATATTATTCTCTGCTGGCTCTCAGAAATAACCATGTAAATAATTGGTATTATTTAAGTAAAATTATATCATTTTTCTAATATTCTTTGATTCTGTTTAATAGCTGTGTACATATCAGATTATACCAACGTTTATGTTTTGCTGTTTCACTCAACTCCGATATCCGCTGCCACCATCGTTGCCTTCCATCCTTACGAGGGAGACGGGCACTTCTAACTACAGGTGTGAAGTCTCCCTCCTTACGGAAGACAAAAAAATGCAAAAATTACTAACAGCATGAACCTACGTATCTACACTGAACAATACTGCAATTTAACACCTGTATAGTGGTAAGCCACAATAACCCCTAGAACAATACAGAAACCTAACAACTATATAATCACAAACCACAGTAACCCTTATAGCGAGCTCCTAGGTATGCCCATTGCATGTATGACAATCGTTTATGGTTAATGGCCACCATATAAATATCTTAGAAAGTGTCCCATAGTTCATGGTACAAGTAATCATTACTGTTAAGAAAGTTCAGCACTGACATGATAAGCCACTTTCCCACATGAGATAATACGGCATGTCACATAATTACAATTTGTGATGCGTAATTTTAATGATGCTGATATCAAATGCATCTGGCTGATAACCCACATCTACATCACTATCAGACTATGAAGGTTCACTCTCAAAACCATCTGCTTCTCTGTAGGTTCCACAATGTATTTTGTCATCCGAACAAGTCACACTGTTTCCTCTGCAGGTCGCCGTCTTGGCTGTGGCATACCATACTAAAGAAAAAAAAATGCAGTACTGTGTCTTGGGGCAATACAAAATAACAGAGAGTGTGCTGCCATTTCTTGGTTTCTTCAAATACTACTCCACCAGTGGCTTGCCATCCTCTAACAGATACGAAAAACGTAAAAATCTCCATTTCGCCCCGTCTGTGGCTTATCATTATCTAGCCCTGAGCGCCTCAATTTTTTCTCTCATTGACACATAATAACATTTTACATTGGGAACACTTTGAATGGATACCTGATTCTGTACTGTAAATAACATAGGTCTCACATTTTCAAAGATTAGCAATAAAGTCTGACCATGAGCTCCAAGATCTTCTGTTCAAATTTCATATGACAGCGAAAATCCTTTCTTTCTTCCTTTGATCTGAAAATAATTGGGTAGATATTTTTTGTTATAACTACCATCTTAAACCTGACTTTCTTCAGATACTGGAGAATTACCTACTATCTCCTTATCTACCAGTTTTCTTGCTATGGTCTGTCATGCAAGGATACGAAGTTATAGACCTGAAAGGACTATGTACAAAACATTTTATAAGTATATTTTCTAAAAGTTTTCGATACTTTGTGCTTCAAACAGTTATTATTATCATAATTAGATTTACCACGAAATTGGGAAAAAGTATGAGGGTCAGATTATCACAATAAACACTCAAAACTAAGCACAGAATGACCCACACCCAACTATATGTAACCGAATAGCATGAGCACTGCAAGTGCTGAGATTCAAACTGCTCTGGAGCTACCAATCACACATCTGTAAAAGTTCTGTGATATGTTAACAGCGTATCAAACTAAGAATAAATGGGGCATAACAGTCGTAACAGGCTCCGAACTAAAGACAAAGTTTATGTTTGTTGTTGTTGTTGTTGTTGCTGTTGTTGAAGTGGGACAAAAAAATGGTTCAAATGGCTCTGAGCACTATGGGACCCAACTGCTGAGGTCATTAGTCCCCTAGAACTTAGAACTAGTTAAACCTAACTAACCTAAGGACATCACAAACATCCATGCCCGAGGCAGGATTCGAACCTGCGACCGTAGCGGTCTTGCGGTTCCAGACTGCAGCGCCTTTAACCGCACGGCCACTGCGGCCGGCGAAGTGGGGTACATCTGATCATAAAATTTTAAAACTTTCATTTTTAAATCTTTATCTCAATTACTTTTATTATTAATTTTCCTCAATCAACTGGTTTAAATGTAATTTATTTCATTTCTAATACTTTAATATGTCATTTTAATCATTGTGTTAACTATTTTATTTTCTCTCGTTTCTTGTTTCTATCTTTCTTCTTTCATTTTGAATCTTTGTCCATGTGACTTTAATTATTTTCTATGTATTAAATTCGATTTAATTTCTTCCATTTCATCATTTTATAAAGGGTGGCTAGAAGCAGTGTGAAAAGTTTTAAAGGGTTTTGCATGGTGGATTGTGTTGATAAGTAACTGTTAAGAAAAAAATTCGATATGTTGCTCCGTTTCCTGGTTAATTAACACTAAAGTTAACAAGTCGGGCTGTTGCGCACGCAAATTCAAGCGGCCCGCTAGACACAGTCAGCCCCGGATCTACAATATTTCCAAACCGTGGCAAAAACGTGATAGTGCTACCAGACCTCCTTCCCCCTTGGCCTTAAGTGTGCCAAAGTGCAGTGCCACGTCTCTTTACACAGCATTCTTCTATCGTACGTCACTGTATTTCGCTCTGTGGAAGTCAAATTTATATATTTTGTAACTTATATTCAGGGTAGTGTTGCCTCTCTTGTTCCCAGTCGGCCGATTTGATGTCGTACCTAACCCCCCTAGCAGTTATTACTGGGTGGGATTATTCGTGACCGGGAGAATAAGAACTCTTCAGAAAATTTGCAGTTTTTTGGCGTATTAGCTAATAACTTTCTCTTTTTTGTGACATCACATTAAATATAGGGAACATAAAAGCAATGAAGACAAGAGACAAGCAAGACAGTACACATTTCGTCAGTGCTTCGGTCCCAGACTTTTTTTTCTCTCTAAGCTTGCGACAGCTTTACAGGGCGTGCTTTCCTTTCTGCGAAAGACTCTATTACCTCATCAAAGTTCGTCAAACGTTCTGCTACTTGAAAAATCAAAATGACGTTGACTAGCACAGAAAAAGCTGTTAATACGAGTAATACCCAAGACTGAAGTGGTTTCTCGATCTAATTACGTCTGTTTTGTCGCTTTCTGCTGGATAAAGCGAAATAGGCCTTTCCAATATTGCAGCAACTGTAACACACGCCAAATAAGCCAGACTGTTTTGGCACAAATGGTCATTTTTATCTATCTCATTTACACAAATAACACGACAGAATATAATTCACGAATTACCAATATCAAATGCCTATTAGGCCTACTGCAAGCAAAAAGTTTTATGGTAGGGAATAGTTTCACATTTCATTCCCATGGCCCAGTTTCTCAAGCATGACACTGAAAAGCGGTAGTAGTAAGAAATTATTATGGAAATCTGGAATCGTCATATTCTTCAATATACACTCCTGGAAATTGAAATAAGAACACCGTGAATTCATTGTCCCAGGAAGGGGAAACTTTATTGACACATTCCTGGGGTCAGATACATCACATGATCACACTGACAGAACCACAGGCACATAGACACAGGCAACAGAGCATGCACAATGTCGGCACTAGTACAGTGTATATCCACCTTTCGCAGCAATGCAGGCTGCTGTTCTCCCATGGAGACGATCGTAGAGATGCTGGATGTAGTCCTGTGGAACGGCTTGCCATGCCATTTCCACCTGGCGCCTCAGTTGGACCAGCGTTCGTGCTGGACGTGCAGACCGCGTGAGACGACGCTTCATCCAGTCCCAAACATGCTCAATGGGGGACAGATCCGGAGATCTTGCTGGCCAGGGTAGTTGACTTACACCTTCTAGAGCACGTTGGGTGGCACGGGATACATGCGGACGTGCATTGTCCTGTTGGAACAGCAAGTTCCCTTGCTGGTCTAGGAATGGTAGAACGATGGGTTCGATGACGGTTTGGATGTACCGTGCACTATTCAGTGTCCCCTCGACGATCACCAGTGGTGTACGGCCAGTGTAGGAGATCGCTCCCCACACCATGATGCCGGGTGTTGGCCCTGTGTGCCTCGGTCGTATGCAGTCCTGATTGTGGCGCTCACCTGCACGGCGCCAAACACGCATACGACCATCATTGGCACCAAGGCAGAAGCGACTCTCATCGCTGAAGACGACACGTCTCCATTCGTCCCTCCATTCACGCCTGTCGCGACACCACTGGAGGCGGGCTGCACGATGTTGGGGCGTGAGCGGAAGACGGCCTAACGGTGTGCGGGACCGTAGCCCAGCTTCATGGAGACGGTTGCGAATGGTCCTCGCCGATACCCCAGGAGCAACAGTGTCCCTAATTTGCTGGGAAGTGGCGGTGCGGTCCCCTACGGCTCTGCGTAGGATCCTACGGTCTTGGCGTGCATCCGTGCGTCGCTGCGGTCCGGTCCCAGGTCGACGGGCACGTGCACCTTCCGCCGACCACTGGCGACAATATCGATGTACTGTGGAGACCTCACGCCCCACGTGTTGAGCAATTCGGCGGTACGTCCACCCGGCCTCCCGCATGCCCACTATACGCCCTCGCTCAAAGTCCGTCAACTGCACATACGGTTCACGTCCACGCTGTCGCGGCATGCTACCAGTGTTAAAGACTGCGATGGAGCTCCGTATGCCACGGCAAACTGGCTGACACTGACGGCGGCGGTGCACAAATGCTGCGCAGCTAGCGCCATTCGACGGCCAACACCGCGGTTCCTGGTGTGTCCGCTGTGCCGTGCGTGTGATCATTGCTTGTACTTGTACAGCCCTCTCGCAGTGTCCGGAGCAAGTATGGTGGGTCTGACACACCGGTGTCAATGTGTTCTTTTTTCCATTTCCAGGAGTGTAATTTGTGTGATGTACCCATTTCTTCTCCTTCTTCGTTCTCACAAACAATCTTGTCACCTCTAATTCTGTAACTATTCCCGCCATGATCAAAAGTTATTCTCTGGTTAACTCCACTAACCCTGTCAGAAATCACCAGTTTAGTTATCCCGCGTTTATTCTCCGGTTAGACGCTACTCCGTATTCGTACAGTACGTTTTCGACGCTATTCCTAGAATAGAATTAAGAGGCTGATAACCAGGAACTGTACAACTGGCCCTTAGTAGTGCAATGATGTGGCAAAAATTTTCTCTCAGAATTTCTTTTTCTTGAATACACCGAGAAGATAATATGTAATCTTTCTTACCTGTTATTACTGTTAGCCGTTTATTTCCACTCTGGTAGTCTGAATCTATGGATTTCGCTAATAATTATAACAATGCTTATCATTCGCACACCCAATCAACCACGTAAACAAACAGCGATTGGCATTCACCCGTTCGGGTTTTTTCGGCTCTGGTCGTATAGCCCCGTCCCCTTTTCGCTTGCGGGAATGAGACGTAAGTTTTCGATTCTCGGACTCTTATTTGTGCCTGCTGACTTTTATTATAGGAACTGAGAAAACGTCATTGGCTTCTTCGTTTGTTAAACAAATTAGAATGTTGAATTGATATATCTCTTAAAAGATGCAATATATTTGCAACATCAAAGTCATAGAATTTCGGAAGGAAATGTCTCATTAACTTTCAAAAATGATTGTTAATATGCAAGTGGGTAAAATATTTTGCAAATAAGTTGTGATGAAAATAATGAACCGGCAACAACCTCTGTGGGCATCCCACAAATACAAGTAAAAACCGCTGGTAAACGTCAATGCGGTTGTGTCTCTCTAAGCCCAGGTGTCGAAATGCGATGCTGAGCAGCCGTTTGTGGCCTCAGGGTAGTGTCAGAGCCTTGTGTAGTGGAGGCCTTGGTTTGCATCTTTCAGGGGTGTGGATTCTAATGTGATGTTGCTGAGAACATAGCTTGTATGGCTCAGAACGATTGAGTCAACGATTAGATTTCTAGTAGATGTGGTCTTCGTACATGAAAGCCAGTTCTAACGGAAATAACACACGTAACATGTGATACATATGATTGAAATAATGAGCAAATTCAATTTAATCTGTGGAAGTATATTTCTGCTATCTCTGGAAGGCTTAGAAAATATTTAACAAGACTATGTACCATCTGAACAAAAGTACTATAATATTGTCCTAGAGGAGTTACTGAGAGCGATGGACTGGGCTGGCAGTAGGAAAACGCTGACGTGTGTCTAAAACGAGCGATATTAATGTCAAATCCACAATTTTTGGGGTCTCTAGGCGTTTAAAATGTACCACAACGAATTCTTGTCCTCATGGCCGTACACATACCGAATGGAGATTGTAGTAATGTCGCTTACCTTATGCCATAGACCTGAGATCGACAACAAAGACTTGTTTTTGGCACGATAATGTCCCACTGAAGCTTGTTGCACACACAAGATTGGAAGTGACCAGTTCCAGAACAAGACAGTACTGTTTTGTGTGATACCGTTTGCTGTCACTTTACGTTTTCTGTGACATTTTGTTTGTTCATTTAACGTACAAATCCGAGACAGCAGTGACTCTGATACTGAAACATAAAGTTACAGAAAATGGCGACACAAGCGGTCATGGAAAATATAACAAACTACAAGGATTGTTTGTGTTCATAGCCGCCCAGCTCGGGGAGGGTGAAAAGTAAAAGTTTGTCATGTAACATTTATTTCAGAACTAAGAAATTAGAAAATTCACAACGAAGGCAGAACGAGCATAAAATATTGTTGCGAGCTACGCTTTGGCAGTGTGGGGTAATGATTATTTGTCGCTGGCTTGTGTGCTGTTTGTCGCCAGTCCAAACCTAACCACCAGTAATCATTTTTTATTTAGTTTTTATCATTTATGGAAGGTTCCTGAAATATCGTATGTTTGTAATGTTTGTATATTCTGAAATATTCGATGTCCATATAAATATCAGCATTCTGGAATATTTTATGTTTGAATAAGTAATTACACTTTCTGTCCAGGAGTTCAGTTATGTTCTGTCTGTACAGTGGTGTTCGTAATAAACGTCCTTTCAGTGCTAAGTGTTAAATTTCATTGACGATCCTGCTTTCAAATATGGACTTGAGTATGCATACAATGTGGTGTTGTTTGTTGGAGACGCCAGGTATTTCAAAACCTCTACATCGTTGTGGCTCCAATTAAGCTATGTAAAACCTCCAACTACACGGACAAGAACAAGGATAGAAGCAGTACATCTTTCCTAAGACCCATATATTCACGAGACCAACGGATTCCGAGCCAGCAGTAAATCAGCTGCCCATCAGGCATCCACCAGTGTTCTCCAGAGATACTGTTCAGGACCCGACAAAATGGCTGAAAGGATTCGACTAAATCACCAAATAGAAAATGTAGGATGACATGGTTTGTTTGGCAAATGTGCAATTTTACTTGGACAGCACAGTCCAGCAGCAGTTCGAGAACTACGAGACTAGCTCAATAGCTAGGACAAATTCCTGACCAAACTGAAGGAAACGTTCAGAGACAATCAGCAGTAAGTCTGCTTAGCGGAAGAACAGGGTCCAAAGTCATGGAAAATTGATATAGCGCTACATACATAATGTTTTGGCACTAGATCACATTGTAAATCCATGACAGAAGCTGACAAAATCTCACAATTGGTGAAAGGTTTTGTAGAAGACACGTACCAAGGGCTTCTGGTGAAGTGTTACAGTGTAGAGTCAGCGCCAGCACGCCAGTCGGGAACGACAGAGAAGAGATGGCTGTGAGAAGACATCAACCAATCGCATGCTGACTGACCCGCCTCCAGGACGACAACACGACAGCAGCGGCCCCTAGGTGAAGACGACATAACCACCGCTCCCGAGTAGTGCCAACCGACTTCGATAGCAGCTTCATCGTTAGTCACTTCGTTAGGCGGTATATCGTAAACTCTTTCTTTAGCAGTCTCTAACAAGGGAACCTCCCCATCGCACCACCCCCCCCCCCTCAGATTTAGTTATAAGTTGGCACAGTGGATAGGCCTTGAAAAACTGAACACAGATCATTAGAGAAAACAGGAAGAAGTTGTGTGGAACTATGAAAAAAATAAGCAAAATATACAAACTGAGTAGTCCATGTGCAAGATAGGCAACATCAAGGATAACATGAGATTAGGAGCGCCGTGGTCCCGTGGTTAGCGTGAGCAATTGCGAAGTGAGAGGTATTTGGTTCAAGTATTCCCTCGTGTGAAAGTTTTTCTTCCTTTATTTTCGCAAAGTTATGATCTGTCCGTTCGTTCATTGACGTCTCTGTTCACTGTAATAAGTTTAGTGTCTATGTTTTGCGACCGCACCGCAAACTTACAGTTCGGAAAATATTCATTGACCTTGTTATTGAAGTCGCGAGCTATATTTGCTGGATTCATATTGCCCATGGAATACATCTCACGTATTCAATGCACTCCCGTCCAAAGTAGCGAACAGTCAACTGCCAGCCAGGGAGCCTCGTTAGCAGAATACTCTCTCTTCCGTGCGCTGTTGTCGACTGACGTCGTGTGTTTCGATGTTTGTTTAGGTGTAGCATCCTCATGCTACGGCGCAGTTACCTCGCATCGGACGGACAGATAATAACTGTCTGAAAATAAAAAAAGTAAACTCTTCACTCGAGGGAAGACTTGAACCAAGGACCTGTTACTGCGCAGCTGCTCACGCTGACCACGGGACCATGACGCTCCTGAGCTCACGTTATCCTTGATGTTGCCTATCTTGCACATGTACTACTCAGTTTGTATATTTTGCTGTTTTTTTCATAGTTCCACACAACTTCTTCCTGTTTTCTCGATTGATCTGTGTTCAGTTTTTCAAGGCCTATCCACTGTGCCAACTTGTAACTAAATCTGAGGGGGGGGAGTGCGATGGGGAGGTTCCCTTGTAAGTAGCACAGACTTGTATTTATCTGTTTATTTTGTATGTCGCCCTTTGCTTGCGACACATCTATCCAAGTCAAGTATTTGTACTTATCTTGTTATAATAGAACTCATTAATAAAAGTTATTTGTTTGTCTAGCGAACCGAGTATGCAGTATTCCTAGACACAACATGGCAACGAGATCTCCGAATAACGGTGCCAATGATATAGGAGCCATACTATAGCGACAACCTGTTAATGTTTCAAACCCAGAGCCACCAGCTGCCATAGATTATCTCTGTTTTGTTTTGTTGTGGGCTTTTGTGTTTTGCTGGCGCCTTAATTCTACCTTGTCTTTTCTTTGCAGGGGTCTGTTTACATGTTTTAACAGTGTCTCTTACTGTGTTTTTTCTATTCAGTGTTTTCAGTTGGGCGTTGCAGAAATTTTCTTTGCTTTTTTGCTTATTTTTATTGCTTGCACTGTCTGGTTATTGCATTGGCCTATTCCAAAATGAGCTACCCACCTCTCCCACCCCCTGCTCAGGCGCCTCAGCTGCAAGCGATAGACGCAACGCAGCTGACACAGTTGTTTCAGTTTCAGACGTAGCAGATTGTAGCCCTTATAAACACGGTGCAGCAGTTACTGGCCAACCCAGCAACAAATGCAGCGCAACCAACCGACCAACATGCAACAACTGTAATTCAAAGTGCCATACCGCCTTTTCGCCAGTTTAACGAAAAAGAACAGGAATGGCTCGAGTGGTTGCAACAGTAGGAAGTGCAGTCTTTCGCCTCGTTCAGAAATCGTTCCCTAACGCCACTGCAAGTGAACTTTCCTAGGACCAGGTTGTAGGTTCTCTAACTGTTATGACCAACAAGTGGAAGTGGTGGCAGCTAGGTACCAATTCTTTCGTTGCAAGAAAAGGTCAGAACACACATATGGCAAGTGGGTAACAGATTTTCAGGGTAAGACGAGGAAATGAAAATTCAAATGCGCTTGTCGTGCTTCATATTCAGATGTTACATTGCGTGATGCGATTGTGTACAGTGTAACTGTTGTCAAACTTACAGAACAGATTCTGAACCAGTCAGATCCATCATTTCATCATGTAGTCCAAATTCTAGATGAGTATGATTCAGGTGCCATAGCAGTTGACAAATTTGAGCATCCGCCAATTTGCCGGATTGCGTCGTCCCTTGCTCCAGACTGGCTCAGTAGGCAGTAACAGCACGTGTGTGCCAAGTCACGTAAACGGTTCTCTAAACAGCCAGCTACATTAGTGAATAGTCCGCCCCCGGTAGCTGAGTGGTCAGCGCGACAGACTGTCAATCCTACGGGCCCGGGTTCGATTCCTGACTGGGTCGGAGATTTTCTCCACTCAGGGACTGGATGTTGTGTTGTCCAATCATCATTTCATCCCCATCGACGCGCAAGCGCCGAAGTGGCGTCAAATCGAAAGACTTGCACCAGGCGAGCGGTCTACCCGACTGGGGGCCCTCGTCACACGACATTTAATTTAATTAATGAATAGAATTAAATCATGCCTTTATTGCTATTCACGGCACAAACGCCACGATTTCCCATCCTGACAAGCACAGCGTTATGCTTGTGGCAAGAAAGGTTACGTACAATCTGTATGTGTGCAACAGAACGAACATAAGAATTCCACCCTCTCACAAAAATCTAGTCTCAAGGCCCATGTAATCAATGCAGTGTTTTCAAAGCCTGCTGCCAGCAATAGCAACGCTACGCCAGTCCAACAAAATTGTTCAAATGGCTCTGAGCACTATGGGACTTAACTTCTATGGTCATTAGTCCCCTAGAACTTACGACTACGTAAACCTAACTAACATAAGGACATCACATACATCCATGCCCGAGGCAGGATTCGAACCTGCGACCGTAGCGGTCGCGCAGTTCCAGACTGTAGCGCCTAGAACCGCTCGGCCACTGCGGCCGGCCTCCAGTCCAACAAACTTTTTGTTCATTTGCATCTTAGTGGGAAACGTGTGAAATTTCAGTTGGACACGGGCGCCTCTGTTACATTGCTGAATCGTAACACACATGAACTGTTAGGGTCCTCGCGGCTATCTAAAACTAGCACGCACTTGACGGCTTCTAATAGACAATACATTCCCATTCTTGGAAAATGTACTTTGCCTGCCATGCATCGCTCACGTACATGAACTGTGACTTGCACTGTGCTACAATCACACGATTATAGAGAACATTTTTGGCCTCAATACGTTTGATTTGTTTGGCTTTCAAATTCAGGACAAAGTATTATCAGCGACTGCATTCAATGCCAACGACAGTGTAACTAGCTTGCTGAAAGAATCCTCTGAACTCTTTTTCTGAAGGTTTAGGCAAGGCTAACAATTTTGTTGCACGTATTACTGAGAAAGACAGTACTCAGTCAGAACTTTTCGCATGGCATTCCGGAACAAAGTGGGTGCTGAACTTACAATGTTCCAAGATAGCGGAGCTATTGCACCCTAACAAACTAGTCAGTGGGGAAGTTGTAACGTCGCGAGTCAATACGCAATAGCATTTATTGCACTACTTTGCAGTACGGCTCGTAGCTTTGGAGCCGTTGGCGGTGATAGAAACAGCCGCTTGTATCTTAGGGTCTCATTAGCACCTGTCGCTAGCCTAGCCGTGGGAAGCGGTACCTGTGTCAATTCGAGCGGCAGAATATTCAAGTCCCTAGAATCTAAATAAACTATATCAAATATTACCCAATTTAGTTAAAAGTCAATATACTGCCCTTTGTTATTAAAAAAAGATTGTGTAAAAATCTCACTTTTTAGCTGGCATACTTTCAAAGTTAGAGAAATTTATCTAAAGTACCCCAAACAGACACTTATAAGATGAAATTCAGTTAGGATTAATAACAGTTTGTCTTTTAGTATTATTTGGAATCATTACTGGAGTTCACAAAATGGCAGAACACTTTATTTGAATTAATCATAATTAAAAACGTTAACTATTTTTCATTTTCGTAATATAAAATTCAGAAAAGACCAGTATTTATTGTGTTGTGTGAGTAAATGAGAATGAGTCAGTGTGTATGTGGGACATATGAAAAAATTCAATATTATCTTATGTTATACATTACGTAACTATGTCATGGGAAAGTGTTAAGCAAGCAAGTTGCAATGAAAAATGTAGTTTCCCCACCGTGCTGATGTTGTATGTCCAACGGTACTTGCTTTTGTAAGAAGGCAGCCAGAATAGCCATTTGCAGAGTAATAATTTTCTACTTATTTCAAGATTAGTTTTCTTTTCGCTTGGTTTTCTTAAACATTTTATTAACATTTGCATGATGAAGTGACGTAAATGCATCTGTGAATGTTGATTGGCGTAAGACAGTTTTAGCGTGAGAAAGAACTCGAATTATTTGATTGGTCATTTTGAACAGCCAATCAGAGTTAAGCATTTCCTGCGCTTTGCAAGTAGTTATAGGCCCTGGAAGGAACGGCAGGTAGAGGAGTCGCTGGTTAGCTATCGGTCATGCAGGCAATGTTGGACGTGTCCGTCTACATTATGAGTAAAATAAAGATATTGGTTTCTTGCGTGCGGATTGTATTTCCGTGGCCGGCCGCGGTGGTCTAGCGGTTCTAGGCGCTCAGTCCGGAACCGCGAGATTGCTACGGTCGCAGGTTCGAAACCTGCCTCGGGCATGGATGTGTGTGATGTCCTTAGGTTAGTTAGGTTTAAGCAGTTCTAAGTTCTAGGGGACTGACGACCACAGATGTTAAGTCCCATAGTGCTCAGAGCCATTTGAACCATTTTGTATTGCCGTGAAAACAGTTGCATTTACGGACAGATTGTACCCTTGGACATACATCATCAGCACGGTGGGGAAATTACATTTTTCATTGCAACTTGCTTGCTTAACACTTTGTTAGAGAGAGTAACACGTGTGAACTTTCGGCCTTTGTAAAATTCCGTGTGGCATGTTTCATATTCGTCTATGAAATATTTGGCGAGCAGTTTCTTTATTAGAAATCTAATGAAAAAAAAAACCGAATGTGAAACTCGTATATTGTAGCAGAAGAATGACTTTAAATCGCGTAATAATTCGTGTCCGAGTTAAGTACATTTCTGACTGCCTTGTGTGTGTGTTTAGCCGGCCGAAGTGGCCGTGCGGTTAAAGGCGCTGCAGTCTGGAACTGCAAGACCACTACGGTCGCAGGTTCGAATCCTGCCTCGGGCATGGATGTTTGTGATGTCCTTAGGTTAGTTAGGTTTAACTAGTTCTAAGTTCTAGGGGACTAATGACCTCAGCAGTTGAGTCCCATAGTGCTCAGAGCCATTTGAACCATTTTTGTGTGTGTGTTTACTGGGTTGTATGAACTGTGAGCTGAGGACAGTGCTATTATTCGTTAATTAAATACGGGCTGATGGCAAGTGTTTAATTTTGAACCTAAAGAAGTAAAAGAACTCGTTGCAGACTTTTGCCATTTTTCTAAAGAGATGAAGCTATCGCCCTCCACCCGAAATTTGTTAAGATATTACTTACAGGATAGCTTGCTACCAGAGTTTACGCGGACTTTGCAAACATAAGTATTGACGGTGTTTTTCTTTAATGCTGCTTTTAACATCGTGTGGACAGTATCCACGTATGCAGAGAAACGGGCTGGTGATCAGACGCCGTACTGAGGTAGGTGGAACTTCTGTAGTGCCCAAGCCGCGCGGGATTAGCCGAGCGGCTTAAGGGGCTGCAGTCATAGACTGTGCTGCTGGTCTCGGCGGAGGTTCGAGTCCTCCGTCGGGCATGCGTGTGTGTGTGTTTCTCCTTAGGATAATTTAGGTAAAGTAGTGTTTAAGCTTAGGGACTGATGACCTTAGCAGTTAAGTCCCATAAGATTTCACATGCATTTGAAAACTTTTTGAACATTTTTGTAGTGCACAGTAAGACCAGAAACAATGAACAAACATTCACGCCCGCAAAAACGACAAGCCGGCCCCGCCGCAAAGTCCACTGGTTTTGCTCCCCAAACCTTCAGGTCGCATTCGCCTCTGTGTTGACTAAGTCTACAGTCAACCCACAGACTGTCATTGATACTTATCCATTGCCACGCCCAGAGGATCTCATGAACAGGTTAGGCACTGGTCGCTACTTTTCAAAAATTGATTTGCGCAACGCATATCTTCAAATACCACGAAATGAAGAATCCCAAACCGTGTGTGTTGTGAACACTCATTTGGGCTTGTTTAAATATTGCCTTTTGCCTTTTGGCAGTGCTTCCGCAGCCGCCGTTTTCCAATGGTATTTGGAACAGTTGACTGCTCAAGTACGAAACTGTTCAAACTATTTTAACGATGTTGTCATAGCATGTCGTACACCTGAAAAATACATTGCAAATTTGTGTGCTTTGTTTCATGTGTTATCTGATGCAGGACTAAAGTGCGGATTGGACAAGTGTGATTTTTTAAACTTGAGTTGTAGTGTCTTGGTCATGTCATAAACATTCAAGGTGTACATCCTATTCAGTCAAATTTGTTAGTCATACGTGACCTGCCAGTTCCTTGCAATGTCACATTTTGCAGTCAGTCTTAGGGAAAATGAACTATTATATTCGGTTCATACCAAATGCTGCACAAATCGCAGCTCCATTGCGTCGCAAGAACGTCCGCTTTGTTTGGACACATGAATGCGAAGAAGCTTCTCAAAAACTTAGTGGCACAGCTCAGTGATCGATGCTTGGTTCTCCTTGATCCTGACAAACCAATTGTGTTGCAAGTTGATACCTCTTCTTATGGAATCGGTGCAGTGTTTTCGCATAGATTTAGTGATGAAAAGACATATTGCTTCCGCATCAAAAGTGTTGTCCAAAGCTCAGTGTAACTATTCACAAATAGAGAAATAGGCCTTGGCTATAGGGTATGATGTGTCCAAATTCCACCACTATTCGTATGGAAGAAAATTCTACGTAGTAACGGATCACAAGCCATTGCAGCACTTGTTTCATCCGATGAAGGCGGTTCCTGTACGAACTGACCGAAAAATTACAAAGATGGAGTTTGTTGTTCTCCCAATACCAGTACCAGGTTGTGTATCGTCCGACAGCTCAACATGGTAATGCGGACGCGCTTTCACGTCTTACGATTGGCCCTGATATAAACTTTGATGCTTCTGCTGCATCTTGTTATCACATCGATGCTCAGGATTCTATTGCTTCGATCCTTTCCTCTGAACTATAGGAAAATTGCACAGGCCACGGAAGCTGATTCAGATTTGCAGCAAAAAATACACTCGCACATATTGACCTCGCTCATTGCATAGCATAAAGAACTCTGTAGTGCGCCGATACTTTCCACGTCGGCATAGCCTCACTATACAGCGATATGTGATTCTTGTGCATAATGACATTGGCAATCACGCGTGTTGGTCCTCACAGCTTTGCAAAAGGAAGTCTTGCAGTTACTTCACCATGGACACTGGGGAATTGTTCATACGAAATAGTTAGCTCGTCGACACTGTACTTGGCAGTGTATACACTCAAATAGAACAGATGACGTCACAGTAGCAAGCATATGGGGAAAATCAGTCTGCTCCGCCACAAAAGTTATCTGCTTGGCCTAAGTCGCAATCACCATAGCAATGTGTGCACATAGACTCTGCCGGTCCATTTCGGAACATTCGTCGGTTGATGGTGGTAGACCCTTACAGCAAGTTTCGTTTTGCTGTGCCAATGAACTAGACAACGTCACGTAGCACAATTCAGGCGTTGTCCTCTATTTTTTGCCTCGAAGGTTTGCCTGAAGTCAGTGTCCGACAACGGCCTTCAGTTCACGTCAAATGAACGTGAAACATTCTATGAACGCAGTGGCATACAGCATCTAACTAGTGCATTGTACCGTCCACAGTCAAACAGCGAAGCGGAACTTTTTGTCAGAACCTTCAAGCAGTAGATGGCCAAACTTCGCACTGCACACACCAGGGATCTCGCCTCCTATGGTCCGCACCCACGAGTTGGACCATCGCTGGCGGAATTGCTTCACGGCCGCCGCCATCGGACACTGTTCCACCTGCTTCACTCTCCTCAGCATTCGGCGCCAAAGGAAGGTCGCAAGTATCGCATCGCGCTACATGATATTGTTTTTCAGGGTTTTTAGCGACAGCCTCGGTGGGCGCGAGGCGAGATACTTTGACGACTTGGCGTATGCATGTATCTCATTTCAGGCCCAGACGGCTTGCAGCGCCGACATCACAATCAGATTCGCCACAGTCATGTGCACGGTGATCCTTCTGTATCTCTACCCCCAGATTCACGGATCCTGAGGACAGTGCTGCCACAGCAGCCACCAGACGGTGTCATCACGACCCTGTGGGACGCCCCCATGAAGACAGAGCCTTCGCCTCCTCTGCAGCCTCTCGTCCTACCGATGGAGCTGTACCCGCCCACGCCGCAGCGACCGGCACCTTCTACATCTTGGTATGGTCCTCAGGAGGAGGAAGCATACCATTCTGGGCATTCTCCGGGGGAGGTTTCCACGAGAGCGAAGGCCGGATCGCGGGGCAGGACCGGAAGTCTGACGTCCCCTGTAGCCACAGCTCCTGGTGCAACAGAGCATCCACGCACCTGCCCCCCCCCCCCCTCCCTCGTTGTCGTGCTCCATATATGACGACGGTCCATCGCTTTGGGGCGGAGGAATGTTATGGCGTAGAGTCATCGCCGCACGTCAGTTGGGAACGACAGAGAAAAGGTCAGCCAATCGCATGCTGACCTGCCTCCCTCCAGGACGACAATGTGACAGCAGCGTCCCCTAGGGGAAGACGACATAAGTGCCGTGTGTGACTGGTGGCAGCCCACTTCGATAGCAGATTCAATGTTAGCCACTTCGTTAGCTGCCGCATTGTAGCCTCTATCTTTAGCAATCTCTACCTAGCACAGTCTTGTATTTGTCTATTCTGAAGAAGACTGATTATTTTGTATGTCGCCCTTTGCTTGTGACAGATCTATCCAAGTTAAGTATTTGTATTTGTCTCGTTATAAAAAAACTCATTAATACGAGTTGTTTGGTTGTTTATCTAGCAAACCGAGTATGCAGGATTCCTAGACACAACATAAAAAAGTCCCATCAACTGAGGAATTCATAAAGAGGTGCCAGTGCATTGAGGGAATGCAACAGAAAAAAGTGTATGAAAAAAGTCTGACCCACTCCCGAATGTGGGCCCTATGGTAGATGCAGAAGGCCACTGTGACCTCGCCTCTCTCATCCACCACATTATAAGAGAATAGATACAGCATTTTATGGCAACTAGAACTGTCAGACCATGCAAGCAAGATACAGCTGCCATGAATGTTGACCTGGTACTCCAGAAGTTAACTGAGATTGTTTAAGAAGAGGTGTATCAATATTTATCACTGCTTTCAATCACCATCTGAATGCCCCAGGAAGAATGGACTTGGCCAGCTCAGACCACGCAGTCATCAAATGACAACCCAATACTCGACCAATGCAGGTCCAATCAACTCCAACAGCAAGTGCAAGAAGACACATCTAGAGGACACAGGACAACATGCAAGAGTGTTTCCACTGTAAGATGCCCTGGACGCATTGTATGTTGGTGCAGATAAAGAAGGCATGTTTTAGAAAACTATTGCACTTCAGGACGTCAGCCATCACAACAGTTTTATTGACACAGGCAACAGCAGACGACTGTAGTCGACCTGTCTGACAAAGCCCATCCCTGTACCCCAGACAAAGTCGCTTCCCAACACGCCCTAACCATTCCCTGATGCTGTACAGAGATACCAGCCGCTAGCCTAGCTGCCAACATCAGGAAAACTGTGCAAGGCGATCATCTGTGGTGGTGAGGCTACCACAGATGAAAATCCTCCATGGACGACAGTAACAAAGATGTCAGGAAATCTCTCTGAGGTCATCATCGATGGTCTGTCTGGGTGCTAGTCGACTCGGGGAGACTTCCTTTTCTGCACATTTGTATGCTTATCGTTGTCACCTGAAGCAGACAATGTCCTGTGATACCGCAGAGATTGTGTTAAAGGTCGCAAATGGGAAATACATCCAGCCAACAGGAAAATGTTTTGAAAGAATAACTATCAATGAAATAACACAGCCATTCAGTGTTGTCTGCTTAACTGAGTGTTGTCATAATAGTATTCTCGGATGGGGCGTCTTGCATGCATCACAAGGAGTCAAAGATTGTGGAAGATTAGTGCTTCAGACTGACAACGTTATTCCAGCAAGCACAAATAACGAAGATTGATCTGGGCGGCTGTTTTCGATTGAAGGTACTGTTATCTCGCCATCAAAGGGCGAGTTCCAGTTGCCAGTCGAGATGCTCAGTTAAACTGTGAAGTTTTCGTTGACTGCAAAACGCTACTCAGGCTCACAAAAGAAATATACATGCCAGCGATGATCATGAGCATTATAGTTGGTCAAGGAGAACTTTGGATCACTGACATGAGCGGCCACAGCTCATCCTTAAACGTATGTGCTTAGGACAGGAAGGGCAGCTTAGTGTCGCTGATGAAGAATCATACTCTATTACTAAGGACAACATAAGGAGGGAAGCTCATACGGAACTGCCTATAGGATCTGGTCTGATCGAGGAACAACATTGTGGACTGATGCCATTCTGCGGCTATTTTCTTTGCTTTCAGATCCGGAGTGGAGGAAAAACAGACCAAGCAGCCCACAGTAAAACACTGTATCAACATCAGGGATCATTCATACATTATGCAGCACTTATATAGTACGCCCCAGGCTGAACGACGGATAATCAGGGAGGAAGTCGAGGAGATACTGAAAGATTAAATCACTTACATTCAGGGAGTCCTTGGTCTTCTCTTGTGGTCCTCGCAGTGAAGGGCACATGGCGTTTCTCTATCGATTACCGACTGAAAAAAGTCTGCACATTAGTGATGTGAGAAGTTTTCTTGAAATGTGCTTGCACTACTGGAGATTCTTAAAGGACTTGTGTACCAAGGCGAGTCCCTTGCAAGAACTACTGCAGGGAGACGCGACATTTTCCACGAAGGAAGTGCAAGAAAGATTTTTTTCTCCTCATTAAGAAGGCACTGACATCTTCTCCAGTCCTATTGTTGTATGACAAGAATGATGAGAGAGAACTGCACGTCTGCACTAGCGGTTATAGGACAGGTGTAAATTCAGGAAAGTTCCGAAACGGTGATAGTTTATGCTTCCAAACGACTGTTCAAGTCCGAGATGAGCTACTCTGAAACATAAAAAAAAGTTACGTATTTGGTAAAACATTCTCTGTTGTGACTGACCACCATTGTGTGTGGTGACTGATTAGCCTGAACGATCCGTCAGGTTAATTGGTGAGATGGGCACTGAGGTTTCAGGAGCATGAAGTGACAGTAGTATACAAATGAGAACGTAAGGACAAGGATGCTGACCACTTTTCAAGGAATCCTTTGGTGTAACACAGCAGTGTGGATGAAATGTTAGTCACAGATGCAATAAATGAAATTGCTGCTAACAAGGGAACCTTCCCATCGCACCCCCCTCAGATTTAGTTATAAGTTGGCACAGGGATAGGCCTTGAAAAACTGAACACAGATCAATCGAGAAAACAGGAGGAAGTTGTGTGGAACTATGAAAAAATAAACAAAATATACAAACTGAGTAGTCCATGTGCAAGGTAGGCAACATCAAGGAACGTCTGAGCTTACGAGCGCCATGGTCCCGTGGTTAGCGTGAGCAGTTGCCAAACGAGAGGTCCTTGGTTCAAATCTTCTCTCGAGTGACAAGTTTAATTTTGTATTTTCAGACAATTATCAAAGTTCAGGCACTCACACATAATCAACTTCGCTCTCCAAAATTCCAGGACATGTTCAAATTTGCTTGGACATATGCAGGATTTGACGGTCTACACACGGAAACATTTGAAAACGTAAAAAAACATATGTTTTGACAGAGCACAGGAAAAACTGTGCGACTGTGAAACTGTTGCATTCATTTGTTGCAGTTTATGTGACAAACTCTTTATGTTTTCATCACTTTTTTGGGAGTGATTATCACATCCACAAGAAAACCTTAATCGGGCAAGGTAGAAGAATCTTTTTATCCATTCGCCAAGTGTGCAAGTTAGATGGGTCGACAACATATTCCTGTCATGTGACGCACATGCCGTCACCAGTGTCGTATACAATATATCAGACGTGTTTTCCTGTGGAGGAATCGTTTGACCTATGACCTTGCGATCAAATGTTTTCGGTTCCTATTGGAGAGGCACGTCCTTTCGTCTACTAATCGCACGGTTTTGCGGTGCGGTCGCAAAACACAGACACTAAACTTATTACAGTGAACAGAGACGTCAATGAATGAACGGACAGATCGTAATTTTTCCAAAATAAAGAAAGTAAAATTTTCACTCGAGGGAATACTCGAACCAAGGACTTCACGTTCCGCAGCTACTCACGCTAACCACGGGACCACGGCGCTCCTCGGCTCAGATTGTCCTTGATGTTGCATATCTTGCGCGTGGACTACTCAGTTTGTATATTTTGGTTATTTTTACGTAGTTCCACACAATTTCTTCCCGTTTTCTCGATTGATCTGTGTTCAGTTTTTCAAGGCCTATCCCTGTGCCAACTTACAACTAAATCTGAGGGGTGTGCGATGGGGAGGTTCCCTTGTAAGAAGAGGGAAGATCCAGCAATTGTAAAAACCATAGAAGCCTTGAAGGAGGAGGAGTCAACCAAAGGAGATCTCTAATTAAACAAACCAACATTGATTAAGAAAAACTATGATCCAGGAGGGCAGCGATGATTGCTAACCATCCCAACTCATCTACGGCTTGTTCTCCTGAAGGGTTTTTTCCATGATGCACCACCATCTGTTCAGCTCGGATTCGTGAAAACTAGAAATGCGTTAGGCTGGAAACAAAAGATGAATTGTGCTTGTAGTGAAGTATCGTAAATATTTCATTTCCATGTATTCATGAAAACGCCTTTGAAACTAAGAAAAATATTCGTACAAAGAAATATGCATGATTTATAAATGAATAATAACAGTATCCACATTAAGAAACATGATCCCAGACAGTTTGTGTACGCTGGGCGGAGCTGCTTCGCGTCTCTACAACGCGATTTAGTGATTATGTAAACGTCTCTATGGCAACACCTCCTCATAGCTCTACAGACAGCTATCGTTTCCACCTACAACCGTTTATGCTTCGCAGTTGAAAACTGCCAAAAGTGCTGCAAGGTGTCAGGGAATTCCTTCAGATGACTAGACTATTGGAGTGTTTTCGTAGTAAAGAATACATGTATTAAAACTTCATGAAAGATGTGGCACCTTTTCGCGTGTCTCAGTATTTATGACGTCATATCCCTTGAACTATGAGTCATACAATAATATATTTTTGTAGATACATTCGGCGGCCTGTGTGGATACTGCCTGAAAATGTGTCGCCAATACATGTACAGATCATGGTATTATCGCGTATATAAGGTATTAAACGGCAATACCTTGGAGGAGCTATCATTTGTACTCAAGTGAGTCACGTGAAAAGGTTTTCGACGTGATTATGGTCGCATGAAGGGAATTAACAGGCTTTGAACTCGAAATGGTAGTTGGAGCTAGACACAGGGGACATTGCATTTCGGAAATTGTTAGGCAATTAAATATTCCGCGATGCACCACGTCAAGAGTGTGCGAGAGTACCACATTTCAGGCCTTACCTCTCAACAAGGACAGCGCAGTGGTTGATGATCTTCACTTAACGACCGAGAGCGTTTGCGTACGGTTGTCAGCGCTAATACACAACACCGCGTGAAATAACTACAGAAATCTGTGTGGAATCTATTTTTCTTGACTTCCGGAAGGCGTTCGATACAGTTCCGCACTGTCGCCTGATAAACAAAGTAAGAGCCTACGGAATATCAGGCCAGCTGTGTGGCTGGATTGAAGAGTTTTTAGCAAACAGAACACAGCATGTTGTTATCCTCGGAGAGACGTCTACAGACGTTAAAGTAACCTCTGGCGTGCCACAGGGGAGTGTTATGGGACCATTGCTTTTCACAATATATATAAATGACCTAGTAGATAGTGTGGGAAGTTCCATGCGGCTTTTCGCGGATGATGCTGTAGTATACAGAGAAGTTGTAGCATTAGAAAATTGTAGCGAAATGCAGGAAGATCTGCAGTGGATAGGCACTTGGTGCAGGGAGTGGCAACTGACCCTTAACATAGACAAATGTAATGTATTGAGAATACATAGAAAGAAGGATCCTTTATTGTATGATTATATGATAGCGGAACAAACACTGGTAGCAGTTACTTCTGTAAAATATCTGGGAGTATGCGTGCGGAACGATTTTAAGTGGAATGATCATATAAAATTAATTGTTGGTAAGGCGGGTACCAGGTTGAGATTCATTGGGAGAGTCCTTAGAAAATGTAGTCCATCAACCAAGGAGGTGGCTTACAAAACACTCGTTCGACCTATACTTGAGTATTGCTCATCAGTGTGGGATCCGCACCAGATCGGGTTGACGGAGGAGATAGAGAAGATCCAAAGAAGAGCGGCGCGTTTCGTCACAGGGTTATTTGGTAACCGTGATAGCGTTACGGAGATGTTTAACAAACTCAAGTGGCAGACTCTGCAAGAGAGGCGCTCTGCATCGCGGTGTAGCTTGCTCGCCAGGTTTCGAGAGGGTGCGTTTCTGGATGAGGTATCGAATATATTGCTTCCCCCTACTTATACCTCCCGAGGAGATCACGAATGTAAAATTAGAGAGATTAGAGCGCGCACAGAGGCTTTCAGACAGTCGTTCTTCCCGCGAACCATACGCGACTGGAACAGGAAAGGGAGGTAATGACAGTGGCACGTAAAGTGCCCTCCGCCACACACCGTTGGGTGGCTTGCGGAGTATAAATGTAGATGTAGATGTAGAACGCATCCGTTAGGGCAGTGTGGCCAAATGTGACGTTAATGGGCTATGGCAGCAGGCGACCGACGCGAGTGCCTTTGCTAGCAGCATGACATCGCTTGCAGATCCTATGTTAGTGTGTGACGATATCGGTTGGACCCTAAATGACTGGAAACCCGTAACCTGGTCAGATGAGTCTCGATTTCAGATGGTAACAGTTGGTGGTAGGGTTAGTGTGACGCAGATACCACGAAGCATATAGAGACAGCATGGTTCAATATTTATTCAGGGGACTTCCAGTGTCCTGTTGAGTCCATGCCACGTCGAGTTGCTGCACGACGCTGTGGAAAAGGAAATCCGGCACGATATTAGGATCTTAGATGACTTTTGTCGCCTCAGTGTAGAATTAGTAGAAAAGAAGTAATGAATTTAAATGTCATAGACTGTGGCAGTTTTCACACATCTGTTATTACGGCATGATATCTCCTGAACTATGTGCGGTACCATGATATACTTTTGCAGATACATTTAGCGGCATATGTGGATACTGTCTGCGAAATTTATCACGATTACAGTCAGTAATACATTTAAATGTCAGCGTGATGCGACAGTTTTTCACGCATCTCATTGTTTATTACGTCATATATGATGAACTGTGACAGGTAGGTGGTTCTTACCTCACAGCGACTATTGCGTGACAGTAAGAAATATGTGCACCAAGTTCGGTTGAAATAGATAGCGTAGTTCAGGAGGAGATGAGGAACACACACTTATATACATACATTACATACATACATACATACAGACAATGAGGTGACAAGTCATTGGACACCACCTAATATCCTGTCGGACATGCTTTTGCCCAGCGTAGTGCAGAAACTCGACGTGACATGGACTCAACAAGTTGTTGGAAGTCCCCTGCAGAAATATTGAGCCGCGTTGCCTCTATAGCCACCCATAATTGCGACAGTGTTGCTGGTGCTGGATTTTGTGCACAAACTGACGTCTCGACTGTGTCCCATAAACGTTCGATGGAATTCATGTCTGGTGATATGGGTGGCCAAATCATTCGCCCGAAAAAAAACAAACAAAAATGGCTCTGAGCACTATGGGACTTAACTTCTGAGGTCATCAGTCCCCTAGAACTTAGAACTACTTAAACCTAACTAACCTAAGGACATCACACACATCCATGCCCGAGGCAGGATTCGAACCTGCGACTGTAGCGGTCGCGCGGTCCCGGACTGTAGCGCCTAGAACGGCTCGGCCACCACGGCCGGCCATATTCGCTCGAATTGTCCAGAATGTTCTTCAAACCAATCACAAGCAGTTGTGGTCCATTGACACGGAGCATATCGTCATCCATAACATGAAGTTCATGAATGACTGTAAATTGTCTCCATGTAGCCGAACATGACCATTTCCAGTCAATGATCGGGTCAGTTGGAACAGAAGATCCAGTCCAGTCCAGTCCATTCCATGTAAACACAGCCCTCACCGTTATGGAGCCACCATCAGCTTGCACAGTGCCTCGTTGACATCCTGGGTCCATGGCTTCATGGGATCTGCGCCACATTCGAATTCTACCATCAGCTCTTACCAATTGAAATCGGGACTCATTTGACCAGCTCACGATTTTCCAGTCGTCTAGGTTTCAACCAACATGGTCACGAGCCCAGGAGAGGTGCTGCAGATGTTGTGCTGTGTGCAAAGACAGTCACGTCTATATCTGCTGCCATAGACCACTAAAGCCCAGTTTCGTCGCACTGTCCTAACGGATATGTTCGTTGTCCGTCCCACATTGATTTCTGCAGTTATATCACACAGTGCTGCTTCTCCGTTAGCACTGACAACTCTATGCAAAAGTTGCTGCTCTCGATCGTTAAGTGAAGGCCGTCGACCATCGCGTTGTCCGTCGTGAGAGATAATGCCTGAAGTTTGGAATTCTCGGCACACTTTTGACACTGCGGATCTCGGAATATTGAATTTCCTAACGATTTCCGAAATGCGTCTAGCTCCATCTACCATTCCGCGTTCAGAGTCTGTTAATTCTCGTCGTGCAGCCATAATCACTTCAGAAACTTTTTCAAATGAATCACCTGAGTACACATGACAGCTCCGCCAATGCACCGCTCTTTTATACCTTGTTTAGCCGATACCACCACCATATGTATCTGTGCATATCGCTATCCTGTGACTTTTGTCACCTCAGTGCACATACTTTTTAATAATATGTATAGATTCACTCATCAATCCTGCAATAATTACATATGACTTTTCTTTTCCTTGTTTAGAATCTGATTGTGATTCAGTTCACCCCCTAACCGAAGTATCGATAGAGAAAATATCAGATACTCAGGCTACATGCGACGGCGCGCATGAAGCGCTGCAGCCGCGGCCAGGTCATCTGCATGTGTGTGTGCCGCCAAGTACTGTACTTCGCCCCGACTCGCTCCAGCTAGTATCTCAGGCTCTGTTCACAGTGTACGGTTTTTTCTGTAAGGTAAAAAATCGAACGGTGACCGACTTTCAGTGGAACGAAGAAGAGCATGACCGCTTATATATTACGCGGTGACGGCAAAATACCGTAATCGTGCCTAATAGGAGCCGTCCACTGTCAATAGTCACAGCGACCGATAACGTAGTGGTGTACGTGACCAAATATACACTTTCACATTTGACGGTTTTAAATCGAACGGTCAGCGGTTAGTTGCCATCGAAAGCGTGTAGTTGCATTTTCGTTGTGTATTATCTATTGTAGCTGTTTAAATAATGGAAAATATAGATGTAGAAGTTTTGTTTAACCTTGTGGTAGCCCGACCTGGTGCTGTGGGACAAATTTCTTGACATCTACGGAGATAGAAATGCTACGAAAGATGCCTGCCATGAAGTCGGCGTGTACAACTACTCCCAGAATTTGACACTCTTGATGTCAAGGACAAAAATGCATTTGGTAAACTCCAAGATGCTACTCCAGGCGGATGTAAAATGAATGTGCACAACGGAAAATAATAAACGTTAAAATGATGATTTGGCCCTGTCTGACTACCCCCTGAAGCAGATCTTAGGGTCTCTTAATTTTGTAAATTGCAATCTAAACATAAATGAATGATGAAGGCAACTCATACTACTAAATGATAAACGTTGTTGTTGAATATATTTATTTGTTATAGATTAAAATCCACCCTTTAAGTACAATTGTCTATATTTCCTAACTAAAATTATTAATCAATTGCCCAACTGTGCCCCTTATTATAACTGCGGGATCTAATATAAATCACGCGAAATGACTGACATAATCTACGTACCAACACTAGAAGACACTAATTTCAAAGATGATTTACGGTGATGTGGAACCTCAGTGGAAATAACCTAACATGATCACAGCTGTTTAGCTTTATAGCCCTAATAAGCCGAAGCAAGTTGCGATATCACCATATGTACTGCGTCCGGTGTGTCGAAGTGTTGGTTCTCGTACTCGTCTGTGATGATGGAAGAACTCCAGCCACAAATAAACTCTTTCAAACACTAGGACGGAAGAATATACTCTAATACTGTCTTCTCCCCCTTTGTTCTCCAGACGATAAACGTGAACTCCCAGACACAAGGACGGAGTTTACTTAACGTCCCAACGTAAGTATAGGCAGAAGAAGTGCTCTCACTTACTGAACGCTGCATACTCAACGACGACTTCCAACCCGGAGGTAAAGTCCAGAATCGTATAGGTTCGCGACAGTACAGTGCCTAAATATTCTAACCGTAAACTCCCCGAAGAGCAAAGACAGCAGGTCCGTCTGTACCAACAAAGCTGATACTGAGCGACCGTCACACACAGGCGCTGACAACGGAAGACCTCATCTCTCCACTGCTGGCTTCCCAGCAAGGCTCCCCCCCCCCCCCTTGTAATTCCGAAAACGAAACATATTCCCAAAACCAAGGAATATTCTCCCTCTCTACAGATTCTTCCAAACACCGACTAACCATATTTTAGTCTTTTGTCGTCCAACGCGGAAAGTTTGCGAGGAAATACCTTTACTCATACAATGGTATGCTTCTGAGTAAAAATCTGTGGAAATAACCGAAACTGTGTGATTTCCAAGGTGACGCTTCCTCGTTCCTCTCAGCTGCGTCCAAGATTTTCGTAGTTTCCGAAGTATAATCCTTCCCGTCCGGCTAAAACACTGGCCGGTCGCGACTCTATTGTGCCCCAGCACTCAGGTGTCCCAACGTCCGTCTTGCTACTTCCTGTGTTTATGCAGGACCAACTCACCTGTATGGGCCTTCCACCCAGGGCTTGAGTTCTGCCAGCCGTTTCATTTCCACTATCGTTCCAACCTCTACTAGTATAGGTAATCATTAATTACACCATTCTGATAATAAAGATACTTCGTCACCTTTCATGAAATAAGCGTTAACAGTTATGTACAAGGGGTACGTGACAATATCAGTCTCCTTTATGTAATCATATATACGTCCCATTTGTCTCGCCACACTTCTGACGTCAGAAACGACATATCTACACTGCAATCAAAACTATCCGGACACCCCCAAAACAATGCGTTGTTCATATTACGTGCATAGTGCTGCCACCTACTGCCAGGTACTCCATATAAGTGACCTCAGTAGTCATTATACATCGTGAGAGAGCAGAATGTGGCGCTCCGCAGAACTCACGGACTCCGAACGTGGTCAGGTGATTGGGTGTCACTTGTGCCACAAGTATGTATGCGAGATTTCCACACTCCTAAACATCCCTAGGTCCACTTTATCCGACGTGATAGTGAAGTGGAAACGCGAAGGGGCACGTACAGCACAAAAGCGTACAGGCCGACCTCGTCTGTTGACTGACAGAGACCACCGACAGTTGAAGAGGGTCGTAATGTGTAATAGGCAGACATCTATCCAGACCTCACACAGGAATTCCAAATTGCATCAGGATCTACTGCAGATAGTATGACAGTTAGACGGGAGGGGAGAGAACTTGGACTTCATGGTCGAGCGGCCGCTCATAAGCCGCACACCACGCCGGTAAATGCCAAACGACGCCTCGCCTGGTGTAAGGAGTGTTAACATTGGACGATTGAACAGTGGAAAAACATCGTGTGGAGTGACGAATCACGGTACACCATGTTTCGATCCGATGGCAGGGTGCGCGTATGGCGAATGCCCGGTGAACGTCAGCTTCCAGCGTGTGTAGTGTCAACAGTAAAATTTGGAGGCGGTGGTGTTATGTTGTGATCGTGTTTTTCATTGAAGTGGCTTGCACCCCTTGTTATTTTGCGTGGCACTATCACAGCACAGGCCTACATTGATGTTTGAAGCCCTTTCTTGCTTCCTGCTGCTGAAGAGCATTTCATGGATGGCGATTGCGTCTTTCAACACGATCGAGCACAAGTTCATAATTCACTGCCTCTAGCGGAGTGATTACACGACAATAACATCCCTGTGATGGACTGGCCTGCACAAAGTCCTGACCTGAATCCTATAGAACACCTTTGGGATGTTTTGGAACGCCGATTTCGTGCCAGACCTCACCGACCGACATCGATACCTCTCCTCAGTGCGGCACTCCGTGAAGAATGGGCTGCCATTCACCAAGAAACCTTCCAGCATCTGATTGAACGTATGCCTGCGAGAGTGGAAGCTGTCATCTAGGCTAAGGGTGGGCAAACACCATACCGATTTAGGGTGCAACGAACTTGTATGTCATTTTCAGCCACGTTTCCGGATACTTTTGATCACATAGTGTACAAAAAACCTTTCTCACGTCATTTGCTCTCGGTCCTCCTCTTATGGTTCTGTCTAGTGGCAACTCTTTCAAACCTGTGACAGACATTGCATCTATATCGCTATATCCGTCTCTATCATGAACAGAATTATGGAATACAATGTAAGCATTTACAATAACGACAGCATAGTCTGGTTGTACATTAATGGCCCTGTGAAATATGCGCCAGTTATTAGTGACAATACCAAAGGCGCACTCGATATATCTTCTGCTCCGCACAGCCAATAATTAAATATTCTTTCCTCCACTGTTAGATTTGTTCCTCTAAAGGGTCTCAGGAAATGATTATGTTATCCAAAAGCTTCATCCCGAGGGAGAAGTTACATTCGGGTTTTCCGTTCCTGGCAAACGTTTTTTTTTTCTGGTAGTTCTTGCTCTCTATTTTCTGTTGACTGTCTCAAACTGGAATGCTTAAATATTGACGAGTCGCAGTCCTTACCAGAACTTCCCACATCAACATACATAAATCCATATCTGGAATCTGGAACTGCCATTAGATCTAATGAATTATATCTTTACAGTTAAAATACATTGACACGGCGTTAAACAGGCAGGTAAGATGGATATGTTTCCACAGATTGCTCCTATGCAATGTTGAAAATTAGCTCTTGTTTCAAATCCAGAAGCAGTAGAGTTCCACATCATTAGCTTTAGCGCTGGAATACAGTCCTCTCTCATTATGGACTAAGCTGCTCGATATACATCTTGTACTGTTTTACTTGTCGTTGAAACTCCGATTCTGTCACAATTGTAGTGTAGAGCGGTAAAAGTACAACCACTTGCATAATACCTAGAAAATAAAAATTATACACGTAACGTTGAATTTTCACCTACAGTTACATATACCGCTTTATTATTGTTGCGTTTCAGGTAAAGAAGTAATAAGGAGATGGATTAATCTTCGGGAATTTTTTTTTTCGAAGCACAAGATCAAGGTCAACAAGACAAGAGCTGGAAAGCTGGAAAGTTGAAGAAATACGTATATAATGATTATCTGCAGTCCTTAGCTGAAATCTATGACAAGGGCGAGACTGTTGATAGTTTGGAACAGAGCAAGGAACAACAAAATGAGGGGGAAGAGGACATGGCAAGCTTCTGCTGATATTTGGGGTGTTTCTGCTCCAGTGACTAAAAGATCAACAAGTATATCACCAGTTAAAAACACAGGAAATCTGATGAGGTTGAACTGAGAATTTTAAAAGCAATAGAAGAGAGAAACCTTGAAGTAAAATGGCTTTCTTACAAAGTCTCATGCCTCATCTGAAAAACTTTGATGATGAGCAATTACTACAGCTTCAAATGGTAGTTTTGCAAGTCATAGGAAACAAAAAACACTGCACCCGCATCCACCTTATTAATTACCAGTCCTCCAGTTATCCCCAATTGCTTTTTCTGTAACCTCTAACCACAACTCAGTTTCAGTTCAGCAGTTTCTCAACACCCCTAATCAATCTCCTTTTCTTTTTACCGCCAACAATTAAACATGCATGGCCAAACTCCTTGAACTTACGCGCAACTACCCAAACCTCACCAATCTCAGCAGCGAGATTGAATGTGCTCTGTCTGCAGGAGCTATACTACCCTGCTGGACAAATCGCTTTCATGGCCGCCTCATGGCAAATTATTAGCATTGGAGAAGAGTTAAAGACCGCGCTAATTTTGACCAACAGACCATGAAGAGTCGCGATTTTATCACAATTATCGAAGAGCCAGTGTAACTTCGTAGAACTTCAATCACCTCTGGATGTGCGTTACCTAGTAAATATGTACTTTCAGCATGGAGGGAACATAAAGGAGCACTTGGACCATCTTATTAGCGTCATCACAGCTATGTGGGGGCGAAAAGTTATTGCGACATCAATGCGAAATCCCGCTTATGGTGGCAGTGGTACTCGGGCTAAGGCGGAAGAAGCAATTATGGCCTTGAAATTTGTGGTGGCTAACAGGCTGCGTAACACCCCCCCCCCCAACCTCCCCCCCCCCCCCCCCCCCCCCACGTACACTGGCGGAGGGGAGCGAGGCCACGAATGTCGATGTCACTTTGAGGAGCCCAGTGTTGCAGATAATGTTAAGAACTAAATGGACATGGTACATGATAGGGTCACCACAGGTGATCATAATTTGATTACATTCATGTCGAGTGACAGCGAGTGCCACTGTGGCACAGCGTGGGAGATGCAGCTTAACAGCTTAACCGCAACAACACTGATTGGGAATGCCTGGCAAGGAAGTGTGACATTCCAACATTGCCAGAAGATGATGACGACGTAGATGAAGTTGCCAAGGAGCTGGTAAGAGCACTTACCAAGGCAGTGAAGGCAGCTGTACCAACCAGGAGGAGAGCTGTAGCGACCTCTCCATTGCCATGGTCTACTGAACTAGGGCAGATGCGTCAGCCTGTCAGGAGAGCGAGGAGGTACTACTAACAAAGTGCCATCTGGGAGGAAAAACAGTACTGTCTTCAGCGATACCGAGAGGCCAAGGAGCTCTTCCACAAAGAGCAAAGTATAGTTACACTCCACTGCTGGGAGTGGGATGGGGACTGGATAACAGGGTCTTAGTGAGAAACTGCTGAGGTATTCTCCAGTCCTTGTTGCCTGATGATGATGAGCGAATGAACACAGATGAGCAGCGCCATATGAGAGCAGAGGATTGGGCTGATTATACTAGAAATACGTTGATATACACGTTTTCAGAAGAGGAGGTAGCTACCCAGATAAAATCCTTGAAGAGAGTTAAAGCTCCAGGGCCAGATGACATTGTAGTGCAGGTGATGTAGTTCCTTGCTCCCCAGCAACTTGCACCTCTCACAAGACTTTATAATGAGTGCCTTAGGCTTCGAAAATTTCCCACCATTTGGAAGAAGGCCAATGTAGTAATAATGATGAAAGATCTAGATAAGGACCTGGCAGAGGCTAAATCGTATAATCCAATCTGTTTATTAGGCCTACTGGGGAAGTTACTCGAAAAGTTGCTGGCTGACAGACTGGCGGTACACAGAGTGCTGTGTGGGATGAGTGACAGGCAGTTTGGCTTTCAGCTGGGACGATCGTCATCTGACGCTAAAGCCCTGGCAGCTGAGGTCTGTGATTCAGCTCCGACAAGTACATAGTCGACATCATAGCAGACATCAATGGTGCCTTTGATCCCCCTGTGGTGGCCCCCACTCTTCTCCTGTTTACTGGAGAAAGAGTGTCCAGGGCCATTATGTGGTTGTCTTAAAAGCTGCTGTGTGGGTTTGGCTATTGTGCCTAGTGGGCCAGTTCGTAAGAAGATAACAATGGAGTGTCCACAGGGCTCTATCTTGGGGCTGCTCTTCAGGGATATCAACATGGAGCCTTTGTTGGGCAGCTTACAACACAGCGACGATTTGCTAGAGGTGGTAGCCTATGAAGACGACCTCCTCCTGTTGGTTGGTAACCGTAGCCATGAGGATCTGGAGCATAAGGTTGAATGGGCCATGAGTTTACTAACAGAATGGTGCCACAAATAAAAAATGAAAACTGCCCCCAAGAAATCCATATACTTACTCCTAAAAGGACAATTAGTTAGGAACATGAATGTGAGGATTGATGGCTCACCATTTCTTTGCCGTTGCGAGGCACAATACTTGGGAGTTGTCATAGATGAGAAATGGAACTTTGCCACACACATTGAGACGGTAATGCAGAGATCGTCAGATGTGCTCAACAACCTTATTGGAATTGGGCACAAAAGATTCCATCTAAGAACAAACGTAATTGAACCATATCATAATAGCATTCTTACTTCTATAGTGGGTTATGGTTAAGAAGTCTGGACACACACGATCACCTGGGTCATGCCTGTCATGACCGTAAGAATAATGCAACGAAACATGTTAGTACGTTCTGTGGGGGGTTACAGGGACATGTCTGGGCGGGGCCTTGTTGGTGTTAATGGGGCTTTGTCCCCTTGACATCAAGATAAGGGAGCAAGCAGCTTGAGATTGGGTAAAAAAGGGCAAAATTGAGAGGACAGCTGCAATTCTGGGTGTTCAGGTGGGGAAGAGCTGCGGAAGGAATCCTGAGAGCCTGAAGAAACAGGCCATACGACCTATCAACTGCTGCCCGGAATTCACTTTCTCACGAGACGTGGACCACGTACCATATATTTTTGCCGGCTTTGGGAACGGATTACACCTTCGTGCGACTGTGGAGCGATGGAGGACACGCCTGACCACGTGGTCTAAGAGTGTCCCATACATGATGATGTGGCAGCCGAACTCACAGCAATTACCCAACCTGATACGACAACAAGAGACCTTTCAGACACTTAGTAACCTGGTAAACGAGGTATAAACTAAGACTCTACGGGAATTCCTGAGGGATAACAACGAACCGTAGGATATAAAAGGTGAAGGGCGATTGCGCCCATCCTATGCCGCCAGGTCGTGGACTGGCCGACCGCCGTTACGGTCGGAATCCGCCATGCCACGGAACAGGGGCCGGAGGGGGGGGGGGGGGGGGGGGGGGCATGGCCACACTTTCTGCGCAACTCACTTAGTTTTAGTTATAGAATCAGACTAGTTAATAGTAGGGAGCAGTTAACTGGTGATAGTAAATGTAGTAACAGACTGCAAGCAAGGTAAAAGTTTTTGGGCCAGAACAGTGCCAGGGGCAGACCTACTGCCCTTGGAGGGCATGGTCAACTTAGTAGGCTCATACATCTCCGGCACAACCTATAACGCTTCAGATAATGTAGTGGCAGTAGAATTTAAGTAGCTTCAGTAGAGTACAATAGTAAAAGGTAAAAGTAACTTGGCCATTGCGGACTTAACTGTAACTTCACTACTTGTTGATTAGCTGCACGTAAAATTAAAATCATACGAGGGTTGGAACTTATAGTGGCAACTATTTATTCACAACCGATACAAACAGTTACATGTTTGCAACTGTTACTGTCCTTCAAAGTAGTCACCAGCGTTGTGTAGAACCCGTTGCCAGTGATGTGGAAGGCGTAGTATACCGTTAGCAGAGCCCGTTCTGTTGATGTTGCGAATGGAGCGGTCTACTGCCTGTCGAATCCCTGGAACAGTTCTGAAGCGAATGCCATGAAGTGGTTCCTTCATCTTCGGAATAAAATCGAAGTCACAAGGACTTAAGTCCGGGGAGTATGGTGGATGGTACAGTATGTCCCAGTCCCATCGACCGAACAGAGCAGCCACAGCTTGCGCTGTATGCGCCCTCGCAATTGTCGTGCAAAATGATGGGGTGGGTTGCGCAGGAAGTGTGGCCGCTTCTTTCGCAAAGCTGGTCGCAGGTGATGCTCCAAAAACGAACAGTGATACTGTGCATTGACCGTCTGCTATGGATGAACGTAACGCGTTAGGATAACACCATCACTATCGTACACGAGAATCACCATTAATTTAGACCGCTCCATTTGCACCATCAACAGAACAGGCTGTGCTAACGGTATACTACGCCTTCCACATCGCTGGCAACTGGTTCTACACAACGCTGGTGACTACTTTGAAGCACAATAACAGGTGCAACCATGTAACTCTTTTGTATCGGTTGTGAATAAATAGTTGCCACTATTTAAGTTTCAACTTTCGTATAAGTAGGACCCATTAATTACTTAGTTGTTGGGCTATTATTGTATGATTATTGATAATAAGAATAAAGAATTAAAAAAAAAAAACAAGCACCCTTACGTCAAGAAATTTCTTATAGTTAACCAATTTCAGCCATCTACAATTAGAAATAAGCGCGACCAACTGTAACCAGTATCTCGTTATTTCAGGGACTTCACTTCTGCAGAAAGTGAGGGGAACAGCCTTTCCATAATTTCGGTAGCATCTTCAGTTGCAGACAGTATTGATGTTGGTACAAGTAACTTTGCATCAGTTCATTATTTAAAAAAATTATATGTTCTCTGCTTTGTATATATTTTATTTTGCAATGTTATATAGTTCAACAAAGGCATATTGAGATCATTTCTGTCGCTTTTTCTTTCAGTATCCAGCAGCTTAATAGCATGTTTCAAGAGTTCTAGGTTTCTAGGCGCTCCAGTCCGGAGCCGCGCTGCTGCTACGGTCGCAGGTTCGAATCCTGCCTCGGGCATGGATGTGTGTGATGTCCTTAGGTTAGTTAGGTTTAATTAGTTCTAAGTTCTAGGGGACTGATGACCACAGCAGTTGAGTCCCATAGTGCTCAGAGCCATTTGAACCATTTGAACCAAGAGTTCTAGTAAATGCAACTATACACAAACAAAGCATTTATTTATATCTACCTTAATGTAATGACCAACATCTCAGTTGCTTGTACACAGTTCCTAGTTTGTGTATTTTGGGGCTGAATGGCATTCTTGAGTTTTTCATCTAGTTCATCAAATGACGCAATTGAAATTCGAAGACTCAAGTCGCTGCAGCTAGGTACGAGTTTAATCAATGTGTTAAACAACGTAAGCTACCCTACCCAGCCTGGGTTGGTGACTTACAAGACTGGGTATGCAAGTGCGGTTTTCCTGTAAACAGTATGGCCCACGTATACTGACTCCTTAAACCGTGATATTATTGTCTGTCTAGCTCCTCGTGGAAAAATTAAAGCGATGGCTTTAGAGTTATTTGATCCCACCCTGAATGATGTCTTCAAACTTGCCAAAACTTATGAATAAACTGCGTCAAAGGTATGTCTCACGTTCTTAGCAGTATTAGTCGCTATTGTGCTCTGTGATCAACTGATGACTTCCAATCAACGACATCATCTGAATTACCGAGCACCCGTTAGTCCGATAGTTCGGTGACATGGGATTCACTAGTTAGTGCAATACTTAGCGATCCCCCACCCTCATCGTCGGCAGATGCACACGAACAGAAGCTCTTTGTTCGCTGTCAGTGTGTCCCAAAGCGATCGGTGGCTCATGCGTTTTCCACATCGTCATTGTCAAACGATTCCAAAAAAGGTCGTGCCGCCAAATCATGTGCAGATTGCGGCTCACGGCGTCAACAACGTCGCTTCCCTTCCATCATGACGTCACCTGCTTTGCATGTCGCAATCCGGCTCACCTCACGAGTGGCTGCCTCGGCCAGCGTACGTAAGCATCGGCCGTCAGCGTGCCACACGCTACCTTGACGGTGCCCATGGCGGCAACAGGCGGGATGCAGCGTCTCATGTTGTAATTGGACATTAATGGAACAACGGCGGATCTCTAGTTGGACACAGTCTCGGATTAAGGGGGATACATACCAGAGCACTGGTTTCCCGCAACTGTGGCCACCGCAGTGCAAATTGGTAATGTACAACGGCAAATCGATCCCGTTGCGCGATCACATCGTCGTTCAAGCTGAGTATAAAAATTCAGTTTAGCAACCTAACTTGCTAGCAGTCAACTCTCGGGTGACAACTAACATTTTTGGCTTAGACGCTTTTGCACTTTGCTGATTTCAAATTCAGGACCAGGTTAATCTAGTTTCAACTGCAATCCCATCACGCTATTTGATACATTGTGTGCGACAGTTTAAGCAGCTGTTTGAACCTACATTAGGCTGTGCAACAGTTTTCCAGGCCCACGTATCCTTCCGCCATGTGTAAGCAAGTTAAAGCAGAACTAACCCCAGTATTGTCTAGCCATTGGGCTATGTCCATGGTCATAGTTAACCAAATGGTTCACTTTGAATTTATAGTGATTTTTAAGTGTACAGTTAATGCTCAAGCAAATGTCGATTTCTTGAGGGTATTTTCATTCTGTAGTTGCAACCACAAAGAATGCATGTTTTTTTCTCCATACGCGTTTCGCTTTATTGAGGAAAAGCATCATCAGCAGTCTGTAATTACGTTATTTACATTGTGATTTACTTACGATCGAAAAACAGTTCGTTAACAATACAAGTATGATTGTTTTTACTTACGGTGATATTCGCTTGATTTCTCGCCTACATCAAGAAATGCCGGCATTTCCCGATGTAGGCAAGAAATCAAGTGGAAATCACCGTAGTTAAAAACGAGCATATTGTTAACGAACTGTTTTTCGATCTTAAGGTAAGTCAAAATGTAATAACTAAATTACAGATCAATGATGCTGCATTACCTCAATAAACCAAAACAAATGGTTCAAATGGCTCTGAGCACTATGGGACTTAACTGCTGTGCTCATCAGTCCCTTAGAACTTAGAACTACTTGAACCTAACTAACCTAAGGACATCACACACATCCATGCCCGAGGCGGGATTCGAACCTGCGACCGTAGCGGTCACGCGGCTCCAGACTGTAGCGCCTAGAACCGCACGGCCACTCCGGCCGGCTAAACCAAAACACGTATGGTAAAAAAAACACGGATTTTTTTGAGGATGCAATGACAGAACAAAAATACCCTCAAGAATTGTAAGGCAACTATGGACAATCTGGCCATGCAAATGAAGAATTCGATGTCTATTTGCATACCTATTCTGGGCCAGAGGAATTGTTGACTAAATTAGCTGGGCGCCATTACTTCTCAAAGACATCGCTGACACCTACTTTCAGTTGGCTGTAGATGATCAGATGAAAGAGTTTTTGGTGATTAACACGCCGTTCAGTATGTATCGCTACAACATGTTGCCATTTGAGATTGCAAGTGGTCCCGTGATATTCCAAAAATACCTTGAGAAATTCATTGAATGTATCCCCAAGAGTGTTAATTACTTAGATGACGTGCTCGCAACTGGGGCCACTTGGGAGCAGCACATGCCCAACATGAAAAAGTTGTTTGAGCGGCTCCAGGTTCATGGTCTGCATCGTCACCTCGACAAATGTAGTTTCTTCGAGCCAAGTGTCAAGTACTTAGGTCATATATTAAGTAAAGATGGGCACACACCCACAGAATCATGTGGATGCCATCACTAACTTACCAGCTCCTAAAAAAGAAAAAGAATTATGGTCTTTGCTTTGAAAAGTAAACTGTTATGCCATGTTCATTCCCACTGTGGCCCACATTTCGCATCCACTCAATCAGTTATTTTTAAACAATGTGTTAAATCTGGGTGGTCAGAGCCATACCAGAAGGCTTCCGTGAAACTTAAAAAGTGCCTTAGGTCAAACCTTTGTTTAGCAATGTTCCATCCCCGCATGTGTTTAACACTTGCCACTGATGCATCTGATTGTGGCGTTAGTGCTGTTCTGTCCCACATTTGTAGTGAACAGCCAAAACATTATCTAGTGGGAACTTCAGCCACCGAATGTAACAGTAACACCAGATGTAGCGGGAAGAGGTAGAAAGGCACCGTATTAAGACTCGTCTGAGCTTTCCAAGTGATTTATTGATTCCAACTACAGTGCCCCTATTTTTCTCCTTCTGTGTTACTGGGTTCTACAATGCTAAGGACACCACCTCGCTGTCTGCGAAACGGCTTGGCGTGGAATGACTGCCTCAGAGACCTGTGCACACACTGCTGTGTGTCGGCCTTGTACGGCAGCGGGGTTGCGGCGTCGTTAGGATGCCAGCAGTTGACTCAGCGGTCTGCGACCCTTCCAACTCAGCGCCGCTCAGTGTTGAGCCGCACGTAGCCAGCTGTGTGCTTCTCGCCAGCGTGGCTAAGATCCTGGCGACAACAAGCGCCAGCGATCCGGAGTCCGAATCTGCGGCCCTCGCCTCAACATGCCTCCGGCATGTGTTGGAAGCCAGGACGACTGTCCACGGTAGCGAGCCGTGGAGTGGCACGCCACTGGCTAGCTATGGACCCCGCGTCAGACTCAGAGGTTCGAACCAGCGACCCACCATGGACTGGAAAGTTGGAGCCCCATCTGCTGCTGCGTGTAGCTGGTGGTGTGACACGCCCCACCATCCAGGAGAGCTGCCACACTTGAATGAATCTCGTTAGAAACCTGCACCTATTTATATGGGGCTGTGCACCTCTGTTTTGCCATATACGCCACTTCATGTCACATACTCATAACACGCTAGGTTGGTCAGTGGACCCTTCTGCCTGTGATATGCAACATGCAAAACCACTACATATACTCTTTCAGCAATTTGACGCCCCTGTGGCCTCTATTCTACTCCACAACTGTTGGTATGTGTAACTCACTGCAATCCGGCCCGCACCTGGCTGTAAATTGTGCTCAGAATATTGTACAAAACTAACTTTCCCTATCCTATACGGTGGTACCACTACAATTATGACCACTGCTCACTGTGAAGCTGGATGTCGCCTGGTGGCATTGCGGGCATGTGACATGGTAAGAAAGGTATCTAAGTGGAGCAGAGAAAGATGGGGGTTCACCCTAGTGAAAATGTGGGCTGCAATGGGGAAATCCATTGAGATAAGCGACTCTGATAAAGAGCAAATTATTGTTGTGTAGAGCCTGTGAACGAGTGTCTCTGAAGCGATGAAGCTGGTCGAATGCTCACCTGCTACTGTCGTGAGCATTTACGGAAAGTGGAAGAAGAGTTAAACTCCACTAGGTGCTAAGTCGTTAGACGTCCAAGGCTCTTCACAGAAATTGGAGTTCTGAGGCTTCTCTGCTCTGTAAAGTAGGGTAGATGGTGATCTGTGGCATCTCTGCCTAAAGAGCCCAATTCTGGTGCATCAGATGTGCTTCGGAGCACACCATTCATTGTACATTGTGGAACATGAAGCTTTGCAGCAAACTATTCCTACGTGTTCACATGTTGACCCAACTACGTCGATAACTACGACTACAGTGGGCACGGGACCATCAGTATTGACCATCAGGATTCGACTGTGGATCATTGGAAACGCATCGGTTCTTTAGATTAATCATGTTTCTTGTTGCACTTGGTTGTTGGTCGTCTACACAAGTGCCATCACTGAGGTGGACAGTGCCTTGAAATGTGTAGTACACCATCGATGCAAGATGATGGGTGCAGTATTATGCTATGGATAACATTCACCTGCGCTTGAATGGGACCTGTAGTAGAAATCGAAGACATCATTTCAGCTGCAGACCATTTGCATCCGTTCATGCTTGCAGTCTTTGATGATGGTAATGTCATCTTTCAGCAGTATAATTGTCTGTGTCTTGCAGCCAGAATCGTGGTACAGTGGTTTGAAGTGTATGATAGTGAAATCATGTTGATGTCTTCGCCACCAAATTCGCCTGATGTGAATCCGATGGAACCCTTCTGGGTCGCTATCGGGCGCTATCACCACATACACAAATCAGTGGCCTGCTATTTATGGGAACTACATGACTTGTGTGTAGACACCTGATACCACATACATCCACAAACCTGCGAACAAATAGTAAAATTTATGGTATGCAGAACTGGTGCTGTATTGAGTTCCAAAGATGGACCACCAAACTGTTAAGCAGATGGTCATATTGGATAGCTCGTCAATGTATTCCAACAGCATAGAAACACCCATTGCATTTGCATTTAAAACATTAAATGCGGTGCAGAGAAATTTTTCGCAAATTGGAAAAGAAGCATTGGCTATCTTATATAGCGTCCGGAAGTTTCACATATAGTTCTGTGGTTCTAAGTTTCACCTGATTGCTGATCACAAGCCACTTATTTTGATGTTTGGTCCCTATTCAAAACCTCCCGATAAAATGGCACAGTGGCTGCAGTTGTGGGTATCATTCCTAAGTAACTAGCATTCTAACGTTGTCACACTTTCTAGCTTACTATGCGGCCCAGATGCCAACTCTGCTACGCATGAAGTGTTGTGTTTAGCCTTAGACGGAAATAAGTGACACACCCTTGATGGATATCCAATTACGGAAATTGATTCAGCAGTAGAAACGGGCCATGATTCACTCCTCTGCAGGATGTTGTCTGCTGTATGGCCGGGTTATTCAGAGCTCTTTCCTAAGGACATCAACCCAGAACAGCGCACTTTTTTTTCCTTACGGCACAAGCTTATCTTCACTGAGGGGCTTATTTTGTTAGATACGGACAATTCTGAATGCAGTGTGATAACTCCTCCTATGCTCCACTGCTGCACACTGAAACTCTCCCACACCGTACACTGGGGGATGTGCAGAATGAAGGCAATAGTATGGTGTCATATGTGTTAGCCTGGATTGACACCACCATCGAATGCACTGTCCAGAACTGCCATGCTTGAACCCACAACCAGTCGGCCTCATCACAATGTATCTCCCTGACCACCCCTGGCAAAGCGTATATGTTGATTTCGCCATGCATTCTGGGAAGCAATGTAATTGCTAGTTGTCAACACCCTCTGTAATTTTCTGTACGTCGCACAGTTGGCTACAACTACTTGGCAGCTTCTAGCTGTGTCTCGTCTGACATATGTGCAATAGAGGGGGCAACTTCAACCCTAGTTTCTGGCAATGGCCCCCAATTCACGGCATCTATGTTTTAGGATTTTTCTCAGTGAAATGGCACTGAACATCTGACCACCACTCCTTTCAATCCTGTATTCAGTTCAGTCAGGACATTCAAGACACAGACGTGCAACCAACTGTGGGGTAGCGCTCATCAGCTTTCTCGCCACCTACTGGTCCACCCCTGTAAATGGACGTAGCCTGGTCGAAATTTTACGTGCTTGTAGACCATGCACCCTATTTTACCTGCTGCCCCCAACTCAGTGGACCCATCTCCCCCCTGCGCAACCGTATTACCACACAGGCTCCCACATTTGGGCTCATACTTTCGGATGTAGACTTGGGTGGACCAAGAATGGCATCATAGAGAATAGGGGATGGCAGATGTTTGAGGTTTTGGCTGGTCAGGAGCAACTGGTCTGGCATCGGAATCACCTCCAGATACAATGTGGAAGACTATCCCCATTTGCCCTCAAAAGCTGACAGAACATTATCTCGACAACCACTCTAGGGGCGAGCCAGTCCACCAGCGTCTTTCTTGCCACTACAAGCTTCATTTTCATGTTAGGCATTAACAGGAAGTCTAAAATGACATGCGATGGGAGCCAATGGAGATGGAACCGCTTCCGACCCCTACACCACTTGTGGCTCTTACCCCTACCACCGGTGGCCCTGAACACTTTTGGACTGTCATGTGTCTGGATGCCGAACCATTGGTCGCATCTCCGCCACGTCTGCCACTCATTCCCCTGCTGGCAGGCGCAATGTGTACCGGAGACTCTGCCAATTGGTCGGGACTCAAGCAAATGGCACTGCCTTCTGACCCAGCCGATCATGTTGAGGACCTTTCGTGTAGGCCTCTACGGGGATTCTTGCATCTTCTTCTCCCCTTTCGCTGCACAGTCGGTACAGACCTAGTCATTTCTGGCCCTGTGCGTTGACTGACAATAGGTGGGTTTTAGAAGCCAACAGTGATCCAGTTTGTCCATCTAGCGCGAGTATCGATAGAGTAAACATGTGAACGATACTCAGGCTACATAGGATGCCGTAGTTTCTGCTCACATGAGGCAGCACAGCCGCTGCAAGCGCGTTGGGCGGTGCCTCCTCCTGACGTGTGTGTACCATAAGTAGCACGTTCCGGCTCGCCGCAGTTAGTCTCTTGCCAGTCTCTGAAGCCTTTTGTTATGTGCCATTGAATAGTAGAGTCGACCTTACCTGATTTACGTTTGTGATTTGGATTGCTCCCTCGACTGTTTTATACGCTTAAAATGGCTTTGCTACACTCAGGACTTGTTTTGATTATCTTCTCACTTCGTGAACTCTGCTGTCATTGACCTCAGGAGCCATCTGTTTGTTTCGCTGGTCTCTGCGTTTCCACAGTGCGAGTAATTACAAACTGTCTTCTGCCTACGCAGAGTAGGATAGCAAAGTGGCAGTCAGAACTTTCTCACCGTGCAGTTATTCCAGTGAAGCATTGGATACCGCGTTCACAAATTTGTGGTAGCATTTAAATGGGACACAGATGATTGCAGAGGTCATAATATCCCTCTAATAATGTAATTCTGATTAATAATATATTCAGTGTGTATATTGTACTAGGCTGCTAAACTAGCAGACTCAGCAAGCCATTGCAGCAACGGGCGTCCTCTTAGCCAGAGGCTGAACATCCCTAGGGACAGACTTTCTCGTGCTCTAAGAGCTGTGCTGCGGGCACAGGGCAGCTTCTCCATCCTCTAGGCCCAGGCCCAGCGATAGGCCGCCGCTCCTGTGACCGTTGTGCACTGGACTCCACATTGACGGAGCAGGCTGGCTTTTTTGGGAGATGGGGACGGGCATCTATCGCATTCACCGCGCAAAGTAGCTCCCAGCGTTATGAATTGAAGAAATAGGTGGAACTGTGGGAGACCTCTGTCTTTCTTTACACTGTGTCCTATTCTACCAAACAGCTCCCTGTAGTGTTTACTGGCCACAGGCCAGATGCGCGTCATAAAGGAATAGAGTGTGGGCGGCTGGAATGGCAGATAACATTTTCCAGGTCTACGGGAGCGCAAAACGTGAGGAATGTTTGGCCAGCTTTTGAAAAAAAGGCCTGTGTGACCTTCTGTGGACATGGTGACTGTTAACCCTAGTACTGACTTAGACAGCGAGACACATACTGATTGGACAGGGCCTAAAAAGTGGACAGAGTGGGAGACTGGCTGCACTTTTTCAAGAAATGGGAGCGTGTACGAGCTCGCACTGGTGTGAGCTATAACCTTTTTCGAGAATGGGAGTTTGCTACCAGATTGTTAGTATTTTGATTAACCTGGAGAAATTAGAGAACGGCTAGCGGGTAAATAAACTTTTCAGAGGAGAGAGGGCAAGGATTGCAACGAAGCACACCATTGGAAGCTCGTCTAACAAACTCTCTGATTGACAAACCGATGCTTTTCTGTGAAACCTCCACAGAGAACTCAGAGCAGCGTCGTTTCTCAACATTTCTTCTTCGAGTCGTTTTGGTGGCACTTCGTTCCATACTTCATTGAGGACTTCTTCACAAGGCTTCTACGCAAACTCTTCCGTTTGGGCTCCTGCACGAGAACGCAGCTCGTTGTCTGCGGCTACTTAGGTTGAAGAGACCTCGTTGTTGGCTCTTCTAGACTTCACTTAGGCGCGTCTTCATCTACAGTGGTTGCAGCCTACCTTTTCATAACACAGAACTATGGTAAGCTCACGCAACTTAAGTGAGTGCGGGATGAGACTGACGAGACAGTGGTAGGCACAGTTCTTTCTAAAGCTAAGGGGGCTCGTTAGGACTTTGTGTTCGATAGCTTACTGATGATTCTGATACTTGGGGTTCGTCTATGTGCTTTTCTTTCCCCAGAAAGATTCATAGAATCATCATGTCTGATACGGAATCGTTTGTTTGAGTTCGATGGCGTGCAGCTTAATTACTAAATTTTTTTTCTCTACCTCTTCCCCGCGAGCTTTGCCACTCACAGGTTGTGTTTAATTAAAGGTGTTGCATGAATTTAATGTGTCATTTTTCTCTTGTCTCCGTTGGTCTGGAGGAGGTACTGTTCAATATGTAGGGTGATTCAGCATAACAGTTAAAAACTTTCAAGGGAGGTAGAGTGCCCTAGGCGATGGAAAATCACATATAAAGTCACGATCGGAAACGCTTTCATGGCGCGGTAGTGACGGTACAAAACACAAGAAAGGAAGCACAGACACAGAGTGAGAAAAAGTGTTTATTATGCTTAGTACAGCAGAAACCAAGAAATAGGAACAAAAACAGGCATCATCAAAGGAAGTGTCCGAAATTGCGACGCCAGACTATGAAGCTGGCCTCACATCGGCACACCCGGAGATCTGCTGTTCTGGAAAATACCGGGAGTGTCCCTGGGGAAACGTCAAAACGCTGATGTACGAAACTGCCGCCAACGGTACTGAAGAACTTGTTGCACGCATCGTGGAAGCTGCTGGGAAAGTCCAGAACATCGGATCTTCCATGAGACGGAGATGTGATCCTTACATCACGGGCTGGTGTCGTAATTTCGAACACCCTCTTTGATGACGACCGTTGTCTGATTTTATCCTTATTTATTGGCTGCTGCTGTGCCATGTGTAATAAACATGTTTTCTCACCCTGTTCGTGTCCCGTTTCCGACCATGTATTGCTATGTGGTAGGCACAGTTCTTTCTAAAGCTAAGGGGGCTCGTTAGGACTTTGTGTTAGATAGCTTACTGATGATTCTGATACTTGGGGTTCGTCTATGTGTTTTTCTTTCCCCAGAAAAACACCATCGTCTAGGTGTACTCTATCTCCTCTGAAAGTTTTTGACCGCTCTGCTGAAACATCCTACATAAATCATATATTTGTTTACCTTTTGCATTTTTATCACAATAAACTACGATCAAAGTAAAGATATCTTGGATTTCAGTAGACAGATTAACTCATAATTCTATTTATTACGATTTTTTTGGCATGAACCACACCAACGTCTCATTTGTCAAGGCCATTAATTTCCAAATAGTTTCGTTGTGCACAGATTGTCACATCACATCTGAGACAGAGGGGGAGGGGGGACAACCTGCATATCAGTAAGTTTCATTCGATACAGCTCAGAGGCAATGTTCCCATTTAGCCATGGCCCACTCCATCGTATTGTACCGCACGTCTCTGAATAGCACTGACTATTGAATGGGTCTGTCATTGATTCATAGCAGGTTTTGTCGTGGGATATGTAAGTACGATACAGCAGAGCCACCTTATGGACAAGTAAAACAAACAAAACCTGCATCATGACTTCCTGGTAATCAGGCTCGTCCTCTATGTTTCCTTCCAGGAAAAATGAGAATCTATGTAAATAAACAGCCCAGTACGTGTAAACTTGTGTGCATGTAATTCCAGACAAAGCTGCAGAGAAGTTTACTTCTCCGGCCGCAGGTTCCCTATCTTAAATTGTTCAGTGGAGCATTCTCTAGGTCCTGTTACGTTTTTGCACTTTCTTACGGAAACACCCTGTATAACTATCAATATACATACGAAGGGAAGGGGCTTAACTAATAAATGGTTTCATGTTTCCAATGGTACCTATCACCTTCTTTGTGCCAGTATTGGGGTACGCAAGTATGTATGAGTGAGCACCTAAGATCTTGGCCACTCGGCAACGGCCGTCATATAATAGATAGAATTTGCAGATTTTCTTCTGTATCAAGTCTGACCGCAGATGTCTTCGGACTAATTGTGGATTTCCCTTTATGACAAAAGGTTTCCAGAAGGTGTGATAGTGCCTGTCTTTCCTCAAAGCTTCCTGCATCCAGATCCTTCTCAGGGCAACTCTTAATTTTGTTTCCATGTTAGGCGTAGAGGAAGGGGGTAAGCTCACCGCTTCTCTTACTGGCGTCATTGTGGGCTTGTCTAATAATGCTCGATATTCGAGTATCTGATTCTTAATGCTAGGAAGCTGCGGTCACTTGACTGATCAGGGGCTGTATGTCGGAGTTTTCGTTTCATCTTTGCATCATTCTCTATGTTTTTGATCCTACAAATGTCAAATTCTTTGCTATCAGGACGGTCCCGATCCCCGTCGGATATTCCAAGTGGAAGGCGGGATAATGCGTCTGGATCCACGTTGTCTTGCCGGGCACATAATGGACGGGTGTCTGAGTTCTTGAGGGAATAGTGCCCATAGCAGAAACCTTGCATTGATGTGCCGACTGCTATTCAGGGACGTTAGCGCCCAGTGGACGGTCGCTTCTCAACCTGGTGGCCTAGAGCGTACCATCGGAACCTATTCAGACTATAGACAGTGGTCAATAGCCCATTCTGTCTCAAAATGCACCAGAAGGTCTTCCGCGGCTTCTGGTGAGGCCTGTTCTGTGTTGAGAATCTGGTTTAGCCGATGAGCATCCAGAATTAAATGATTGCCGGCCCCTGGTTTGTTTAAAGCTAGTCCGGCTTTGCTAAATGTACTGTTCGATCTGCACATCACAATGCATCATCTGGTCAATCTGCTCTTCCACTGCCTTCAGTAGATAGGGAATAGAATAGGGAGAAGAAAAAAATTGTTACCCTTCCTTCATCTACATCTACATCTACATTTATACTCCGCAAGCCACCCAACGGTGTGTGGCGGAGGGCACTTTACGTGCCACTGTCATTACCTCCCTTTCCTGTTCCAGTCGCGTATGGTTCGCGGGAAGAACGACTGTCTGAAAGCCTCTGTGCGCGCTCTAATCTCTCTAATTTTACATTCGTAATCTCCTCGGGAGGTATAAGTAGGGGGAAGCAATATATTCGATACCTCATCCAGAAACGCACCCTCTCGAAACCTGGCGAGCAAGCTACACCGCGATGCAGAGCGCCTCTCTTGCAGAGTCTGCCACTTGAGTTTGTTAAACATCTCCGTAAGGCTATCACGGTTACCAAATAACCCTGTGACGAAACGCGCCGCTCTTCTTTGGATCTTCTCTATCTCCTCCGTCAACCCGATCTGGTACGGATCCCACACTGATGAGCAATACTCAAGTATAGGTCGACGAGTGTTTTGTAAGCCACCTCCTTTGTTGATGGACTACATTTTCTAAGGACTCTCCCAATGAATCTCAACCTGGTACCCGCCTTACCAACAATTAATTTTATATGATCATTCCACTTCAAATCGTTCCGCACGCATACTCCCAGATATTTTACAGAAGTAACTGCTACCAGTGTTTGTTCCGCTATCATATAATCATACAATAAAGGATCCTTCTTTCTATGTATTCGCAATACATTACATTTGTCTATGTTAAGGTTCAGTTGCCACTCCCTGCACCAAGTGCCTATCCGCTGCAGATCTTCCTGCATTTCGCTACAATTTTCTAATGCTGCAACTTCTCTGTATACTACAGCATCATCCGCGAAAAGCCGCATGGAACTTCCGACACTATCTACTAGGTCATTTATATATATTGTGAAAAGCAATGGTCCCATAACACTCCCCTGTGGCACGCCAGAGGTTACTTTAATGTCTGTAGACGTCTCTCCGTTGATAACAACATGCTGTGTTCTGTTTGCTAAAAACTCTTCAATCCAGCCACACAGCTGGTCTGATATTCCGTAGGCTCTTACTTTGTTTATCAGGCGACAGTGCGGAACTGTATCGAACGCCTTCCGGAAGTCAAGAAAAATAGCATCTACCTGGGAGCCTGTATCTAATATTTTCTGGGTCTCATGAACAAATAAAGCGAGTTGGGTTTCACACGATCGCTGTTTCCGGAATCCATGTTGATTCCTACATAGTAGATTCTGAGTTTCCAAAAACGACATGATACTCGAGCAAAACACATGTTCTAAAATTCTACAACAGATCGACGTCAGAGATATAGGTCTATAGTTTTGCGCATCTGCTCGACGACCCTTCTTGAAGACTGGGACTACCTGTGCTCTTTTCCAATCATTTGGAACCTTCTGTTTCTCTAGGGACTTGCGGTACACGGCTGTTAGAAGGGGGGCAAGTTCTTTCGCGTACTCTGTGTAGAATCGAATTGGTATCCCGTCAGGTCCAGTGGACTTTCCTCTGTTGAGTGATTCCAGTTGCTTTTCTATTCCTTGGACACTTATTTCGATGTCAGCCATTTTTTCGTTGGTGCGAGGATTTAGAGAAGGAACTGCAGTGCGGTCTTCCTCTGTGAAACAGCTTTGGAAAAAGGTGTTTAGTATTTCAGCTTTACGCTTGTCATCCTCTGTTTCAATGCCATCATCATCCCAGAGTGTCTGGACATGATGTTTCGAGCCACTTACTGATTTAACGTAAGACCAGAACTTCCTAGGATTTTCTGTCAAGTCGGTACCTAGTATTTTACTTTCGAATTCACCGAACGCTTCACGCATAGCCCTCCTTACGCTAACTTTGACATCGTTTAGCTTCTGTTTGTCTGAGAGGTTTTGGCTGCGTTTAAAATGGCTCTGAGTACTATGGGACTCAACATCTTAGGTCATAAGTCCCCTAGAACTTAGAACTACTTAAACCTAACTAACCTAAGGACATCACACACACCCATGCCCCAGGCAGGATTCGAACCCGCGACCGTAGCAGCCCCGCGGTTCCGGACTGCAGCGCCAGAACCGCTAGACCACCGCGGCCGGCTTGGCTGCGTTTAAACTTGGAGTGAAGCTCTCTTTGCTTTCGCAGTAGTTTCCTAACTTTGTTGTTGTACCACGGTGGGTTTTTCCCGTCCCTCACAGTTTTACTCGGCACGTACCTGTCTAAAACGCATTTTACGATTGCCTTGAACTTTTTCCATAAACACTCAACATTGTCAGTGTCGGAACAGAAATTTTCGTTTTGATCTGTTAGGTAGTCTGAAATCTGCCTTCTATTACTCTTGCTAAACAGATAAACCTTCCTCCCTTTTTTTTATATTCCTATGAACTTCCATATTCAGGGATGCTGCAACGGCCTTATGATCACTGATTCCCTGTTCTGCGCTTACAGAGTTGAAAAGTTCGGGTCTGTTTGTTATCAGTAGGTCCAAGATGTTATCTCCACGAGTCGGTTCTCTGTTTAATTGCTCGAGGTAATTTTCGGATAGTGCACTCAGTATAATGTCACTCGATGCTCTGTCCCTACCACCCGTCCTAAACATCTGAGTGTCCCAGTCTATATCTGGTAAATTGAAATCTCCACCTAAGACCATAACATGCTGAGAAAATTTATGTGAAATGTATTCCAAATTTTCTCTCAGTTGTTCTGCCACTAATGCTGCTGAGTCGGGGGGTCGGTAAAAGGAGCCAATTATTAACCTAGCTCGGTTGTTCAGTGTAACCTCCACCCATAATAATTCACAGGAACTATCCACTTCTACTTCACTACAGGATATACTACTACTAACAGCGACGAACACTCCACCACCGGTTGCATGGAATCTATCCTTTCTAAACACCATCTGTGCCTTTGTAAAAATTTCGGCAGAATTTATCTCTGGCTTCAGCCAGCTTTCTGTACCTATAACGATTTCAGCTTCGGTGCTTTCTATCAGCGCTTGAAGTTCCGGTACTTTACCAACGCAGCTTCGACAGTTTACAATTACAATACCGATTGCTGCTTGGTCCCCGCATGTCCTGACTTTGCCCCGCACCCGTTGAGGCTGTTGCCCTTTCTGCACTTGCCCGAGGCCATCTAACCAAAAAAACCGCCCAGCCCACGCCACACAACCCCTGCTACCCGTGTAGCCGCTTGTTGCGTGTAGTGGACTCCTGACCTATCCAGCGGAACCCGAAACCCCACCACCCTATGGCGCAAGTCGAGGAATCTGCAGCCCACACGGTCGCAGAACCGTCTCAGCCTCTGATTCAGACCCTCCACTCGGCTCTGTACCAAAGGTCCGCAGTCAGTCCTGTCGACGATGCTGCAGATGGTGAGCTCTGCTTTCATCCCGCTAGCGAGACTGGCAGTCTTCACCAAATCAGATAGCCGCCGGAAGCCAGAGAGGATTTCCTCCGATCCATAGCGACACACATCATTGGTGCCGACATGAGCGACCACCTGCAGATGGGTGCACCCTGTACCCTTCATGGCATCCGGAAGGACCCTTTCCACATCTGGAATGACTCCCCCCGGTATGCACACGGAGTGCACTTTGGTTTTCTTCCCCTCCCTTGCTGCCATATCCCTAAGGGGCCCCATTACGCGCCTGACGTTGGAGCTCCCAACTACCAGTAAGCCCACCCTCTGCGACTGCCCGGATCTTGCAGACTGAGGGGCAACCTCTGGAACAGGACAAGCAGCCATGTCAGGCCGAAGATCAGTATCAGCCTGAGACAGAGCCTGAAACCATCTGGAGGTGACAAGGACAGTGGTGTACCGTAAGTATGTGGCGCCCCTGGCAAGAATTTAAAATGGCGCCCTCTAAAGAACCCCCCCCCCCCCAGGAAGCAAAGAATGCACCCCCTTATCAATACAGGGACATTGATATTTACCCTTGTCCCAAGAAAATGTGAAGGCGTTTCTTGGCAAGTATATATATGCAGTATTGTTAATTTACAGAAATTTAGGACAGAACGAAACTAATTTACAGCCCAGAATCAAAGATGTTACGAAGGATTAAGAAACAGAAACGCACATTTAAATACAAAAACTCGTTATATTTTACAAAGTTTATTTCAAAATATATTGAGTTGCTAGGAATACCTATATCAAATTTAACTTAACGTTGTTATTAAGCTCAGTTAATCTACTTAAATGCTACTTTCCTGGCTTTGATTTTAGCAAAATTATCAATTAATTCCTCTAAGTTAAGTTTCGCTACCTCTTCATGTGCAATCGATAAAATGGCTAAATTTGACAAACGTTCGTGTCCCATGGATGATCTTAAATAATTCTTGATGAGCTTTATTTTACTGAAGCTTCGCTCACACGAGGCCACTGTAACAGGAAGTGTTAAGTAAATTCTAAGAGCTATTTGGATGTTCGGATGTATATCTTCTAAAGAAAGCTCTAGAATCTTTTAAGAATGTCAAGTGGTGTTGCTTTATCAACATCGTTAATGAGTTCTTTAGCTTGCATACGAAAAATTTCCAAGTCTTGTGACAGCTCAACTACATCTACATCATGTGAATATTTAATCCAAAAATCTGCAGCATGTTTAAGAAGAACATCAATTGGCTCTTTTTTTAGAGCTTCTCCCGTTAGAAAAATTCTGAAGATATTGAAGCCATTGCCTCATACCTCTTAGTGAGTTCTGTCAGGATTTGATCATAAAACAAATTTGTTTCCCTCTCTAACTCCTGTTCTGAGTCGAGATAGTCGTCATGCATTTGTTTGTTTGAATCTGAAAGACGTTGAATTATGATCTTCCGTCTTTTTTCAGCAAAATTATCATCGATAACGATGTCTTGCGCTTGCTTTGTTGCATAGTCGATTGCTGGACCAATACCTTCATCTCGTATTTCCTGAATCGTATTTGACAATCCCTTTATCATTTTGCTAGCCTTGTTGTCTGCAACAGTCTCTTTCTGAAGTGACTTGCTGATTTTATCAATCGAGACTAGAATCCTTTCCCACAGATGCAAAAGACATAGGAATTTGAAGTCGATTTGCTTGATGAGTCCTTGACCCCCCACTGACGTTTACAGGTTCCATTTGTCTTGGTTAATATCACTCATTTCGTCCAGACTTGCATACCGTTCGTTCAGTGTTCTTTTTAAAGCGGTGACTGCTCTTCGTTTGGTTGACCACCTAGTGCCACAATGACCCTTCAACGTAATGTCGAAGTTACTTAACACAGCTTGCCACCTTTCTGTAGAGCCACTGAAGAAAGTAAATATCTTTTGAACTGTTCCAAAAAAGTAATCATTAGAGGCGAAACAGCGGCAGCATGCGATTCGATAAGGCTTAAACTATGTGCAGCACATGGTACAAACTGAGCACTATCATTTTCTTTGAGGATCTGAGCTTGCACAGCGATATATTTTCCAGCCATATTGCTGCAATTATCAATACTTAGCCCATCTTTTTGGGCTTTTTAAGAATGTGCACTGAAATGCCTTCACCTGTTTTCTCATTGGTGTTGCCAAAGTCAATGAAACTTTCTTTAACTTGACACTTCCCATCTGACAAGTCAGCAAATCTAACAACATGGCTCATTTGCTCAATATGAGCAGTGTCTGGTGTGCAGTCAAAGATGATCGAAAAGTATTTTCCATTTTTGATTTGATTCAAGATTTCCTGCCTCACGTTACTTCCAATTAAAGTTATGAGCTCATTTTGGACTTTAGGGGAAAACTAACTGAGTGCATTTTATTTGATTTAACGTCTGCCATATGTTCTGCTAGTTTAGGATGACAGTGACTTATTAGTTCTAATGTTCTAAAAAAAACTCCACTACTTGACTCGCCAATGATTTCTTTCTTTGCTGTTCCTCGAAGTGGTAGATTATTCTTAGCACAAAACATAATTACATCTATGACTACTTTCAGTATGTTCCTCCACTTCTCTACCTCCTTCTGAATACTTTCTTAAATTGCATTATCTAGAGTTTTCTTTTGTTTTGGTCGGTTTTGCAAATTTTCCACTGCATGCAACACAACCTGTGGCTGGATGAGTTTTCGTGATTGTAAATGAGAAGGTTTAAGTGTTTCCAGCCATTGAAGCCTTTATTAAAATCTGAAAATGAAGATGACTTTCCACGATGATCCTTCCCAAGAGGAGACAGGGAAAACATAACAGAGAATCTTCCGACTGACTATAAAGTAACCATTGTCTTCGCACACGTTCGCCATTTGTGAGCTTTTTGTAAAACCACTTGCATCTAAAGTTGATGGTTGTGGTTGGTTGTCATCCTTTGTGTGTGGATGTGTTTCCGTATCATCAGATTCAAAATCGGCATTACTCTCATCTTGATCTGTTGCAATGTTACATGTGTCCACCTCCTTGTTGGGTTTTAGCCAATTTTTCAAGTCTCCTGAAAGGAAAACTGCAGTTCTTTCCTTTTCTTTTCTTAGTTTTTTAAAATTCACTTCCAGATAGTCTTTTAGGTCCCATCTCTTTGTTGTATGCAATGAAATATTTTAACCTGGAATGAAATATAAATGAAAATAAAATGAACCTATACACATAATAATAACAATAACATATGAATAAGTTATAATGGGCCACACACAAAAGAACCCTCTGGGCTCAAGTACCACCAATTCGCTCAAGTACCGGGTGATCAAAAAGTCAGTATAAATTTGAAAACTTAATAAACCAGGGAATAATGTAGATAGAGAGGTAAAAGATGACACACATGCTTGGAATGACATGGGGTTTTATTCGAAAAAAAAGAAAAAAAACAAAGTTCACAAAATGTCCGACAGAAGGTGCTGGACAGCAAAACGTCAGTGATTGCGCATGACAATCGTGTATAAAAGGAGCTGTAATGAGAGAGAGAATCAGATGCGCCAGCAGTCGCAGCATGTTGACGTTACCTGAAAAGGCGCTTTTAGTGAAGCTGTATTATCAGAATGGGGAATGTGCTAGTTCAGCGTTACGATCCTATCGCCATAGGAAGGGGATTCGAACGGGTAAAGGTCCGTTGACAAATGCAGCTGTGGCGAGAATGATTTCGAAGTTCGAAGCCACGGGTTGTTTAGACGATAGACGCCGTAGTGGCCGACCGAGCACAAGGCGTAATGCTGATGAGACAGTTCAGGAAGAAATGGAGACTGTAGCGGGTTCGTCTATGCACGGGGAAGTCAGCGCTCGTGCAGTCGCACGGCGCATCGGCGTTCCATACACTATTGTTTGGTTGGCACTTAGGCGTACCCTCCGATGCTATCCGTACAATATCCTTCGGCATCATGAACTGTTAGGTGGCGATTTAGTGAAGAGGAGGGCATTTGCGGTGTGGGCGTTTCAAAAGATGGCTGAAGATGACGATTGGTTGAGTAACGTGTTGTTGACCAACGAAGATCATTTCACACTCCGAGCGTCTGTCAACGGCCACAACTGCAGAATTTGAGCTACCGAAAATCCTAGAACTGTCGTGGAAACTCCATTGCACGACGAGAAAGTCACGGTATGGGTTGGATATACCACATCTACCGTTATCGGGCCTTTTTTCATCGAGGAAATGCGTGATTCTGGTTTTGTAACTGCTACCGTGACGGGTGAGTGGTATGCCGATATGTTACAGAATCGCATCATCCCCAGCCTGGCTGATAAACACCTGCTGGAACGTACGATGTTTATGCAGGATGGCGCTCCACCCCATATTGCTAGACGCGTGAAAGATTGTAAGTGGCGTGAATATAAGTAGCGTGAATATAAGGACGCTATGTGCAAGAAGCATGAAGCGCCCTTTGAATGTATCCTGATAGCTAAAAGAGCCACGCGCACTTTGAATAAGAAAATGCTACTTGACACTGAAATCAATATAAAAGATAGGGTCGCCACCAACTCTAGCCACACGACAAAGAAGAAGTAGCACTGAGTCGGAAAATTACTTAATTTATTAATAAGAAAAACTCACAAAAGAACATTCATTGTAAAGTCATTGATAAAGAATGGGATGTAGTTATTAATATGATCCAGGCATTCTTCCCGTGAATCAAATATTGAGTAAAGTAAAAAGGGCGTGAACACCATGCGTAAGTGCAGCCTGCAGCAAGATTCGTGAAAACACGATCTATTCCAGAGCATTTGTTTCAGATAAAAAAAGGGACACTAATCACTACACCTGTGCACATGGAAACACTATAGGTGGGCCAACAAGGAAAACTACGAGGTAAATGGCGAAGGTAATGGCGACGTAACATCGGTACACAAGATAAGATTGAAGGCAAAATTATTTATTCCTTAAAACATTGATGTAGTGCATCTATAGCCTGCTGTTGCATGCTAACTATGTACAATTGCTTGTGAAATACGACACGTTTCATAACATACTCGCGTGCCCACTCGGTCCGCGGAGACAATTTCTATGGACCGTGGCCAAATTTTAATCACATGAGACAAAGAAAATTCACAAATACACAAAATTTACCAAGATCTGGAAAAGATTAGAAGCATACACACACAGTTGTAGGCACATAAACATTCACACTGAACCGAGGGCACTTCAACATATGCAACTCCCTTGTGCTGCGTTCCTCTCACGGATCAAAGTCAAGACTGCATTGGGAATCAAACTGAAAATCTACAAAAGCCTTGCATTCCCTGCTGCAACCCAGCAAGTAAATCTTTATAAGATGAAATTCGAGACCAAAAGCTAAAAGCTCTCCTCTCTATGTGACAACGCGCCACGCGGTCAGTCCAACTCACCCTTCTTCGACTGGAGCACAGCTGTGTACGCTTCCCGTACCGGCGGCAGACTGCCCTCCGCTTCTCCAGCCTCTTCCACGCTCCGCGTGGACCGGAAAACCCCAGGATGCCATTTCCGCCACCAACCTAACGCAGGTGGATTTCTCCCAAGTAGCGGAAACCTCTTTGCCGACTTGACCACTACGAGAGTTGGCAATGAAAGGTGGCTACAGGACCCTTTCATCACCCCAAACGTCCCGGAGAAGACTGTGCCGCGAATTTTCTCGCCATCCTAGGAGATTCGCCAACAGTCTTCGAAACAAACATACCCTAACGAGTAACAATTGCAACAGTAAACAGCAGCACAAAGGAGTTGATTAATCTCTTATATCCAAGTGAGCTTTATCTGACCTTAGTCTATAATATTGACCTCATGCGGTCCGCAAAGCAAACAGAACAAATTAAATTAAGCGTGATATACTACGCTAACATCATGTCATCTGACCTACTACGACCACAACCATGAGATATTATTTTAAAATTGCTTTAACCAACTATCAAAAGTTAACATAGAGACATAGGTGAACAGGTACATAATATATATAAATATATAAACAAATACAATGATGCAAAATCATTATCACGAACCAAAGCAGTATCATCTGGTGCTGACATATATAAAAACATGCAAGTGAAAGTGCAAAATACAATATTCACAACAAATACAGTGATACAAAATCATTAATGAACCCAGTGGTATGACAGCTGGTAAATAATCACCTATGGAAAATAAGACATGAGTACAAAAACACATCCAGAAATCAACTCGTTGACACGCTGTCATTTTTCAGTTTCGCCACATGGTTGTTTCACTGGGTATTCTCTTTAGGTGCTGGGGAGGGCGTCTCTTATAAAGGCGACTTGGAGGATAAGCTACTAGGGGACCACAACACTGAACTGGGTAGTTCGCAGCGGCGTTGATTGTAACGTCCGTTGTAACCCAGGTTGTTCATCCTAGACAGCACCCCGCGACGTTGCCTCGTGCCCGTTTCCACCCTCTGCGTCCATACTGTGGAATGGTTCGGCGTTGCAGATTTGCAGGACATCGCCATTTGTGGGCCCTGCCTCATCATCGAGAAGGCGGCTTGGCGGTCGTCGTCCGTGTGTTGTGGAGGAATGTGTTTTACCGACACACGCCCCCGTCTCCTGTCGTGTCAATGGGGAGACACGCGCTCTTCTGCGTCGCACGAGGTCGACGTAAACTCGTGCGGGTGTCGGGCATGAGACCCGCTTATCACCTCTTTGCACCGTCTCAGCTGATGCGTCAGTGGTGGGACCCGCGTCCCTCCGGGCAGTGGGCGTTACCTCACCGCAGCAGCCGTCTGGACTAGCGGCGCTCAGGGATCGGCGGCCTCGCCTGGTGTGCATCATACTTTCCCTTTCGCTTGTCAGATGACTAGCGCATGGGGTGGAACGCCGGCCATCAGCTGGCGCTGCCGTCGTGACACGCCTGCGGACTCCGGTGTGAGCCTGCCCCTGGGGGGAAGACCAGCGTCCCCTCCCCTCTGACGGGGAAACAGCTGTGACCGCTCGCCGCATCACTGCTTCGCCGTTGATACCAGGGTTCGGCAACGCCTGCCGGTGGACCAAGCCCTGTGCTTTCTGATGCGGAGGCTCCCTAGGCGGCCTTGCACCCACTTAAAAACTGCACTCACAGGGATCGTTACAAAATATCATGTGTACAGATTACCACAAAATCTTCGGAGTTTCTCACTCTTGATCAATACATGGAATAGTGCCCAAAATTAACTTGACAAAAAGGGCCTTCTTAACATTACTAATAAAAAAACAATGAAGAAAATTAAATAACCAATATTCAAACAAACAAAAGATCCTTTTTATAAAATATAGTTCCAGCATTACATCTGCTGTCAATCATTCAGGGTAGATCTTGTACAAGGTTTGGTCAGGATTTGGATAGGATTTGGCGCCGCTGCTAGCTACAGACACAAAACTCTACCTGCTCCTAACTACGCTCTCACACACAATCTACACATCTCGTACTAGTCACCATCACCATATAGCCTGACTACAATTCCCACATATAAACAAAATATTCCTTTCAACACCAATACCCATATCGTTGTTCATTGACTGCTCCTCCATGGTTTGCAGAACATGTTTGCTGATCTGTGAAAAATTTCCGAGACTTCTTTTCTATGGACATTGCATAATAAAAGTTATGATTAATGAGACACAGAAGGCTCATTCAAGTCACATCTGGAATGGTAACTGTTTCAACATCTATTCATCAGACTAATGCAAAAGGTCAGTGGGCATAAAAATGAAAATAAAAATCATCCTATCCTATTAGCAACACATAAACACTGCGTCCTATAAGTACATAAAAAAATACTGTCAAAAGAAATCCATTGTCCAGGGCCATGAGTACCCAACTTACTGCTATCATAAGATACTCATAATGATTACACACTTACTCACCACATGTCCCCAGGGGTCCTCACCTACCGTCATGTTATTTTAGCTTGGAGGTAGTCGTATTGATTCTCTATTAAATATCAAGCTGCTTGAGTTTATAAGCTGTTTCCATATACATCTTCTGGGGTTTCACACCCTGGTGTCTTCAACCGTACCTAGTAGTATGTGACGGCAAGTTACACTTTCCAAATATCTTATAAGATGGCAACTCTGAAAATCAAACACTATTAATCTCCCTTCATACACAAGTCCTTCACCTACAAGTCACCAAGTTGCTTCATTAACATCGCAGTACATTTGAAAAGCCTCACTGAATCTTGCTCACCTAAGGGGAATAAGAACACTAAAACTGTAATTTATCATCAAGAATTACCTTACGACCATTGACTCGCCACGCCAACACACCCGATACCTTTTTAGTCATCAAAGAACGAAAGAACACACCCGATACCTTTTTAGTCATCAAAGAACGAAAGCCATCTTCCTGTAATAGGAAACGCTTCATATGAGCCTCATAATCATTCACATTCAGATGTTTTGAAACTGCACAACACTACTCCTTTCTGCTTACAAGAAGAAATAACTACACACATATTGGGGGACCCTTTACAATTCATAGAAAATATAAACTTTAATTTCAATCACACCAGAGTGAATCAAAACATAGGAAAATATACACTGTAATTTTACGAAACAGAGGCGACTGGGTTTACCGCGGGCACACCAATACTGTGGCCCTCTCTCAACAAATCCTCCCTAATATCGTCTTCCTTTATTCAAATGCACATCAATATCATCAATAGCACCGGTCCTCATTAAGTTTGACGCCAACCGAGCCAGCCAACAGTCATTGATCCCTTTGATTAGAGGCATTTGTCGGATTGTGCCGCGGGTTTGCGGGACGAATTTCAACACCCACTGGCAGACCACCCGTACTGTTTACGGCACCCCTGTTGTTGCTTGTTCGATAATTATTCTGGGGTCGGTCACGACTACCGTTCCTAGGTCCGCTGTAATTGCGCCTAAATCTCTGCTCATTACCATATCTTCTAAACTCCCAGGGGTGTCTTTGATTTCCTCTAGGCGCATGATGACCATTGGCATAGTTCGTTCTGCCCGCGTTCCGTGAGGAGTCGCGACGCTGCCAACGCTCGCGCATTCTGTAACTCTCAGGCGAGTCATTACGTCTGTATTGCCACCTGTCTCTACGGCTGCGGCTTCGCTTGCGCGGCCGCTGCTCGTAGGCGCTCTGACAGTAATTCTGCGTGGTGCCATTCGCATCGCACTCAAGCTCTAAAAGGAGACTGCGAAACCCCTCTACGTCATCCTTACATCGTCCTGCAAGGATAACGTGCCGCAACTGCATTGGAAACTTTCCCAGGCAAATACGAATAATTTCTGCAGGTCCATAAGGATCGTCAAGATGTTCATTCGCCTGCAGCATGTGCTCGAACATCTGCACAGGGCTGGAGAATTCTGACCTGTTTAACTCTGGTAGCATAATGAGTCCATGTTTTACACGACTTTGCGCCGCCACTGACCAATATATCGACAGGAAGTGCTGACGAAACTCCCCAACAGTGTAGCAATTGCGTGCAATTGACCCCATGCGCGCCGCTGGCTCACCTTCGAGGTAGCCGCACATATACTCTATTTTGTGCGCACTGGGCCACGTAGGAGGGAGGGAGAACTCGAACTGCTGTAACCAGCCCCGCGGGTGAATCCCCATAGCCGAGTTACGGAAGACTTCAAACTTCCTCGCGGTCAGAAAATGTTTAAAGTCAAATTCGTGAGTTTCCCTTGGCGAACGTTCCTGAGGGGATCCGCGCCGTTCCCACCTGGTACGAGATCCGTGATCATGACGATGATCAAATTCGCCATAGTTCCCGGAATCATCGTCGGAATAATGGCCCTTTCGTTCATTTCTTTCAACTTCATCGGCCTTTAACCCTTTTAGGTGAAGTTCTAAACGGGCAATGCGCTCACATATTCCCTCGGTAACCCCTCCTTGTTGTATGTTTATTTCACACTGTCCACGCGGACATTTCCTTATCGACCGTATTTCGTCTGCATCCGCCGATGACGAGGTAATCGTTTCCCTATTATTGTCAGACTTACGCGCCACTGCGTCTGAGATCCTGGCTATTTCTTCTCGCATCTCTCGGTGGGCCCTGTCTTGTTTTGTTTGTGTAAGCCCTTGCTCTCACTCGAGAGCTATTATCGCCTGGCTGAGGGTTTCTACCTGCGCGCTAAGGTGGACCGGGCACTTAGCCGCAGTGTCCTCTATTCGAGACACAAGAGCCGCGTGGTCACTCCGGCATTGTTCTGCTAATGCGCAGAGATCCCTGGCCGAATTTCGTCCTACTCGGGACTCAAGAGCCGCTTGTTCACTCTGGCATTGTTCTGCTAGTATACGTATATTCCCAGCGAACCTTTCTTCTTGTTCCATCACCTGCTTGCTAATGACTTGGTGCCCCTCTTCTAAGGCGGAGATGCGTTGTTCAATGATCGCCAGTTTCTCCCCAACACCCTGTACTATTTCACTACTGAATCTTTTATTTGCTTCCTCGATATCCCTTTTATTACTGTCTAGTAATTGCCGTAGCATAGTCTGTAATGAATTTGCATCTATCGACTGATTCGAAAACACTACAGCGGGCTCAGGATGGACAACACTTGTGCTTGCGTTTTCTGCGTTTCGTTCCTGGTCGGACTCGACGTTCTGATCTCGTCCTTGTTCAGAGTTGTTGTCTGACTGGTTTTTCCGATCGCGGCTCCCTGAACAGCTACGCGTCTCCATCATAAGAATAGTACCAAAGTCTCCTAATGGACTCACAGTCCCCACAAGGCAGCCAAAATTTACTATATTACACCGATACACGACACAGGACAAGAATCAACCCACACTTGTAGCACAATGGAATACTAAATCACAATGTCTATACAGTAATACATAAACAAAATAAAACATGGAAGAAAATGCACACCTATATCCTAAATTCAAACAAATTCTGTGGTGCAGAAAGACAATATACCAATTAGCACCTCCAACCGAAAATAACTAATCCTCACTGCGCATCAGAAGATTCCTGGTTTACCGAAATCCTGGCAGGGTCGCCATGTGTAAGTGGCGTGAATATAAGTAGCGTGAATATAAGGACGCTATGTGCAAGAAGCATGAAGCGCCCTTTGAATGTATCCTGATAGCTAAAAGAGCCACGCGCACTTTGAATAAGAAAATGCTACTTGACACTGAAATCAATATAAAAGATAGGGTCGCCACCAACTCTAGCCACACGACAAAGAAGAAGTAGCACTGAGTCGGAAAATTACTTAATTTATTAATAAGAAAAACTCACAAAAGAACATTCATTGTAAAGTCATTGATAAAGAATGGGATGTAGTTATTAATATGATCCAGGCATTCTTCCCGTGAATCAAATATTGAGTAAAGTAAAAAGGGCGTGAACACCATGCGTAAGTGCAGCCTGCAGCAAGATTCGTGAAAACACGATCTATTCCAGAGCATTTGTTTCAGATAAAAAAAGGGACACTAATCACTACACCTGTGCACATGGAAACACTATAGGTGGGCCAACAAGGAAAACTACGAGGTAAATGGCGAAGGTAATGGCGACGTAACATCGGTACACAAGATAAGATTGAAGGCAAAATTATTTATTCCTTAAAACATTGATGTAGTGCATCTATAGCCTGCTGTTGCATGCTAACTATGTACAATTGCTTGTGAAATACGACACGTTTCATAACATACTCGCGTGCCCACTCGGTCCGCGGAGACAATTTCTATGGACCGTGGCCAAATTTTAATCACATGAGACAAAGAAAATTCACAAATACACAAAATTTACCAAGATCTGGAAAAGATTAGAAGCATACACACACAGTTGTAGGCAAATAAACATTCACACTGAACCGAGGGCACTTCAACATATGCAACTCCCTTGTGCTGCGTTCCTCTCACGGATCAAAGTCAAGACTGCATTGGGAATCAAACTGAAAATCTACAAAAGCCTTGCATTCCCTGCTGCAACCCAGCAAGTAAATCTTTATAAGATGAAATTCGAGACCAAAAGCTAAAAGCTCTCCTCTCTATGTGACAACGCACCACGCGGTCAGTCCAACTCACCCTTCTTCGACTGGAGCACAGCTGTGTACGCTTCCCGTACCGGCGGCAGACTGCCCTCCGCTTCTCCAGCCTCTTCCACGCTCCGCGTGGACCGGAAAACCCCAGGATGCCATTTCCGCCACCAACCTAACGCAGGTGGATTTCTCCCAAGTAGCGGAAACCTCTTTGCCGACTTGACCACTACGAGAGTTGGCAATGAAAGGTGGCTACAGGACCCTTTCAAGATCTCTTGCGCGCGTCGTTTGGTGATGATCATGTGCTCAGCCGCCACTTTCGTCATGCTTGGCCTCCCAGGTCCCCAGAGCTCATTCCGTGCGATTATTGACTTTGGGGTTACCTGAAGTCGCAAGTGTATCGTGATCGACCGACATCTCTAGGGATGCTGAAAGACAACATCCGACGCCAATGCCTCACCATAACTCCGGACATGCTTTACAGTGCTGTTCACAACATTATTCCTCGACTACAGCTATTGTTGAGGAATGATGGTGGACATATTGAGCATTTCATGTAAAGAACATCATCTTTGCTTTGTCTTACTTTGTTATGCTAATAACTGCTATTCTGATCAGATGAAGCGCCAGCTGTCGGAAATTTTTTTAGCTTTTCTATTTTTTTGCTTCGAATAAAACCCCATGTCATTCCAAGCATGTGTGTCAATTTGTACCTCTATACCTACATTATTCCGTGATTTATTCAGTTTTCAAATTTATACTGACTTTTCGATCACCCGGTACTCTCCCCAGGTCAGGCCGAATCTAGACGAGATAATCAGACTTGTCATGTCGAAATTTGCCTTGATTTCTGCCACTTGTAGTTGACGTCACTTAAACCCACATGCCAAATTTCAGCTGCTGAGACACAGTGGAAGTTACCTAAGAGAAATCACGAAAGAATTTATTTAGTGTGTTGGCGCTTACAAGGAAAGGCCGGCCCACACGTTACGATTTGTCTGCACAGATACCTGCGCAAATGTGTGTGCACGCAAAAGATCACCGCAAATCAGATATTAGATTGTAGAGCGTACCCAGGAGCCTATATAGACTCAGATCACAATTTAGTAATCATGAAGAGCAGGCTTAAGTTTAAGAGAACCGTCCGAAAGAACCTGTCGGAGATTAAATGGGATACCAAAGCTCTGAGGAATGATGAGACGCGTTTGAAGATAGCGAAGGCTGTGGATACTGCGCGGTCGTGAATACCAGAGTAGGAAGTTCAAGTGAAGAATTGTGGACAACTCTGTAAACAGCAGCCACAGATGTTGGAATGATAAACATAGGAACGAGGAAGGTAAAAACGAAGAAGCCATGGGTAACAGAGGAAATACTTCATCTGATCGATGAAAGAAGGAAGTATAAAAATGTTCAGGGAAATGCAGGAATACAGAAATACAAGTCACTTACAAATGAAATAAATAGGAAATGCAGGGAAGCTAAGGCAAAGTGGCTGCAGGAAAAATGCGAAGAAATTGAAAATGAAATGATCGTCTGTAAGACTGATTCAGCACATAGAAAAGTGAAAACAACAGTCGGGGAAATTAAAAGCAACGGTGGTACCATCAAGAGTGCAGTGGGAATTCCACTGCTGAACGCAAAGGAGAGGGCGGATAGATGGGAAGAATACATTGATGGACTCTATTAGGGGGAAGACGTGTCAGATGGAGTGCTAGAAAAAGAGACGAGAGTTGACATGGAAGACATAGGGGATCCAGTATTAGAGGCAGAATTTAAGAGGGCCTTGGACGACTTGAAATCAAATAAGGCTGAGGGGATAGATAATATTCCATCGGAATTTCCGAAGCCATTGGGAGAAATAGCAACCAAACGACTGTTCAACTAGGTGAGTAGAATCTATGAGACTGACGACGTACCATCAGACTTTTGGAAAAATATCATGCACACAATTCCGAAGATAGCAAGGGCAGATAGATGTGAGAACTACCGGACAATCAGATTAACATCTCATGCATCGAAGATACTGACGAGAATAATATATGTTTGTTGTTGTTGTGGTCTTCAGTCCTGAGACTGGTTTGATGCAGCTCTCCATGCTACTCTATCCTGTGCAAGCTTCTTCATCTCCCAGTACCTACTGCAACCTACATCCTTCTGAATCTGCTTAGTGTATTGATCTCTTGGTCTCCCTCTACGATTTTTACCCTCCACGCTGCCCTCCAATGCTAAATTTGTGATCCCTCGATGCCTCAGAACATGTCCTACCAACCGATCCCTTCTTCTAGTCAAGTTGTGCCACAAACTTCTCTTCTCCCCAATCCTATTCAATACCTCCTCATTAGTTACGTGATCTACCCACCTTATCTTCAGCATTCTTCTGTAGCACCACATTTCGAAAGCTTCTATTCTCTTCTTGTCCAAACTAGTTATCGTCCATGTCTCACTTCCATACATGGCTACACTCCATACAAATACTTTCAGAAACGACTTCCTGACACCTAAATCTATATTCGATGTTAACAAATTTCTCTTCTTGAGAAACGCTTTCCTTGCCATTGCCAGTCTACATTTTATATCCTCTCTACTTCGACCATCATCGGTTATTTTACTCCCTAAATAGCAAAACTCCTTTACTACTTTAAGTGTCTCATTTCCTAATCTAATTCCCTCAGCATCACCCGACTTAATTTGACTACATTCCATTATCCTCGTTTTGCTTTTGTTGATGTTCATCTTATATCCTCCTTTCAAGACACTGTCCATTCCGTTCAACTGCTCTTCCAAGTCCTTTGCTGTCTCTGACAGAATTACAATGTCATCGGCGAACCTCAAAGTTTTTACTTCTTCTCCATGAATTTTAATACCTACTCCGAATTTTTCTTTTGTTTCCTTTACTGCTTGCTCAGTATACAGATTGAATAACATCGGGGAGAGGCTACAACCCTGTCTCACTCCTTTCCCAACCACTGCTTCCCTTTCATGCCCCTCGACTCTTATAACTGCCATCTGGTTTCTGTACAAATTGTAAATAGCCTTTCGCTCCCTGTATTTTACCCCTGCCACCTTCAGAATTTGAAAGAGAGTATTCCAGTCAACATTGTCAAAAGCTTTCTCTAAGTCTACAAATGCTAGAAACGTAGGTTTGCCTTTTCTTAATCTTTCTTCCAAGATAAGTCGTAAGGTCAGTATTGCCTCACGTGTTCCAACATTTCTACGGAATCCAAACTGATCTTCCCCGAGGTCGGCTTCTACCAGTTTTTCCATTCGTCTGTAAAGAATTCGCGTTAGTATTTTCCAGCTGTGACTTATTAAACTGATAGTTCGGTAACTTTCACATCTGTCAACAACTGCTTTCTTTGGGATTGGAATTATTATATTCTTCTTAAAGTCTGAGGGTATTTCGCCTGTCTCATACATCGTGCTCACCAGATGGTAGAGTTTTGTCATGACTGGCTCTCCTGAGGCCATCAGTAGTTCTAATGGAATGTTGTCTACTCCCGGGGCCTTGTTTTGACTCAGGTCTTTCAGTGCTCTGTCAAACTCTTCACGCAGTATCTTATCTCCCATTTCATCTTCATCTACATCCTCTTCCATTTCCATAATATTGTCCTCAAGTACATCGCCCTTGTATAAACCCTCTATATACTCCTTCCACCTTTCTGCTTTCCCTTCTTTGCTTAGAACTGGGTTGCCATCTGAGCTTTTGATATTCATACAAGTGGTTCTCTTCTCTCCAAAGGTCTCTTTAATTTTCCTGTAGGCAGTATCTATCTTACCCCTAGTGAGACAAGCCTCTACATCCTTACATTTGTCCTCTAGCCATCCCTGCTTAGCCATTTTGCACTTCCTGCCGATTTCATTTTTGAGACGTTTGTATTCCTTTTTGTCTGCTTCATTTACTGCATTTTTATATTTTCTCCTTTCATCAATTAAATTCAATATTTCTTCTGTTACCCAAGGATTTCTATTAGCCCGCGTCTTTTTACCTACTTGATCGTCTGCTGCCTTCACCACTTCATCTCTCAGAGCTACCCATTCTTCTTCTACTGTATTTCTTTCCCCCATTCCTGTCAATTGTTCCCTAATGCTCTCCCTGAAACTCTCTACAACCTCTGGTTCTTTCAGTTTATACAGGTCCCATCTCCTTAAATTCCCACCTTTTTGCAGTTTCTTCAGTTTCAATCTGCAGTTCATAACCAATAGATTGTGGTCAGAATCTACATCTGCCCCAGGAAATGTCTTACAATTTAAAACCTGGTTCCTAAATCTCTGTCTTACCATTATATAATCTATCTGAAACCTGTCAGTATCTCCAGGCTTCTTCCATGTATACAGCCTCCTTTCATGATTCTTGAACCAAGTGTTAGCTATGATTAAGTTATGCTCTGTGCAAAATTCTACAAGGCGGCTTCCTCTTTCATTCCTTCCCCCCAATCCATATTCACCTACTATGTTTCCTTCTCTCCCTTTTCCTACTGACGAATTCCAGTCACCCATCACTATTAAATTTTCGTCTCCCTTCACTACCTGAATAATTTCTTTTATCTCGTCATACATTTCGTCTATTTCTTCATCATCTGCAGAGCTAGTTGGCATATAAACTTGTACTACTGTAGTAGGCATGGGCTTTGTGTCTATCTTCGCCACAATAATGCGTTCACTATGCTGTTTGTAGTAGCTAACCCGCACTCCTATTTTTTTATTCATTATTAAACCTACTCCTGCATTACCCCTATTTGATTTTGTATTTATAACCCTGTAATCACCTGACCAAAAATCTTGTTCCTCCTGCCACCGAACTTCACTAATTCCCATTATATCTAACTTTAACCTATCCATCTCCCTTTTTAAATTTTCTAACCTACCTGCCCGATTAAGTGATCTGACATTCCACGCTCCGATCCGTAGAACGCCAGTTTTCTTTCTCCTGATAACGACGCCCTCTTGAGTAGTCCCCGCCCGGAGATCCGAATGGGGGACTATTTTACCTCCGGAATATTTTACCCAAGAGGACGCCATCATCATTTAATCATACAGTAGAGCTGCATGTCCTCGGGAAAAATTACGGCTGTAGTTTCCCCCTGCTTTCAGCCGTTCGCAGTACCAGCACAGCAAGGCCGTTTTGGTTATTGTTACAAGGCCAGATCAGTCAATCATCCAGACTGTTGCCCCTGCAACTACTGAAAAGGCTGCTGCCCCTCTTCAGGAACCACATGTTTGTCTGGCCTCTCAACAGATACCCCTCCGTTGTGGTTGCACCTACGGTACGGCCATCTGTATCGCTGAGGCACGCAAGCCTCCCCACCAACGGCAAGGTCCATGGTTCATGGGGGGGATAATAATATATGTAAGTATGAAAAAGAAAACTGAGGATGTGTTAGGTGACGATCAGCTTGGCTTGAAGGAAGGAAATGCACCAGAAAGGCTGTCACGACACTGCGACTGATAATGGATGCAAGACTGAAGAAAAATCGAGACACTTTCATAGGATTTGTCGACCTAGAAAAAGCGATCGACAATGTAAAATGGCTCAAAATGTTCGAAATTCTGAAGGGAATAGGAGTAAGCTATAGAGAAAGCTTATCCAGCGACTCTTTGATTTGGTCTGAATGTCAAATATAAAGGTAAAAAACCAAAGCAGCAAAACAATGTAGAGGTATATAAAAAATAACGGTGACAATAAATGCGTGACTTTCTAATATTTCTTTGAATTCAAACAAATTTTATTGCCAGGGAAACCACATTGCGCACACGATTTTGCTTTAGAGTACACAATACTAACGAGGTAAGAGCTAGAGAATTTAGAGTTAGCCTATTTGTTTCAAAAAAATTTCCCATAGAGAGATACAATGTGTATCGAGAAACATATTGCAACCAGATATGACTGAAACTGAAATGCTCAGAGCTTGTTTTACGAATGCAAATTGACTAGTGCGGCATCGCCAGTTTTAGTGAACATTGAATGCACAATAAACGTAGATCTGATATTAAAAAGGGAATGAGCGTTAGGACACTTTCAATCAAAGGTGAAAAATACAAAGGTGACTTTGCATTCAACGTCTGCTATTGACACTTTTTTACACAATAATGCCCGTTATTAATCTGGATGGTTCATTGTTACCTGTGTGAATGGACAAGAAACTTTGGTTCACGCCTGAAAATACCAGCTTTACATTCAGAAAAAATTGTAAAGGGATCATCGATGTCTGGAGGGGAAAAAAACTGTAAGAGAGAGAGAAATAAACATCTAGCATTTTTCACACGTCAGGCTTTATTTCCGTTTTAAAGAAAGTTGTTGTCGTTCTGTGCTCTGTATTCCATGCAAACGCTTTGAGAAATGCAAGATAATTCTGTTGGATTTCATTAACCCGGAGAGTCACAGTGGAATGCACGAAGGGACACTTCGTGCCTCATGTGGCAAAACAGCAGATAGTAGTACAGTGGAAAAAATTCAGAGATACTATCAATATCTCGTTTCTACTTGGCACGTACATCAAAGTTGCTTGTTTAACACTGCTTGCTTTTATCAAAAACATTCAGCTGAGATTACAATGAAATTAGCGTCACTTTGATATTTATCGAATTTGATGACATTTAGGATAAAACAACTGATTTCATCTTCAATACTTTTAAATCTTATGTGTAATTTTAACTGGTACGTCTGTTATAAACAATATGGCAAACAGCCATATCCTCTTAGACAGCATATCAAATGTTACTGAAACAAACAATAAAGGTGCTACAATTATCAAACACGAGCATTTTCATCTTTATTAATTTTAGTAAACGAACTGTAGTTGTGAGAAAGAAAAATTGTATGACTGGCATTGTAGATGAATGAGTTCATATTATTTTAAATTATCAAAAGTTAAACTCTGTTTTTTTATGAACTCGTTAACAACAAGACTGATAACTTTAGTATCTTCCCTAGGGACGCTTTTGGCAACACCTATGTCGATTGAAACGTATAGTGACATATGCATGACTTTCCACAGATTTTGATATGTATATATTGTTATAATGTAGTTTTGCCTACTTCTACGAATTTCAAATCAAAAAAATTGACAGTGAAAAAAAAATCAGTCCATAAATTACGCAGATATACGTAAGAAGCGTCAAATCATAAATAGTGCTTTTCTACTGCGAGGAAAACGGGGAAAATGTTTAACTGCCTGCAAAAACAAAATAAGAGTTTCATTCAAACATGAATGAATCGTAGCTGCTTATGAACCATGAGCATGAGCACAGGAAACATATTGCTATTACAGAACACATGACTCACCTTCCTTGATGTACGACCGAGCACTTCCTCTTGCTACACAGGCTACAGATGAACTGGTAACTGTTGAGTTTTGCAGGGCCGTGTAACTGTGAATGCAGCTTCGGTGAGCCTTTGAGGGGGACAATCAGCCTCACGGTGGACAGGATTAGCGTCGGCACCGAGGTCCTTCTTCGAATTGGCGACAGACAACACGGGGGTGCGTGTCTCGCCTGGGTTCCTTTCGCTCGCCAGCTAACACAAACACCTACCACTACGAAGGTGGATGGCGATTTTGAAACCTGATGGAAAGCGACCAGGATGGGGAGGTAGGCGAGTCGTCACTGCCAATGAACTTTCAAGTGCTTAATTAATTCTCAGTATGATAACCAGGTAATGCCGAAAGTGTACATGGTGCGTTCAGCATTACTTGTTCTACGCCGCTCTCGTAAGGCCTCGTGCTTCAAAATCCTCACCCCCAAACGTTTGGGCAAGTCGTAATTGCCCTGTCCTGGCGAGAGTACAATTAAGCCAAAAGGATCTATGTTCCTTAAAAACCTCAAATCTGCTAATAAATTGTCGACTCAGCGGAGATAAAAGAATAAGGTAAAAAGATTTGATATGGCAATTACCATAGCAAAATTAATGAGACCAGTAATATTAACAACGAATCTTGTTTATAGGTGTATGTGATAATTGTTATTAAACAGGACTAATATGGCTTTCTGGGTACTTTGTTAAGGTAATATTTTGCAACTGTTGCCATAAGCTAATATAACAAGTAAATAATATTTGCTTACCGTGAATATAGAGTATAAGTTTACTTGCGCAATTAAACAAGAAATATGTCAACTGGATCTGACCACAATCGCACTTTATGTATTTGCAGGAAGATGAAGATGTCAAAACTGGTTTCCAAGGTTATGTGCTCTCGTGCTCTGATAAAAAAGTTCATGGATTAAGGAGGTTCAGCTTGGGTAATATACATCAGCTGAGCACTACCAAAAAATCAAGAATAAATTAGTAGTAGTAGTATTTTTCAAAAGTTTATCTGAAAAGATAATACCGGCCGCGGTGCATAGTGTGTTTTAGCAGACTGCACATCTACGCCATAATCTGCGTTTCTTGGACTGGTCACTTGGAGTGACATAAGGAAAGTACCTCCCAGTAAAGCGAAGAGGATTCTCATCAGAGCGTCTTCCTTTACTATCTCTTCTCCGTTCTGTAGCAAATTTTTCCACAATTTCTCGTACCAGACTGGCTGCGGCGCAGCGTTATTTCTTCAGAGGGCGGCGCGGCGCTCCGTCACGTCATCGTCGGCGGCCTTTGGAATTTGCGCCCCCCTTGCTCTTGTGCCCCTGCCAACCCCTAGGTACACCCCTGGACAAGGATAGGTCGTAAGTCTTCAAGGTCTTTTTTGGAAAGCTTCAGCAAGGCAGCAGTTCAGTAAACAAACTCGCCTGTTATTCCCGAAAGAAACATTTTCCCTCTCGTATTCTTCTCTCCAGCGCGACCTCTGGCGGGCATGGGGAGGGGAGCACTTGTCCTTGAGTAAAAAGGCTAGTACCTGTCTGATTTCACGCTTTTCCCTTGCACCCTCGACGTCCGAGAAAGGCGGCACATACTTAACTGTCACGGAACCCCTCCTCCCATGGACTGTCAATGGTTTGCAGGATGGTAAAATTATTCACACTCCGTTCACACAGCTGCTAATCTCTTCCCTTTGACAACAGATTATGGCATTCGTGCACCTCTGTCAGTCACCCCTAAAATTATAGGTACACACATTTGACTTGGTATAAGTGCCAGCTGGTACCATGTTACAGCGGATAATGGTAGCTCTGTCAAAATTTATTTATTAATTGGTCTTGACCTGCGATGGTAGTGCGCATAATTCTCACAGCCATTATGTGGAAAATCCCTATTTTGCTGAGGTCTTTGAGGACGTCAAAAAACTCCTCGGAGATAGCCGAGATAATCGCGTCGGTATCGATAAGAGTCTTCTAGGTCGCACCAAAGCAATTTAATTCACTTCTTGGGCTCTGGTATGTCTGTTCAGAGAACTGGTATTCCTCTGCTAACAGATCTTGTAAGAGATTCTAAGCGCGGTTGGCGTCCCTTCCCAGATCACTACAAATAGCCAGCGGGAGTAACTTAGTTGTGGTTTCTAGTTTTCCGACGAGACTTCTCAGACTGATACAAAGGCTGTGACTGGTGCTCTCTCCTGCACTATTGGCGGGGGCGTGAGATGCCAGCGGTTAGCCTTAGTTTCCTGCCTCTAGTGTTTACAAAATGCACTGACATGATGTTTCTTTCGTTTGATTTACTTGTCCGTAATTACTGTTCTGATTACGTCCCGACTTATTATTCGGCCGTCCAGATGTGTTCTCTCCATGACCATTTGAAGCTCGTGACACACTAGGGGAACAACCTTGTCCTTCGCTATTGCAATTTTGGCGACTTCGCTCTTCTTAGAAGTCGTCTAACGTGGCGTGGATCTTTAAGAACGGTTGTATCCCGACAATGGGGATGGTTAACAGCTGACAACACACTCACTCTGATATGCAGTGCTCAAAATAAATGTTGCATATTGCTTTGTTGTTAATACTGAACATAGTAGATACAGTCACAAGAAAACAAAAATAAGGGGGATAAACACATTTCCACTTGACAAAACAAACAAAAAAACTAAAACAAAACCTTACAAAAGATTCCACTGCAAACACTAAAGTTTCTTTTCACTGTCATCTTGCGTAACACACCATTTACGAACCAATTGGCGCTCCTCTTAATTGGAGGCACTTTTGAATATTGTTAGGCATACACTTTGCCACATTGTCCAGATAAGCCTGTGGAATATTCTCGAACAATCCACGTGTGCACTGCCGGTCCATAGTCTCCAACGGGCATAATATTTCGGCGATCAGACATGTCGCCATCGTCAGGTGTGCTGACGAACTGAGCTCCTGAGTGGGGGTGGCCGTCTTAAATCCCCTCCCCTCGTGAGGCATTTCCCTCTGCGGTCCGCGCCCTCGCGTCAGCGGTCGGCGAGACGCTCTAGGGGACTGATTACCTCAGATGTTAAGTCGCATAGTGCTCAGAGCCATTTGAACCATTTTTTGAACCAAGATCCTGGTATGTTGGTAGTCCATTTCGTGGTTTTCGGACAAACAGTGCTCTGCGACCGCCGACATGTTGGGGTACCCAAGTCGAGTGTGCCTCTGATGTTCTCTGCAACACTGACACAGAATCCGGTATATGCCAGCCTTCCGCATACCGAATCGTCTTTGACACTTCCCAATAATGCTCGCGCTTTTTTTTTGGTGGGCAAAAGACAGTTCCTACTCAGTGTTTCCTCAATACTCGTCCTATTTTCCCCGATAGTGCGCCAGTGTACGGTATACAGGCAGTGGCTATCTCTTTTTCCGCGACTTCGTCCGTCTCTACACGCTGTACTGTAGGGGTGGGGCAAAGAGCGCTTTTGATCTGCCATTCTGAGTACCCGTTTTTCCGGAATACAGTTTTGAGGTGTTCCAGCTCTTGGGGCAGACTCTCTGCGTCAGAGATGGTGCGCGCCCTGTGCACCAATGTTTTTACACCCCATTCCTCCGCGCAGGGTGGTGGCAGCTATCCACCTGCAAATACAGGTCGGTGTGCATTTTCTGCCCGTATACCCCGTGGCCCAGGGAGCCATCCGCTCTTCTTTTGACCATGACGTCCAGGAATGGTAATCTTCCTTCTGCTTCGGTCTCCATAGTCAATTTGATGTTCGGATGTATAGAGTTCAGGTGTGTAAGGAAGTCTAGGAGTTTGTCCCTTCCTTGGGGCCAGATCACGAACTTATCATCCTCATAATGTAGAAAACAAGTAGGTTTCCATTTGGATGACGCCAAAGTTTCCTCCTCGAAGTACTCCATATAGAAATTCGCGACCACAGGCGAGAGTGGGCACCCTATTGCGACTCCTTCTGTTTGTTCATAGTACTCTCCATTAAAGAGAAAATACGTGGAGATCAGAACGTGCTTGAAAAGGTTGGTCGTCTTCTCGTCAAATTTCTGTGCAATTAGCTCAACTGAATCTCGAAGAGGCACCCTGGTGAATAATGAAACAACGTCAAAACTCACCAGGATATCTGAGTCTTTCAGATTGAAGTTGTCGAGACGTTTTACGAAATACACGGAATTACGAACATGATGGGTGCATTTACCCACATAAAGGCTTAGTAATTCTGCCAGGTATTTGACAAGCAAATATGTAGGTGCCCTAATGTTGCTGACACACCTGAACTCCATACATCCGAAAATCAAATTCAATACGGAGACCGAAGCAGAAGGAAGATTAGCATTTCTGGACGTCATGGTCAAAACAAAAGTGGATGGCACCCTGGGCCACGGGGTATACAGGAAGAAAACGCACACCGACCTGTAGTTGGAAGCAGATAACTGCCACTACTCTGCGCACAGGAAAGGGGTGCTAAAAACACTGGTGCACAGGGCGTGCACCATCTCCGACGCAGAGATTCAGCCCCAAGAGCTGGAACACCTCAAAACTGTATTCCGGAAGAACGGGTACTCAGAATGGCAGATCAGACGCGTTCTCCGCCCCACCTCTACAGTACAGTGTGTAGATACGGAAGAAGTCACGGAGAAAGAGAGAGCCACTGTCAATGTGGGAAGACTTATACTGGACAGACAGTGCACACCATCGAAAATCGTTGCCGAGAAGATCAGAGGCACACTCGACTTGGATACCCCAACAAGTCGACGCTCGCAGAGCACTGTTTGTCCGAAAATCACGAAATGGATTACCAACATACCAGGGTCTTGGCACAGACATCTAAATGCTGGGACAGCGTCGTTAGAGAGGCTATCGAAATTCGTACCAGGGACCGACTCATCAACCGGGAATGCGGCTACAACCTCAGAAAGGCATGGGAAGCAGCATTGTATCTAATTAAAAAGACGCTCAGCAAAGGAAACGAACGGGCGACTAGGGCGGACGAGGCAACTACACCGACGCCACCACAGACGCCGACACCAGCGTCTCACCGACCTCTGACGCGTGGGTGCGGATCATGGAGAGAACGCCTCGCGAGGGGAGGGGACTTAAGACGGCCGCCCGCCCTCAAGAGCTCAGTTCGTCAGCGCACCTGACGATGGCGATATGTCTGATCGCCGAAATATTTTTCCCGTTGGACACTATGGGAGCGGCAGTACACCCGTGTACTGTTGGAGCAAGAAATACGCCGGGAGAAACTGAAGAATCACACTGTGGAATATTGTCCCATTCCTCCACAGTGGCCTCTTTAATGAACTGTAAGATCTTCGGTGGGACAGAACGGTTGCGTGCCGCTCGCTTTAGAATGGCCCATGCATTCTCAATCCAGTTGTGGTCTCGAGAATATGGTGGCAAGTCTATCCGACTGATTCCCTGTTCCACTAGGAAGGATTCACAAGATTGTGACGATGGGAGCGCGCTTTGCCGTCCATCAGCATGAATCTCACACCAAATGGAGTGACAATGCGTGCATTCATGTCGTCCTAATATTTCACACCAGTCATCGTCCCATGTATTGGCACAAGGGGTGTTCTGCGGCCGTAGATGATTCTACCCCAAAGTATGACTGAACAGCATTGCTGAGGATGGCGGTCTACGATTCAGCTAGAGTGTAAAGGTTGTCCTCGTCGCCTCTACACACGAATATCAGTATTGTCAGGGTGGAGACTTATATGGGTCTCATCAGAAGAAAACGTTGTGTCCCACTGTTGCCTACTCCACAAAGACAGGTTTCGTGCCCATGCGACACAAGTTCCTCTCCGAATCTGATTTTGTGGAGGAACCTTGAGAGGTCTCCTGGCACGTAATCCCTGCTCATGGTGCCTGTTTTGTATAGTATGTGTTGACATCTGCATTCCTGTAGTTGTTTGAAACTGCCGCCATAGATGTGTAGCATTGTGTTGATTTCTGCACACCTGCTGTTTTCCTCCCGTGGCCACTTCTGTGACGGTACTCAACTTCTCCTGTCGATAGAAACTTGTTCCAGATTCTAGAGATATCATTTTGACTAACAGCAACATTCACTGCGACGTCCACCTTTCTCATTTCCTGTTCCATTAGAGCGATTATTCGGAGCCTCTAGTAGTAAGTTATTCTAAAGCAAGACCAGTCCCTTGATGACACACATCACCAGTACTGCAATGTTTACAAGTGACACTGTTGCCATAAACTGTACATATTGCCACCTCACGGTAGAAACATGGACTGTTTCAGCTAGAATTACGTGACAAACAAAGCAGTGTACTGATATCACAACATATTTCCGGATCACAAGGTTCATTATTAAAGCTTAGGCAATATACAACATTTATTTAGACCTCTGTGCGATAGGAATCATTTCCTCTGCGTCTACTAGTGGGTCCAGATGTCGTACCGCCGAAAGTTCACACAAAAAGAACTTTATTAGATTCCTTCCACCCGGAGTGTGCTCCCTGCCGCCGTTGGATAAGCAGCTGCAGCAGCAAGTCGTATACTCCTAGCTCACTAATTTGTTACATAGTTTAATTCTTAATTTCTTTGCGTGTTTTTGTTACTTGCATTGTTTAATTCATAAATTTCGGGCGTATTATAGTATTTGAGAGTTGTAGCATCGCGTTTTAGTACCTGAATAGTGTAAATTCGCGTAGTCTCCTTCCGCCGCCGAGCAGTGTGTCAGCAGTGCACAAGTGGCAGCATTACTGCATTTACTAGGCAATCTCGTATTTTAATAACCGTTTAAATTTTGTGTCGATTTGTTTGCGCTCTCTGTAGATTAGTTCAGACGTTCTTTGCACAACAGTTTTTAGCATGGATAGGGACTGCAACTGCTGTGTTCGGATGCAGGCTGAGTTGGCATCCCTTCGCTCCCAGCTTCAGGCAGTGTTGGCTTCGGTCACACAGCTTGAGGCTGTTGCCAATGGGCATCACTGTGAGGGTCCGGATGGGGGTTTGTCGGGGACGGCCAGCTCGTCCCACGCATCCCCCGATCGGGCTACAACTGTGGTTGCCCGGGATACTGCCCGCATTGAGGCTGATCCCTCACCTGTGGTAGAGTGGGAGGTCGTCTCAATGTGTGGCAGAGGGCGAAAGACATTCCGGAGGGCTGAACGGAAGGCCTCTCCAGTTTGTCTGACGAACCGGTTTCAGGCTCTGTCTCAGGCTGATACTGATCTTCGGCCTGACATGGCTGCCTGTCCTGTTCCAGAGGTTGCCCCTCAGTCTGCAAGATCCGGGCGGTCGCAGAGGGTGGGCTTACTGGTAGTTGGGAGCTCCAACGTCAGGCGCGTAATGGGGCCCCTTAGGGATATGGCAGCAAGGGAGGGGAAGAAGACCAAAGTGCACTCCGTGTGCACACCGGGGGGAGTCATTCCAGATGTGGAAAGGGTCCTTCCGGATGCCATGAAGGGTACAGGGTGCACCCATCTGCAGATGGTCGCTCATGTTGGCACCAATGATGTGTGTCGCTATGGATCGGAGGAAATCCTCTCTGGCTTCCGACGGCTATCTGATTTGGTGAAGACTGCCAGTCTCACTAGCGGGATGAAAGCAGAGCTCACCATCTGCAGCATCGTCGACAGGACTGACTGCGGACCTTTGGTACAGAGCCGAGTGGAGGGTCTGAACCAGAGGCTGAGACGGTTCTGCGACCTTGTGGGCTGCAGATTCCTCGACTTGCGCCATAGGGTGGTGGGGTTTCGGGTTCCGCTGGATAGGTCAGGAGTCCACTACACGCAACAAGCGGTACACGGGTAGCAGGGGTTGTGTGGCGTGGGCTGGGCGGTTTTTTTGGTTAGATGGCCTCGGGCAAGTACAGAAAGGGCAACAGCCTCAACGGGTGCGGGGCAAAGTCAGAACATGCGGGGACCAAGCAGCAATCGGTATTGTAATTGTAAACTGTCGAAGCTGCGTTGGTAAAGTACCGGAACTTCAAGCGCTGATAGAAAGCACTGAAGCTGAAATCGTTATAGGTACAGAAAGCTGGCTGAAGCCAGAGATAAATTCTGCCGAAATTTTTACAAAGGTACAGACGGTGTTTAGAAAGGATAGATTGCATGCAACCGGTGGTGGAGTGCTCGTCGCTGTTAGTAGTAGTTTATCCTGTAGTGAAGTAGAATTGGATAGTTCCTGTGAATTATTATGGGTGGAGGTTACACTCAACAACCGAGCTAGGTTAATAATTGGCTCCTTTTACCGACCCCCAGACTCAGCAGCATTAGTGGCAGAACAACTGAGAGAAAACTTGGAATACATTTCACATAAATTTTCTCAGCATGTTATAGTATTAGGTGGAGATTTCAATTTACCAGATATAGACTGGGACACTCAGATGTTTAGGACGGGTGGTAGGGACAGAGCATCGAGTGACATTATACTGAGTGCACTATCCGAAAATTACCTCGAGCAATTAAACAGAGAACCGACTCGTGGAGATAACATCTTGGACCTACTGGTAACAAACAGACCCGAACTTTTCGACTCTGTAAGTGCAGAACAGGGAATCAGTGATCATAAGGCCGTTGCAGCATCCCTGAATTTGGAAGTTAATAGGAATATAAAAAAAGGGCGGAAGGTTTATCTGTTTAGCAAGAGTAATAGAAGGCAGATTTCAGACTGCCTAACAGATCAAAACGAAAATTTCTGTTCCGACACTGACAATGTTGAGTGTTTATGGAAAAAGTTCAAGGCAATCGTAAAATGCGTTTTAGACAGGTACGTGCCGAGTAAAACTGTGAGGGACGGGAAAAACCCACCGTGGTACAACAACAAAGTTAGGAAACTATTGCGAAAGCAAAGAGAGCTTCACTGCAAGTTTAAACGCAGCCAAAACCTCTCAGACAAACAGAAGCTAAACGATGTCAAAGTTAGCGTAAGGAGGGCTATACGTGAAGCGTTCAGTGAATTCGAAAGTAAAATTTTATGTACCGACTTGACAGAAAATCCTAGGAAGTTCTGGTCTTACGTTGAATCAGTAAGTGGCTCGAAACAGCATATCCAGACACTCCGGGATGATGATGGCATTGAAACAGAGGATGACAAGCGTAAAGCTGAAATACTAAACACCTTTTTCCAAAGCTGTTTCACAGAGGAAGACCGCACTGCAGTTCCTTCTCTAAATCCTCGCACAAACGAAAAAATGGCTGACATCGAAATAAGTGTCCAAGGAATAGAAAAGCAACTGGAATCACTCAACAGAGGAAAGTCCACTGGACCTGACGGGATACCAATTCGATTCTACACAGAGTACGCGAAAGAACTTGCCCCCCTTCTAACAGCCGTGTACCGCAAGTCTCTAGAGGAACGGAAGGTTCCAAATGATTGGAAAAGAGCACAGGTAGTCCCAGTCTTCAAGAAGGGTCGTCGAGCAGATGCGCAAAACTATTGACCTATATCTCTGACGTCGATCTGTTGTAGAATTTTAGAACATGTTTTTTGCTCGAATATCATGTCGTTTTTGGAAACTCAGAATCTACTATGTAGGAATCAACATGAATCCCGGCAACAGCGATCGTGTGAGACCCAACTCGCTTTATTTGTTCATGAGACCCAGAAAATATTAGATACAGGCTCCCAGGTAGATGCTATTTTTCTTGACTTCCGGAAGGCGTTCGATACAGTTCCGCACTGTCGCCTGATAAACAAAGTAAGAGCCTACGGAATATCAGACCAGCTGTGTGGCTGGATTGAAGAGTTTTTAGCAAACAGAACACAGCATGTTGTTATCAACGGAGAGACGTCTACAGACGTTAAAGTAACCTCTGGTGTGCCACAGGGGAGTGTTATGGGACCATTGCTTTTCACAATATATATAAATGACCTAGTAGATAGTGTCGGAAGCTCCATGCGGCTTTTCGCGGATGATGCTGTAGTATACAGAGAAGTTGCAGCATTAGAAAATTGTAACGAAATGCAGGAAGATCCGCAGCGGATAGGCACTTGGTGCAGGGAGTGGCAACTGACCCTTAACATAGACAAATGTAATGTATTGCGAATACATAGAAAGAAGGATCCTTTATTGTATGATTATATGTTAGCGGAACAAACACTGGTAGCAGTTACTTCTGTAAAATATCTGGGAGTATGCGTGCGGAACGATTTGAAGTGGAATGATCATATAAAATTAATTGTTGGTAAGGCGGGTACCAGGTTGAGATTCATTGGGAGAGTCCTTAGAAAATGTAGTCCATCAACAAAGGAGGTGGCTTACAAAACACTCGTTCGACCTGTACTTGAGTGTTGCTCATCAGTGTGGGATCCGTACCAGATCGGGTTGACGGAGGAGGTAGAGAAGATTCAAAGAAGAGCGGCGCGTTTCGTCACAGGGTTATTTGGTAACCGTGATAGCGTTACGGAGATGTTTAACAAACTCAAGTGGCGGACTCTGCAAGAGAGGCGCTCCGCATCGCGGTGTAGCTTGCTCGCCAGGTTTCGAGAGGGTGCGTTTCTGGATGAGGTATCGAATATATTGCTTCCCCCTACTTATACCTCCCGAGGAGATCACGAATGTAAAATTAGAGAGATTAGAGCGCGCACAGAGGCTTTCAGACAGTCGTTCTTACCGCGAACCATACGCGACTGGAACAGGAAAGGGAGGTAATGACAGTGGCACGTAAAGTGCCCTCCGCCACACACCGTTGGGTGGCTTGCGGAGTATAAATGTAGTAGATGTAGACTGTACTGTGGGCCGGTCATTAAAGATTGTCTGACTCTTTGCTGACGTGCCCGACTTCAGTACTGAGCGAGAAGCTCTCGGCCTAACTGTGACAAATGGAAGCAGTGCCGCCATTTAATTTACTACCGTAGACCTCATTCTGAAACCAAGTGCTGACCAAATGCACTCAACAGCTGCCGTGGACTAATGCGGACTGTGTAAAACCAGTCGTTGAAATTCTGCACTGAATCTACCGGATAGATATTTGACGACGTACCACTAAACCTTTGCCAGTCAAGAGGGGTAAACGGTACCGTTAGGTGACAGGGAAAGTAATCAGCAATTAATTACGCGTAAACGGGACGTGTCCTCGCGAGCCGAATTTTCAGTGCCTGCACCGGTCGGAATGGTCATGGTAGGCTCCGTCGATGTGTGAAAGATATTCTTCTGTTTGTACTTTCTACTTCAGTGACCACTATTTGAAGTGGACGAGAGTTCAGAGGAACCGCAGCTGATGACAGTTGCGGCGGCGCAGTGCGACCGCCGGCGCCCAGCTCAGCAAATGCTTGTTGCCACACCAAGACGAGCCCACTTGGTCTGTGGCGGTTCGACTTTGAATTGCTTCCTCGTCTACGGAGCTTGCCTGTGGTTCAGCCAACAGTGACATGACCACACTCCTTTGATTAATCCGTCGTTCAGCCGCGACATTCAAAACTCCACAACTTATTTGTTACATATTTTTTCTACTTCTAAGCACTGCTCAGCAATCTATTCTTCACACTCGCTTCGAGTTCTTTCAACTGTTTTTCAGTTAAGAAACAATATCACATAGCAATACGGTGTGACCAGATATTACAGATTTTGTTACCCCCACGCTTTCGTTTAGTGAGTACGTTGGACATCTGATCATCAACCTGACTAGCTTTTCCACTGTACTATTCTCTGAAAGAACTGTGTCACATATCTCACCCCACTCCTTAAAGGCTAAGATCTGGGCTTCAATTTGACGCGACTTGGTTACAGCGGGCTTGGAGAACCACAGAAAAAGAGTTACTAAATGGTCCAAATGGCTCTAAGCACTATGGGACTTAAAATCTGAGGTCATCAGTCTCCTAGACTTAGAACTACTTAAACCTAACTAACCTAAGGACATCACACACTTCCATGCCAGAGGCAGGATTCGAACCTGCGACGGTATCAGCAGCGCGGTTCCGGACTGAAGCGCCTAGAACCGCTCGGCCACAGCGGCTGGCTGAAAGGGGTTACTAACACCTTCCATTTTCTGCTCAATCTCTGTAATTAATCCTGCAATCAGTTTTACACTTTGCTCATCTGACATTGATAAGTTGACATTTTGAGCTTCTAAACCTCGCGACAGTTCTCCCCTTATTTCTGTCATCAAGCGCCCACAGACAGTTTGCATCTCGATAGCAGCAACAGCTGCTTGCAAATAGATACTCCACTTTCGATGACCTCCGACTGCATCTGAGGTGTTGGTGACCGGGCGGTGTTCACACGTTGTCAGCGTGCTGTGACTCGTCGTTGTCGTTGGTGGCGGCGGTAATGTCGTCGACGTTGTTGGCGAAGTCGTCGAGGTCGGTGTCGGCGGAGCAGCAAAGGCATCTGGGGTGGCGGGTTCGGCTCGTGTCTTAACCACAGCTGGTGTGCCGGCCGGCGCATTGACGCTTCGAAAGGAGGCTGGCGTCGGCGGCGGGACCAGTTCTTCCGTACGCGGCGGGTGTAGAGAGCACGCCTTGGGGGGGGGGGGGGGGGGGGGCGGGTATCTGTCCTCTCTGCCACGCTGTTTTTCGAGCTGCCTATCCGATTATGCAAGCACTTCCTCATGGCTAACTTGTTGCAACAAGTAACGACTGGAAATTACTCTCTCTAGCGTGATAGGATAACAACAGAAAAATGATCGCCACCCAGAGTAGAGGAAGAGATTAGTGCGAAATGGATTGTTATCCTGTCATCACTAAGGGGTTGGCCAAGCGTGTCTAAAGTCGCACTAGGGGTGATCTTTCCGAAGTCTACTGGAATGACTTGTGATCCGGATTGTATTGCGAGCCTGCAATTAACGAAATCACTATCGGTCGTATCACGTTTCGGCAAGTTTGTAGCTTGTTTGTTTCTTTTCTCTTTGGGTGGATTGAAATTATAGGAATAAATGAGTTCTGCCTGTCACTGTCTTCCCTACAATCAGTTTAGATAGACCTGACCTGATGATCTGCAGCTCTCTGGACCATGATGGCATTGGATTATTCTACATGTACTGCAGGGATTTCGATTGCTTATTGAAACTAATTCGTTAATGAAGACGACAGGGGAGCCCACAGACAAGTAACAGACAGGTAATTACATTATTGTAGTATTTATTTATTTATTGTATGGATATACATGTAAAATTCACAGAAATATTTTGAAAATAAAGTAGAAAAGGAATAGGCAAGACCTCTAGTCTCAGTTGATCTTATAGAGTGACATCAAGAGAGTCTGTCGAACCCAAAGTTGTTGGAGAGGCACGGATGGTATCTTTCATGTCTCCAGTGAAACAACTCTTGTGACATTCGTCTACAGTGTGGTCAATGGTCTGCTCTGAAGCTTCTCAGTCTCACGTTGGGGAACCTGACAGCCCCCATTTGGACATGAAGGACTTAGTCTTCTGTGTTGACATCGAATTCTGTTTAGTTGACACCAGTTTCTCCTAGGCTGCTGCAAGCCTGATAGAACTATGGGGCCCTCGAGGCCATGAAAAGATGTGCTGGTGCTGTCTCATGACAAACCTCTGCAATCTGGACTGGTTGGATCTCACGAGCTGTGCAGAATGGTTTCCTTGAGTTGATATACAGGCTGGATGGACTGAGCACAATTTTCTGGAGAGGTAGTCTTTGGAAAAATTGTTTTTCCACTCACAGGTCACTGCTGCTTGTCGTCTTAAGTGTGACAGAGCAATGTTACTGTAGCAGACCAACCATATTTCGTAATACAGCAAATTTGCAGAGTTAGAAAGAGAACTGTAGCATCACCAGCCACAGGCGAGCGCAGGTGTTGTGCTTCACAAAATGTAACAATGTGTCGCACTTCTGCGAAGCAGGCCAACATGGTGCTGTGTGGAAATAATTAACGCATAAGTAATGAAGCAACGAGGTGTCACAAGCCTTTCCACACTGGTGGCTGCCGAAATGTTTAATGTATGAACCAAAATGCATTGCGCATACCAAACACGTGTATATTGGAAGAGTATGTATACCCAAACCACCTTACTAAATTCACTTCTGTCAGCACTACAGCTCAACCATTATAGGGAGAAGTGTCGCCTAGCCACTGTATGGGATGCTGATTGAGGACCACATTTCACATCCATGCTGGGGCAGCCCACACTGAAGCTGTACGGTCCTGCAGCCATCGCTACAGTGGGAAACTCTGGACCAGAGTAGCAGCTCAGTGGCTCACTCCCCACTGCATCACCAGTCCGCCAGTAGCGGAGCAACCTGCACATCACCCCACTCTCCATTGTTGCCAGATGTATCCAAGACGGTGGCGATGACGTCATCCAAGATGGCGGCGTGTAGACTTGGCAACAGTGCATGGCATCACCCAAGCTGGTGGCCATGACGTCATTTAAGATGGCTGATTTTGGCAGGAAGGTAGGTCAATTGGGCTACCTCCACTAACCCAACCCCCCCCTCCCCCAGAAAACGGTGGACAGTTCAAATTCCATTAGGACAATGCAATGCACCTAAGAAAATGGCGGGAATATAGGTGACATGGACTACCTCCACTAACCTAAATCGTCCGACCACCACCTCTTCCTAGGGAAGTTTGAATTTTGGAGGGAAGATAGGTCAGTTGGGCTATCTCCACAAACCTAAGAAAATGGCGGGAATGAAAGGGCAATTGCACTAACCTAAGTCATCCAACCGCCACCTGCTGCTAGAAAATGGTGGGGAGAGGACTCGACCTGTGCTGGACATAAGTCTTTATTATTTTTCATGCACTATTTATTTAAATAATTTGATGCCGTACAGCCATCCAGTGCGTTCTTCATGAGGTCTGGACTCCAACTGACCTAGTACACAGTACCACCAGCAGAGAGTGCACTCATATGTGATGTAATCCAAGATGGCGGTCATGACATCAGCTGATGACACAAGTACCATTACCCAAGATGGCAGGAAACAGTGTGTTCACCATGAGGTCAGGACCTAGTACACAGTTCTTCCGCCTAAGGGTGCTGTCGTCCGTTCCATTACGTAATCCAAGATGGAGGCCATGATATCAGCTGACGACGCAAGTACCGTTATCCAGGATGGTGGGAAATAGTGTGTTCACCATGAGATCCGGACCTAGTACACAGTACCACCACCAGAGAGCGCTGTCATCCCTTCCATACGTTTGACCACTTACTCTCTTTTGCGATTCTAATGGGACATGTCTGATGTGTATAGCCCATGCGCATACTAACATCACACCGTCTCACCCACATGCGCATACTGATGTCACAGTGTCTAGCCTGCAAGCACATACTGACGTCACAGTTCATGTTCTAGAAATATGCTAGTGATTATAATGGAACACGTGCAACATCTAGCTGACACTTTGCACATCTAACAAAGTTCTCAAGTCACATCACTATGTAAAAACAAGCACCAAGTCGAAATCATGGAAATTCTATAGTGTCCCACAAATATTTAACTTTCGCTTTCTTGATATCTTCATAGAAAACTTCCTGCCCTAACATAAGCTGTTTACCAAAATAGCCCAGAATTTCATCTTTTCTGCTGTACACCATTCCTAAATACTAACAAAATTCTCTATTTTACACTATTGGCCATTAAAATTGCTACACCACGAAGATGACGTGTTACAGACCCGAAATTTAACTGACAGGAAGAAGATGCTGTGATATGCAAATGATTAGCTTTTCAGAGCATTCACACAAGGTTGGCGTCAGTGGCGACACCTACAACGTGCTGACATGAGGAAAGTTTCCAACCGATTTCTCATACACAAACAGCAGTTGACCGGCGTTGCCTGGTGAAACGTTGTTGTGATGCCTCGTGTAAGGAGGAGAAATGTGTACCATCATGTTTATGACTCTGACAAAGGTCAGATTGTAGCCTATTGCGATTGCGGTTTATCGTATTGTGACATTGCTGCTCGCGTTGGACGAGATCCAATGACTGTTAGCAGAATATGGAATCAGTGGGTTCAGGAGGGTAATACGGAATGCCGTGCTGGATCCCAATGGCCTAGTATCACTAGCAGTCGAGATGACAGGCATCTTATCTGCATGGCTGTAATGGATCATGCAGCCACATCTCGATCCCTGAGTCAACAGATGGGGACATTTGCAAGACAACGACCATCTGCACGAACAGTTCAAAGACGTTTGCGGCAGTATGGACTATCAGCTCGGAGACCATGGCTGCAGTTACCGTTGATGCTGTGTCACAGACAGGAGCAACTGCGATGGTGTACTCAGCGACGAACCTGGGTGCATGAATGGCTAAATGTAATTTTTTCAGATGAATCCAGGTTCTGTTTACTGCATCATGATGGTCGCATCCGACTTTGGCGACATCGTGGTGAATGCACATTGGGAGCGTGTATTCATCATCGCCATACTGACGTATCACCTGGCGTGATGGTATGGGGTGCCATTGGTTACACGTCTCGGTCACCTCTTGTTCACATTGACGACACTTTCAACAGTGGACGTTACATTTCAGATGTGTTACAACCCGTGGCTCTACCCTTCATTTGATCCCTGCAAAACCCTACATTTCAGCAGGATAATGCACGACCGCATGTTGCAGGTCCTGTACGGGCCTTTCTGGATACAGAAAATGTTCGACTGCTGCCCTGGCCAGCACATTCTCCAGATCTCTCACCAATTGAAAACGTCTGGTCAATGGTGGCCAAGCAACTGGCTCATCACAATACGCCAGTCACTACTCTTGATGAACTGTGGTATCGTGTTGAAGCTGCATGGGCAGCTGTACCTGTACACACCATCCAAGCTCTGCTTGACTCAATGCCCAGGCGTCTCAAGGCCGTTATTACGGCCAGAGGTGGTTGTTCTGGGTACTGATTTCTCAGGATCTATGCACCCTAACTGCGTGAAAATGTAATCACATGTCAGTTCTATTATAATATATTTGTCCAATGAATACCCGTTTATCATCTGCATTTCTTCTTGGTGTTGCAAGACTTTCTAAATGATTTTCTTCAGCGTCTATGAAGCTAAATTAAATCTAACAAACAGTAGTCTTAATACCAGCAACCTAGTATTACACATAAATAGCATTCACGTTCGAAAAAATCACTAAGCTCACAGACCTTGAGCGAGATGCAATAAATCCTTGATCAAGAATATATCTAATTGCATTCTCTTCAGATGAGTTCGTAATATACACATAATGACTTCAGATTCAAAGGTTGTATTCTGTATCATCCAGTGTGTGTTCCAAATAGCATCTTCACTCATAGTACGAATTCTTTCGCTGTAAATCGAAAAAATTATCATAGACTCAGTTCTCCTCGAGGTACTGGAAGCATCTGGCTAGTTCAGCTTCCAGTCACTAGGACCGCTAGTGAGCTCACCCCTCACCCCCACCCCCCCATAACATTCAACACCCATTGGTTCATGCTGAGATCACGTGATACTACGTCAACATATCTGTATAAGGAATCGCTCACCAACAGTCTTTCTCACTCGTCCGTTGTTCGTCGCATCGTTTGTTTGTTCGTGTGTGTGTTCGCTGTTTCTTTTATCCCTGCAAAGATGAAGAGAGTTAACTCCAACAACAACACATCAGAGACTAGTGAGAAGAGACTTAGAGTCGAGGATACGGGATTGCAAAGTGAGTAAATAATTTCTATTTTTAGTGGGAATTTTCGTGTTTATGTTAAATTCGCCTTATTAATTCTGTGTCCTTGTTATAGTACAACTCGCTGATTTTGTCCTCGAGTGTGAGGAGCGGGCTGGACCGCAACAGGCTCTGGAAGTCCAGGTTCCTGTGTTTGATGCACAGTCGGAATTGCCTTGTGAGTATAATTTTCATTCTAATTTGTACTTCTTCTTCTATATTAGCCATTCAATTTTTTTTATTTCATACTTCTTATTTTTTTGTTTCTAGATCATCTGAAATAAATTCAGATTCAGGCAGAGCTGGGGGATGTTCGACGTAGCAATGCTGCAGTAGATAATTGTTTCAGATCCCAGCTGTAGACAACCGAGAACAGCACTCACGTTAGTATAGAGAAAAATATCGATGTGTGTGATATTTCAGTGTAACTAGGCATTCAAAATAAATAAAATTATCTCTCATCCTATTACAGGAACAGCTCTGGACGATCTGGATTTACTGGACAAGCAGCTGGAGGCTGTTCATCGGCAGATATAGGAGCAGCCTCCAGCAAATAATAATGACATGGCCCAGCAGCATACTTGTAAGTGAAAAAAAAGATTACCTATCTCTAATAGTGTTGCTAGTAGTAGTATAGGAACTTTTTTTCTCTAACAAATCGATTTATATATCTTCTTTGTCCTAGTCGAGGACCGACGAGATCAATCATATCTCTCGCTCCTGTATGACAGTTATGATGATTTTTTTGACGGTGTGTTGGAGTCACCTGATGAATTGTTTATGCCCTGGAGACAGAGCGGATAAGGTAATTACTTATTACCATATGATCGTTATAATTCATCCTTTCACCGCACCAGCAGCGGTAAACAATGTACTTAACTATTATTGTTTATTTTATCTCTACTTGTTCTTCTACAGCGGTCGCACCTCGACTCGGCATTGCACGCATACCGGCGGCAGCTAAACCATCCTCGTTATCATCAAAGCAGCAAAGCAGTGTCCGGAAAGTCATGCATCTCCTATAAGGGCGCCGCTAGTCTCCGTGCGGGAAGTGCACGCCTCAGCGGCCACGGCTGCTGCGCCTGGGGGCGGCCCTGTTCCGGGCCGCTCTCACTGGGAAGCGACTACTGCAGCCTACCCCGCCACCATCGCTGCAGCTTCCGCTACCCTAGCCGCTACATCATCACTCTGCTCTCCACGGGCCGCCATCTCACAGTGGCTCGATTCATCATCAACGTCTCCTCCTGCACCGTCACATGAGGTACAGAGCTCACGCCTATCCACCTCACTAACTCCGTCGAATAGTTCTAGTTATAGAGTTATAGTATTAGTGAAGATCCTGTGGCTAGTGGCAGTCCCCTCCCCAGTCCTTTTAGTGAAGGACATCAGGTCAGTGATACCACACCTCAGTTGTAGTACTCGGTGATTGTCGACGCCTTTGAGGAGCGAATGTCGTTCACCAGGATCGAAAACCGGCAGGGGGGTACCGCAATTCTGTTGGATTTCTAACCGCGTGCCTTCCTGTCATGGAAACGGAACTCCTCAAGGTATTCAATGATTCACGGTATCCCGCAATTAAATGCAGTGCTACAGTGCTACGCTTTGCACTGAATTATCGCAACCCCCCTCTCAAAAGTTGAGTCTGGCGTTGGAGAGACGAGTATTCATTATCTTTGGGGGGGGGGGGGATATGGCATGATAACGCTGAGCACATCAATCGCCGAGTGGTTTCGTAAATCCACCAAGTCAGATGAGGAAGACAAGCACATCGTTGTCCGCCCTGCCAATTTCTCAAAATTTGCCGCTGAGAGTGAGTTGCATGTAAACGTGCTGCTCTTCTCTGACGGTGATAATTATCACCATGTTTGGATCAAAGACATGTCCTGACTCCTTTCCTACCAACTATCAAGTGATCGTCGTGTAAAGCATATTTGCTTAAGGTGCCTCAATTATTTCTCCTCAGGCAAGTTAGTAGCTGTGCGTCTAGCAGACTGCACTTTCAAGGATGCCGTACGTGTTATTATGCCTACTGAGGACAACAAATTCATAAATTTTAAGATTGCTCACCACCAGGACTGATGCCCGTTTTTAGTGTATGCTGACATTGAACATCTCCTCGCTCCTGTGACCCGCTGTGAAGGCGACCCTACAACTTCACATGCCACCTTTACAGAGAAACAAGTACCATATGCGGCAGTGTACCAAATTGTATCGTCATATAATTCCAGTCTTAACTACAACAAATCATATGCTGGGGACAGCCCTGCGGTTTGGTTGCTCTCTGAACTCTAAAAATTTTCTCCGGAGGTTGATAAGCTTTACAGCGGCAATGTTCCCATGAACAAATCGAAGGAGAATGAAGATTTGTGTAATAACGCCACTGATTGTCATATTTGTGGGCTGCCTTTAGACAGAAAAGTGGAAAATCCTCGTAGGGAGCACTGTCATCTTACAGGGAAGTTCCGTGGCACAGCTCACAATGAATGAAATTTGAAGTAGCAGCTACCTAGACACATACCCATTTTCTTCCACAATTTAAGTTGATATGACGCTCACTTTCTAGTTGAGCGCTTGACTGATTTCGGCTTGGAGAACCAACAGGACAGTGTCCTACCTTAGAGCGTCGAGAAGTACACTCCTGGAAATGGAAAAAAGAACACATTGACACCGGTGTGTCAGACCCACCATACTTGCTCCGGACACTGCCAGAGGGCTGTACAAGCAATGATCACACGCACGGCACAGCGGACACACCAGGAACCGCGGTGTTGGCCGTCGAATGGCGCTAGCTGCGCAGCATTTGTGCACCGCCGCCGTCAGTGTCAGCCAGTTTGCCGTGGCATACGGAGCTCCATCGCAGTCTTTAACACTGGTAGCATACCGCGACAGCGTGGACGTGAACTGTATGTGCAGTTGACGGACTTTGAGCGAGGGCGTATAGTGGGCATGCGGGAGGCCGGGTGGACGTACCGCCGAATTGCTCAACACGTGGGGCGTGAGGTCTCCACAGTACATCGATGTTGTCGCCAGTGGTCGGCAGAAGGTGCACGTGCCCGTCGACCTGGGACCGGACCGCAGCGACGCACGGATGCACGCCAAGACCGTAGGATCCTACGCAGTGCCGTAGGGGACCGCACCGCCACTTCCCAGCAAATTAGGGACACTGTTGCTCCTGGGGTATCGGCGAGGACCATTCGCAACCGTCTCCATGAAGCTGGGCTACGGTCCCGCACACCGTTAGACCGTCTTCCGCTCACGCCCCAACATCGTGCAGCCCGCCTCCAGTGGTGTCGCGACAGGCGTGAATGGAGGGACGAATGGAGACGTGTCGTCTTCAGCGATGAGAGTCGCTTCTGCCTTGGTGCCAATGATGGTCGTATGCGTGTTTGGCGCCGTGCAGGTGAGCGCCACAATCAGGACTGCATACGACCGAGGCACACAGGGCCAACACCCGGCATCATGGTGTGGGGAGCGATCTCCTACACTGGCCGTACACCACTGGTGATCGTCGAGGGGACACTGAATAGTGCACGGTACATCCAAACCGTCATCGAACCCATCGTTCTACCATTCCTAGACCGGCAAGGGAACTTGCTGTTCCAACAGGACAATGCACGTCCGCATGTATCCCGTGCCACCCAACGTGCTCTAGAAGGTGTAAGTCAACTACCCTGGCCAGCAAGATCTCCGGATCTGTCCCCCATTGAGCATGTTTGGGACTGGATGAAGCGTCGTCTCACGCGGTCTGCACGTCCAGCACGAACGCTGGTCCAACTGAGGCGCCAGGTGGAAATGGCATGGCAAGCCGTTCCACAGGACTACATCCAGCATCTCTACGATCGTCTCCATGGGCGAATAGCAGCCTGCATTGCTGCGAAAGGTGGATATACACTGTACTAGTGCCGACATTGTGCATGCTCTGTTGCCTGTGTCTATGTGCCTGTGGTTCTGTCAGTGTGATCATGTGATGTATCTGACCCCAGGAATGTGTCAATAAAGTTTCCCCTTCCTGGGACAATGAATTCACGGTGTTCTTATTTCAATTTCCAGGAGTGTATATTTCATTCTCCAAATGAACGATGCCAAGAATTACGATCCGCTTCCTTGATACGCTACGTTTTCTGCAGGCACCACTCCAGAAACTTGTTGAAACTCTACCTCAGAGGGGATATGCATATCACTCGAGCTGTATATCCCACCGAGGAAAAGTATCAACTTGTCACTAGGTAGGGGGTTTTCCCATATGAGTATGTGGGTGGTATGGCGAAACTCAACGAAACCAGGCTACCCGACATAACTGCATTCTCCAGCAACCTCGAAGGCGATGCCATAACGAATGCAGAGTATGAGCATGCTGTGAATGTCTGGCAGGAATTCAATATTTACTTTAGGAGAGTATGCGCGGGTTTACATGGACACAGACATGCACTTGCTTGCGGACGTTTTCGAGAAGTTACGGAATCTATCTATGACCACATATTCTCTGGATCCCACCTTTTATTACATGGCACCTGGTTTGTCTTGGTACGCAGTGCTCAAGAAAGCGAAGTGCAGCATCGAATTATTGACTGATCCTGACATGCTTCTTTTCTTTGAGCGAGGGATCCGTGGGGGACTTTGCCAATGTGTCCATAGGCATGCGAAGACAAATAATCCATGGATGGGTGACAGGTTCAATGCATCACTTGATTTGAGTTATATAATGTACCTCGACGTGAATAACTTATACGGGCACCCCATGCAGCAATCACTGCCGATTGGCGAGTTTCTATGGGTGTCCAAAGATGAATGCAAGGGATTAGGTGGAAAAATCATGGGGGTATGGCTGCTGATTCTGATGCATGGTATGTGGTCGAGGCAGAGCTCACATACCAAATTAGTTTGCATGATGCGCATACCGATTTGTCACTGTGTCTAGAGAAACTAGTTCTGCGAGGAGGCTCCACACCAAAACTGATGACAATGCTGGGGGATAAGAGGATATACACTCCTGGAAATTGAAATAAGAACACCGTGAATTCATTGTCCCAGGAAGGGGAAACTTTATTGACACATTCCTGGGGTCAGATACATCACATGATCACACTGACAGAACCACAGGCACATAGACACAGGCAACAGAGCATGCACAATGTCGGCACTAGTACAGTGTATATCCACCTTTCGCAGCAATGCAGGCTGCTATTCTCCCATGGAGACGATCGTAGAGATGCTGGATGTAGTCCTGTGGAACGGCTTGCCATGCCATTTCCACCTGGCGCCTCAGTTGGACCAGCGTTCGTGCTGGACGTGCAGACCGCGTGAGACGACGCTTCATCCAGTCCCAAACATGCTCAATGGGGGACAGATCCGGAGATCTTGCTGGCCAGGGTAGTTGACTTACACCTTCTAGAGCACGTTGGGTGGCACGGGATACATGCGGACGTGCATTGTCCTGTTGGAACAGCAAGTTCCCTTGCCGGTCTAGGAATGGTAGAACGATGGGTTCGATGATGGTTTGGATGTACCGTGCACTATTCAGTGTCCCCTCGACGATCACCAGTGGTGTACGGCCAGTGTAGGAGATCGCTCCCCACACCATGATTCCGGGTGTTGGCCCTGTGTGCCTCGGTCGTATGCAGTCCTGATTGTGGCGCTCACCTGCACGGCGCCAAACACGCATACGACCATCATTGGCACCAAGGCAGAAGCGACTCTCATCGCTGAAGACGACACGTCTCCATTCGTCCCTCCATTCACGCCTGTCGCGACATCACTGGAGGCGGGCTGCACAATGTTGGGGCGTGAGCGGAAGACGGCCTAACGGTGTGCGGAACCGTAGCCCAGCTTCATGGAGACGGTTGCGAATGGTCCTCGCCGATATCCCAGGAGTAACAGTGTCCCTAATTTGCTGGGAAGTGGCGGTGCGGTCCCCTACGGCACTGCGTAGGATCCTACGGTCTTGGCGTGCATCCGTGCGTCGCTGCGGTCCGGTCCCAGGTCGACGGGCACGTGCACCTTCCGCCGACCACTGGCGACAACATCGATGTACTGTGGAGACCTCACGCCCCACGTGTTGAGCAATTCGGCGGTACGTCCACCCGGCCTCCCGCATGCCCACTATACGCCCTCGCTTAAAGTCCGTCAACTGCACATACGGTTCACGTCCACGCTGTCGCGGCATGCTACCAGTGTTAAAGACTGCGATGGAGCTCCGTATGCCACGGCAAACTGGCTGACACTGACGGCGGCGGTGCACAAATGCTGCGCAGCTAGCGCCATTCGACGGCCAACACCGCGGTTCCTGGTGTGTCCGCTGTGCCGTGCGTGTGATCATTTCTTGTACAGCCCTCTGGCAGTGTCCGGAGCAAGTATGGTGGGTCTGACACACCGGTGTCAATGTGTTCTTTTTTCCATTTCCAGGAGTGTATTTTATTCATTATCACAACCTCCAGCAATGCCTCAACTTGGGTATGGAACTGGTTAGAATCACCCAGGATATCTTCTTCAAGCAGTCCCCCTGGTTGAAGGAGAATATTGATTTCAATACGAGACAGTGAGTGTCCGCGACATATGACTTTGAGAAAGATTTTTATAAATTAACGAATACTTCAATTTTCCGTAAAACAATGGAGAATTTGAGGGACGAATGGGATGGGCGTTATGGCGTAAGAAAATGCATTGTCAAACCAAATTTTAAGTGGGTCGCCATATTCAATAAGAACTTTGTTGCTGTGGAGATGGCGAAGACTGCAATAGAGTTTACTAAACCTGTTTATGTGGGGATGTTCATACTAGACCTATCCAAACTCCACTTGTACCGCTTTCATTATGAGTTTGCGAAAACTCATTTCGCAGATCCTAAATTACTTTATATAGATACAGATAGCTTCACCTATTGGGTGAAGAACTGTGATCCATTTGAAGTAATTAGGTGCCATGGTAATGAATTCGACACGTCCTCATATGCGGCCGATAATTCTTATGCTATTATTCTACAGAACAAGAAGGTTATTGGTCTTATGAAGGATGAGTCGAATGGATAGCCGATTGTGGAGTTTGTAGGTCTACGCACAAAAATGTATGCCTATTGCACATTGGAAGGCGCCACCCAGAGGCGGGCTAAGGGTGTGCATCGCATGGCATCAAGAGCCCTCTCTATCAAAGACTATTTGCAGTGACTGTGCAGTGGCGTTCGTGGTGCTGCACTGCAGCCACTGCAAATGGTACGACAGACCAGTATTCGATCGAGAGGATACAAGGTGTACACTGTACTACAGTCTAAAATTGGTCTGTGGCCTTATGATGAAAAAAGGGTCATTTGTGATGATGGGATTGAAACTCACCCATACTCACACTACTCACTTGTAGCGAGAGAAGGGGTGGGGGACTCTGATTGAGTGATAGTGAGAGAGAGTGTGTATGTGTGTGTGTGTGTGTGTGTGTGTGTGTGTGAGAGAGAGAGAGAGAGAGAGAGAGAGAGAGAGAGAGTCTATAGAGTAGTAGTATGACCCTTTTATCATAGTGTAAGTATGTGATCACCAATTTAGTACTGGAGGGCAGCATGGAGGGTAAAAATCGTAGAGGGAGACCAATAGATGAATACACTAAGCAGATTCAGAAGGATGTAGACTGCAGTATATACACTCCTGGAAATTGAAATAAGAACACCGTGAATTCATTGCCCCAGGAAGGGGAAACTTTATTGACACATTCCTGGGGTCAGATACATCACATGATCACACTGACAGAACCACAGGCACATAGACACAGGCAACAGAGCATGCACAATGTCGGCACTAGTACAGTGTATATCCACCTTTCGCAGCAATGCAGGCTGCTATTCTCCCATGGAGACGATCGTAGAGATGCTGGATGTAGTCCTGTGGAACGGCTTGCCATGCCATTTCCACCTGGCGCCTCAGCTGGACCAGCGTTCGTGCTGGACGTGCAGACCGCGTGAGACGACGCTTCATCCAGTCCCAAACATGCTCAATGGGGGACAGATCCGGAGATCTTGCTGGCCAGGGTAGTTGACTTACACCTTCTAGAGCACGTTGGGTGGCACGGGATACATGCGGACGTGCATTGTCCTGTTGGAACAGCAAGTTCCCTTGCCGGTCTAGGAATGGTAGAATGATGGGTTCGATGACGGTTTGGATGTACCGTGCACTATTCAGTGTCCCCTCGACGATCACCAGTGGTGTACGGCCAGTGTAGGAGATCGCTCCCCACACCATGATGCCGGGTGTTGGCCCTGTGTGCCTCGGTCGTATGCAGTCCTGATTGTGGCGCTCACCTGCACGGCGCCAAACACGCATACGACCATCATTGGCACCAAGGCAGAAGCGACTCTCATCGCTGAAGACGACACGTCTCCATTCGTCCCTCCATTCACGCCTGTCGCAACACCACTGGAGGCGGGCTGCACGATGTTGGGGCGTGAGCGGAAGACGGCCTAACGGTGTGCGGGACCGTAGCCCAGCTTCATGGAGACTGTTGCGAATGGTCCTCGCCGATACCCCAGGAGCAACAGTGTCCCTAATTTGCTGGGAAGTGGCAGTGCGTTCCCCTACGGCACTGCGTAGGATCCTACGGTCTTGGCGTGCATCCGTGCGTCGCTGCGGTCCGGTCCCAGGTCGACGGGCACGTGCACCTTCCGCCGACCACTGGCGACAACATCGATGTACTGTGGAGACCTCACGCCCCACGTGTTGAGCAATTCGGCGGTACGTCCACCCGGCCTCCCGCATGCCCACTATACGCCCTCGCTCAAAGTCCGTCAACTGCACATACGGTTCACGTCCACGCTGTCGCGGCATGCTACCAGTGGTTAAAGACTGCGATGGAGCTCCGTATGCCACGGCAAACTGGCTGACACTGATGGCGGCGGTGCACAAATGCTGCGCAGCTAGCGCCATTCGACGGCCAACACCGCGGTTCCTGGTGTGTCCGCTGTGCCGTGCGTGTGATCATTGCTTGTACAGCCCTCTCGCAGTGTCCGGAGCAAGTATGGTGGGTCTGACACACCGGTGTCAATGTGTTCTTTTTTCCATTTCCAGGAGTGTATATATACATAGAGAGAGAGAGAGAGAGAGAGAGAATGTGTGTAATATTTTTGTGTAGTATGTACACGTGTATCATAGAGAGAGAATGTGTGGAAAAGAAAGGGTAAAACGGAAAAAAGAATAAAATTTTATGTTTATACAGGGTTTTACAAAAAGGTACATTCCTCACACATAAAGAAGGAAAATATGTTATGTGGACATGTGTCCGGAAACGCTTACTTTCCATGTTAGAGCCCATTTTATTACTTCTCTTCAAATCACATTAATCATGGAATGGCCGGCCATTGTGGCCGAGCGGTTCTAGGCGCTTCAGTCTGGAACCGCGCGATCGCTACGGTCGCAGGTTCGAATCCTGCCTCGAGCATGGATGTTTGTGGTGTCCTTAGGTTAGTTAGGTTTAAGTAGTTCTAAGTTCTAGAGGACTGATGACCTCAGATGTTAAGTCCCATAGTGCTCAGAGCCATTTGAACCATTTTGAATCATGGAATGGAAAACACACAGCAACAGAACGTACCAGCGTGACTTCAAACACTTTGTTACAGGAAATGTTCAAAATGTCCTCCGTTAGCGAGGATGCATGCATCCACCCTCCGTCGCATGGAATCCCTGATGCGCTGATTCAGTCCTGGAGAATGGCGTATTGTATCACAGCCGTCCAAAATATGAGCACGAAGAGTCTCTACATTCGCTACCGGGGTTGCGTAGACAAGAGCTTTCAAATGCCCCCATAAATGAAAGTCAAGAGGGTTGAGGTCAGGAGGGCGTGGTGGCCATGGAATTGGTCCGCCTCTACCAATCCATCGGTCACCGAATCTGTTGTTGAGAAGCGTACGAACACTTCGACTGAAATGTGCAGGAGCTCCATCGTGCATGAACCACATGTTGTGTCGTACTTGTAAAGGCACATGTTCTAGCAGCACAGGTAGAGTATCACGTATGAAATCATGATAACGCGCTCCATTGAGCGTAGGTGGAAGAACATGGGGCCCAATCAAGACATAACCAACAATGCCTGCCCAAACGTTCACAGAAAATCTGTGTTGGTGACGTGATTGCACAATTGCGTGCGAATTCTCGTCAGCCCACATATGTTGATTGTGAAAATTTACAATTTGATCACGTTGGAATGAAGCCTCATCCGTAAAGAGAACATTTGCAATGAAATGAGGATTGACACATTGTTGGATGAACCATTCGCAGAAGTGTACCCGTGGAGGCCAATCAGCTGCTGATAGTGCCTGCACACGCTGTACATGGTACGGAAACAACTGGTTCTCCCGTAGCACTCTCCATACAGTGACGTGGTCAACGTTACCTTGTACAGCAGCAACTTCTCTGACGCTGACATTACGGTTATCGTCAACTGCACGAAGAATTGCCTCGTCCATTGCAGGTGTCCTCGTCGTTCTAGGTATTCCCCAGTCGCGAGTCATAGGCTGGAATGTTCCGTGCTCCCTAAGACGCCGATCAATTGCTTCGAACGTCTTCCTGTCGGGACACCTTCGTTCTGGAAATCTGTCTCGATACAAACGTACCGCGCCACGGCTATTGCCCCGTGCTAATCCATACATCAAATGGGCATCTGCCAACTCCGCATTTGTAAACACTGCGCTGACTGCAAAACCACGTTCGTGATGAACACTAACCTGTTGATGCTACGTACTGATGTGCTTGATGATAGTACTGTAGAGCAATGAGTCGCATGTCAACACAAGCACCGAAGTCAACATTACCTTCCTTCAATTGGGCCAACTGGCGGTGAATCGAGGAAGTACAGTACATACTGACGAAACTAAAATGAGCTCTAACATGGAAATTAAGCGTTTCCGGACACATGTCCACATAACATCTTTTCTTTATTTGTGTGTGAGGAATGTTTCCTAAAAGTTTGGCCGTACCTTTTTGTAACACCCTGTATATGCACACCATGTGTGTGAAAAGAAAGAAAAAAAAGGACAAAAATATAAAAAAAAACAAAAATGGAAATAAAATTATATATTTATTTATTTGTTGAAATACAAAGTATTTCTAAACTGTAAAAAAAATATATCTATGAGCCATGTGTGTGTTTTTTTTAAATAGGATAGCTTTTACGTTTTTCACCTGCTGCTAGCCATACAAGTCAGAATAGTTTTTAAGTCTATATACATACCTCACAGACCATCATGATTCTTATCGTAAAAAAAAAAAAAAAAAAAAAAAAACCTTTGCCGTTTGTGGACTGTTGAAATTAGATTCTACGTGTGTGCAATCCATCAGAATTATTGCAAAAGCTATGCTACTGGGGCTGTCGAATTTAGTTGTAGTAAAGAAAGTATCTCCGCTTTAGTTTTTAGCATAGGTTTATAAAATAAATTCATACCACTGTTACTGTTGTAGCGTTTAAGTGAAAAGTATTTCTGCATTGGAACAGCAGATTCAATTTGTACCTCAAGAATACTATATTTTAACTGAAGAATACTATATTGTACCTCAACAATACTATGTTGTATTTATGTGAACTGAATAAAGCAAGAAAAATATTTAGTTACCATAAATCTTTCTTGTTGTTATTTACAAAAACCCTAACCCTATTGCATTATGTATGTATATGTACATATATAAAGCCTGTGCATGTTTCAAATGACATTAGTTTTTCTGAAGATGAGTGCTGTTAAGCAGGTGAAGTTTAACATGGATGATAACAAATTATATAGAATGGTTACATGGAATTATGCTTATCATACAACATGAACTGTGTTATGGGAACAGAAGGCATGTGACTATGTTCGCTTCCAAAGATATATAGCAGACATATCTAAAATTATACATTCTGTGCTTGAAGAAAAGCACAGACATAGCATGTGGTTGAAAAACTGTACAGTGTCAAAGTTGGAACAGGGTTGGAAAAAAGAACACATTTATTTCTCAGCCAACTCAAAAGTAATTTTACATTTTCATAAGCAGATACAGCAACACTTTTTGATACATGTTCTTGAGTCGATGGAGAGAAGGACACCCGTAGAATTCCAGGACTTAAATAGCGGCAAACTTATAGATTCGACGCATCCATGAGATCTTCTCCTTCCTCTTCACGTAGACAATGGTAGCCGTGTGATCGAATAATTTAAGTGCAGTCACCCTATCTTTATAGGGTATGACAGGATCATCCCAGTGAATTCCATGGTAGAAACGTGTCAACCACTTCGCACTCTTCCGTGTCTTAGTACACTTCACATACTTAAAAGACCTTGGTGATGCAGTGATTGCTGAGAATGTCTCTCTTATACCAGCATCTTGTGTGTATACTACAAACGCAATATCTTTAAATACGAACTGTCTACTATCACCATCATAGAAACCCTGAGCGTCCGCAATGATGTCCACACCCTGAGACGTCATTGTGAAATGCTCTAGGTATCGTGCAGCACCTATTCATTTATACAGCTCGTTGTGCAACACCGGTGAGCGGTCAGTAGTTGATCACATGGCCATGTAGAACTAGAGCATACACGGCAGTGCGTTCTGGGAAATTTGTCGATGATTCAAATTTTATTCGCACATCTATAGGTCTAGATTTAATTAAAAATGGTTCAAGTGACTCTGAGCACTATGGGACTTAACTTCTAAGGTCATCAGTCCCCTAGAACTTAGAACTACTTAAACCTAACTAACCTAAGGACATCACACACATCCATGCCCGAGGCAGGATTCGAACCTGCGACCGTAGCGGCCGCGCGGTTCCAGGCTGTAGCGCCTTTAACCGCTTGGCCACCGCGGCCGACACCTCTAGATTTAATTATCTCGTTCTGTTTCAAGCAGTCTATTACAATTATCTGTCAAAGCTCCTTGAACTTATGTGGACTGAGTAGACACCCTCCACCCTCTCATTCGGCTATTTCATAGTAAGAAGCACGAAACCTTGCATAAATGTGATAAGCTAGACTGTATACATTTTGATTCCGCTGCAGATGTAAATTGTCATATGGGTAGAACTCTAAATTGAGGTAGACTTTGGCATTAGTTAACTTACAGTTGACGAACATGATGGAATCATTTGTTATATTAGCTCTTCTATCAGTCTGAAACGCAAGTATGATGAATCTAGGTGTCTCTAGCTGCGAAGAGGTTTTAATGGCCCATGTTTGTCTGCTCTCAGTAGGTAACACTGGGTACTCGTATGTCTCCCATGAGCGAAATGTCAGTGACAGAAATGTACCAGAATTCAGGACTTTTAAACGCTTCAAACGCTCCTTGTCGGATACACTGTTGTGAGGCATTTTCCATGTTATCTTGCTGATTGTGATCATATTCTGCTCTTGAGCTCCTTGAATGTATGAGTTATTGTCCGTCGCACTCCATACCAGAATGAGTTCCTGTTTAACGTTCTTAATAATCTGTCTCATGTCCTCAAAGCACCCCATAAGCATTTTTAGAGGTATGCATGCAGTAAATCGCTTGTACTCTGCAACTGTTCTATCCTCTGGATCGTCTATGAACCAACCCGCATTTTCTAAACTATGCAAATCTGCGAGTGATGGAGAGACGTATGTTTTAAGGGTTGATGTTATGCTGACATTGCGTGTACAGTCGATCTCAGATCCATTGAGTTCATAGCGCATCTCTTGGAACAGGAATGCTAAAGCATTACATGTCAGCTTGGATCCCACTGTATCGCTGCCGTCGGTTTTCTTGAATGAGCCCTCTAGATATATAAAACTCTTGCATGGAAGCGTGATCCTGATTTCATAGTTCTTGTTAAATGTGGTTGAAGCGTAACGTTTATGGGAGAAGTATTCCTGACGTATAATTCTCTCATAATACTCTACTGGACTGGTTATAATGAGTGAGGACGTCATTGCGCGGTTTCAGGCCAACTGATTTAAGAATCTCGTAGTTTGCACGGGTTATCTCTTTGCTGTTCGGTAGCAAAGTGGCATGCCATGGATTGCGTGCACTTGTTTTATACCGTATGCCCATCCTGCCTAAGATGTAATCGTACAATGATTTCCTCACCATGAACGTCAGCAAGTTGATTATTCTGGTCCACAATACGCAGCTCCATATAGTCCAATGTCTGAGCTGTCACTGGAAGGTATACTGCATTGGCAGGGGTCTCAACAATCTTACAACCCGTTGCAACTGAGGGGAAGAATCCGTAAATACGTAGTATGAATCAGACTATCGTTGAGATAGGAGTTCGTTGCAATGTTACACTCGACTCGGATTGTGCTGATGGGAAGTGTGTCCACAGTCTGATCTGACTTGTAAAATTTACTTGTATCCTTCTTCAAAACCTGCCATTTTGTGAAACACAGCAGGTGCCCTATTGAACCGTTATGGTTAAAGTCAGTCGCTGCATTTACAGACTTTATTTCAGATTTAAGTGTATTGATGTTTGCACATAGTGGTATGCTGTTGTACGTCCCCAGTCCGATCAATGAAATATTCCATTCATCAACGTTCAAATCAATAATTGGCGGGAAGTAATTTGCATGCAATACAGATGATCGTTCTTTTAACATCAAAGTGTAAGACATTGCATCTTAACCTCAACTGATGAAGGCTAACCTAACCTAACCTAACCTAACCTAACCTAACCGTATGTTTAAAGCTCCTCCTTATATAGCATGCCTCTTCTTTTTATTTATGAATAGACCAAGCCCTTTCCTGTATGGTTTCAAGCATAGTCCTTTTCCAATGGCTGCGGCTTCCGTCATGCGGTTATGTCTTCTTGCCTCTTGTAACTGTGCTTGCGAGTTTTGCGCGTTCTTGACCGTTCGAGCGATAGCTGCAGCACCACCAGCGAGGGAACCTACCGCCAAGAGCACGGAAAGCGTGGGAATGAGAAATGGAATAAAACCGCCAGATGTCTTGGGTATTTGCAGAACTCGAGGTGCTTTAACCGATCGTCTTCTTCTTCTTCTTCCCGCACCTCTGTGCTCCAGGGCGATTTTAGCTGCATACATCGCTGTCAGGATACAGTTCTTCAAACAGCCCTGCTTCCCGCCCTTGTCCTTCTTGATTAGTGCAGAACGTGCAGCATTCATAACTCGCTCTAAATTCATCACTACTAAACCCAACTTAATTTTTCCTCGCATAGTTTTATCAATTGCAAATGCTGCGATGCATTGACCTATACCAATATCCTTTCTTCTCCATATCGCCTTAGCCTTATCAGCTAAAATCCTGTCTGCAATGTGACGACTTCATAGATCTTTATTTGCAGCGTATGCAGTGTCGTGTTCTATACACGCTTCGTCGAGCAGATTAACCTCCTTATCACCTCGTGCCAAGCGTTTCTGAAGCTTTGTCCCACGTCCACAGTAATTATACCCAAGGACGTGTAATTCCACTGGCAGTTTGTCTAGAATACCACCACCTCCTCTAATGCATCTCCTAGCACGCATGTTATGCTACTGCGGTGGTTGTGGACTATTTGCCCCCATTATACAGCTTATCTATTATATAGCTTTTCGTCGGCATCAATCCAACTGTTTTGTGTAGCAGGAAAACCAAGCCATTTGACTAGTGCTTTATTTCCCCGACGTCTTATGACTCTTTCCACGAGAAAAACACCCGGTTCTGAGCTTTTCTGCAACTCCTCGGTGTAGAAGCAGCCTGCAATTTCTTCGCCTTTACTATCTTTCAGTATATAAGCTCTAGGATTCGTTTTTTGCACCTTTGAAACTGTAAATATCTCAGTTGACCAGTTCGGTAGGTATGATTTCTCAAATGCCGTCTTTTGTTTTGAGATGCGCACCAAATCACCTACATTAAATTTCTGTCTGCGTGGATCCATCATTTGAATGCGACAGTACACCGTATCCATGAGTTCATTATCGCGAAAAGCGATTGGTCTCATTTTCATTGTGGTATGTTTGGTTCGATTATATTGAGCAATTATTTCTGTGAGCGTATCTGTCCATTTGTACGGTCCGCGATGATTAAAATGCATCTACATTCGACCTTTTATTGTTCTGTTCAGATGCTTCACGATACTTGCCTTCAGGTGAGTGAACGTTGAGTAATGATGTATTCCGTACCGCTGCATCACGGTCTTGAAGTACCTATTATAGAACTCCCCACCGTGATCGGTTTGGAGGTTGTCTGGGCATCGATTCGTTCCTGTCTGTAGGAAATGCTCAAAAACATCCGCAACATTTCTATCCGTTTTTGTTTTGACAGGTAATGGGCAACCAAATTTGGAGTATGTATCAATAACCATTAAAATATATTTGAATCCGTTAGTCTCATGTGAATATTCCCTCATATCTACAAGTTCAGCTTGCCATAAGTCATCCAAACCCTTAATCATAACATGCCTACGAGGGTATGTTTGCGTGCCGGTTTGTGCAGTTCTCGAACTACTGTTTCCATACTTATTCGATGATACCTCTCTCTCTAAGCTCAGAGATTACTGGAACAACCTCATTCGAATGAGCTGTATTACCTGCAGCAGCTGATGCCATGAGCAGCCGTAGTCGATCTATTAGCTCGTTAGGATCGTCATAACATATATATTGCGAGATTCGATTGTTCACTGCTTTATGCTCAATGTCAATAACATCACCGCTGCTGCTGCTGTTGTTGTTTTCACCTTCCAGTATTAGTTTTATAATGGTTTTATATTTCTTCTTGCTCAGGCTTTTCGTGATCTTATGTACACCAGTCATGTGCAGTATTTCATGGTACATTTCCCTATAATTAACTGAATAATTTATAGGTCTTTTGGTAGGTCTTAGGAAAATAAGATTCATTATGGCAGGTGTTCTCTCAAGCCGCCTATCACCAATCTGTATTGTGTCATCAGTTACAGTTATATGATGTGAACCCAACATGTACGGTCTTCCCCTGCTAAGGTCGAATGTTGTGTCTATCTGACCAGGGGTGTGACGGATAACGAATTCGTCAATGGAAACAACACCCTCGTTGTCTTTTTTTCTGAGAGCTGTCGTAATTTCTCACGAACAGGTTTTCCGCAATTGAATCACATTCTGCTTCGTCGACAGCTCGGTGTATACTAATCAGACATCTCCGCAACGTGAGGCTTTATATATTCGGTCTTTTTCTTGTTCCTCTTACTATCTACCTGCTCCCCCTTCTCAACAACAAGGAAATCTACATCTGTTTTACCCTCAATAGCCTCGACCTTTTCAGTTAAGTAGGCTACTTTCTTACCGACTTCATTAACTAACTCATTTAACACATTCACCATTCTCAAAGAGTCTTGTAATACGTCTCTAGTTCCTTGCGCATACCTCCAACTTCATGCACAATAGCCTGAATCTTCGCATACATCTACAGGTCAATGTTCTGTCTGTGTACACCCATTCTCTCGGGTTGAGAGCTAGACACGCGCACGGATTTGTCCATGGTGCAGCGTATACTGATTTACTAACCTCTCTTACCGTGCTATATTTGCAAAAACACTTGAAAGTTTCGCCTGTATCTACCATCACTCAGTTTTCTTATTTTATCAATAACGAGCAACCCATACTGTGAATGATTCCAGCAATCAGCACATATCTTTACAAAATCATTGAACGACATGTCAGTTCCGACATATGCCTAGTAAATGTGTTTTAAATTCAGATTGTCTTGTTTGAAGGCTATAATGAGGTTTGCATTATCCCTAACCAACTGTTTCGGGCTTCTGGAAAATGTTTGGCTTAGATAAAATACATCAGCACCCATATGACGACCAAAAGAGAAATATTTTCAAATTTGGTCTTGGTTTTCCACAGCAACATCGTCAAATATGAAGACAGTGTTTGGCTTTGCTTTATCTGGTGGAGGGATATCACCGCTTTCACTGAATGTCGTGTATGTAACACCATCTACATCGCGCAATATCTTCTGCTATAGCTGATACTTGGGTTGAAACGGCGTTTTTGAGAATACACAAACATGCTCAAATCCGCCTCCATCTACATGTGTTAGCAGCGTCATGAGGACATTATACTTCCACAATTGGATGGAATGGACCTACAATAATTGCTCGTATATTATCAGGAAGGTGAATTCCATTCTTCTTTTTCTCCTTCAGGTCTTCTTTTGCATCTTCACAGGACCAGTTTTCTCTGCCTCGTGATGACTGGGTGTTGTGTGACGTCCTTAGGTTAGTTAGGTTTAAGTAGTTCTAAGTTCTAGGGGACTGATGCCCATAGGTGTTAAGTCCCATAGTGCTCAGAGCCATTTGAACCATTTTGAACAGGACCAGTCACCTATAACAAAGTCCTTGTGATGAGGGTGTTTCACCCACCCTGCCATGATACTAACTACGCCAGGTACCGACAAGTAGTTGACATAATAGAAAGATACACTTGAAAGGATAATAATAGTATGTGTAGCCACTCTAGCTCCATCGCTTAACTGACTGAGCTATACTGACTACACAGAGAATACACACATATATATACAGGGTGTCCCAGCTATCTTGTCCACCCTAAATATCTCTGGAGCAATAACAGCTATTGGAAAACGACTTTCACCGGTATCAATGTAGGGCTGGGGCCCATGAATGTACATATTTGGAAACATTCTAAAACGAAAGCATATGTGTTTTTTAACACAAACTTATGTTTTTTTAAATGGACCTCCTATATTTTTTCTTCAGCAATCCATAGCATGACAAAGCACATACACAGTGGCGTTGATTGCATCGCAATATTCCCATTACATCCCGAGATATTGAGACGCGAAGTTGACGCTTGAAACACCCGACATGCGCTGCTAGCGCACGTCCTGAGGCTCAGGCGTGAACCCCATGCTGCCCTAAATCGCGATGTGATTGACATGTGTAATCACACCTCCATACTTATCAAGAGGTCCGAAACGAATAATACGGTCTGCTGCCATCAACTCGCATAAGCACGTAATGGTTTCCCTCTTGCACGTTTTACGTATCTACGTACAAAATATGAACCAGTACCGATCGGTGTAGACCCGTCAGGTTGTCTTATTTATCCTGCACACCCAAAATAAGGTTTATCTAATGCGTTATATGACCCATTGTGCCTGTCGCGCAGGGTCTGGCTCTACCTAGTCAAGTGTCCAACGTAGTTCCCACTACTGCCACAGTTACCACTTCGCCTTGTTTATGATTTGCGACCCATGCAAACTCCTGTACTCCACCACCCTCCGAGCATTCCATTTGTTGTTGCTTTGGCGTGCAGTACACCGCTTGCCAGTGTAGTCGTGCATCAGAGTAATCTAGTGACGGCACGGAGGTAGTACACATTGTGAATAAACGTTGTGTTACGGAACTTATACTGTACAGTATTATGTACACACATGAAGATATGGTAGAAATGCTGCTGATCTATGGAGAATGTACGTTGACGGGAAATACGTTATGAGATTGCTTGTTTGTTGATAGTACTGTTAGCGAACATTATGATTATTAAGTTAATATGTCTGTTTCTACCCTACTCTACATACCTGTACTGTACCCTGTTGTAGGTGGACGAAATGCTGTTCAGGCAGAACGACTGTACAGAAGACGATTCCCTGACAAGCCATCGCCTTCGCGCCGGATGTTTGGTCGTCTCACATCTCGTCTACGTAAAACGGGAAGCTTAAATCCAAGACCTCGACATCGTCCTAGAACACGCACAGATGAACGTGCTGAAGTTGCTGTGCTCGCTACCATAGCTGTGAATCCTCAAATCAGCACACGTCTAATTGAACGTGAAGTTGGTGTGTCGAAATCAAGTGCACAGCGTATTCTTAAACGTCATAAATTTCATCCTTACCATGTTCATTTACACCAGGATCTTCATGGAAATGACTTCCGCAATAGGGTAACATTTTGTCGGTGGGCTCAGCAAAAACTTCTGACTAATCCCAATTTTTTTGCAGATGTTCTCTTTACCGACGATGCATCATTCTGCAACAAAGGAATTGTCAATATGAGGAATATGCATTATTGGTCCACAGACAATCCAAAATGGCTCCGTCAGGTAGAGGACCAACGACCGTGGAAAGTTAATGTTTGGTGTGGGATTATTGGAGATACCATTATCGGACCTTTCTTTATAAATGGCATCCAAAATGGCAGACAATACTCCAGATTTATACGACACAATCTTCCTGTTCTCTTGGACACCGTACCTCTGAACCGCAGAATGGTCATGTGGTATCAGCATGACGGATGCCCTCCACATAACGCCTTAAGAGCACGACGACTTCTGAACCGTAAGTTCCCTGGTAGGTGGATTGGATGAGGTGGCCCAGTTAGGTGGCTTGCCCGATCTCCGGACCTTACACCGCTGGATTATTTTCTTTGGGGAGCAGTGAAGGATGCTGTTTACCAACATGAACCAACAACACCAGAGGACATGAAGCAACGCATTATTGATGCTTGTATAGCCATCAAAGAGGAAACAGTAGCACGAAGTAGGGCATCCTTCATCCACAGAGTGACCCTATGTATGCAAGCCAATGGGCATCACTTTGAGCATGAGATGTGAACGCTATGTTTAGTATGTAGTGCTGGTATCACAGTGGAAGTTTCTACAAAGGGCCATTTTACCCAGTGATGTTAAGAAACATTTGTTTGCAACAATTTGTCATTTAACGCATTAGATAAACATAACATTGATAATTATGTGATCATATAACTAATTGGTTAAACATGTTTACATTCATCTTCTATGTCCTACCTGAACTTCCCATATCAAAACATTTTTACCTAAACAACGGTAAAACTTTTAGTCCACTTGCTCGTTTCACTAAAACCATCAACATGAATTTTACTATTACGAGAGAATGATTAACTGTCACTTGCGCTAGATCTACAGTAAAGTAAAGTTTTAACGTTGAATGGCATTACCTTTTTAGTAACGGATTAACAATAAGCGAAGTTAACTTGTGACTAACGTTGCGGTACACAGATATGTTACAGAATCGCATCACCCCTAGCCTATGGGATAAATACCTGCTGGAATGTACGACGTTAATGCAGGATGGCAGCAGACCGTATTATTCGTTTCGGACCTCTTGATAAGTATGGAAGTGTGATTACGCATGTCAGTCAAATGGTTCCAATGGCTCTGAGCACTATGGGACTTAACTTCTAAGGTCATCAGTCCCCTAGAACTTAGAACTACTTAAACCTAACTAACCTAAGGACATCACACACATCCATGCCCGAGGCAGGATTCGAACCTGCGACCGTAGCGGCCGCGCGGTTCCAGACTGTAGCGCCTTTAACCGCTTGGCCACCACGGCCGGCCACGTCAGTCACATCGCGATTACGGGCAGCATGGGGTTCACAACTGAGCCTCAGGACGTGCGCTAGCAGCGCATGTCGGGTGTTTCAAGCGTCAACTTCGCGTCTTAATACCTCGGGATGTAATGGGAATATTGCGATGCAATCAACGCCATTGTGTATGTGCTTTGTCATGCTATGGATTGCTGAAGAAAAAATATAGGAGGTCCATTTAAAAAAAAAACATAAGTTTGTGTTAAAAAACACATATGTTTTGTCTTAGAATGTTTCCAAATATGTACATTCATGGGCTCCAGCCCTACATTGATACCGGTGAAAGTCGTTTTCCAATAGCTGTTATTGTTCCAGAGATATTTTGCGTGGACAAGATAGCTGGGACACCCTATATACACTCCTGGAAATGGAAAAAAGAACACATTGACACCGGTGTGTCAGACCCACCATACTTGCTCCGGACACTGCGAGAGGGCTGTACAAGCAATGATCACACGCACGGCACAGCGGACACACCAGGAACCGCGGTGTTGGCCGTCGAATGGCGCTAGCTGCGCAGCATTTGTGCACCGCCGCCGTCAGTGTCAGCCAGTTTGCCGTGGCATACGGAGCTCCATCGCAGTCTTTAACACTGGTAGCATGCCGCGACAGCGTGGACGTGAACCGTATGTGCAGTGGACGGACTTTGAGCGAGGGCGTATAGTGGGCATGCGGGAGGCCGGGTGGACGTACCGCCGAATTGCTCAACACGTGGGGCGTGAGGTCTCCACAATACATCGATGTTGTCGCCAGTGGTCGGCGGAAGGTGCACGTGCCCGTCGACCTGGGACCGGACCGCAGCGATGTACGGATGCACGCCAAGACCGCAGGATCCTACGCAGTGCCGTAGGGGACCGCACCGCCACTTCCCAGCAAATTAGGGACACTGTTGCTCCTGGGGTATCGGCGAGGACCATTCGCAACCGTCTCCATGAAGCTGGGCTACGGCCCCGCACACCGTTAGGTCGTCTTCCGCTCACGCCCCAACATCGTGCAGCCCGCCTCCATTGGTGTCGCGACAGGCGTGAATGGAGGGACGAATGGAGACGTGTCGTCTTCAGCGATGAGAGTCGCTTCTGCCTTGGTGCCAATGATGGTCGTATGCGTGTTTGGCGCCGTGCAGGTGAGCGCCACAATCAGGACTGCATACGACCGAGGCACACAGGGCCAACACCCGGCATCATGGTGTGGGGAGCGATCTCCTACACTGGCCGTACACCACTGGCGATCGTCGAGGGGACACTGAATAGTGCACGGTACATCCAAACCGTCATCGAACCCATCATTCTACCATTCCTAGACCGGCAAGGGAACTTGCTGTTCCAACAGGACAATGCACGTCTGCATGTATCCCGTGCCACCCAACGTGCTCTAGAAGGTATAAGTCAACTACCCTGGCCAGCAAGATCTCCGGATCTGTCCCCCATTGAGGATGTTTGGGACTGGATGAAGCGTCGTCTCACGCGGTCTGCATGTCCAGCACGAACGCTGGTCCAACTGAGGCGCCAGGTGGAAATGGCATGGCAAGCCGTTCCACAGGACTACATCCAGCATCTCTACGATCGTCTCCATGGGAGAATAGCAGCCTGCATTGCTGCGAAAGGTGGATATACACTGTACTAGTGCCGACATTGTGCATGCTCTGTTGCCTGTGTCTATGTGCCTGTGGTTCTGTCAGTGTGATCATGTGATGTATCTGACCCCAGGAATGTGTCAATAAAGTTTCCCCTTCCTGGGACAATGAATTCACGGTGTTCTTATTTCAATTTCCAGGAGTGTATATATATATATATATATATATATATATATATATATATATATGTGTGTGTGTGTGTGTGTGTTTGTGTGTGTGTGCGTGTGTGTGTGTGTGTGTGTGTGTGTCTGTGTGTGTGTGTGTATGTGTGTGTCTGTGTGTGTGTGTATTACCCATGTAACTTTATCATTCATTATGTGAATAACTGATATAGCATTGATAAAAGTATTAATAATTGTAATACTTTGATTGTAATGAGAGAGGTATGAGATAAAACACAAACACAGTTTGAGATTATATATGTACATAAATTATTTATTTATTTAAATATCATACGTAGGGTGTAGTACTTAAGGAATATCATTACACATTGTATGTGTCTTCTTCTTCGCACCTGTACAGTATTTGCCAAATAAAGCTTTCTGTCATGCAATAAATTAAGCAGGTATCTCACTCAAGCCAATAGATATTTCACAGTACTCAGGTTTTTCACACACACATTTAATCTGTTTCTCTTTAGGTTCAGCGTTCATGTGCAAACAAAGCTGCTGCTTCAGATCATAAACATGTACACTATGCACATGTAGGGAGTTTATAACTTCATTGTATGCACAGTCTATGCTAGGCAGCCAACGATTCAGTCTCTCCAATGCAAGATATAGCACAGTGTTCCGATCGTATAACTTCATAACTGGGGCATGTCTTAGATAAACACAGTTGTCACTCAATTTCACACATAATGCACAGTCTTCATACACAGTTGTAATAGAAAGCGTCATACCAGTAAGGCAAATGTCTGGGGGAGAACGAGTTGGGTAATACTCTGTAGTCATCTGCTGATTGATGTAGCACTCTGCACAACATATTTCGTCCCAGTTGAAGTCGGGAATTGGCACTTTATCACCTCTCGATACATTTTCAATTTCCATTCTTGCATGCAAGCCCCAGACATGATGTGCTTCTATACCAACGTTTTCACGTTTCATTCCGCTGAGAGTTAAATCGTTGGTGGAAGTGAATGGCATGGGTACACGTGATGCCTTCTTATCCACAGCATCTGCACTCTGTGGTTGCACTATCACAGGTATGTTCTGCTGGGAAGGGTCGTATGTCGGTGACCAATACTGTCCTCCATCTTGATGTTGTTTAGGACCACTAGCAGCAGAGTTTGATGTGTGTGTGGGGGGGCGGGGGGCGTAGATCGTATGTCCTTATCACACAAATTGTTGAGTGGGATGGACAACAGCAGCTCCTTGTCCTCCTCCAGCAATTGAGCTAAGTGTGATACAGGATTCCACATGGCCGCTACAGGTTCAGACATTCTGGAAGTTGTTGCTCCTGCAGCTCTAGAGGCAGCTGCAGGTCTTGAAAGGATAGCAGCCGAGGTTGCTACAGGTCTGGAAGTGGCAGAGATTGGTATACTGGCACTCGACCCTGTTGGCTTGGATGCATCAAGGGCTACTGCTGAACAAAGACGAGGAAGTATTGGACATGGACCAATAAGAGGAAACAATGAAGAATAATAGTAATAATAATAATGCTAATCACAGAGAAAGATGTGATATGGGATACTTACTTTTCCATTTCCTCCTGCATGGCTATGTTGGATTGCGACTGCTGTTGACACTTCATGGTTCTTCTTCTTCTTTTTCTGATGCTGCTGACTGACTGAGCAAGACTGAGGTCCCAGAGCTGCCGAGCCTCCCCTATACCCCCTCCAATGACGTCACCAGAAATCAACATCCTACTGGCTGAAATCTAACACGTGACTGGATTAAGGTTTCCCATTAGTTCCCGCCATTTCCCCCACCCCAGACAATAATCTAGGATTATGTCATGGATGAGGGCACCCTCTGGTGGTGGTACTGTATACTAGGCCTGGACGTCGTGGCGAATACACTGTTCGCCACCATCTTGGATAACGGTACTTGCATCATCAGCTGACGTCATAGCCACCACCTTGGATTACGTCACAGATGAGGGTGCTCTCTGCTGGTGGTACTGTGTACTAGGTCAGTTGGAGTCTGGACTTCGTGGAGAACACACTGGATGGCTGTACTGCATCAAATTGTTTAAATAAATAGTGCATGCAAAATAATAAAGACTTATGTCCAGCACAGGTTGAGTCCTCTCCCCGCCATTTCCTAGGACAAGGTGGTGGTCGGGTACTAACACTACTGGCCATTAAAATTGCTACACCATGAAGATGACATGCTACTGACGCAAAATTTAAGCGACTGGAAGAAGATGCTGTGATATGCAAATGATTAGCTTTTCAGAGCATTCACACAAGGTTGGGTGCAAGATTGGCAAAACGTCATTTTTTCGGATGAATCCAGGTTCTGTTAACAGCATCATGATGGTCGCATCCGAGTTTGGCGACATCGCGGTGAACGCAAATTGGAAGCATGTATTCGTCATCGCCATACTGGCGTATCACCCGTGTGATGGTATGGGGTGCCATTGGTTATACGTCTCTGTCACCTCTTTGTTTGTATTTTCGACAATTTGAACAGTGGACATTACATTTCAAACAATGGCACTATGGGACTTAACTACTGAGAACTTAGAACTACTTAAACCTAACTAACCTAAGGACATGACACACATCCATGCCCGAGGCAGGATTCGAACCTGCGACCATAGCAGTCGTGCGGTTCCAGATTGTAGCGCCTAGAGCCACTTGGCCAATCTGGCCGGCATTACATTTCAGATGTGTTACGACCCGTGGCTCTACCCTTCATTTGATCCCTGCAAAACCCTACATTTGAGCAGGATAATGCACAACTGCATGTTGCAGGTCCTGTACGGACCTTTCTGGATACACAAAATGTTCGACTGCTGCTCTGGCCAGCACTTTCTCCAGACTGGTCACCAATTGAAAACGTCTGGTCAATGGTGGCCGAGAAACTGCCCCATCACAATATGCCAGTCACTTCTCTTGATGAACTGTGGTGTTGCTTTGAAGCTACATGGGCAGCTGTACCTTTACACACCATCCAAGATCTGTTTGACTCAATGCCCAGGCGTATCAAGGCTGTTATTAAGGCCAGAGGTGGTTGTTCTGGATACTGATTTCTCATGATCTAAGCACCCAAATTGCCTGAAAATGTAATCACATGTCAGTTCTAGTATAATATACTTGTCCAATGAATACCCGTTTATCATCTGCATTTCTTCTTGGTGTAGCAATTTTATTGGCCACTAGTGTAGTTTAGTGGAATTCCCCTATTACTCCTGCTCTTTTCTTAGGTTAGTGGAGATAGCCCAATTGACCTATCTTCCCTCCAAAATTCAAACTTCCCACCAATCCCTAAGAAGAGCTGGCGGTTGGATGACTTAAGTTTGTGGAGGTAGCCCAAGTGAGCAATTTTCCCAATATTTTCTTAGGTGTGTTGCATTGTTCTGATGGAATTTGAACTTCCTACCATTTCCTGGGGGGGGGGGGGGTTAGGTTAGTGGAGGTAGCCCAATTGACCTATCTTCCCACCAACATCAGCCATCTTGAATGACGTCATGGGCGCCATCTTGGATGCTGTCATGCACTGTTGCCAAGTCTACAAGCCTCCAACTTGGATGTCGCCATCACCGTCATCTTGGATACCTCAGGCAACAATGGAGAATGGGGTGATATGCAGGTTGCTCCATTATTTCCACCGTCTTCTGACAACGTGCAATGGCTGGGCGAGGAGCACGCTGCTGTAGCACGAGAGCCTTGCCGGTCCTGCAGAGCATGGAGAAGTGCTGCTGGCAGAGGAGTTTGCATCACGAAGGACATAGCTCGCTACAACTTCACTCTGTCAGGAATCCTAGTTATCAACAATACCTGAGGCAGTGGAATTGTTGCAATCCTCTACTGGGCTGCGGTAAGATGAAATAATAAAGAGTATTGAGTATTTTCCAGATTGTTTCTCTGGAAATGCCAACCACATCCTACAGTGACATTCACAAAGGGGTGCCAGTAGTTGGTGCCCTCCACAAGTGGTGTCAGTTGCTAGCGTTGCCTTTTGAGCGTGACGTTCGAACCTACAGGCCATGGTGCAGCTAGTCAAGATATTTGATTGTTTATCGTGGAGAGTGTAAGTGTGATCGAGAGAAGGCTTGACTACAGGCTATGTGGAAAGTTAGTTTCGTTGAGAGTAAGTAATCTGTGAATGTATCAGGCGTTAAAGGTAATAGAAAACAGAATTCGTCAGTACCTGTCCGATGTACACGGTGTAATTTGCTAGGTCATTCAGCACAGTGCACAGACTTGGTAGATGTGATGTGTATCACATGCAAGCATGACGTGTACATTGCTTGACAGTGCCAGGAGTCCACGTGGTTAATGGTTAGGCGTAGGAATTAAGATGATATGCTTTCTTCTGTTGTAGTTATAATTTTCTTTTGTGCCAAAATGAGTAAGAATAATGGCTATGATAGGGCAGAGCAGGGATGCAAGGAATGTCACAGCCAGAGGGAATACGTATATTGTCAGAAAAGGCAGCACAATTTGCTGCAGTTAATATGAAGTTGCGTGGTCTAAGTGCAGTCGCCACAGCTAGGTATAGGGCTGTCAGACACAGGTCTAGTTGCTTCTTTTTTTGGTAAATCGACTGAGATTGAGCATCTTAAGAATTTGACAGAGATGGCGAGTTGGATGTATATGGAGCTTTTAGCAGTGGCAAAGCTAAGGTTGACAGGAGAAGCAAAATCTTATGCGGGATATATCGAAGCTCGTAAGGGAGCAGAGACATTTGAGGAGTTGAGAAGGGGTTGATGCGCAAGTATAGAAAAAAGAACAGCGCCAGATATTTCCAGATGCATTTAGGTATGGTAGTGAATATACATGGAACGTCTGTGGAAGAATTTGCAGATAGGGTAAGAAAAAACAGTTGATGTACACATGAGTTGGGACAGGGTGCAATAGTGAATGGAGTAATATTGCAAGAGGCTGAACGCAGGTCAGTTGACGCATTTTTAAGGGGATTGCCTTCAAAAATGTCAAAAAGATTCGAACAGGAGTTCCAATTGATTTGTATGCAACTCTTAGGATGGCATTAGAATGTGAGGAAAATTATGTGTCGACCGGATTAAAAGGCAGACGAGGAATATTGTCGCCTAGTATAAGGTGTTTAGGGTGTGGGCAGGCCGGCCAATGTGGCCGAGCGGTTCTAGGAGCATCAGTCCGGAACCGCGCTGTTGCTACGGTCGCAGGTTCGAATCTTGCCTCGCGCATGGATGTGTGTGATGTCCTTAGGTTAGCCAGGTTTAAGTAGTTATAAGTCTATGGGACTGATGACTTCAGATGTTAAGTCCCACAGTGCTTAGAGCCATTTTAGGGTGTGGGCAGATGGGACTTTTGTGGAGGTTCAAATGATTCAAATGGATCTGAGCACTAAAGGACTTAGCTTCTGAGGTCATCAGTCCCCTAGAACTTAGAACTACTTAAATCTAACTAACCTAAGGACAGTACACACATCCATGCCCGAGGCAGGATTCGAACCTGCGACTGTAGCGGTCGCGCGGTTCCAGACTATAGCGCCTAGAACCGCTAGGCCACTCCGACCGGCTTGTGTGGAGGCAATGACGCCAACCACAAAACAATGGAAGTAAGGTCAGAGGTCAGTATAATGGTAGCAGTTGTTGTTGTTGTTGTTGTTGTCTTCAGTCCTGAGACTGGTTTGATGCAGCTCTCCATGCTACTCTATCCTGTGCAAGCTTCTTCATCTCCCAGTACTTACTGCAACCTACATCCTTCTGAATCTGCTTAGTGTACTCATCTCTTGGTCTCCCTCTACGATTTTTATCCTCCACGCTGCCCTCCAATGCTAAATTTGTGATCCCCTGATGCCTCAGTACATGTCCTACCAACCGGTCCCTTCTTCTTGTCAAGTTGTGACACAAACTCCTCTTCTCCCCAATTCTATTCAATACCTCCTCATTAGTTAAGTGATCTACCCATCTAATCTTCAGCATTCTTCTGTAGCACCACATTTCGATAGCTTCTATTCTCTTTTTGTCCAAACTATTTATCGTACAGCTTCACGGATAGTGGATCATGGAAAAAACGACGTCGAACACAGAAGGGAACTCAAGGTCCATCTAAAGACGATTCCAGCAAAATCAGATGCTACAAAGGTGTATGCGGAGTTGAACTGTGCAATCGAAGGAGCAGTATGAGAGAAGAATTGCAGCATAGTATTGGACACAGGCGTGCATGTGTCAGTTGCCAGTAGGGATTTGGTGAAGCAGAAACAGAGGAACCCACCACTGTACAGGCTATGTGGAGTGGAGAATAGTGACGTCAGGTAATTGAAGTCAGTGATCATACATTTTTGTTTGGGTGAGGTTCAGTTCAGTGAATGTGTCGACATTGTGGTACATGTAAGTGAGGGATAGGACATGGTTCTGTGGTTAGTTTTCTTGCATCAGCATTGTGTAAAAATCTACCTTCGGCAACACACAGTGGAGCTGGATGGAATGATGTTTCAGTCAGGAGAAATTGTTGCCAGTATAGGACTGTCTCGAGAGGAATCTATCATTTGTGACAAACCAATTAAACAGTGAACAACTGTACTAAGGCTCGACTCACACTATTGTGTAACAGAGGGTACCAGTAAGTTGCTATGGATTAATGTTGAGTCTAACTTACCTACAAGAATGTCGTCTGTAGTAGGACAATTAGAAGCAAATGAAGTATTAGATACAGCCGGTTGTTTTGTGAAAAGAAATACTATGTCCATTATGATTATCCGGGGTGTTATGCTGTGGTCGATTGATGAATTTTGTCTCAATTCCCAACGTGTCGTCTCCGTCTGCGGAAGACATCTTCAAGGGGACGAAACGTTGGGAATTGAGACAAAATTCATCAACCGACCACGGCATAACAGTCCGGATAATCATAATGGACATGACATTTCCGGCCGTGAAAGTCTGCATTTTAGTAAAAGAAATACTGTACGGGTGCAAGTACAGTATCGGGAAAACTGTTACCTGTAATCGTAGATAGTTTTAGCTCCAAAGTTTTGAGGTTGACAGAATGGCTGTTAATCCCTAGTGTGGATATCCCGGATGAGGAAGCACGAGAAGCGTCGGGTGTCGGCCACGGGAAACCACCAGACGCCACTGAAACTGCATTATGAGGAAAAGAGAAGCATCTAAAGGGGAATGATGAGAAGCAGATGGGGAAGTTACTGTTGGAGTTTAAAAATGTGGTTATTCCAAGGGCGCCAATGCCAGCGACACATATTACGCAGCACTGCACACCGGTGGGGAGTGAATCACCAGTATACCGCAAACCATCTACAGTACCAAGATACTTACAGCCAGTTCTGGAGTAGTTCATTCATCAGAAGCTGAGGGATGGAAATGTTGAGGAAAGTAATAGCCCATGGTGTGCAGGGATTGTTATTGTTTTAAGAAAATCAGGTGGTGGACCATGAAAATAGAGATTTTGCCGTGAATATCGATACCTGAATGTACAGACTGTAACAGATGACAGCCCTTTGCAACACACAGCGGAAACTACAGACTATTTGGGCCAGTGCAAATATTTTTCGATTATGGGCTGAAAATTGGCTACCATTAGCTAGAAGTGGTTCTGGAAAACTGGCCATGGGGTCATTATCAGTTCAAGAGGATGCCTTTCGGACTGAAAAATGTACCTATGACGTTTCAGTGATTGTTGTGAGTTGTAAGAGGTTTAAAACCACATTAGTGTATGGTATATCTGGATGATATAATCATGTTTGCGAGTGATATGGAGACATTCCTTAAGGGAGGTAGCATATCTCTGCCACGCAATTAGTAAAGATAGCGTTAATATCGACCCAAGGTTAGTGAACACGTGTGCGAAGTGCCTGAACCAGAATCAGTGAAGGGACTGCAACTGTTGCTTGAACTCACAAATTACTAGGGGAGGTTCATGAAAGGATTTGCAGATATTGGCAGACACTTAACATAGTTACTGAAACAAGATTTGAAGTTCGTGTGTATGGGGGATTGTCAGCATATATCCGGGAAAATGAAAGAAATTTTTACAGAAAATCCAGTTTTGGTGTTTCCTAATTTCAACAAGGAGTTTATTCTTTTATGCGATGCGTCCAAACCTGAATTTGGTTGTGTGTTGAGTCAAGAAGTTGAGGGCATGGATCGCCGGCCGCGGTGGCCGAGCGGTTCTAGGCGCTTCAGTCCGGAACCGCGCGACTGCTACGGTCGCAGATTCGAATCCCGCTTCGGGCATGGATGCGTGTGATGTCCTTAGGTTAGTTAGGTTTAAGTAGTTCTAAGTTCTAGGGGAGTGATGACCTCAGATGTTAAATCCCATAGTGCTCAGAGCCATTTGAACCATTGAGGGCATGGGCCATCCAGTAGCCTATGCATCGAGACAGATGAATTCAGCGGAGAATAGTTACGTCACACCAGGAAAAGAAATTTTGAGTCTTATTTATGGAATCATCTACTTCAAGTGTTATCTCTATGGGAGGAAGTTTCAAGTCGTAATGGATCATGCAGCACTGAAATAGTTGCTGGGTTTGAAGGATCCATCGAGTACATTATCAAGATGGGTGATATGGAGTGAGTTCGATTATGAGGTGATACCTAGACCTAGAAAAAAGCATGGAAATGTAGACAGGTTAAATAGTAAAGTAGCGGTATTGCAGGTGTGAGGTAATAAACTTAAGGAGTGGCAAGCAGCACAGAGAGTGGATAAGGAATGTAAACAGTTTCGTAAGCATTCACTGTTCTGTGTACATGACTGGTAGTTGTGCAGAGAAATTAAGTTTGGGGACATGAATAGTGGTGCCAGCAAAGTTTAGAGGAAATGTAATGAAGGAGACAAGTGGATCATGTGTTGGTCGGTCATGGGGGGTGTAGACGTACCAACAGAAGAGTAGGAGAGAGGTACTAGTGGAGGAACAGAGAGACACACATGGATCAATACGTATGGAGTTGTACACAGTGTGCACAGAGGGCGGATTTGTGTTGAAAGAGAGTACAATTACAGAGATTATATGAAGCATTAGCACCATTTCAGTTACTTTGGATCGGTACCTTCGGCCCTATCAGCAAAACATCTGCAGGTAACAAGTATGTGCTCACAATTATAAATAATTTTTAGGCATATGTAGAAATGCTCACTATGCCATCTAGAGGGTAATAAAGCAAGCACAAGCGCTAGTTAACAATTGGGTACTGACGTTTGGAGTACCTGAGATGATTTTGACTGATCAGGGAGCCAACTTTGTGTCAGATATGTTAAAAGAATTGTCTCGGCTGTTGTGCGTAAAGAAACTGAGAACTAGTCCCCTACAGCCGCCAGCTAATGGAAGAATGGAGAGGGTCCGTGGAACAATAGTTTAGAGTACTATGTGGATGCACACCATAGCAATTACGAAGTAAATAAACACGCTGGCGCAGCATAACCTTCACACAAATACTGGTTGTCCACTTATGATGTAGTGTGTGATCATAAGATGCCATCACTGCTCGACCTAATAAAAACTAAGAAGAGTTAAACGGGGGAATCAGTTAAAGAATTCACAAGGGTGATAACAGAATTATGGAATAGGCACTGGAAAAGGAAGAGGAAGCAGTGAGCCACTCAGAAAGAATGCCACAGTACAAAGTGGACCAATGGGTCATGTTGTCAATCCCAAGGCTCCAGACGGAGAGATGAAAAAATTCATTATGATGTGTTAGGAACCATATTAGGTTGCAGAAACTACGTGGCCAGTAAACGTCAAGATCCAGTTACGTACAAGGTCTACAATTTCACGTGTGGGACGGTTAAATCCCTTTTGGGAGAGTCCATAGGTTATTCCAGGAGTTACGGAACTGGGACGAAAGAAGAAGGGGAAGGAAAGATGCAGAGGATCCAGCAGGGAGATATGGACAAGAAGAGGCGAGGACGCTCGTGTGCTACAAATAATTCAATACCTTCTATTGCTGAAAGTACGGGTAATGTAACGGATGATGATAAACAGAAGGCCGAAATTCAAAAGCTAGCTTTCAAAAACTCGTTTACGGTAGAGGACTGCAGCACCATTCCCCCTTTCAATTATCGAACAGACGCAAGGATGGCTGACATAGTGGTTAGTTTATCTGGGATTGTAAAACAGTTAAGATACTTAGACGCCAGGAAGGCATCTTGCCCAGACGGTATCCCCGTAAGATTATATGTTGACTATGCTACAAATGGTTCAAATGGCTCTGAGCACTATGGGACTTAACTTCTAAGGTCATCAGTCCCCTAGAATTTAGAACTACTTAAACCTAACTAACCTAAGGACATCACACACATCCATGCCAAAGGCAGGATTCGAACCTGCGACCGTACCGGTCACGCGGTTCCAGACTGTAGCGCCTTTAACCGCTTGGCCACACCGGCCGGCATGCTACAAATATAGCACCATTCTTATCCATCATCTATCAGAGATCATTGGAACAGCGGAAAGTTCCAAGGGGCTGGAAGAAGGCCCAGGTAATTGAAATCTATAAAAATGGTAGAAAATCGGATACACATAATTACCGACCAATTTCACTGACGTCGATTTGTTGTAGAATCATGGAACTTATTTTGTGTTCAGACATAATGCCCTTTCCAGACTCTGAGAAGCTCATCTGCAGAAACTAGCACGGTTTTAGGAAACAGCGGTCATGCGAGACACAACTCGCCCTCTTTGTGCATGATATACAACAGGCTCTAGATACCGGCTCCCAGCTTGATGCCATGTTTCTCGAGTTTCGAAAGGCGTTCGACTCAGTCGCACGGTACAGGTGCGGGACACCAGTTGCAGGAAGTCTTGGGGAGTGAGTACCAGGTCACCAGCATTGTGAAGCCTAGTGCCCGTTTGGCTCAGGTGACTGACAGCATAGGAGAGTTATATAGGAATTTTACGAAGGAGCAGCAGGTAGTGATAGTGGGTGGAGCAGAGAACAGTCTTGATAGGGACGGGGAATGTGATGTAGGTGGTTACCTGGTAAAGATAGCTAGTTAAATTGGTGGCACTAATGTGCATTTCGTGCAGCTGTTTCAGCATCATGATCGGCTTTGTCTTAATGCGGCTGTTAGCTGCGTTAACATCGGGCTGGATAAGGCACTGATGGCAGTGGGCATGGGTCACATTGCAGTGGTGCCAGTTGAGTCTATCAGTAGATCGGGTTTCACTAGGCATGGCCTGCACCTCAATAGGTATGGGAAGAGGAGGCTGTCAAAGCTTATAGGTGACAGTGTAGTGTGTGGTGGTGGTGGGACCACTCATGGAAAAATTCCTGTAGTAGTTGGTGTTAGAGCTGCATCATTTTTAGATTGAAGTCAGCTGACAGATATATTTGCTTAAAGGAAGCCCCCCTAAGTAAGGAATCACCATCAGAGGACGTCATGTTTCCAAGTAGAGAAGGAATTAGCATACTTCATCAAAATATAAGAGGACTTAGATATAAAGTTGGGGAATGGCTTATAGATGTTGACTCTGAATTTATTGGTATATCGGAGCACAATATAAGTAATTTGACAATTCAGAGGCTTCCTTTACCAGGATACAGATTAGTTGGCTGTTTTCCAAGGAGTTCTTTGCAGGGTGGCGGAGTGGTCATGTATGTAAAAAACAATATTCCATTTGGTGCATAGACGTATCACGGCACTGCATTTAAGAGATATTTGAATGCTGTGCTGGGCAGTTGAATTTAATGAAACTAAACTTCTAATTTTTGTTGTTTATTGGTCCCCTAATTCTGACTTCAGAGCATTTCTCCTCAAGCTAGAGAGGATTCTTGATTCCCTTTATCCGAAGTACAAGAAGTTAGTTACATGTGGTGACTTCAGTATTAATTTTGTACATGATCTGTGCAAGAAAAATTCATATGATCTGATGCAGATTGTGTTTTTTCCAACTAGGGTGCAGGGTAACATTATTACAACCATAGACAATATTTTTATTCATTCTTCATTACTAGATGGGCATTCTGTTAGTAAAAGGGTGGCTAGCCTTTCAGACCATGATGCAAAAATTTTAACACTAAAAGGCTTTTGTACTCAAGCAAACGTCACATATAATAAGAAACTATGTAGGACAACTAATTCAATGGCAACAGAGAGTTTTTCTAAACTCATCAAGGAACAAGAGTGGCAGGATGATTATAGTGCCGATAACAGGTGAAATCTACAATGCTTCACTTACTTTGACAGTTGTTTTCCATTAGAAAGTTCTAAATTTGGTGCTAGCAGTAAAAGGCAGCCTGGGTGGCTGACTAGTGGGATAAGGGAATCATGTAGAACAAAGCGGGGATTATATCAAAATGTTAGAAGTAGTCACAATCAAGCTACAGTTGCCCATTACAAACAGTATTGTAAGGTGCTTGAAATGTTAATAGGAAAGCAAAGAGTATGTGGTGCACAAGTAGAATAGCTAATTCACCTATATTTGTGCATCTATTCATGTGGATTGCTAGTAGAGTCGCACGGCGGCTAGGCGCAAGACGCACGGGTGTGACCGATGTCCCCAGTTATATAATAACTACAGTCAAGGAAGTACTAGGTATTAACAAAGGCAAGCGAATGCCAGACAAAGACCCAACCTGGTGGAAGAGACACTTAAAAAACAGCTTGCAACATAGAAAAGTGTTTCAAAGAGTGGCATTCGTCAAAAGCAGAATCCGATCGCCTTGCTTACATACCAGCCAACAACAGGCCAGGAGGATATTTACTATCTTGAAAGCAACAACCAATAATAGTATGAATAACCCACTCAGAATATCTGAAAAAATGAGAAAATTTTCAAAGTTGCTGAATTTAGAAGAAATAAGTTCCAAGATGACAATAAATACATTAAAAGATGACAATAAATACATTAAAAAAACTTTTGCAACACTGTTAACTTTCAATAAAGATATTAATGGAAGGTGGCAAGAAAACTGTTACAGAATGTTAAATGAAGACTTCTCCTAAGAAGCATCATATAATTTCTCAGCAGTTTCAGGCCCATTAGAAGTTATAACTTTGGAAGAAGTAAAAATCTCCCTTAAAAATGCAAAAAACGGTGAAGCAACTGGTCCAGACGAAGTACCAGCTGAAACTCTAAATATGTGTGGGGATTCCAGTACATTCTGGTTCACCAAACTGTTTAATCTTATCTTAAAAGCAGGAAGAATGCCTTATAACTGGAGAGGAAGTAATCTAATCCTGTTCTACAAAAACAAAGGCGATGTAGCCGGTTGTGGAAACTGTCGTGCAATAAAAGTAACAACCAAACATTGACGTGGGAAGCAGCGCTTGCAAACGAATTAAACAAGATGAAAAAGAACTATGTCCAATCAATGTGGTGTTATCAGCGGGGCAGGCACTGTAGACTCTTTTCATACTGATAAAATCATAATGGAAAAATACAAAACACAAGAAAGACTTCCATCTTATGTTTATTGACATCAAAAAAGCTCTCGATCGACTGTCAAGAAAGCTTACGCGGCATGCTCTTTGAGTGCAGTGTTTCTCAGAGTACTACATATCTGTTGTCAAGGACAGTATAAGAACACCAAGGCAAAAGTTGTGAGCCTCAGCGACGTCAGCGAAGAATTCTAGGTAAAAGATGGAGTCTCTCCTTTGAATTCACTGCTATACTCGTCGTGAACGGTGTCACAGAACATCTACAGAGGCCAGGTCATTGGGCAGTTTTATATACTGAAGACTTAGATCTAATAGCAGAATTCCTGCCAAAAATTCAAGACGACCGTCATGCTTGGTACACGGTGGTAGAACGTAGAGGACTTAGAGCAAACAGGACTAAAATGGAGTATATGTATTGTAGCTTCTCAAGAACGGCTACCAGTTCGAAAATTAAACGACATCTGGACAATGCTCTTATAACGTCAGACGATCAGTTCAGGTACCTCGAATCAGTAATAATTACCAAAGCTTGCATGGATAAAGACATTGAAAACAATGTAACAACTGTGTAGTTGATATGGAGGCCACTAACTGGAGTCATCTGCGATGCAAAAACACCTATTTAAGTAATTGAGAATGGATACAAACCAGTGATGAGACTAGCTATAACGTATAGTTTAGAATACTACGCTACGTGCATATTAGAAGAGCAGAAGTTCCAGTTTACAGAGACAAGGACACTCTGCTGGTCTGGAGGAGTGATTCTGCAAGACAGAGTAAGAAATGATGATATTCAAAGTTCGTTGAAGGTGGCAATCACGGCAGATGTCTAAAGATAATCAGCTAAAGATTATCACCTAATTTGCTGGGAGCAAAGACAAGAACAGTACTCTGCAAAAAAAGAACTGAAAAAAGGCCCTGAACACTCACCAAATGCATGGCATATCACCACAAGAAACAACCTGAAAACGATGGGACTGCACCCTGAAATGGTGCAAATATCTTCAGAATTGCGTAACAAGATTAAGAGGGCTGAACTCAAGAAGTAATGCACGGAAAATGAAGAAGAAGAAGATGAAAATGAAGAACAGAAGGAGGAGATTATGTGCTCAGTAACTGTATAAAAAGCTGACTCAGTAGGGTGACCCTTTTCAAATTCAGACTGTGACTGGTTAAGTATCCCATTAGTACCCAGATGGTTGACAACCCTTGAATACATTATCTTCTCAAAAATTTTAGAAAATGATACTGGGAGTGATACTGGGTGGTAATTATTAACATCTGCAGAGTCATTCTTTTTTACAGAGAGGCTTAACGACAACATATTTCAACCTGTCTGAGACGACACCAAAATTTAATGATGCGTTTCACAGTGACTAAGAAATTTGCACATTATAGGACTACAGCTATTTAGTACTGTATTGGCTATATTATCCACCACATATGAAATTTTCCTTTTTAGAGTCATGAAGCTTTTTCCAACTTCAATTGAGGATATTAGATTAATTTTTATTTCACTAAATACCCTCTGTATTGCTTCTCTGGCGTACTCTCTTACTTTCTCTTCTGAATAATTTGTAACAGTTTTACACCTACTTCTTAAAACTAAATATTAAAAATACCTGATACACATGAACAGGTTTTTACAAGCTGCTGTTCCCTTTAACATACCATCTTATATGTATAGCATGGCACCCTCTTGTATGACTCCGAAGGGGCAGGACCACACTAATGGGACTTGGCTGGCCGAGGATGGAGCTGAGTGGCGTGCCAGTGGGGCCAATTGCTAGGTTGCTGGTTGATAAAAACGCTTCATTACGTTTCAGTTAGACATTTCTCCATTGTCAATGTGAAGCAGATGCGCCCAATCTGGTGCAACCAGCTAGAGAGGGTCAGCAGAAGGCTGCCTAAACACCAGTGGGATGGTTCTTGCATTGGCACACTGCAGTGCTGATGTTAGGCTGGACAGCAAGCCACCAGCGGTCCATCAGTGGACTAAGGCGTAGACATCAATGAGGAGCTCTTCTTCTTACTGCACCTGCATTATAATTACTTTCATGTTTCTTTTAACTTAATACTTTAATAATTTTCGTCTTATTCATGTGAATTGCAAGAATATTTTCATTTTATATTGTGCTTCCTATGATATTTGGTTTTGCTACGAGTTTTTCACATGTATTTGCAACTGAAACTAAAATAAAGGGCTATTACAAATGATTGAAGCGATTTCATAAATTCACTGTAGCTCCTTTCATTAACATATGGTCACGACACACTACAGATACATAGAAAAACTCATACAGTTTTGTTCGGCTGAAGCCGCACTTCAGGTTTCTGCCACCAGAGCGCTCGAGACCACAATGAGACAAAATGGCGACAGGAGCCGAGAAAGCGTATGTCGTGTTTGAAATGCACTCACATCAGTCAGTCATAACAGTGCAACGACACTTCAGGACGGAGTTCAACAAAGATCCACCAACTGCTAACTCCATTCGACGATGGTATGCGCAGTTTAAAGCTTCTGGATGCCTCTGTAAGGGGAAATCAACGGGTCGGCCTGCAGTGAGTGAAGAAACGGTTGAACGCGGGCGGGCAAGTTTCACGCGTAGCCCGCGGAAGTCGACGAATAAAGCAAGCAGAGAGCAAAACGTACCACAGCCGACGGTTTGGAAAATCTTACGGAAAAGGCTAAAGCAGAAGCCTTACCATTTACAATTGTTACAAGCCCTGACACCCGATGAAAAAGTCAAACGCTTTGAATTTTCGGCGCGGTTGCAACAGCTCATGGAAGAGGATGCGTTCAGTGCGAAACTTGTTTTCAGTGATGAAGCAACTTTTTTTCTTAACGGTGAAGTGAACAGACACAATGTGCGAATCTGGGCGGTAGAGAATCCTCACGCATTCGTGCAGTAAATTCGCAATTCACCAAAAGTTAACGTGTTTTGTGCAATCTCACGGTTTAAAGTTTACGGCCCCTTTTTCTTCTGCGAAAAAAAACGTTACAGGACACGTGTATCTGGACACGCTGGAAAATTGGCTCATGCCACAACTGGAGACCGACAGCGCTGACTTCATCTTTCAACAGGATGGTGGTCCACCGCACTTCCATCATGATGTTCGGCATTTCTTAAACAGGAGATTGGAAAACCGATGGATCGGTCGTGGTGGAGATCATGATCAGCAATTCATGTCATGGCCTCCACGCTCTCCCGACTTAACCCCATGCGATTTCTTTCTGTGGGGTTATGTGAAAGATTCAGTGTTTAAACCTCCTCTACCAAGAAACGTGCCAGAACTGCGAGCTCGCATCAACGATGCTTTCGAACTCATTGATGGGGACATGCTGCGCTGAGTGTGGGAGGAACTTGATTATCGGCTTGATGTCTGACGAATCACTAAAGGGGCACATATCGAACATTTGTGAATGCCTAAAAAAACTTTTTGAGTTTTTGTATGTGTGTGCAAAGCATTGTGAAAATATCTCAAATAATAATGTTATTGTAGAGCTGTGAAATCGCTTCAGTCATTTGTAATAACCCTGTAATATCCACTCTATTTGCAATATTTTGCATCGTTTTTCCAAATACTGAGGTATTCATGAGCATGAAAAAATACTTTACAAAATCATCTGTTCCTTTAGTTCTTATTTTCGTATTTATATCAACATATTTTTGTAGTTAATTAGGTTGTTTAAATTCTAGTGCTCTATATATTTCTATCCCCCCCCCCACCCCACCCCAAGAACCATGGACCTTGCTGTTGGTGGGGAGGCTTGCGTGCCTCAGCGATACAGATAGCCATACCGTAGGTGCAACCACAACGGAGGGGTATCTGTTGAGAGGCCAGACAAACGTGTGGTTCCTGAAGAGGGGAAGCAGCCTTTTCAGTAGTTGCAGGGGCAACAGTCTGGATGACTGACTGATCTGGCCTTGTAACACTAACCAAAACGGCCTTTCTGTGCTGGTACTGCGAACGGCTGAAAGCAAAGGGAAACTACAGCCGTAATTTTTCCCAAGGGCATTCAGCTTTACTGTACGGTTAAATGATGATAGCGTCATCTTGGGTAAAATATTCCGGAGGTAAAATAGTCCCCCGTTCGGATCTCCAGCCGGGGACTACCTAGGAGGACGTTGTTATGAGGAGAAAGAAAACTGGCGTTCTACGGGTTGAAGCGTGGAGTGTCAGATCCCTTAATCGAGCAGGTAGGTTAGAGAATTTAAAAAGGGGAATGGATGGGTTAAAGTTAGATATAGTGTGAATTAGTGAAGTTCAGTGGCAAGAGGAACAAGACTTTTGGTCAGGCGAATACAGGGTTATAAATACAAAATCAAATAGGGGTAATGCAGGAGTAGGTTTAATAATGAATAAAAACATAGGAATGCGAGTAAGCTACTACAAACAGCATAGTGAACGCATTATTGTGGCCAAGATAGATACAACTCCCACGCCTACCACAGCCATTCAAGTTTATATTCCAACTAGCTCCGCAGAAGATGAAGAGATTGATGAAATGTATGATGAAATAAAAGAAATTATTCAGATAGGGAAGTGAGACGAAAATTTAATAGTCATGGGTGACTGGAATTCCATAGTAGGAAAAGGAAGAGAAGGAAACGTAGTAGGTGAATATGGAATGGGGGTAAGAAATGGAAGAAGAAGCTGCCTGGTAGAATTTTGGACAGAGCATAACTTAATCATAGCTAACACTTGGGTCAAGAATCATGAAAGAAGGTTGTATACATGGAAGAAACCTGTAAGTACTGGAAGGTTTTAGACAGATTATATAATGGTAAGACAGAGATTTAGGAACCATGTTTCCAACTGCAAGATATTTCCAGGGGCAGATGTGGACTCTGGCCACAATCTATTGGTTATGAAATGTAGATTAAAACTGAAGAAACTGCAAAATGGTGGTAATTTAAGGAGATGGGCCCTGGACAAACTAACAGAACCAGAGGTTGTAGTGAGTTTCAGGGAGAGCATTAGGGAACGATTGACAAGAATGGATGAAACAAATGCAGTAGGAGACACATGGGTAGCTTTGAGAGATGAAATAGTGAAGGCAGCAGAGGATCAAGTAGGTAAAAACACGTGGGCTAATAGAAATCCTTGGGTAACAGAAGATATATTGAATTTAACTGAAGAGAGGAGAAAATACAAAAATGCAGTAAATGAAGCAGGCAAAAAGGAATACAAACATCTCAAAAATGAGATCGACAGGAAGTGCAAAATGGCTTAGCAGGGATGACTAGAGGACAAATGTAAGGATGTAGAGGCGTATATCACTAGGGGTAAGATAGGTACTGCCTACAGGAAAATTAAAGAGACCTTTGCATAAAAGAAAACCACTTGCATGAATATCAAGAGCTCAGATCGAAACCCAGATCTAAGCAAAGAATGGAAAGCAAAAAGGTGGAAAGAGTATACAGAGGGTCTATACAAGGGCGATGTTCTTGAGGAAAATATTATGGAAATGCAAGAGAATGTAGATGAAGATGAAATGGGAGATAGGATACTGCGTGAAGAGTTTAACAGACCACTGAAAGACCTAAGTCGAAACAAGGCCCCAGGACTAGACAACATTCCATTAGAACTACTGATAGCTTTGGGAGAGCCAGCCCTGACAAAACTCCACCACCTGGTGAGCAAGATGTATGGGACAGGCGAAATACCCCCAGACTTCAAGAAGAATATAATAATTCCAATCCCAAAGAAAGCGGGTGTTGACAGATGTGAGAATTACCGAACTATCAGTTTAATAAGCCACAGCTGCAAAATACTAACACGAATTCTTTACAGACGAAGGGAAAAACTGGTAGAAGCCGACCTAGGGGAAGATCAGTTTGGATTCCATAGAAATGTTGGAACACATGAGGCAATACTGACCCTACGACTTATCTTAGAAAATAGATTAGGGAAAGGCAAACCTACGTTTCTAGCATTTGTAGACTTAGAGAAAGCTTTTGACAATGTTGACTGGAATACTCTCTTTCAAATTCTGAAGGTGGCAGGGGTAAAATACAGGGAGCAAAAGGCTATTTACAATTTGTACAGAAACCAGATGGCAGTTATAAGAGTGGCGGGGCATGCAAGCAGTGGTTCTGAGGGGAGTGAGACCGGGTTGTGGCCAATCCCTGATATTATTCAATCTGTATATTGAGCAAGCAGCAAAGGAAAAAAAAAGAAAAATTCACAGTAGGAAAATCCATGGAGGAGAAATAAAACTTTGAGGTTCGCCGATGACATTGTAATTCTGTCAGAGACAGCAAATGTCCTGGAAGAGCAGCTGAACGGAGTGGACATTGTCTTGAAAGGAGGATACAAGATGAACATCAACAAAAGCAAAACGAGGATAATGGAATCCAGTGGAATTAAATCGGGTGATGCTGGGGGAACTAGGTTAGGAACTGAGACGCTTAAGGTAGTAAATGAGTTGTGCTATTTGGGGAGCAAAATAACTGATGATAAAGAAGAAGAGAATAGAAGCTTTCGAAATGTGGTGCTACAGAAGAAGCTGAAGATTAGATGGGTAGATCACATAACTAATGAGGATGTACTGAATAGAATTGGCGAGAAGAGAAATTTCTGGCACAATTTGTCTAGAAGAAGGGATCGTAGAGGGAGACCAACAGATGAATACATTAAACAGATTCAGAAGTATGTAGGTTGCAGTAGTACTGGGAGATGAAGAAGCATGGAGAGCTGCACCAAAGTGCAGTTTGGAGTGAAGACCACAACAACAACAAATATTTCTGTTATCTTTATTCCTAGAGATATACAGGGTCTCCCAGCTATCTTGTCCACCTAAAATATCTCTGGAACAATAACAGCTATTGGAAAACGACTTTCACTGGTATCAATGTAGGGCTGGGGCCCATGAATGTACATATTTGGAAACATTCTAAAACGAAAGCATATGTGTTTTTTTACACAAATTTATGTTTTTTTAAATGGACCTCCTATATTTTTTCTTCAGCAATCCATAGCATGACAAAGCACATACACAATGGCGTTGATTGCAGCGCAATATTCCTATGACATCCCGAGATATTAAGACGCGAAGTTGACGCTTGACACACCCGACATGCGCTGCTAGCGCACGTCCTGAAGCTCAGGCGTGAACCCCATGTTGCTCGTAATCGCGATGTGATTGACATGTGTAATCACACCTCCATACTTATCAAGAGGTCCGAAACGAATAATACGGTCTGCTGCCATCCTGCATTAACTTCGTACATTCCAGCAGGTATTTATCCCATAGGCTAGGGGTGATGCGATTCTGTAACATATCTTCGCTTATCGTTATTCCGTTACTAAAAAGGTAATGCCGTTCAATGTCAAAACTTTACTTTACTGTAGATCTAAGGCAAGTGACAGTTAATCATTCTCTCGTAATAGTAAAATTCATGTTGATGGTTTTAGTGAAACGAGCAAGTGGACTAAAAGTTTTACTGTTGTTTAGGTAAAAATGTTTTGATTTGGGAAGTTCAGGTAGGACATAGAAGATGAATGTAAACATGTTTAACCAATTAGTTATATGATCACATAATTATCAATGTTATGTTTATCTAATGCGTTAAATGACAAATTGTTGCAAACAAATGTTTCTTAACATCACTGGGTAAAATGGCCCTTTGTAGAAACTTCCACTGTGATACCAGCACTACATACTAAACATAGCGTTCACATCTCATGCTCAAAGTGATGCCCATTGGCTTGCATACATAGGGTCACTCTGCGGATGAAGGATGCCCTACTTCGTGCTACTGCTTCCTCTTTGATGGCTGTACAAGCATCAATAATGCGTTGCTTCATGTCTTCTGGTGTTGTTGGTTCATGTTGGCTCTGAGCACTATGGGACTCGACAACTTAGGTCGTAAGTCCCCTAGAACTTAGAACTACTTAAACCTAACTAACCTAAGGACATCACACACACCCATGCCCGAGGCAGGATTCGAACCTGTGACCGTAGCAGTCCCGCAGTTCCGGACTGAAGCGCCAGAGGTTCATGTTGGTAAACAGCATCCTTCACTGCTCCCCAAAGAAATTAATCCAGCGGTGTAAGGTCCGGAGATCGGGCAGGCCACCTGATTGGGCCACCTCGTCCAATCCACCTACCAGGGAACTTACGGTTCAGAAGTCGTTGTGCTCGTAAGGCGTTATGTGGAGGGCATACGTCATGCTGATACCACTTGACCATTCTCCGGTTCAGAGGTACGGTGTTCAAGAGAACAGGAAGATTGTGTCGTATAAATCTGGAGTATTGTCTGCCAGTTTGGATGCCATTTATAAAGAAAGGTCCGGTAAGGGTATCTCCAATTATCCCACACCAAACATTAACTTTCCACGGACGTTGATGCTCTACCTGACGTAATCATTTTGGATTGTCTGCGGACCAATAATGCATATTCCTCATATTGACAATTCCTTTGTTGGAGAACGATGCCTCGTCGGTAAAGAGAACATCTGCAAAAAAATTGGGATTAGTCAGAAGTTTTTGCTGAGCCCACCGACAAAATGTTACCCTATTGCGGAAGTCATTTCCATGAAGATCCTGGTGTAAATGAACATGGTAAGGATGAAATTTATGACGTTTAAGAATACGCTGTGCACTTGATTTCGACATACCAACTTCACGTTCAATTAGATGTGTGCTGATTTGAGGATTCACAGCTATGGTAGCGAGCACAGAAACTTCAGCACGTTCATCTGTGCGTGTTCTAGGACGATGTCGAGATCTTGGATTCAAGCTTCCCGTTTCACGTAGACGAGATGTGAGACGACCAAACATCCGGCGCGAAGGCGATGGCTTGTCAGGGAATCGTCTTCTGTACAGTTGTTCTGCCTGAACAGCATTTCGTCCATCTACAACAGGGTACAGTACAGTTATGAAGAGTAGGGTAGAAAACAGACGTCACTAGATTACTCTGATGCACGACTACACTGGCAAGCGGTGTACTGCACGCCAAAGCAACAACAAATGGAATGCTCGGAGGGTGGTGGAGTACAGGAGTTTGCATGGGTCGCAAATCATAAACAAGGCGAAGTGGTAACTGTGGCAGTAGTGGGAACTACGTTGGACACTTGACTAGGTAGAGCCAGGCCCTGCGCGACAGGCACAATGGGTCATATAACGCATTAGATAAACCTTATTTTGGGTGTGCAGGATAAATAAGACAACCTGATGGGTGTACACCGATCGGTACTGGTTCATATTGTGTACGTAGATACGTAAAACGTGCAAGAGGGAAACCATTACATGCTTTTGAGAGTTGATGGCAGCAGAGCGTATAATTCGTTTCGGACCTCTTGATAAGTATGGAGGTCTGATTACACATGTCAATCACATCGCGATTACGGGCAGCATGGGGTTCACGCCTGAGCCTCAAGACGTGCGCTAGCAGTGCATGTCGGGTGTTTCAAGCGTCAACTTCGCGTCTCAATATCTCGGGATGTAATGGGAATATTGCGATGCAATCAACGCCACTGTGTATGTGCTTTGTCATGCTATGGATTGCTGAAGAAAAAATATAGGAGGTCCATTCAAAAAAACGTAAGTTTATGTAAAAAAACACATATGCTTTCGTTTTAGAATGTTTCCAAATATGTACATTCATGGGCCCCAGCCCTACATTGATACCGGTGGAAGTCGTTTTCCAATAGCTGTTGTTCCAGAGATATTTTGGGTGGACAAGATAGCTGGGACACCCTGTATATAGTTTAAAATTTCTATAATGAACTATATATATTTTTGCTATTCAGTGTTTGTAGTAACTTTTTTCTTTAGTGCCAGGCACAAAATTATTTTGAGGAGCTAATAAGAAATTTTTATGTTCGTCATGTAAATTTTTTAGATATTCTAAATCTACTTCAAACATATATATCATTGTTCTGAATTACCAGCTGTTTTCATCACGTTAGTATCTAAATTGTTGTCCAACTCATATTTCCCAAATCATAATAATTGACTCACAGCCCAGTCATAAATTATTTGCTTCTAAATATATTAAATATTTTGGTTTCGTATTTGAACAATAATTTTTCAGATATATATTGTTTGTTTTGACATATCTTTAACAACATTGAGATATTGCCTCTAATTCAATTTTCAACCATTAATAGAATACTATAATCATCTAATAGTTGTAATTTAACTTCAGTCATTTCCAACATCGAAACATAACTTATATCTGGAGCTATAAAATACCAAGACTGATGTAAATCGTGAGCTTTTATACAATTTTTTCTAAAATTTTCAAAAACATCAGATAACAACAAAACATGTCTTAAGATATAAAACATGATTCCAAGATATTTTATATTAAACTTTTCCCAAATTAAATTTGGATGTTTATTCTTATCATCACTAATATCATTCATTCAATTTATTACAGAATTTTTGGTTTGCTCAAAAATCTGGTTCTTCAGATTTTTTTCTTCAGCTATCCATATAATCATATGGATAAACAGCATTTTTGGTTACTCAGTGTACTAGACATTGTGGCAAAAATTTTCTAAAGTTTGTAGTTTGATTATCTCTTAAATTTGGTAACAGTTTATCAAGTGAAGATGATATCAATGTAAATGCATCAATGAATCTGGTTTTCAAAGTTAGTGTTTTTCTATCAAAACAAATAGATCCATCTTCATTATTTCTTATTGAATCAGTTTCTTATTCATCATAACTGAGTTCTTTTATGAACAACTGAGAATCATATCATCAGAGATTGTGTACATGAATAGATACAAAACTTGAATGTTTTCTTGCAAGTTACTTTTATTATGCAATGGATTTATCTATTTTCCAGTTAAATGGCCACGATTACAAACTTTTTGTTTTTGTCAGTAATGATATGTTTTTGATTAATTATACCTTTCTTGTTCTTCACGTATTAATGGCGTCATTTTCTCATTTTCGTAATAGACATTACCTATATTTTCAATTTCTTTTTCCATACCATTGATAAATTTTTATAATAATTTGTTCTTCGATATACAACTGGATTTTTGTAATGTCAGTCAGTAGATTTAATGTAACAACAAAATCTATTTGCTTTTACTTTTTGATATTTCACTGTATATGAGTTTTCTTGATCAGGTTGACAGTTATTCGTTTTTAAAAGTAAACTTTCAAACTCGATATAAATCACAAGAAAAACTCTCTTTTGTATGTTTGTAATTGTAAACTAATGTATTATCATTTATCCGGTAATTCTACTTTGAAGCGTTTGTTAACTGAAAATGTGGAATGTGATTGAGTTCCCTTTATTATTCAAATTTATTAAATGTATTACGGAAATAAATTTCGATTCCATAACTATTGATGTCTAAGCTGAAAAAAAGTGGAGATGAATCTTTAATTCAACAATAATGTGAGATATTTTTTCTTTCAAAATTATCGATTAATGTGCTTATCACATTCACATTTAGTTATTTTCGTTGTATGTACTTGTTAATTATTATCCAATAAATAAAGATGATTAGATACATTAATTTTTGTGTCTAATTTTGGAACAACTTCAAATGGAACCAGAAAATAAATTTTGTGTTAATTTGTCAAGCTTCTGATGAATTCTTAGCCATCAGTTATATATTTTTTAACTTACTCTATGTTTCAATCTCCAGGATATAGTGCTGATTTTTTTAGATCAGAGAAAAAATTCTTGTTCATTATTTTTTACATTAACTCAATTTTTTATTTTTTTATTTTTCTAGTCATTATATGAAAGATTAATCTCTTGATAGAATACATTTATTGATTGCTAATTTTAATCATGAAAGAAGGTTGTATACATGGAAGAACCCTGGAGATACTAAAAGGTATCAGATAGATTATATAATATATAGAGATTTAGGAACCAGGTTTTAAACTGTAAGACATTTCCAGGAGCAGATGCGCACTCTGACCACAATCTATTGGTTATGACCTCTAGATTAAAACTGAAGAAACTGCAAAAAGGTGGGAACGTAAGGAGATGGGACCTGGATAAACTGAAAGAACCAGAGGGTGTACAGAGTTTCAGGGAGAGCATAAGGGAACAATTGACAGGAATGGGGGAAAGAAATACAGTAGAAGAAGAATGGGTAGCTTTGAGGGATGAAGTAGTGAAGGCAGCAGAGGATCAAACGCAAAGAAACGGGTAAAAGAAACAGACGTTACAGTTGTACCGGTTTACGTTGAAGTAGGGCGGCTTTTCAATCGAGGCTACGACTTAGTAGCACCGTTACCATCATACAGAAATGCGAAACAATTGTTACATCGAATTAGGCGAAAATATCTGGGAACTACACACGATCCCACCGATTCTGGAGGAATGTTCTTCAAGAAATTGTGATAGAATACTGATGTTTGCCAGCGAAAAGAGAAAAGCGTGTTTATCATTCGTTGTGGATGGAATGTTCAAGAGTTCGAGCAAGCAGTTTGGACAGTTGTTTATACTACACGCCGTCATTAACAGTTCTTGGGAGGAAACAAGCACCATTCCAGTTGTTTACGCTCTGCTGCCAAATAAGAAGCAAGAAACATATGAACGTTTTTTAAAGCTATTATGACTAACGTGCCTAGATGGAACTCTGCATCTATGATGATGCGCTTCAAAATTGCCATCGTTGAAGCAGCTAACAGTTTGTTTCCTGGAATAGAGATTACTGGTTGCAATTATCATTTTAATCAATGTATGTGGTAAAAAGTTCAGTGCTGTGGCGTCGGTCCATACTACAAGAAAAACGAGGAAATACGTTGTCACATAAGAATGAATTCTGCTCTATCACATCTTCCCCTGGAAATTTTGGATGATGGCTGGCTATATATTCAAGAGAGTGCGCCTGAAAACCAAAAGATTCAGGACTTTTATGTGTATTTTGTGGACTAGTGGCTCGATATCAGACATATGCAAAGAGAGATGTGAAGCTGCAGTGGAAGACGCCATCGCACTGATAACGTCTCAGAAGGATGGAAGCAAAGAATATCATAAGTTCATCCAACTGTTTACTCAGTAGTGAAAAATCTTTGAGAAGGTGCAGAGTACCATAGCCATCAGTCTGCCCAAATAATTTTAAACTTTGATGGGAAAAAGAAAGAAAAAGTCAACAATGAATACTGACGCAACGACTGCAAAGGAAACTCCAATCTGATGGGAACTGAAAATCATTTCTGACTCGTGTGGTCTATGCAGACAAATTACAATGCCAAAGCAAACGTCAGAATCACAGAAAAATTTGTAAATACTGATATATTTCTGATAAAAATGTTGGCACTAAGCATAGAAATACAAAATTACGGTAAAATGGATTTTAACCTTACATCCAAAAATGAATGTTAGTACAAGACTAAAAAAAAACTATGCCCGAACAGGCTATGAAGGCCCAACGGTACTGCGGACCGCCTTGTCAATCTCAGCCCACAGGTGTCACTGGATGCGGATATGGAGGGGCATGTGGTCAGCACACCGCTCTCCCGACCGTATGTCAGTTTACGAGACCGGAGCCACTACTTCTCGGTCAAGTTGCTCCTCAGTTTGCCTCATAAGGGCTGAGTGCACCCCTCTTGCCAACAGCGCTCGGCAGACCGGATGGTCACCCATCCAAGTGGTAGCCCAGCCCGACAGCGCTTAACTTTGATGATCTGACGGGAACCGGTGTTACCACTGCAGCAAAGCTGTTGGCTTACTACAAGACACATACCCATTAAAATTCACCGGCACCATAACGTTTTCCCTTCCTGCTTATATGATATTTCTTCCTGTAATTTCAAGATCAGGGTAGCCATTTTCTTGCGTTTTCTGAATAAAAACCTACCCACAGTCTTCTTGAGGAGGTGCAAGGGTACGGATATCTGATTGCAAGCCAGTGCCTATTTCCTTGGAACTTGTTGATTGTACTGAAAAGGACTTCAATGTGTTCCCTAAATTTATATTTGCTTTCGCTGCAGTTTTCCTGTAAATCTTGCAACTTGTATTTCACAGTTTGAGTTGATGCCAAGTTCGGAGTAAAGATGGTTCTGTTTGATGGTGATAGAAAGCAGAAATTGTCTGAAATTGTCTTTGGCAACTTTCAGCGTGCCATAGCACATTACGCAGTCCGTATTTCAAACATTTCTTAGATGTACTTGTAATTTGAATGCAGCGAAATCATTTTGGGATCTAAGAGTAAACATTCCAAAGACGTGAAGTAGCCATTACATTTTTTGAAAAAAAAAAATTGAAGTTCTAGGCTGGAGTCTGCCCTTAAAATGTGGGGTATCTGTTTCTAAAGGGATTAGAAGTAGTGTGATGTTTGAGTTAGAAACTTCAATGCGGTCAGACGCATCAGCATCAACGTATCAGTGCCAGATGCCTAGTCTATAGGTTTATTGTATGCAATGGTATGTTATCTTGATGCACTTAGTGTTCTACTAATGTGCTTCAAAGCTTTGAACACAACCAAAAAATCCAGTTTACACAACTTACAGTAGACTCCAATCAAAAGATTATGGACACCTGGAAGGCAACAGAGAGGCGCTGATGTGAAAAAAAATCCGCTTTTAAGTTATATGATTGAAGAAATTATTCATCACAGAGGAGCAGAGAAATAAACGTCTCAATAATTTTGACTATGACAATACAGTTTTGTTTTCGGGAGGAACATTCAACAAATGAATCTGCAGCTAGATCAAGTTACCATACTGCTTTTCAGCTTGCAAATTACTTCGCAGTTTCACTGATTATGGGTTATGTTGACAGTGAGGAAACTCGGCTACAGCTATAATTTTACACCTACAGTGTGACGTCTGCGTGATTAGTTTCATAGCAAAATTAGTCACATAGACTTCGTTTCTTCAATGTAAAGTTTCACGACTTTACAAGTCTGTAGCTATGATTATGTCGATGTTTAGACTTCCATGTACATACTCCTTTTTTACGCAGTGAAGAGAACGGAATCCACCCTCAGAAGCTCACTGGCAGATGTTAACTTAAGAGCTTGTCTTCGAATTAGCATTAGTCGAAAATGGTACCAGACACTAATCCCTTAGTGAATAGGGAGCTAACTAATATTAATTGACATTCTGTATTTTTATGTTTAACTTTTAAATGAAATGGTAACGAAATGTAAATTTTTCAGTTTAAACTTCGTCCTAAAACGACATTCTTCATAAGGCTGCAACAGTCGTAAGAAACACCTTGTTTCTCATTTAGCTGGCCTCCGTTCTTTGCATCATCAAAATATTAAAAGATATGTTGAATTTAATCGACAGTTCTCACTATGGTGAATTTCATTACCAGTTCTCATTAATACGTCTTTGCCACGAAACACATTAATGAACCACCCTGAAGCGATTCATGGTTCCTCATTGCTGTGGTGTGAGCGAGAGCTACTATGCTGAACTGTCAGAATTTTTAGTTCCCCTGTACCGGTGAAAAGTCGGTTAGCCCAGCAACAGCCCCAGGTTCCGTGCAAATGTCACTCCGTGCAAATGTCCCAACCCCGATTTCTTCGCGTCGAAATAGGGTAATTTCTACCGTAGAGACGCTGAACAGCTTGTTGAACGTTGGGAAGCAGCTGGGAACAATAATAAAATACAGATATTGATTGATTTGTTGTTCATTTCCTGTTTATTTTTGTGGATACCTAAAATTTAATAAAAAAACGGCAGAACTTACCGGCAAACCCAATACAATAAGGAATAATGGTGAAAACAATATTTATTTATGGATACGATCACGAGCATTTTAAAACGTTATTACAGCGAAAAATTTAATATTTATAGCTCCTTGACGTTATTGGGATACTGCCTGTATTGGGGTGATACTGTATCTATCACAAAGACATGAGAAACACAGTACATGAAGTCCTTTTTCCACCATGCACATTTAATCTTTAATAATATTGGTGGAAAACGGCTCTCTTTAACATTTAAAAGAATAATCGTTCAAAAATATTTTAAGGCAAACTACGCTAAAAGAGCATGAGCCTATTTGTGGAAAACTAGGAAAGAAAATGACAAGACTCGAACGCAGTACGTACAGATTTTTATTCTGCCGCCTTAGACAGTTCTCGTAAGACTTTAAATTTCAGTTTCTGGAAAATGCTTGAGGAGCACATCGAACATGAGAAGCACTTATTATATCTACGTATGTAGTTCTATCGTGCCGAAGTTGCTGGAAATTCGTGACGTGCTGGGGTATACTTCCCCTGTGTGTGGTAGCATAGGCGTCCGCAAGGGGGCCAGGGTGGAAGTTGCCCCCCACCCCTGGAATTTGGTGTACAGAGTTTTTATTCATTGCAGAATTCATATACGCTTCTAGAAGAGTGTAGGTAACTGTCAATCCGCTGGGATATAATACTTTTTTGTGTCTGCTATGAAATTTAGTTCTTGTGGCGTGACACGTCCCGAAACTGACCCACTCATTTATTTAAAAAATGGCGCTTTTAGGGTCTTGCCTTCCTGGATAAGCTTATGCGGACGCCCATGTGTGGAAGCACTAGCGCCGATAACGGCATAGCGTGTGGTGCCCCCTTGTCCGAGACACGCCATGTGTAAGGGCACCGTGATCCCTGCTTGCCACGCACCTGTGCGTGCTAGCGTGTGAGTTCTCCACTCCCTTCGTCCCCCCCCCCCCCCCCCCCCCAATCCCGCCCTACCAACCAAGCATCCGCCCGCACTTCCGCTGCACTGCAGCTAAGACAGGAACACCTGCTCGTCGGATTCAGAGGGATCTTGTTGGAATGCAGGCACATGGGCACAAGTTACCATTGTAGAAGGGCGACAGTAAGGCAGACGTATGAGTAAAGTTATAGGCAAGAGAAGAAAGAGTCAGGAAACAGATGTGATACACACTACAAGACAAAGCGAGGCTCCCTGCCTTACGTGTTGTGGAAATAAAAGAAAAGGGAAGGAAGGAGATACCAGTCGACCACAGTATCCGTTAGAGATGTATGTTAACAGAAACAGTAGTTTCCCTGACAAACTTCTATTTAAAGACGATTATCGCATAAACAGCATCAGCAGTTCGTACATCGGTACGAACACGGCGTGCTTAGCAACCTATAACTGTCGTTTGTGTTACGATCATTTCTGCGTTTCGATGTATCGTGGCACTCCGTATATTCACTTATAGTGTTGGGGTAAGAGTGATAATGCTCAGTCGTATTTCTTATCTACATCTACGTGGTTACTCTGCAGTTCACAGTTAAGGGCATGGCAGATGGTTCATCAACCCACATTTGAGCTGTTTCCCTATTGTTCCTCTTTAGAACAGCACGTGGGAAAAAGGAACACTTAAATCTTCCCGTGTTAGCTCTGATTTCTCTTATTTTATTGTGATGATAATTTCACCCCAGACAGGTGGGCGCCAACAAAATATGTTCATACCCTGGGGAGAAAGTTGGTGACTGAAATTTCATGAGAACGGAAAACTCCTTTGTTTTAATGATTGTCACCCCAATTCGCGTTCATATCCGTGGTACTCTCTCCCCTATTTCGCGATAATACAAAACGAGCTGTTCTTTGAACTTTGATGTCCTCCATGAGTCCTATCTGATGCGATTCCATACTGCACAGCAATACACCAGAAGAGGGCGGACAAGCGTAGCGTCAGCCGTCGCTTTGGTAGACCTGGTGCATTTTCTAAGTGTCCTGCCAATAAATCGCAGTATTTGGTTTGCTTTAACCAAAAAGTTATCAATGTGATGGTTACGGTTTAAGTTATTCGTAACTGCAATCCCTAAATATTTAGTTGAATTTACAGCCTTTAGATCTGTGTGATTTATCGTGTAACATAAATTTAGCGGATTCCATTTAGTACTCATGTGGAAAACTTCACACTTTTCATAATTTAGATTCAATTGCCACTTTTCGCTTTGTAATTGGTTTTCATCATCTGATGACTTTACAAGACGGTCTATGACAGAATCATCTGCGAACAGTCTAAGAGAGCTGCTCATATTGTCTCCTAAAACGTTTATGTAACCGAGGAACAGCAGAGGGCCTATAACACTTTCTCATACAAGTTTAATGAAAGGGAAAGAGGTGGAGGAAATGAAGAGCAGTTTTTTAAAGTAAAATACAAAACTATTGAAAAACTGATTTTATTCATTACCAGTCATACATAGGTCTTACAATAAATAATGCTGCACAATGTTTTTCTCAAAACATTTTTGTTCTTATGAGTTAGAATATGGTGAATGTGTCAGTCAACACTTATTCTACATTTACCAATTTTCTACATTGTTTACATCACGTGCTATGACCTTACACAAGCGTTGCTAGGATCCATGGATTTCTCCCATCATCTACAAAGGCTACATAGAGAATATTTCATTCGTCCGAACAAGTTCCCATGTTCTGTGACTTACGTGTGCTTGTACATTATCGTATTGGAGGAAGACTTCTTCTGGATTCTTGTCAGACCGAACACTTCGACAACGGTTTTTGAGCTTCTTGAGAGTCTTCACATATGCCTCTTAGTGAATGGTTAATCCTTTAGGAAGCACAGTCTCGAGAATGACACCATCACTATCCCAAAACACTGTCATCTGGAATATTCCAGCAGTGGAAGATGCCTTGAATTTATACTTTTTTGGTGATTGTGGATGGTGCCACTCGAGTGACTGCCTTTTTCTTACCGTCTCAAAATGATGCACCCAGGTTTCGTCACTGAAATTATCTGTGACAGAAAGGACTATCCAGTTGCTTCAGATTGCTCCAAGAGGTCATATGAAGCGGCATGTCTTTCAATCTTGTGGTCTTTTGTGAGCATTTGTAGAACGTATCTTGAAAAAACCTCTGAATATGCGAGAGTGTTAATACTTTATGTCTTCCAATGACGGAATCTCAGTCATTTCACATGCACTTCCAATGCTCACGGATAGCTGTAGAACCAAGTGTTAAGTTACGATGCACCAATATGCACTAATAATGGTATCCATTATGTCGGGCGCAATGGCTACGACAGAACGTCCCGATCGTGGTCGATCATGAAGCTCACTTTCTGCGCTTCCTTACGCTTTAACTCTCTTTACCCATCACCCAAGAGTAATCCTATCAACTCAAACTCTACCACACACAGTACACAACGTTTATGGATGTTCGTCATGGTTCCTATTCCCTCAACCAAGTATATTATTACAGCACATTGCCTATAACGAGTGTCTTGCGTAGACACCAATTTGACGGTTCACTACGACTCTGTCATCTGCCGGAGTCGTTCGACACTCCACACAAGTGCAGAAGAAACATCAAATTTGAAGCACCTTATACATAATTTGTTTCCAGAAAGTAATTAATATGTACACCAAGTATGGTTGAAATCACTCCAGGGGTTTAAGAGGAGCTTTTCATCAGCGGGTTTGCCAGAGTACAAATATGTCACACATATTCAACATATTTCACATATATTTGTACATATATTTCACCTGTATCTGTAGTTTTACTGCATGTCTACATCTACATCTACATGGATACTCTGCAAATCATATTTAAGTGCCCGGCAGAGGGTTCATCGAACCACCTTCACAATTCTCTATTATTCCAATCTCGTATAGCGCGCGGAAAGAATGAACACCGAAATGAACAGCGAAAATGTAATAAGCGATAAACTCTTTTCCAGTTATCATTTTGTGAGTGTTGTCAGCCAGAAAAAGTTTCATAAAGGTTTGAAATTGTATTTAAAGTTTGTTGTAGGTCACTAAGTGTTCTCATTCTCAAATACTGGAGGAAAATGTCTGGCTATTCGCGTGTCGTGGACTGCACAATTTTTTCAACCCAGCCCCCATTGCTTTGAGATGTAGGTGATTCTTACCACCACAGTGATTTTTCCCTGACAGTAAGTGATACGTGTACCAAGTTTGGTTGAAATCAGTCCACTGGTCTATAGGGAGATGAACATACAAACATACATTTTTATAATATGTATAGAGGTAATATATATACACATCAAGATAATCAGTTAAATCAGAGGAGGCACTCCCATAAACAACAGGAAAATGAAAATGCGTCTACGGTGAGCGCAGACAAGAAATATACCATTATCAATGTACACGCCCCCACGAATGGAAATAACAAAAAAGATCACAAATCAACAGAGAAATTCTGGATACTATTAGAGACATTGGTGGCCAAGATCCCCAAAGATGACATAAAAATTTCGCTTGGTGATTTCAACGTACAAATCGGGAGGCAAAAAAGTCACCAAAGAAATGTGGGAAGATTTCCCCGCACAAATTTACAAACAAAAATAGCACGAGACTCACCGAACTGTGCCAGCAGAACAACCTGAAGATTACGTCAACATCCCTCAGGAAATCTTCGTGAAAACAGAAAACATGGAAGATGAGATGGGAGAATTCCAAACTGACCGTGCAGCGATATCCTACACAGTCCAGAAACAGATCCATGACATTCATGTTCTCAGAGGTGCAAATGTTGATTCAGACCACTACTTAACTCCACACAAAATTAAATTTAGACCGAAGAAAATTCAACAGAAAAGAATACATGTAGAGTAGTTTGACGCGAGAAACATCATAGAACCCAACACAAATCAGAAGTGGGAAAGACAAAAAGCAAACACTTGGGAAGAATTCCTTAGAAAAATCACATAAAAAGCAAAAGAAGTGACACCAAGGAAAAGGAACACTAAACACCCATGGTGGGACTGAAAGTGTGAAGATGCACTGTAAAGAAGCAAACAAGCCTTCCAGGAACACAACAGTAAAAAATCTCCGGAAAGCCTATTTTGTCTTAACGGGATGCAAAACTCATTACGCAGACCAAGAGAAAGAACACGAAGAACGCTATACAGATATATTTTCGCAACCACAATACGAGAGAATTCTACAGGATTTCCGCAAGGAAGGTCCGCGGGTACACATCTCAAAACTTATGCTTCAGAATAAAAGAGGGAAAACTGGCAGTAACTAATCAATAGGACTGTCAGGAACTGGCACGGTATTTCTCTGGCCTCTTGAGATGCTCTGAGCCTGAAACAAGATTCCCAACACAGACGGCAACCACCGTCACCCGGAATCATTCCCACCAACATGTGAAGTGATCCACAAACATAAAATAAAAACAACACGACATCCGGCGATGACGTCATCACTGTAAAACTACTAAAGCACCTTGGGCCAAAGTCTCTTCAGGAACTTACACAAATAATCACAATCATGTGGCAAAGAGAAGAACTTCATGACGGCTGGAAAGTGCACTTATCCGTCCGCTGCACAGGAAAGGAGATAGGGCGACTGTGAATAACTACAGAGGGAGGAATCTAGCTGATACAAGTCATACACAAAATTTTCTCAGCGTGTTTAAGCAAGGACAGTTAGAACACAAAATTGATGAACAGCAGGCAGGCTTCCGCTCTGGCACTAAGAGTCTAAGCACTATGGGACTTAACATCTGAGGTCATCAGTCCCCTAGACTTAGAACTACGCAAACCTAACTAACCTAAGGACATCACACACATCCATGCCCGAGGCAGGGTTCGCACCTGCGACCGTAGCAGCAGCGCGGTTCCGGACTGAAGCGCCTAGAACCGCTCGGCCACAGAGGCCGGCCCAGGCTTCCGCCACGGTCGTGCATGCACAGAAGAAATCTTCAACATGAAAACAATTCTGAAACACAAGGCTATCAGGAATGCTCCAGTCATTTGCACTTACCATAGCTAGTTTGATTTCAATATTTCAAGAAGCCATACGATCCTGCTGACCGACAATCCTTGTTCAGCATCTTAGAAGATCAGGGACTCGACCCAAAAACACTACAACTAATAACAAAATCGAAAAAAAATATTGGTGAAATCTCTGACCCCCTTCATGAACCAAACTGGAATACGTGAAGACAACAGATTAACGCCAGTGAATATCCAAGGACGCTAGGACAATCCTAGGACAAGATAGAAATCTCAAACCTAGCTTTCGCAGACAACCTGGCCATACTCTCTGATAATGAAGCAACGGCACGAACAACATGAGACTGGAATAGAAGGGAGAACCGATAGAGGTACTCAAGGTACCCTCCGCCACACACCGTCAGGTGGCTTGCGGAGTATGGATGTAGATATAGATGTAGATGAATAAATACAAGCACTAAAAGAACATGCAGAAAATGTTGGCCTGCAAATCTCTTGCCAGAAGTCTGAATTCTTCTACTCAAAATTAAACATACAAAAATTTGACACAAAGTACGGCAAGATAAACAGAGTTACAAATTTCAGATATCTATCCGAAATCCTCGAGCCTACAGAAGGAGAAAAGATCTTACAGAAGACTAGACTACAAAAAATGAAGAGAACTTACAGTAAAACACAAGACATATACACTAATAAGCCAAAACATTATGACCACTGCCCACCGCGATGTTGGATGCCACCTGGTGGCGTTGCGGGAACATGACAGATGGGGGATCATTTTAGTGACGACACGGGAAGCAAATTGGGAAATTTAGTGACATAAGCGACTTTGACAAAGTTGATATTGTTCAAAGACAGAGGGGGGATCATTTTAGTGACGACACGGGAAGCAAATTGGGAAATTTAGTGACATAAGCGACTTTGACAAAGTTGATATTGTTCAATATTTTAAACATAGCTGCACAACAGCAACGGTTTCACGTAATAAAATTATAAACAGCCGACCAGTTGCAATGGATAAAGAAATTCTTTACCTAGGTTTCGACAAATATAAATTTGTCTTCTTCAGAAGGTAGCCTAAGGACAATGAACATCATAGCTTACATTAGAAAAGTATGAAACTTTTAAGCCAAGAATAAATTTTAACACAAATTAGAGAACTCTTTCATTACAGAAGTATGATAACGGCGACTGGTACTTACAATTTTACATTAGTAAGGACTAATGTACCATCGCCGTTTTTACAATTGTCGGCATAGATCCTTGTGTCAAAAATAAAATATAGCCCTAGAAGTAAGGTTTGTCATGTAAATATAAAATAGCTCATGGATCTTGCAGAGCTCACAACCGACTGAGTGTAATCGGCGAGCGTAGTTACTCTGAAAACAGGGCAGGTGACGTTCGTGCCGAGAAACATGTGCCAATTGGCGTACAAAGGCAACGTGTAAATTATCAGTACGTGACAAACCCTAATTCTAGGGCTATATTTTATTTTTGTCACATGGATCTATGCCGACCATTGTAAAAACGGCGATGGTACATCAGTCCTTACTAATGTAAAATTGTAAGCACCAGTCCTCGTTATCATTCTTCTGTAATGCAAGAGTTCTCTAATTTGGGTTAAAATTTATTCTTGGCTTAAAAGTTTCATACTTTTCTAATGTAAGCTATGATGTACATTGTCCTTAGGCTACCTTCTGAAGAAGACAAATTTATATTTGTCGAAACCTAGGTAAAAAATTTCTTTATCCATTGCAACTGGTCGGCTGTTTATAATTTTGTTGATATTGTTGTTACCCGCAGCCTGTGAACGAATATCTAGGAAATTGGCATAGCTGATCGAATGTACACGTGGTACTTAATGAGCATCTACGGAAAGAGGCAGAAGGACAGCGAAACTAAATTACCTCTAGGCACTAAATTGTTGGACGTCCACGACTCTTCACAGAACGTGGGGTTCAGAGGTTTGTCTATTCTGTAAAGTAGGACAGGTGTGGCAATCTGTGGCATCTCTGTCGAAAGAGCGCAATGCTGGTGCATACGTAAGTGTTTCGGAGTACACTGATCATCGTACATTCTTGAACATGGGTTTCCGCGACAGGCGAACCCTACATGTTCACATGTTGGCGCAAAGACACCGTCAATTACGATTGCATAGGCCACGGATCGCCGAGAGTGGACAGTAGATCAATAGAAACGTGTCGCCTCGTCGGATGAATCACGTTTTTGCTGCACCAGGTTGATGGTCGTCTCCACAAATGCTGCCATCCACGCGAACTGTGGTCCGGAATGTGCACCGCACCAAGGACACAGATTGATGGGAACAGTATTGTGGTATGCTTGATGTCTTCCCTGCTTGTGATGTCATCTTCCAGTACGATAACTGTCTGTTTCTCAAAGCCAGAAACGTGATACAGTGGTTTGAGGAACATGATAATGTACTCACGTTGATGTCCTGGCCACGAAATTGATTTGATGTGAATCTAATGGAACCCAGTTGTGTCACTATCAGGCGCCATCATCGTGTACACAAATCACCGGCCCACTGTTTAAGGAAATTACATGACCTGTGGGTGGACATCTGGTGGGACATATCGCCACAAATCTACAATAAACTGTCGAATCCATGATTCACAGAATCGGTGACATATTGCGTTCCATAGATGGACGAAGAAGTTATCAAGCAGTTTTTTTTTTTTTTTTTTTTTTTTGCTCCATGTATAATAAGAAATGCATGTCCATTCATACAGAGATCAGACACTACAACACGGTAGTCAAGCGTTAAAAGCCGTAAGAAAGTGAGACACTAACACTCCATACGAAAAGCGACATGAAAAGCACATTGAAGAAAGAACGCAAAATTATAAGAAAAATTCTCGGCCCAGAACTGAGAGAAGACGGATACAGATTGCACTCTAGGAAAACCAAGACAAGATGTCAAACCTAGCAGCAGATGTCAGAAAAAGAAGGATAAAGTTCTATGGGCGCATCAGCAGACTACCGCCAACAAGACTCACGAACAGAATTCTGACATACATACAAGGGGTAAACTTGACCTAGAAAAAGCACAAGTCGATCCAATTCAAACTGAGGACAGAAACATATACAGAGACAAGATATGTGAGCCTAATCCTAAAACATTGTTTCCAAAATTCGAAATATCCAAGCTAGTATTTGAAGCAGGAACGTTTGTCAAACAATGTGTTACGAACAAAAGGTTCACACAACGTTTATCAAGATCGGAGCTTGCAGTGAATTCTTTGGAGTTTCTTGCAATGCAGTAGTGCTCCAGTCGAACACCAACGAGCCGCTAGCAGCAACTGTACACACTTTGCTTACTTGCGACTGTAAATAATTGAACAGTAACAGTCTGTCTTTGTTGAGGAGGATTTATTAGTTTTTTTCTAGATTTTTGCTGTATATAGCATTCATTGGTGTTGAAAAGATGACAGGAGCGTAGTGCTCTAGTCATTGGCATTGAGCGAGGTGGTGCAGTGGTAAAACGGTGGTTTCGTTCTTGGGAGGACTTCAGTTCAGAACCCTGTCCTTGAATCCAAATTTATGTTTTCCGTGATTTCGCTTAAGATAAACTTCTGGATGGTTTCTTTGAAACGCCACGGCAGTTTTCCTTTGCCGCTTTTTTCCGCTACGACCTCCGCGCCAATGGGGCGCTAAGCCATAATCTTCTTTTAGTCTTTGTCATGAGCGGCAGCCAGCACCAGCACTACTGAGTTTTTGTAGAATGCATAATTTGGTTTCCAGAATGAATCGAGGCTTCGTGACAGAGTAAAACTATGTGTCAGACCAGAAGTCGAACTGGGACATTTGCCTAACACGGGCATGTGCTGTAATGGCTGAGCAGTCCAAGCACGACTCATGACCCGCCCTCACAGCTTTACTTCCGCCAGTACCTATCTCCCACTTTCCAAACTTCATAGAAGTTCTGCATACCTAGCGGGACTAGCACTCCTGGAAGAAGCGGCATTGCAGAGACATAGCTTAGCCGCAGCTTGGGAGGCTGTTTTCAGAATGAATAGTTTAGTTGTTTTATTACGTGCCTCAAACTGGAAGTGGTTAGTTGTTTAGTTATTGTGTGTTTTGTGCAGTGATTTTCATTTCTCTAATTGTTTACTTTTTAGTGTAGCGTTATCTGATTTTCTGGTGTAGTTTTACGATGCTGAAGTGTCAGAGTCTCCTGTTTCAATTTGTATTAGCGGCCGCTGTAAATAATAAGTAATGCTTCAGTCTGTGAGGAGCGAATGATAACCAAGAACAGCACACCAACAGTACTTAGATTTCTCTGGCTATTCATTTATTTCTTGTTGTATACTTGAATGCAGTAGTCTCAATTTGTAATAAGTAATGCTTCAGTCTGTGAGGAGCGAATGATGACCAAGAACAGCACACCAACAGTACTTAGATTTCTCTGGCTATTCATTTATTTCTTGTTGTATACTTGAATGCAGTAAAGATGGATAGCGACTGTGTCTGTTGTATACAAAGGCAGAGAGAGGAGGCTTCTCTCTACAAACAGTTGAAGGACAGTTGATCATTCTCGACAGACTTCAAGTTGCTGCCCTTGATTACTGTGGCGTTGAGGCAACTGTAACGAAGACTGTGGCACCTTTGGTGCTTTTAGCATCACCTGGGATACCCGATGTAAGAGCACCTGATGATATGCCTGACATGGCCCATTGACACTCATCTGAGGATGAACAGCTTACAATGGTGTTGTCACGAATCTCTGGGCGAAAAGTGAAAGTGTGTACTGGCGGCACAGCTGCCCTCTTGCGCCTTAAGAACAAATTTGATGTCTTGGCCATTGCTGAGATTACATTTAAGGCAGCGTGGCATGCCTCGTCTGCTGGGGCAATCTGCTTGAAAAATCTAGGCAAATGCAGAGGGTGGACCTGCTGGTAATTGGGAGCCCAAAGGCAGTTGATGTAGCCTCTGAGAGAAATAGCAGGCTCATCGAGAAGCAAGACCAGAGTCCACTCGGTACATTTACTGCCACTGCGTCAGCTGTGTATGAAGGCAGGGAGAGTAGATCACTGTCCAGAGACAGTTTGAAGCTGTGTTGATCGTGGTCAACAGACTTCAAGTAGCTGCCCTTGGTTTCAGTGGCGATGAGGCAACTGCAGCGAAAGTTGTAGCATCTCTGGTGCTTCTAGCATCACTCCGCAGGAGCGTCAGTGGGAAGGTCCAAGGATGAGTTTCACTTATTAACAATGTCTACGAAGTAACAGAAACAGATAGCTAGATGAAACTAGAAGTAAATAGCAATAAAATTTCAAATTCCAAGTTGAATGTATATGCCAGTGATTAAGGAGCGCTTACAGCCGTGAATTATAGAAGGTACGTCTGGAAAGATCGGTGAATAGTCTCATAAAAGAAAGGAAAGAAAAGTTATCAACAAAAAGTTGAAATTAATCACAATTAGCTGACAGTTTACAGCACTTTTCAAACCGATGCCGTAAGTGTCTTGCCGCTAATGGTGATTACTTTGAAGGCCAGTAAAGGTATTTTCCTTGTAACTCTAATTTCCAGCATTTTAGAAGACCATTCATCGAACTTCCCAGAAGCACATTTTACAATATCTAGTGAAGTTAGTACGGATTCCGAATGTAAAATAATTTGGGTGAAAATAAGTGTTAAAGATGGATCATTCAAGGGCTTTTATTGAGTCCGGTCTCAGGAGCCACTGTGGCACAACGTTTGACGAAAAATTTCCTTATCATGTTAAAGTACTTGGAAGGGGGGGGGGGGAGGTGGGGGGAGGGATTTTAGCTTTCCAGCTATAGAATGGATACTTACAGTATTGAACCAAAACATTATAATCACTGCCCATCGCGAGTTGTACATTGCCTGGTGGCACCGAGGACACGTGGCTCGGTAAGAGAAGTACATGAACGGAGCGGAGACGAATGGAGAAACATTCTAGCGACGATAGCCGGTCACTGTGGCAGAGCGGTTCTAGGCGCTTCAGTCCGGGACCGCGCAGCTGCTACAGTCACAGGTTCGAATCCTGCCTCGGGCATGGGTGTGTGTGATGTCCTTAGGTTAGTTAGGTTAAAGTAGTTCTAAGTCTAGGGGACTGATGACGTCAAATGTTAAGTCCCATAGTGCTTAGAGCCATTTGAACAATTTTCTAGCGACGATAAATGGCGCAAATGCGGAAATCCACCAACTTAAGCGACTTTAACAAAAGCCAAATTATTGTGGCTCAGTGCCTGGGAGCCAGCATTTCGGAAACGAAGCTGGTTGGCTGTTCGCGTGCTACTGTCGTGAGAATCTATGGAAAGTTGTTGAAGAATGCTGAAACCTCGAGTAAGCGACAAGAAGTTGGACGTTCACACCTAATCAGTCCAGTGCACAATGTTGAACATGGTGTTCTGAAACAGAGGTGTTCCCATACTGACCCAACAACATCATCAATTGTGATTATAGTGGATGCGTGATCTACAAGATTGGGCTGCAGACAAATGGAGTCGTGTCGCCTGGTTGGCTGAATCCTGTTTATTCTTCAACCCGGTCGATGGGCATGTCCAGATACGTCGTCACCCAAGTGAATGGCTGCTCGGAAGATGCAGTGGGCCACAGGCACAGGCCGATGGGAGCAGTGTTAAGTTATGGAGGACATTCACCTGGGCTTCCATGGGACCTGCGGTAGTAATCAAAGGCACCATGAGTAGTATTTCTGGAAAATTTGGTTTCTGCATCTTGAATACATTCAGGGCAAGCATACATTCAGGGGAAAATCTATTGCCGGCCGGTGTGGCCGTGCGGTTAAAGGCGCTTCAGTCTGGAACCGCGTGACCGCTACGGTCGCAGGTTCGAATCCTGCCTCGGGCATGGATGTGTGTGATGTCCTTAGGTTAGTTAGGTTTAATTAGTTCTAAGTTCTAGGTGACTGATGACCTCAGAAGTTAAGTCGCATAGTGCTCAGAGACATTTGAACCATTTGAAAATCTATTGTTCTGCTAAGTGGTTTTTGAACCTCTCGGGAGAGTCCATCCTTCTGAGAAACCCTCACCCCATCCCCCTCCTCCTCCTCCTCCTCTTCCTTCTCCCCACTCCTCTGAGAAATTCTCAACTCCCCTCCTCCTCACTGATACAAGCACACTTTTGATATCAAGTTAATTGACTAATTAATTAAACTGATAAATTAACTAACTCCTCCCCCTCTGGTAAACCCCCAGGCCTCCTCTCAATTCCCCACTTCCCGACCCCATCCCCATCCGGAAATTGGCGAAAAAAGACTCAATCTGTGATGGAGAGGAAGGATCTCACAAAACGAATTTCAAAGCAATTTCAGTAATAATAATAATATTTTTGATGCATATTTTTTGTTTAATCAGTTTGCAGGAAACAGGGCTTCTCCACTTGGGTAGAGCTCATTTCTGCCCCTACTTCCCATGGTGTAATATCTGTAAGCACTGAGGAATGGAGTGAAGTGCAGTATAGCAGCCGCCTTTTTCGGTCACCCGTGCATATGTCTGTCATCCAAGCAGCAGATGCATGCATCTGCACTCCACAGAGGTCGAGCCCCTACTGAGACCGCCAGGTGGCTAGATGGCAACAGCATTTCGGTTGGTCCCTACTAGTAAATCGCTCAGTCTGTGTTGAGCTGTCAGATAGGAAGTATCTCAATATGGAGTGCTCATGTGATGATGATGAAAAAAAGTGAGGTGTTTTGGTATAGTATACATTTTGCTGAATATTTTAGCTCCGTTGAGAACTATGTTACTACAATATCTCAGTATGTAGTCTCCTCCTGAGAAGGTACTGTCATAATGTGTTCAATTGACAAGATGTTGGTATTGGAGATAGAGAAGTTTATTACCTGTAAGCATGCAGTTGAGTACTAGTTCATAGCCTCTTACATGAGGAATGGAAGGAGGTGATAATGGATGAGCGTGGGGTCAGTACTTTCCAACAAGTAGTGGCGATGCTGCAGGATGGGCTGAAGATACATTTTGCAACTCATAGAGACTGCTACGTGTGTTGGAACTGTTCACGTTTTTTGCAATGTCCCGTCAATCCACAGTGCAGGATACAACTTTTTCCTATTCCACTACCCATGACAGAATGAACCAGACGTGTTTACCTTGGTGTGTGGGCCTTCACCATTCGCCCCTTCCCCCACCTGAAAATTGGTGGGAGCTAATAGCAATGCGGGAGCACTGCATTCGTTCATGTGATCGTGACATTGGGAGCAGAAGACAGACGTGTTCTTCGTGACAGTCAGTCAGTGGAAGAACCATGAAGAGTCAACAGCAGCTGAGATCGTCCAGCGCCTTCCAGCAGAATAGGACGAAGCAGAAGAGTAAGTATTCATTACATGTCTCTCTAACCATTACCACATGTAGTGGTTCTTTCTTTTCTTTGTCAAGTCTCATTTCTTTGTTCAAATTCATGTCTTTGTCAGTGGATGCTTATTGTTTTTTCTTCTTTGTTCAGCAACCGGACCGGGAGTGACCTCCAGCGTGTATGGACCAGCAGCAGTCACAACCGGCTCGTCAGGGCCTCTGTTAACTCTGGCATGTTGGGGCTAGCAGCAGCACCGTGGGATCCTGTAGCACTGTAGCACACCTGACCAGCATGTTGGAGCAAGACAACGAGCTGCTATAACCTATCCCGCTCACTGATTTTTGTAATGAAGACAGACAGACAGTCCCTAACCCCCAGAATAACTGTGCTGGGACCCTACACCACACAGTGCAGTTCAGTATTGGTGTCCATCATACACATCGAAGAACATTCCAGTGTTACTGCAAGGACAGAGTGTTGATATGGTGGACGAGAATCTTCCAATTTCTCCTAGTCCTCCACTGGTTTTCATTTCAGCTTATAATTTAACAGCTAGTGGTATAGAAGCCTCAGTGGATGGTGACTGGCATGTTGTGTTAGAGATTGAAAATGCAACAAGAAGTGTTAAAGTGCAGTTTATAGATTTAGAATGGGATGAACTTTGTAATACAGAACCATACATTATTCAACAGATGACCTCTGAGTATTCTCCATCTCCAGGCACTTACTGTGCTGACCTAACGCTATCTACAACATTATTGTATGACTTTTCAACACTCACGGTGAGATCTAGAGGTCGATCCATTTATCTGCAACGCTTCACCTTTGCAAACTCGTTCAGTTTATAGATGGTGCTACCCCTTGCGTTGGAAAGACTCAGTTGTGGGCTGCCATGTGTGGCAACTGTGTACAAAGACATTGTGAACTATATCTGTATGTATAGTTTGCATGCAGACCATTTAGAACACTGCATCAATATGGTGTAAAAGAAAAAGTTAAAGGAACACCAATCAGTTTGAGAAAATACAGGCTGAATTCTGTGCGTACAAGAAAGCTTTATTTGCTAAATACTTTACTGTTGTGAACAGTAAACTAGTGAATTCTTACTGAAGTATACCATTGCTGATAGGTAAATAAAAAAATATATTATCGCAAATTTTCGTTGTTTTTCTTATTCAACTACCCCGTCATTATACAATGTAAGGTGTAGCCATTGAAGCTCAGCCAGTGAGATGACTGCGCTATAGTGACTACACATATTATTGTTATAGGCGTTCATTTTTCTATAGTAATCCATTGCACACCAAAACTTGATGTCGTCGGTATCATGGTAGGGTGAGTGAAGCACGACGACTTTCTTGTGTGTCAAGACGTCAATTACGCATATGAACATCATTGCACGGAAGGCTGTTCGAGAGAAGTTACAGCTACTGAGATTAGGACATTTGAATTGAAGGCAGACACTGAGAGAAACTGTTAAACCAGTTACTGACTCTTTCGATGAAATCTCAGCGAAATTACACAATGACGTCGATGATGCTATTTCCGGTTTCACTAATCGTCACAGTGCTGCTAGGATAGACAAAACATTCGGTATCAGTGGTGAAAAACCGTACATGTTTAGCATGTAGCCTATAACTTTAGATGAAGCCGAGCGAGGGGCGCGGAGTTTCGCACACCGGACTCGCATTCGGGAGGATGACGGTTCAGATCCACGTCTGACCATCCATATTTAGATTTTCCGTAATTTCCCTAAACCGATTCAGGCAAATTCTGGGATGGTTCCTTTGAAAGAGCACGGCCGACTTCTTTCCCCATCCTTCCCTAGTCTGATGGGGCCGATGACCTCGCTCTTTGGTCGCCTCCTCCAACCAACCAACCTTTAAATGAAGAAACAATACAGATGGACGATAGGGCATTTCAAATAACACCAGGTATACTGAACCTCATTTTCATGCCTCAAAACAATAAAATTTCCTCCCAGAGATCTGGAGATGTATGGTGAAATAATACATCTTACCAGAGTACACAGAAAATCAGGAAACCAACGCAGTGCGAAATACAAAAACGTTATAAAACCGTTATTATTAGACAGTCGGTGCAGCAGTGGTTAAGGTACTGACATTCAGCATGAAGGAGTCAGCCCCCACAGTATATATACTACAACGACCCCAATGAGCTGACATATTGACTACGACTGCTCATGGCATCAGCTGTTGCTGGCAATACCAGTGATTCGAATGAAGTTGTCTCGGTAATTTCAGGCCTTACAGAGAAAGGTCTAATCGAATAAGCATGGAGACAGTAGTTCGAGAACTGCGCATACCAGCGTGTAAGGCATACCCTCGTAGGCATGTTACGATTACAGGTTTGGATGACTTATGGTAGGCTGGTCTTGTAGATATGAGGGAATATTCACATCAGAATAACGGATTCAAATATATTTTAATGGTTATTGATACATACTCCAAATTTGTTTTGCCATTACTTGTTAAAACAAATACAGGGGGAGATGTCATGGAGGTGTTTGAGCGTTTGCTGCAGACAGGGATGAATCGATACTCGAACAACCTCCAAACTGATCATGGTGGAGAGTTTTGCAATAGGTATTCAAGACCGTGATGAAGCGGTATGGAATTCATCACTACTCAACATTCACCCACTTGAAGGCAAGTATCGAGGAAAATATGAACAGAGCAATAAACGGTCAAATGTGGACACGTTTTTATCTTCACGGCTCATCGAAATGGACAGTATTCCTCCCAGACATAATTGCACAGCACAGTCGAACCAAACATGGCACAATAAAAATGAGTTCAATCTATGTTCGTGAAAATGTACTCATGGATATAGTGTACTGTCATATTAAAACGTTGGATCCGTGTGAACAGAAATTTAATATGGTTGGTATGCTGCATATCTCAAAACACAAGACAGCATTTGAAAAGTCATACTTCCCATACTGGTCGAGTGAGATATTCACGCTTTCCAAAATGCAGAGAACAAATCCCAGAACTTACAGTGACACTTAAATTTCAGGATACTTTTACAAAGAGGAAATGCAGAAGACGCTCAGAACCACATAGAGCGTGTCATAAGACGTCGAGGGAATAGAGCACTAGTTTAATGGCTTGGTTTTCCTGCAACACAAAACAGCTGCACTGACGCTGACAGTTTGCTATTTAGTAGGGAGCACACAGCGCAACCAGCACAGCAGCATAACATGTATGATAGGAGACAATTTGTAGGAGGTGCTGGTATTCTCGACTAACTTCCAGTCGAATTGCACGTTCCGGGGTATAATTACTATGGACCTGGCACAGAGCTTCAGAAACGTTTGGCTCTTAATGATAAAGGGATTAACCTGCTAGACAAGGCATCTTTGGAACACGACATTCCATACGCAAAACATTATTGTGCGTTCTTGACTGTTTTGGCAATAGCCGCAGCACCACCAGTCAGTGAACTCATCGCTGAGAGATCTGCGAGGGCAGGAATGCAGACGGGTATAATTCAGCCTGATGTCTCGGGTATCGGCCGAACACGGAGTGCCTGGACCCCTCACTGCAGGTCGAATTTTAGCTGATAAAGCCAAGGCAATACATGCGAGAAAGGATTTTGGTATAGGGCAGCGCATTGCTTGTGAATTCCAAGCAAGTTATTAACTCTGCACGTCGCGCACTGAAGAAGAAGAAGAAAACTATGGAGAAGAAGAAAAAGAAGAAGAAGCCAGGGCAAGGGTGTTTAAAAAGCTTTACCCTGAGGGCGATGTATGCAGCTAAAAGTGCTTTGATGCATAAAGGACCTGTTAAAGCACCCCGGGTTCGACCGATAGCCAACACATCAGGCGGAATTATCCCCGTATTCGTTCCTGCCTTCGCAGATCTCTCAGCGATGAGTTCACTGAATGGTGGTGCTGGGGGCATTGCCAGAACAGTCAAGAACGCACAGTACTCCCAGAAGCAGCTAGAGGAAACAAGAAGACGTAACCGATTGATAGAAGCAGCGGCCATCGGAAAAGGACTACACTTGAACCGTACAAGAAAAGACTAGGTTTCTTCATAAATAAAAGAAAAAAGACTTTTAGCTATCCAACCGGATAGACCGCTCTCAAATACAGATCTGCTCAAGTTTTTAGGAAAAAATTCAGCATTCCAAGATTCCATGGTGTTTTTGTGCGGGATACATTACTGAAGACCGTGTGGAAATCTGGAGAATGTGGGATTGTGAATTTTGATGTTGTTGGGGGACCAGGAAAGCAGTGGGTGGTAAAAGTTAAGAAAAATACAAATAACGTCTACTATTCCTATTCATTTGGAGATCTGCAGCCACCAGAAGAGTTACAACGATACTTCACCAACAAAAGATGTGTATTGTATAATTTTCATCGCTACCAAGACATTAATACCTACTTACAAGGTCATCTCTGCATCATATTCCTCCTAAGTTTACGAAGAAAGATATATATAAGGAGATGAATTAAGTATACACCCGTCACTTGAGGTTCAGGTGCAATGTCGTGTTATCTGACTTTAAAAGAACGATCGTCATTATTACATGTGAATTACTCCCCACCACCTGATTTAAGCAACGGATAATGGAGCATTGCACTGATTGGACTGGAGACATACAACAGCATTCCGAATATCACAGAGGCTAACAATAAACTTCATCTGGAAAATAATGGTCGAAAAGAAATAGGGGAAATAGAGCCTTTTGAATACGATATTGACGATTTAAATAGAGTTTTAAAATAGTCTGGAAAAAGGGCTGTGCTTAACATCAGTACACTTAAATTTGAAATAAAGACAATGAGAGCATTCATTAACTTTAACCAGGAAGATTCAATAGGACGGCTACAGGGGTTTCACAAAAGGACAGGTTTCGAAAAAGGATCCTAATAAATTTTACAGATCCGACCTGTCAGTTAATATACTTCCTGTCAGGGCAATCCGTGTCGAGTGTAGCATTGCAATAAACTCTTATTTCAACAGTAGATTGATTCATACACTTTACTTCCCATCAGTGGGAACAGGGTATAAGATCGCTGAGACCCCGACCAACTTTATTTACCTCCCAGTAACAGTTCAGACATTGGACTATCTGGAGCTGTGTGTTGTGGACCAGGATAATCAACTTGTCCACTTTCGTGACGATGAAATCATTGGACGACTACATCAAAAGTGGAACCTCGAACGTGCAGAGACCTGGAAGCAACGGCGGTGAACCTCAACCAGCCAGAACCTGTTGGAGGCAGAAGCGACAACTTTTAACTCGCCAGACCGCAAGTGTTGGCGGCGAGCTTCAACGAGTCAGGCATCGCAGCATCCCCCAGCGTCCCGTATTCTCAGCGAAGACAGGTTGGGCGTAAAGTATAAAACCAACATGAACAACGCACGGTGCGGCACTTCACGACAGAACACCAAAGTGAAACACGTGCAGACTACGAGTTTCTTAAATCACTGGGTCTGAAACCGCGCAATGACGTCGTTCGATATAACTAGCGCGGTGGAATATGATGAATTTATTATAAGCAAGGAATTCCTCTCATATAAACCTTATGCATTAACCACATTTAACAAAAACGACGAAATTAGGATTGTCATCCAACACCAAGACACTTTAACCCTCACATGCAAGAGTTTCATATATCTTGAGGGATCATTTACGAAAAGGGATGGTATTGCTGCAGTGTTATCGAACCTTACATTAATGCTTTAGCATTCCTGTTTCATGAGGTATAGTATTAACCTAACGGGGTCGAGACTAAGCGTGCGTGCAATGCAGGCATAATATCAACTCTTAAAATATATTTCTCTGCTTCTCCCTTGGATTTGAACGATTTAGAAAATACTGGATGGTTCATAGACGAGGCAGCGGATAGAATAGGGGAAGAGTACAAGAGAGTTTCTGCACGTATACCCTTAAAACTGCTTATGAGATGCTTTGAGGACATGTGGTGAACTGTTATGAATGCTAAACAAGAACTTATTCTGGTACAGAGTGCAACGGATTACTCACACATTCAAGGAGCTCAAGAGGAGTACGAGTTCACCATCCATAAAATAATTGGAAAATGCCACATATCACTGTATCGGATGAGCAGCGTTTGAAGCTTTTAAAAGTTCTAAATGCTGGTGTATTTCTACTGTGAGCATTCCATTCGCGGGAGATTTTCAAGTACCCAGTGCTACCGACTGCAAGCAGACAAACGTGGCCTATTAAAACCTCCACTCAATTGGAGACTCTCAGCTTCATCATACTTACGTTTCAAACCAACAGACAAGGAATATAGCAAATGATTCCACCAGATTCGACAGTTGCAAGTTAACTAATGTCAGAGTCTACCTGAACCCGTAATTTTACCCATATGATAATTTACACCTGCAGTGGAATGAAAGTGTATACAGTCTAGAGTATGACGTGTATGCGAGGTTCCGTCCTTCATACTATGAAGAGGAAGAGTGTCTACTCAGCCAACGGAAATTCAAGAAGCTGCGGCCAGTCATTCCAGTCACTGTAATAAACTGCTCAGAACAGGACAATATAATTAAATCTTGTTCTATAGAACTACAAATTGAATTTGAATCTTCGGCAAAAATTCCCAGAACACACTGCAGCGTATGCTCTAGTTCTACATGACTGTGTGATTAACTATTGCCCCCTCACTGGTGTTCTGCAACGAACTGTATAAGTGACAGTTGCTGCACGATACCCAGAGCATTTCACAACGGTATCTCAAGGTGTAAACATCATTGCAAACGCCCGGGGTTTCTATGACGATGAGCACAGGTAGTTCATATTTAAAGATGTTGCATTCATAGTATACACAGAAGATGCCGGGATAATGGAGACTTTCTCAGAAAACATTGCGTCACCAAGGTCTTTCAAGGATGTCAAGTGTGCTGAAACACGGAGGAGTGCAAAGTGGTTAACGTGTTTCTACCCTGGCATTCACTGGGATGACCCTGGTATACGCTATAAAGATATGGCGATGTCGCTTTGATTATTCGACCACACAGATAGCATCATTTGCATCAAAGGCGAGCAGAAGATCACACGGATGCGTCGAATCTTTAGATTTTCTACTATTCAGGACCTGGAATTCTATGAGTGTCCTGCTGTCTATCGACATAAGAGAAAGAAGAAGAAGGAGAAGATGTGTGAAAACAGTGTTGTGCCTGCTTATGAAAATGTAGAATTACTTTTAAGTTGGATGAAAAATAAATCACTTTTTACTTCACAATCGGTGTATGATTTCTCTTTACCCTGTTCCATATTTGATAGTAAACAGTTTTGCTCAGATACTATGTCTGTGGTTTTCTTCAATTACTGGTGATATCAGTTTAGATGTGTTTGCTATATGTCTTTGGAAGCAGACATGGTCACTTGCTCACGTGCCTCCTGCTACCATAAGCCAATTCATGCTGCACTATAGGTGTAATCCCATGCAATCATTCAATATACTTTATCTTCCATGTTAAATATGTTAAATTTCACCTTCATGTTCAAAACTAATGTCATTTGCGTCTTGGACATTCTTTATGTATACAATTGGGGTAGGTTTTTTTGTAAATAACAAGAAAGACGTATGGTGACGATTTTTTTTCATTTGCTCAGTTCTCACAGATACGATTTCGTTCTTGAGATACAGTTTGGTTCTTGGGGTACAATTTGTTTGTAATATTCAATACAGAGATACGTTTTTACTCAAAAAAAATAAAAAATCACATGTTGAAATATTTACAATTTTCAGATATACAAATCTATGCCAAAAGCTAATGTGGAGATACTTTTATTGTTACACTACAATAGTCCCATTAGTAGCAGTTGCATGGTTTTTATACAACAACAATTTCGATGGACTGTAATCACACTTGGACGACTAGTAACAGGTGGAACTTAGAAAAACTATTTTATTTTTTATTTATTTTTTAACCTTATGGGACTTAAATGCTACGGTCATCAGTCCCTAAGCTTACACACTACTTAACCTAAATTATCCTAAGTACAAACACACACACCCATGCCCGAGGGAGGACTCGAACCTCCGCCGGGACCAGCGGCACAGTCCATGACTGCAGCGCCTAAGACCGCTCGGCTAATCCCGCGCGGCAGAAAAAACTATTCTATTTACTAGAAGATATTTTTTACAAGTGCAATTTTTGTCGATGCACATAGTGCGCAGATATTTTACACTTCTTGTCGATGAACATGGTGAGTAGATTTTTTTTTTTACAAGGTACGTATATTTACAAGTGTAAACAGTACAAATTTCTCACACACATGGTGTGCATGAATAAATAAATATTTACATGACACACGGGAGGGTTTCAATCCCGTCATCACAATGGCCCTTTTTATCTTCATGGGGTGAGTGTCCGACTTCAGATTGCAGCTCAGTGAACACCTCGTGCCTTCTTGATTGAATATTAGATTGCTGCACCATATGCTGCAGCTGTGACGGAGCACCGTGAACACCACTGCACAGACACTGCAAACAGTCTTCAATAGAGATAGCTCTCGATGCCGCACAACGCACACCCTTAGCCCGTCTCTGGGTGGCATCTTCCAATGTGCTAAACACATTCATTTTTGCGCACAGACCTACAAACCCCACAATCGGTAACCCATGCATTTCATCTTTCATTAAGCCGATAAACTTCTAGCTCTGAGGAACAATACTCTAAGGATTATCGGCTGCGCATGAAGATGTGTCGAATTCTTCACCGTGTCACCTCACAGTTCTTCACCCAATAAAAGAGGCTATCTGTATCCATATAAAGTAATTTAGGATCAGCGAAATAAGGTTTCGTAAACTCATAATGAAAGCGGTACATGTGACGTTTGGATAATTATAGTATGTACATCCCCACATATATAGGTTTCGTAAACTGTACTGCAACTTTCGCCATCTCCATAACAACTAACTTCTCACTAAATATTGCGATCCGTTTAAAATTTCGTCTGGTGATGCAATTTCTTATGCCCCGACGCCCATTCCATTCCGGTTCTAATCAAAATTTCATGATGTTCCCTAAAATTTTTCATTGTTTTACCGAAAACCAAATTATTCATTAATTTAAAAAATCTTTCTCAAAGTCACGCATCTCAGAAGCCCCCGGTGTCGTATTCAAACCAATATACTCCATGAACCAGTGAAATTGCATGAAGGACATAGCTCAGGTGATTCTCAGCAGCCTCATCCCTGATCTGGGACATTGCTCCAGATTACGATAGTGAATAATGTATCTCCCGTTCTTCCCCAGCGTTGTCATCAGTTTTGGGCTGTGGACTCCCCGTGGAACTAGTTGTTCTGGACAAAGAGGCAAACTGACGTGTGCATCATGCAAAGTAATAGGGTATGTGAGTTCTGCCTCCACCACATACCTCAAATCAGAATTAGCCTCCACATCCTCGATATTTCCACCTAATCCCTTACATTCAGGTTCGGTCACCCATCGGAAATCTCCAGTCGGCAGTGATCGTTGTACAGCGTGTCTGTATAAGCTATTGACATCCAAGTACATGATGTATCTCGAGTCAAGGGATGCGATGAACCTCTCACCCAGCCTGGGTTATTTACCTTTGCAAGCCCACAGACACATTGACAGTGTTCCCCATGGATCCCTCGCACAATGATAGTTCGATGTGTTTATTGAGCATAGCGCCCCAGGACAACCTAGGTGGTGTGTAATAAAAGGCAGGATCCAAAGAATATGTGGTCATGCACAGACTTCGATATTTCTCGAAAACGGTCGCAAGCAAACGCCAATCTGTGTCCACGTAAAGCTGTGTACACTCTCCCAAAGTGGAGATTCTGAATTCCTGCCAGACATTCACGGCATGCCCATACTCTGCATTCATTATGGCATCACCTGTATGGTAGCTGGAGAATGCAGTTATGTTGGGTAGCCTTGTTTCGTTGAGTTTTGCCATGCTATTCATATACTCGTATGGGAAAACCCCATTCCTGGTCACGAACTGAAACTTATCCTCATGGGAAAATGTAGCCTGCGTGATGTGCATATCCCTTAGAGGTAGAGTTTCAACGAGTATCTGGAGTGGTACCTGCAGAAAATGCCTGCATAAAGGAAGTGGAGTGTAGTTCTTGGCGTGATTCATTTGCAGAATGAAATATATTTCTCAACACCCTCAGACAGGACATTAACCTGATTTTTCTCCCAGCTGAAATCAGGGAAGTGCTCTACAAGAAAGTGAGCGACGTACCCACTTAAATTATGAAAGAAGACTGGTGTGTGGCGTGGTAATTGATACTGCAAGTTGCATGTATTGTAAGCTGCGCCACAGAACTTCCCCGTAATCTGACAGTGGTCCCTACGAAAGTTTCTGCTTTTCTATCTAATGGCAGCCCACAAATATGGCAGCGAACTGTGTTATTATACAAGTCTTCATTCTCCTTCGATTTGGTCACGGCAACTTTGTCGCTGTAAAGCTTATCAACCTCCCACGAAAGTTGTTCAAGCTCAGTGAGGAGCCAAACCGCAGAACTATTCCCGATGTATCAATTAAGACTCAAATAATAGGATGATGCAACTTGTCACGCTGTCACATATGGTACGTATTTTTCTGTGAATGTAGTCACCTTCACAGTGAGTCACAGGAGCGAGGAGGCATTCAAAGTCAGCATACACAACAAACAGGCATCGCTCCTGATGGTGAGCATTCTTAAACTCTATGAATTTGTTTTCTCCAGTAGGCACAATATAAAGGTACTGGGTCCTTGGAAGTGCAATCTACTAGATGATTTGCTAATGTCTGACGAAACAACATTGAGACACCTGTTTATCATTGTGCATACTCAGTTGGGATGAAATCACTCGGAAAATGTCCTTGATCCAAACATACTGATGTCTGTCTCGATGAGAGAATAGCAGCATGTTCACATGCATGTTACACTCAACGGCAAATTTTGAGAAATGGAGGGGTCCGACGAGTATATGCTTGTTCTGCTCATCTGACTTCCATTTCTCCAGGCCATAAACATGAACTGATATTCCGGTATTCTGCCCCTCAAATTTAGGTATGTACAGGATCTTGATGGGGAACTCAATACTATCAAAGTTATAATGCTTATGAATGTCAAAGTATCTACCATATTGAGATGTGTGCTGCGAATTTTTTGCGTAATTTCTTTCCCAGCTAGGATGGAACATGCAAAACAAGCTTGATCAGTTTTACTTTCGACATTAATACATGACTTTTTGTCAACTATATCCTTAGGAAGCTTGACATAGCTTGACCCTCCATAAATGGAGGCATAGACATGCATATGGATGTCAAGGTGTAGTATTCGACTGAGTGCTTTAGCTGACCCTCTGACTTCCATCTCAGAAAACCGGTCCACTATAGCCTCAAGGTGGATTCATGAGATTGATTTACTCTCAATATCACGCCATCTTCACGCCAAAGATAGTGAAGGCTTTTCTCTTCAGTGCCAGAAGTCTGTTTGGGGGAGGGGGAGGGGGGGAGGGGGAGAGGGGGGAGGGGGGGGAGGGGAGGGGAAAGAGAAAGTTCGATGCGAACACCATGCTGTATTTAATGGCGGGATAGTGTGAATCATTAACAAGCTTGAGGAGTTCCATTCCCAGAAAAGGAAGGCATGCTCTTAGAAACCCTACATGGTCTCTGTCATCCCTGCTGCATTCTCTATCCTATGAATAAGATTCGCTCCTCAAAGGCATCTGAAATCATTGTGTATTTTAATTCTTGTGTTGTGTTACTAATCTGGTGCCTATTATTATCACTAAAAGAACAGGCGAGGGAACTGGCACTAGCTACAGGATTAGTACCACTACTACTACAACTTCAATTATTTGACGATGACTCCGTTGCTGCTGGCTGCATGGAGAAGCAGGGAGGTATGTGTTGTGGTTTAGGCAAGAACATTAGGGAAGGAGGAGATAGTGCAATGCCCAGTGTGAGCACCCTGGCTTTGGCTGCAGAGATGGTTGTTGGCACAACCCTGAGCCAGTTGCATGAGGGAGGGTAGACCATGAGCACACAAGGTCTGTCTTACAAGGTGTAGCGTGCCGCACAGGACCTTGTCTACACAGTTGTTTCTTCGCTGCCCCTGGTCCCTACACCATGGCTTACTGTGGTGACTGGGACTGTCCCACAGGTACAAGTGCTGGTAGAAGAATAACAAGAAATAAGTACAACATTCCAGACATCGCAGCTGCTGCTGCAAGGAAAGAACGAACACTAATTATTTTGTAGTGTAATAAATACCCTCCTGGAAATGGAAAAAAGAACACATTGACACCGGTGTGTCAGACCCACCATACTTGCTCCGGACACTGCGAGAGGGCTGTACAAGCAATGATCACACGCACGGCACAGCGGACACACCAGGAACCGCGGTGTTGGCCGTCGAATGGCGCTAGCTGCGCAGCATTTGTGCACCGCCGCCGTCAGTGTCAGCCAGTTTGCCGTGGCATACGGAGCTCCATCGCAGTCTTTAACACTGGTAGCATGCCGCGACAGCGTGGACGTGAACCGTATGTGCATTTGACGGACTTTGAGCGAGGGCGTATAGTGGGCATGCGGGAGGCCGGGTGGACGTACCGCCGAATTGCTCAACACGTGGGGCGTGAGGTCTCCACAGTACATCGATGTTGTCGCCAGTGGTCGGCGGAAGGTGCACGTGCCCGTCGACCTGGGACCGGACCGCAGCGACGCACGGATGCACGCCAAGACCGTAGGATCCTACGCAGTGCCGTAGGGGACCGCACCGCCACTTCCCAGCAAATTAGGGACACTGTTGCTCCTGGGGTATCGGCGAGGACCATTCGCAACCGTCTCCATGAAGCTGGGCTACGGTCCCGCACACCGTTAGGCCGTCTTCCGCTCACGCCCCAACATCGTGCAGCCCGCCTCCAGTGGTGTCGCGACAGGCGTGAATGGAGGGACGAATGGAGACGTGTCGTCTTCAGCGACGAGAGTCGCTTCTGCCTTGGTGCCAATGATGGTCGTATGCGTGTTCGGCGCCGTGCAGGTGAGCGCCACAATCAGGACTGCATCCGACCGAGGCACACAGGACCAACACCCGGCATCATGGTGTGGGGAGCGATCTCCTACACTGGCCGTACACCACTGGTGATCGTCGAGGGGACACTGAATAGTGCACGGTACATCCAAACCGTCATCGAACCCATCGTTCTACCATTCCTAGACCGGCAAGGGAACTTGCTGTTCCAACAGGACAATGCACGTCCGCATGTATCCCGTGCCACCCAACGTGCTCTAGAAGGTGTAAGTCAACTACCCTGGCCAGCAAGATCTCCGGATCTGTCCCCCATTGAGCATGTTTGGGACTGGATGAAGCGTCGTCTCACGCGGTCTGCACGTCCAGCACGAACGCTGGTCCAACTGAGGCGCCAGGTGGAAATGGCATGGCAAGCCGTTCCACAGGACTACATCCAGCATCTCTACGATCGTCTCCATGGGAGAATAGCAGCCTGCATTGCTGCGAAAGGTGGATATACACTGTACTAGTGCCGACATTGTGCATGCTCTGTTGCCTGTGTCTATGTGCCTGTGGTTCTGTCAGTGTGATCATGTGATGTATCTGACCCCAGGAATGTGTCAATAAAGTTTCCACTTCCTGGGACAATGAATTCACGGTGTTCTTATTTCAATTTCCAGGAGTGTATGTAATGTACTGAATCGACTGTGAGAAAGATGAATTCACGGTGTTCTTATTTCAATTTCCAGGAGTGTATGTAATGTACTGAATCGACTGTGAGAAAGCTAAGTGGCAAAGACGTTATCTGAGAGACTCTATGATAATTATATCGTTGACTCGGAATATTACTCTCTCTGTGGTTTATTCGTAACTAAGGGTAACTAGAGTTTTCTGTTCGCTTCTTTTGATGTTATGTGGAGAATTGTACAAGAGACACAATAAACCGTTATTCTTTCATGAGAACAAAGGTGAGCGTCACGACCTTTATTAGTATTTTTGGAAGTATTGTAACAGCAGAATTGTTTCAGATTGAATGCGACGTGTACGGGAAGAGACGTGGACAACAGCACTCGAACCTGCAACCTCATGTGTGAATAGTTGATAAAAATATCCAGCCGTCTCTCCCAAGACTCTTCATACGCGCAACAAACAGTAATTCTTTTAACAGCACTATCAGAGACAATTCACGTTGTTACGACCTTTTACTGCGAGCATAATACATCGACAACAGACAAACAAAAAATAGACAAACATATAAAAGAATCTACCACAATTTGTAAGTAGATTGAGTACAGGTATAAACTACCTACGTCTCTCTGGCTCCACGACATACCCCTCAGCTCGTCAGGCATCTCCTCATAGCAATTCAGATTCCTCTCTACCTACTCCACCCATTGAGGCATCTCCTTGCCCGAACCATTGTGGATCCATCCAGCGAGGTCCCCAAAATCACCTGCAACAGCAATATACACTGAAGAGCCAAAGAAACTGGTACACCTGCCCAATATCGTGCAGGGTCCCGCCAGCATGCAGAAGCGCCACAATATGTCGTGGCATGGACTCGACTAATGTCTGAAGCAGTGCTGGAGGGAATTGACACCATGAATCCTGCAGGGCTGTCCATAAATCCGTAAGAGTATGAGGGGGTTGAGATCTATTCTGAACAGCATGTTGCAAAGCATCCCAGATATGCTCAATAATATTCATGTCTGGGGAGTTCGGTGGCCAGCGTATTGTTCAAATTCAGACGCGTGTTCCTGGAGCCACTCACTAGCAATTCTGGATGTGGGAGGGGAGGGGAGGTTCGCGTTGTCCTGTTAGAATTACCCAAGTCCGTCGGAATGCACAATGGACATAAATGGGCGCAGGTGTTCAGGCAGGATGCTTATGGACGTGTCACCTGCCAGAGCCGCATCTAGACATATCAAGGGTCCCATATCACTCCAACTGCATATGCCCCACACAATTACAGAGCCTCCACCAGCTTGAACAGTCTTCTGCTGACATGCAGAGTCCATGGATTCATGAGGTTGTCTCCATACCCGTACACATCTATCCACTCCATGTAATTTGAAACGAGACTCGTCTGACCAGGCAACTTGTTTCCAGTCATCAACAGTCCAATGTCGGTGCTGACGGACCCAGACGAGGGGTGAAGTTTTGTGTCATGGAGTCATCAAGGGTACACGAGTGGGCCTTTGGCTCCAAAAGCCCATATCTATGATCTTCTGTTGAATGGTTCACACGCAGACACTTTTTGATGGCCCAGTATTGGAATCCATTTGAAGAAGGGTTGCCCTTCTGTCACGTTGAACGATTCTCTTCAGTCGTCCTTGGTCCTGTTCTAACAACAGGATCTTTTTCCGGCCGCAGCGATGTCGGATATTTGATGTTTTACCGGTTTCCTGATATTCACGGTGCACTCGTGAAATGGTCGTATGGGAAAATCCCCACATCATCGCTACCTCGAAGATGCTGTGTCCTATCGCTTGTGCGCCGACTATAATACCACGTTCAAACTCCCTTAAATCTTGATAACTTGCCATTGTAGCAGCGTTGCCGACCGCAGCGCCGATTCTGGCTGTTTACGTATCTCTGTATTTGAATATGCATGCCTATACCAGTTTCTTTGGCGCTTCAGTGTATTTATTTAATAAAAAAACGTACACACACAACTAAGAAATTTTTTTAGACGATACACTTACACGATAGCTGTGATGTGGATGGTATCACAACCTCTGCCGCTCCCTGCTCCTGATCTTCGATATCATCTACAGCAACAATGTGTATACATCAGACTCGTTGGCCGTGAAATTACAGCAACAATACTTTTTTTTAACGAAAAGAACATTTCTCTGACTCGTTTACCACTAAATAACAATACCATATTATACGTACACAGTATAGCAAAGAAGAAAATATATATGTACTTACGCTGTTGATGCTGCTGTTGCTGTTTCCTCTCAGCTTCCAGCTGATCCATGGTTTGATGGATGTATGCTGAAACAACAAGAAAACAATTGACACAGAAATCTGAACAAATGCTATGAAATCTGAACAAATGCTACGAAATTTACGAAATCTAAACAAACAGTGGTATGATACTATGACACTTTTTTAAGAAAATATACACTACGAAATCTGATCTCATGCTATGAAACCTAAATCTGAAAAATTACTACGATACTGAAATCTGAACACAGTGTGATTTGAAACTAAGAACATTGTTACGAAAATATACACTACGAAATCTGATCTCATGTTATGAAATTAAATATTTACTTACCTGGCAATTCTCTTCGCCTCTGGCAATTGGCACTTGGACTGGTGCTGTAGCTGCTTGAAAAACGCTTCATCTCTCAAGCAAACTAACACAGAAACAGGCAAACTGAGAATCAAACTGACGCAACTGTGCGAGGACGAGAGTGGAGGGGTAGGGTTCATATACACTTTGTGATCAAAAATATCCGTACAGCCCCATAAACATACGTTGTCATATAAGGTGCACTGTGCTGCCACCTACCACCAGGTACTCCCTGTGAGCGACCTCAGACATTGCGAAAGAGCAGAATGGGGCGCTCCGCAGAACTCACGGACTTCGAACATGGTCAGGTGATTGGGTGTCACTTGTGTCATATGTCTGTACGCGGAATTGCCACACTCCTAAACATCCCTAGGTTCACTGTTTCCAATATTATAGTGAAGTGGAAACGTGATGGAACACGTACATCACAAAAACGTACAGACCGACCTCGTCTGTTGACTGACAGAGACTGCCGATAGTTGAAGAGGGTCGTAATTTGTAATACACTGACATCTATCCAGACCATTACACAGGAACTCCAAACTGCATCAGGATCCACTGCAAGTACTACTACAGTTATGTGGGAGGTGAGAAAACTTGTATTTCATGTTCGAACGGCTGCTCATAAAGCCACACATCGCGCTGGTAAATGCCAAACAACGCCTCGCTTGGTGTAAGGAGCATAAACATTGGACGATTGAACAGTGTAAAAACGTTGTGTGGAATGATGAATCACGGTACATAATGTGGCGATCCGATAGCATGGTGTGAGTATGGCGAATCCCTGGTGAACGTCATCTGCCAGCGTGTGTAGTGCCAACAGTATAATTCGGAGGCGGTGATTGTATGGTGTGATCGCGTTTTTCATGGAGGGGGCTTGCACTCCTTGGTGTTTTGCGTGGCACTATCATAGTCACGCCCGGGTTCCCGCGTTCGATTCCCGGCGGGGTCAGGGATTTTCTTCGCCTCGTGATGACTGGGTGTTGTGTGATGTCCTTAGGTTAGTTAGGTTTAAGTAGTTCTAAGTTCTAGGGGACGGATGACCATAGCTGTTAAGTCCCATAGTGCTCAGAGCCATTTGAACCATTTGAACTATCATAGTACAGGTCTACATTGATGTTTGAAGCACCTTCATGCTTCCCACTGTTGAAGAGCAATTCGGGGATGGCGACTCCATCACGATCGAGCACCTGTTCATAGTGCACGGCCTGTGACGGAGTGGTTACACGACAATAACATTCCTGTAATGGATTGGGCTGCACAGAGTCCTGAACTGAATCCTACAGAACACCTTTGGGATGTTTTGGAACGCCGACTTCGTGCCAGGCCTCACCGACTGACATCGATACCCCTCCTCAGGGCAGCACTCCGTGAAGAATGGGCTGCTATTCCCCTAGAAACCTTCCAGCATCTAATTGAACGTATGCCTGCAAGAGTGGAAGCTGCCATCAAGGCTAAGGGTGGGCCAACACCATATTGATTTCCAGCATTAGCGATGGAGGGCGCCACGAACTTGTATGTCATTTTCAGCCAGGTGTCCGGATACTTTTAGTCACATAGTGTACCTTCACTGATTCAGCATTAACCAATAGGAACGTGGTATTCTGAGGAGGGATGAAAACCTCTGTCTGCGTGTTCTGGCGTGTTGGTTCACATACGAACAGGAAGTAACCACTTGAGAGAGAGTGGTGGTGATTACCCAGGTATCAAATATTAAAGGGTTGCTACCACCTGACGCTTTGGTCTATAGGAAGTAGCCGCTTGAGAGAGCAGTAGTGGTTTGATAGGAATTCCCCAGTTATCAAATATAAAAGGGCTGCCATCAGGAAGCGGCACTTGACAGGGGCTGACTGACACACGTGTGGGCCTCCAGCCTGCTTCAGCCAGTGGCAGCTGGCTGTGAGGCCTCCGACAATGGTTTCCCTGCGGTGGGTTGTGAATCACACTATGGGGGTTTTCTGTGTGCACAGTCGGCGTGGTTGATGGCCACCCTGCACATACCCAGTCTCACCGTAGATTTGTGGCGACAGTAGAGGCGTACACTAGAGCATATATGCTATTAGACTGCAGACTTCTACAGCAAATGGAAATATCAGTGCTCAGTGCTCCGCCTGGCATCTGGCAGCGCTCAGCCAGTAGACGTGTCACAGTCTCTGCAACATGGCGGTGTGTGCATCCACTACCCTGTCGACAGACATTTATGTGAGCAACCCAAAATGGGGCTACTGTACCACACTTCATTTCATTTCTCGGTGCTTACAGTTATTATATCATCGGAAGTGGGGGAAGACGTGAGCTCTATGTAAGTGGTGGAGACCTGTCTCCCGCAAAATAATTAAATGAAGAATATGCATCAACATATTATCATTATTATTGAATTTGATTTGAATTTCATGTTGTGAAATTATTCCTCTCCAGCACAGAGCGAGTCTTTTTCCCACTAATTTCCAGATGGGGAGGGGATGGAAAGTGGTAGAGGAGAGAGGATTTCCCAGAGAGGGAGGGGGTAATTAATTGATCAATTTAATTAATTATTCATTTAATTTGATATCAAAAGTGGCTTGTTCAGTGAGGGGGATGAGGAGTTGGGGATTTCCCAGAGGGATAGGAGAGGAGAAGGGCGGATTATCTCTCCAGGTTGTCATAAACCACTTAGCAGAACAATAGGTTAAGGGACCACTGGGTCGAGGAGAGGTGGAAGTTAAATCGCCGTCAAGGAAGGCGTCAAACATGAGGGGATGCAGATGGTTCGCAGCTGTCAGCGTATCTTTGATGATTACTACCACAGGTCCTATGGAAGCGCAGGAGAATGTCTCGCGTAGCACAGTACTGTTCCCAGAAGCCTGCGTCCGTGGCGCGCTGCACGTTACGAGCCGCCGTTTACAAAGATGACGGAGTTTGTGGACACGACCGTCGGCCTAGTGTAGCAAAAATGTAATTCACCCGAAGAACAGACACGTTTCCATTGATCGACGATCGAATCCCGATGATCTCGTGCCCACCGCAAGCGTAACTGACGATGTCGTCGGGTCAATATGTGAATACGTAGGAGTGGTCTGGTGCGAAACTCCGTGTTCAACAATGCACTATGAACCGTAGGCTCTGAAAGTCTTGTCCGTCCACCAGGAATTTGCTCTTTCGGTGGAGATATCACAGATCACCATCTGTCCTGGTTCACAGAGAAGACAAGCTTCCGAACCCCACGTTCTGTGAAAAGTCGTGGACGTGCAACCATTTAGCGCTTAGTCGTAGTTCAGTTTCACTATCCTTCTACCTCTTTGATGACAGTGGCAAATGAACATTTGACCAGCTTCGCTGTTTTCGAGATAATCGTTCACAGGCTCTGCGTAATATAAATCTGCTCTTTGGCAAAGGATTTCCCCATTTGCAGCCCATATCTTGGCTAGGGCGATCCCCCGTCCGTGTCTGCTCCGCTTACACACTTCTGTTACCGCGTCACGTGCCCGCAACGCCACCAGGCGGTATCGGACGTCGCGGTGGCAGTAGTCATAATGTTTTGACTTATCAGTGTATAAAGATGATACGTTATTTGACGTCGTCGCCCAAAATCTAGAAAAGTTATTGACAGATTTACTTCAGATTTTTACTTGATGCTCTAATAAATACTAAGATGGATATATATGTAAAGAGGAAGCGTGGTTAGGAAAAATCACGAAAACTTACTGATTGATTTACAACAAATTTTTACACGATATTCTAAGGTAAGAAACTTTCAGACAGGCAGAGGCCATATACTTTTTTAAACAACTACTGAAGAAAGAAAATGCTGTGATGTGAAAATGTGCAGCTTAATTTTTCTTTCTCGCAGTCAGTTTCACCTGTGAGATCAAGACTTTTAAACCTTTAGACAAACTGTTTCTGCCATATTCTTTCTCCTTATAAATAATTTTAAACAAAAATTGTATACATAACAGTGTGCTGTTTTGTTTTCTTGCTCACAGTCGACGACAAAACAAGAAAGTTTTATTTTTTGACTATCGACTTATGATTAGAATACTACTACGACATCTGATTCGTCCGAAGTTCCAATCTAACCCGTTCGCAGATTAAATCTATGCGAAATATTATCATTGAAGCCTCTATCCTCATAGGCCCGACAACTGGAGTTATCACTCTCATACCCTGTGTACCAACGATCCCAACCGATTGCCCCCTCATTTTAAGCGCTTTCAGTTCCTAATCAAGGTTTTGTTTGTAATGACCATAAACAAAAGTTAGTGTCATAGGGTGGGGTGGGGGGGAGAAGAGAGACAAACGAAGAGTGGGGGGGGGGGAGGAAATGAATACAGAGGAGAGGAAGGCTGAGAGAGACCGAGAGAGAGGGAGAGGAGGAGGTGGAGAGAGAGGGGAGAGAGAGAGAGAGAGAGAGAGAGAGAGAGAGAGAGAGAGAGAGAGAGGAGATGGAGAAGAGAACGTATATTCAATTCCGATATCTGTTTAGCAACTGCGGAGCGATGCAGGTTTCGGTAGTAGCTTATGAAAGAAAAGAACATGTAATGGGTCAATGCGTCTCAGAAGTGACAAGAAAGTTGATGGCGAGCTACTAGAAGGGTTAGGTATAGCTGCTTTGTTCACTTTCCTGAAGAATAATAATATTAACTACTACACACAACACGGAACACGAATCATTCCCACCGAGCGAGGTGGCGCAGTGGTTAGCACACTGGACTCGCATTCGAGAGGACGATGGTTCAATCCCGCGTCCGTCCATCCTGATTTAGGTTTTCCGTGATTTCCCTAAATCGCTCCAGGCAAATGCCGGTAGGATTCTTTTGAAAGGGCACGGCCGACTTCCTTAACCGTCCTTCCCTAATCCGATGAGACCGATGATCTCGCTGTCTGGTCTCCTCCCCCACAGCAACCCAACAACCCAACGAATCAAGCCTGCTTTCAGAATGGCTATGTTATTGATACGGTGCACAGTATTGTTACGTAGCCCAGGTTGACAAAGGGCGTGAGCACTCTACAGTGACCTGAAGCCACTTGAATTTCACCTACCAAAATACGGCCACCATAAAGTGTGCGACTAGAACCCTACATGCAACTGAGCCCATGTGATCATTCCATTTCATATATCTACAAATTGTTACACACAGGTATCTTTATGAGTTGACTGATTCCACATTAGATTCAATTTTGGTCATATAATACTACTTTTCTTCGTTTTGTGAAGAACATAGGATTACATTTCTGAACCTTTAAAGCAAGTTGCCAGTATTTTCTCCTAACTGTAGTCTTACCACGATCTGTCTATGCATTTGCACAACGTTTTCAGATAGTTCTCGATTATAGATAACTGTATCATCTGCAAAAAGTATGACGATATTGTTAGTATTGTCTGCCACGTCATTATTACACAACATGAAAAACAAGAGTTTTCACCAGTTTCCAAGTGCACGCCTGAAGTTACTTCTACCTGTGTCAACGCCTCTCCAGCCACGGTAATATGCTGCTTCCTCCCTACCAAGAAATGCTCAGCCAGGCACAAACTTTTTTTGATAACCCGTATAATCGCACTTCCTTTAATAAACGCTGGTGCGGTATCATATCAAATGATATTTGAAAGTCAAGAAATACTGCATCCAACTTATTGTCCGGCTCTCAGGATGTACGTGAAAAAAGCACAAGTTAAGTTTTGCATGACTGTTTTCGGAATCCATGATGGTTGGATTATAGGTGGTCGTTCTGTTCGAGATCCCTTTTTATGTTTGAACTCAGAAATAAGTATATATGTCCAAAGGAATACAAAAATATAACCATACCTAAGCAAACACAGAAGGATCTATTGGAAAGTTTTACTAGCACCAAAACTGCAGAGCATCAACATGGGAAGCAACAAAACAAAACAAATTTGGAAGGTAGTAAATAATAGAACCTTTTTGGAGTCATTAGTCTTATGACTGGTTTGATGCGGCACGTCACGAGTTTCTCTCCTGTGACAACTTCTACATCTCACAGTAGCACTTGCGCTGTATGTCCTCAATTACTTCTTGGATGTATTCCAACCTCCGTCTTCTTCTACAGTTCTTACTCTCTACAGCACCTTCTAGTACCATGGAAGTTATTCCCTGATATCTCAACAAATGTCCGATCATTCTGTCCTTTCTTGTCAGTGTTTTCCGTATGTTCCTATCTTCGGAAATTCTGCGGAGAACCCTCTCATTCCTCACCTTATCAATCAACCTAATTTTCAATACTTTTCTGTAGCACCACATCTAGATGCTCTACTGTTTCGGTTTATCTTAGGAGAATGAAAAACTGTGCTCCGTAGAATGCCAATACAGTTAATGAACATTACGTGAACATAGCACCAAATATAGTAAATATATATGCAGTTCAAATAATAAAAATGTAGAAGCACAAATTTGTAAAAAAAATCTGTAACCAGTAATAGATACTGAAATGAGAAATACTATTAATAAATTTAAAATAAATAGAATGTCTAGTGTTGTTCATAGGATTCCAAATAAGGTAATGAAACACAGTCCACCGGGATAGATTCTCAGCTTATTGATATCTTAAATATTTCATTCAGGACAGTGTATCTACATCAAAGCTAAAACTGTTGTTGTGGTCTTCAGTCCAGAGACTGGTTTGATGCAGGTCTCCATGTGCAAGCTTCTTCATCTCCCAGTACCTACTGCAACCTACATCCTTCTGAATCTGCTTAGTGTATTCATCTCTTGGTCTCCCTTTACGATTTTTACCCTCCACGCTGCCCTCCAATACTAAATTGGTGATCCCTTGATGCCTCAGAACATGTTCTACCAACCGATTCCTTCTTCTGGTCAAGATGTGCCACAAATTTCTCTTCTCCCTAATTCTATTCAATACCTCCTCATTAGTTATGTGGGCTACCCATCTAATCTTCAGTATTCTTCTGTAGCACCACATTTCGAAAGTTTCTATTCGCTTCTTGTCCAAACTAGTTATCGTCCATGTTTCACTTCCATATATGGCTACGCTCCACACAAATACTTTCAGAAACGACTTCCTGACACTTAAATCTATACTCGATGTTAACAAATTTCTCTTCTTCAGAAACGCTTTCCTTGCCATTGCCAGTCTACATTTTATATCCTCTCTACTTCGACCATCATCAGTTATTTTGCTCCCCAAATATCGAAACTCATTTACTACTTTAAGCGTCTCATTTCCTAATCTAATAACCTCAGCATCACCCGATTTAATTCGACTACATTCCATGATCCTCGTTTTGCTTTTGTTGATGTTCATCTTATATCCTCCTTTCAAGACACTGTCCATTCCGTTGAACTGCTCTTCCAAGTCCTTTGCTGTCTCTGACAGAATTACAATGTCATCGGCGAACCTCAGGATTTTTATTTCTTCTCCATGGATTTTAATACCTACTCCGATTTTTTCTTTTGTTTCCTTTACTGCTTGCTAAATATACAGATTGAATAACATTGGGGAGAGGCTACAACCCTGTCTCACTCTCTTACCAACCACTGCTTCCCTTTCATGCTCCTCGACTCTTATAACTGCCATCTGGTTTCTGTACACTTTGTAAATAGCCTTTCGCTCCCTGTATTTTACCCCTGCCACCTTTGGAATTTGAAAGAGAGTATTCCAGTGAACATTGTCAAAAGCTTTCTCTAAGTCTACAAATGCTAGAAACGTAGGTTTGCCTTTCCTTAATCTATTTTCTAAGATAAGTCGTAGGGTCAGTATTGCCTCACGTGTTCGAACATTTCTACGAAATCCAAACTGATCTTCCCCGATGTCGGCTTCTACCAGATTTTCCATTCTTCTGTAAATAATTCGTGTTAGTATTTTGCAGCCGTGGCTCATTAAACTGATAGTTCGGTAATTTTCACATCTGTCAACACCTGCTTTCTTTGGGATTGCAATTATTATGTTCTTCTTGAAGTCTTATCAGTAGTTCTAATGGAATGTTGTCTACTCCTGGGGCCTTGTTTCGCCTTAGGTCTTTCAGTGCTCTGTCAAACTCTTCACGAAGTATCATATCTCCCATTTCACCTTCATCTACATCTTCTTCCATTTCCATAATATTGTCCTCAAGTGCATCACCATTCTACGGACCCTCTATATACTCCTTCCACTTTTCTGCTTAGAACTGGGTTTCCATCTGAGCTCTTGATATTCATACAAGTGATTCTCTTTTCTCTAAAAGTCTCTTTAATCTTCCTGTAGGCAGTATCCATCTTACCCCTAGTGAGATATGCCTCTACACCTTTACATTTGTTTTCTAGCCATCCCTGCTTAGCCATTTTGCACTTCCTGTCGATCTCATTTTTGAGACGTTTGTATTCCTTTTTGCCTGCTTCGTTTACTGCATTTTCGTATTTTCTCTTTTCATCAATTAAATTCAATATATCTTCTGTTACCCAAGGATTTCTATTAGCCCTCGTCTTTTTACCTACTTGATCCTCTGCTGCCTTCACTATTTCATCTCTCAAAGCTACCCATCCTTCTTCTACTGTATTTATTTCTTCCGTTCTTGTCAATCGTTCCCTAATGCTCTCCCTGAAACTCTCTACAACCTCTGGTTCTGTCAGTTTATCCAGATCCCATCTCCTTAAATCCCCACCTTTTTGCTATACACACAATAAAGCAACTCTACAAAAATGGAAGTGTATCTGACTGAAATAATTATAGATTAATGTCACTATTGACAGGTTTTTCTGAAGTAATCGAAAGGGTACTGTATGAAAGGCTAACTTATTCCACGAATAAAAATAAAATATTGACTAATCCTCAGAATGGGTTTAAAAAGGAACAGATCGATAGAAACAGTAGTCTTTCATTTCATGAAAATGGTCCGAAATGCCCTGGACAGTAATGAATTAAGCAGTATGATATTGTTAGATTTGTTCAAAGCGTATGATGTAATCAGCCACGCCGGCCGCGGTGGCGGAGCGGTTCTAAGCGCTTCAGTCCGGAACCGCGCGACTGCTACGGTCGCAGGTTCTAATCGTGCCTCGGGCATGGATGTGTGTGATGTCCTTAGGTTGGTTAGGTTTAAGTAGTTCTAGGGGACTGATGACCTCAAATTTTAAGTTCCACAGTGTTCAGAACCATTTGAACCATTTATAATCAGCCACAACTTACCGCTTATGAAATTAGACTGTTATGGGGTCTGGGAATTTTCCTACGATTGATTATAGTCATATCTATCTAACAGCCAACAGACAGTACAAACATGTCATGAAGATAAGGAACGTGTTTAAAATTACAGAAAATTAAATACGTAGTGCCCCAGGGTTCCTTGTCAGGTCCTCCGTTATTCCTGATATACAGGGTGGTCAGAAATAGTCTGAAAAGCTTGTAAGGGTGTTGCAAGGTGGGCTGTGCTGAGTGAGAAGTGTTAAGAAAAAAATTCGATACGTTGTGTCGTTTCCGTGTTAATTAGCACAGAAGTTAGCCAATCAGGCCATTGCACGAGCAGATTCATTCGGCTCGCCAGGGACGGTGTCATCAACTGTGCTCTTCGTTTGATTTTCTAAAACCGAACAAGAGAGCGATAAAAAAAAATTGGACATGGGACGGGTAGTAAGGATCGAACCCAAGCCAAAGACTGTGTGCAGTCTCGTGCGCTATCATCTGCGCCGTAGCAACTGACTCTAAGGCCTCGTTCGCACGAGAGCTTTCTCAACGTCCGTTAAAAAAGCGTTGAAATGAAACAAATGGGTACCGAAGTATTTATTCACACGTCAGCGCTTTTAAAAAGCGACGCTTTATTGTCGAGTAGTGCTCTATTTTAAGCACTGGGCGTTTTTTAATGTACCATACGGCACTGCTAGGTTGCGTTCAGACGAGAGCTAAAAAAGCACGACACTGCGTTCAGTAAAACGCGCACTCACTTAGCATTCACTCGTGCCGCGTCTGTAAATATTGTGTACACGTTCACTATTCGCATCTATCTACGCTTTTAGCTTGATACGTACGAAACATTTGCCTGAGTACGATTATAAATCTTTAAGAAATGGTGCTTGGCAGCAGATAGCAGTAAAATTATCAAGGACTGGAAATCACTAACCAGAGAAGAAAAAATAATCGCTGAAAGTATATATCGCATTTTTACTTCAATGAAATAAAATAATTAAGAAAAATTATAAAAACACCTCTGATGTAGATAGTCTCAACAATTGATCTTATATTCTTCTTTCCTGCTTATTCGAGACGTACTGCCACGGGATGGCAGGTCCGCAACTGTTTAGTACTGGGGAAATTGGATAATTTTTACTGCCGGTAACCGGCAACCTCTACAGCTGAACTTTATATCAGTGCAACTGAGACGGACAAAATACGAACTATCCAATTCTTCTTTCTGTTTATTGATAGCTTTGTATTGCCACGTAAACGAACATTGCGACGATGGAAAATGTTTAGTAAAATAATCTAGTACTTCCAGACCCACGTAGTTACTTCTTAGGCCTGTTGGCTGTAAACGTTGTAATGCTCTATCAAATCAAATAATATTTCATCAGATTGAACTCCATCTTTAATTCTGACAAAATTGTGTAACACGCCACATGCTTTACTTACTGATATTCTGCGATCGTGTTGAAGACCTATGGTTCTAGTTAAAATTCGCCACTTGTTTTAAAGAATACCAAAAGTGCATTCAATCATTCTTCTTGCTCACGGAAGTCGGTAATTATAAATACGTTGCTGCACAGTTAAGATGCGATTCGGATATGTTTTAAAACGTCTTTAGGTAAGGCGAGGGCTTAATTACCAAACAATATCCGTTTGAATAATTAAGTAGTGTTCTCGTTTCTGGTAATCAATTTGCCCAATCTCCTGTTAAATGATATATGTTTAAATACGTTTGGGTCAGCGAAACCACCTTATGCCCCTATTTCACTGCAAGTAAAACAGTCGTTTGCATCACACATTGCCGTTAAAACAATAGAAAAGTAGTTCTTGTAACTGTAGTACTGGGAACCATCTTTATAGGGGATTGTTATTTCAATACGTTTGCATCGACAGCCCCGATCACATTAGGAAAATTAGTGCGACGATAAAATTGTTCTGAAATATTTTAAGGTCATCCTTTTCTTCTGGTATATACGTAGTCATTAAACAATGCCATATTGTCACGAACTTGCTTAACAGTGGTATATATGGTAAGCACTTCAAGTAGAAACTGATAATAAAAATCTTGAAACTTATTACCTGACGTCAGAATTCTGTTAACCAACGAAATTCAGGTACAAGGTGACAATTACTGAACTATACGAAAGAAACGTAAATTAGTTACAAACTACGGTGTACACACACTTTATACAACATGTAAACGTCACTACAGATATTCGGAATTAGGTTATGACATGTTTGATAGCAAAATTTTGCATGGCCTGCTGAAGTGTCAGAACATCGACGCTGTCGATGGCCTCTTGAATGGCTGTTTTCAGCTCAGTGATGGTTTTGGGGTTATTGCTGTACACATTGTCTTTAATATAGCCCCACAAAAAGGAGTCGCATCTGTTCAGATCCGGAGAATATGGCGGCCAATCGAGGCCCATACGAATGGCCTCTTGGTACCCAAGAGCAAGAATGCGGTCCCCAAAGTGCTCCTGCAGGACATCAAACACTCTCCTGCTTCGATGGCGTCGAGTTCCGTTGTGCATGAACCACATCTTGTCGAAATCAGGGTCACTTTGGATTATGGGGATGAAATCATCTTCCAAAACCTTCACGTTCCATTCAGTAGTCACCATCCTATCAAAGAATATCGCACCAATTTTCCATAACTGGATATTGCACACCAGACAGTCACCCGTTGAGGGTGAAGCGACTTCTCGCTGTGAAATGAGGATTTACAGTCTCCCCAAATGCGCCAATTTTGCTTATTGACGAACCCATCCAAATGAAAGTGGGCTTCGTCGCTAGACTAAACCGTGCATGCACATACTAGTTCCCATCATGTCCCACAGCCAACCGTGCACTTTGAACGTCCTAATGCAAACCGTTCAGAAATTATGACCATTTTATTTCATATAATTCAATAATTGTCACCCTGTACAAATAGATAAATAAATAGTATCATTTTTTATTCAGGCAAAGACTTCCAAGCAAAGTAGAAACATATAAGAGTCAATTTCGGCTTGAGTGTTAAGTCCAGAAAGATGAAATGAAATGATCATGTGGCATTGATGGCCTGGAGGCCTCTTCTGGGAAAGTTCAACCGCTGGGTGCAAGTCTTATTTCAGGTAATTCCACACTCAGAGACTTGTGCATGGGTGATAATGAAATGATGATGAAGACAGCACAACACCCAATCCACAAGAGTATAAAATCTCCAAGCCAATCTGGGAATCGAACCTGTGCCCGCTGCATGGTAGGTAAACACATTACCACTCAGCTAAGCAAACGGACTCCACAAGGATGTTACATCAGGACAAGGTGCAAAGAGGAGAGAGAGAGTGAGAAAAAGATATGGTTATTACGACGAATGCTATTTCTTGTTCCACATGTCAAAGATGCCAAAGCATTTGTTAACTACAGCACTCTGAGAAGGGAGTGAAAGTACTCAAAACGACATATCAGCATCACCAATTACTGAAAATTCACCGGCTTCGCCGCCTACTGCCTCTAGTAACGTGCAACGAACCGCAATAATAAGAAAAAAGAAAAGACATCTTTTGAGGCGAGATTTTTAAAAGCAGTAAGAACTGAGAGGACAGAATCTGATGAAGACAGAACATTTTGTCTCTCCTTCATCAAATCGCTGAGAAAGATGGATGATGACACCAAATTGTCAGCAAAAATTGAACTATTATATGTAATTCACACATTTTCAAACAGATCACACAGCAGTTCCCGTTCATTGTTTCATACTACAAACTCCGAACCATATTTCAATCAGACACAGTCAACACATGAGCAGCACTCACTGGGAGCGTCCGTCGCTCTACATCAACTACACACAGTTCTAGACAGATTCGGCACAAAGCTATTTCACCACTTTCGATTCTGTTGCTAGCCCACTTCCATCGGCTACCGACACATCAAGTTCAATAATGGTTCAAAGCCTACTGAATGTACGCTCACCTGAAAAATTATACAGTATGCCTCAAGATACCTATTGAATTCAATACCCATGTTGTAATGAATAAATAATGACTGATTGTAGAACTTTTCATTTGTTTAACCTACTTACCTCAGTGGTACAACTAATTGTTGTATAGGAGGTATCGCCAATCACATGTTGGTATCATGAAGTGTTATTCGAGATCCCACTATTGATAACAGTTAATTGAATGTGAGTAGCAGGGCAACAAGGGCATCACCCCACTCTGCATTGTTGCCAAATTTATTCAAGATGGCGTATCCAAGATGGTGGCCATAAATATGGCAATGTTGCAGTGACGTCATAGCGGGAAGTTCAAATTTTGGGGAAAATAGGTCAAGTAGGCTACCTCCACTTATGTAACCCCCCTCATCTCCACCTCCCCTCCCCTCCCTGCCCCAAGATAATGGCGGGGAAAGTTTGGCGGGAAAATAGGTTATTTGGGCTACCTCCTCTAACCTAAGTTATTCAACCTCTACCTTATCCTTGAAATTGACAGGAAAAGGACTCAGTCTGTTCTGGGCTGCTGGATAAGATGGACGCAAGTCTGTATTTTGCATGCTTGTTTATTGTCATAGGCAGTAGCTCCACCCAGTTTGTTCACAGTGAGGTCCAGAGACCACCTGACCTAGTACACAGTACCACCACCAGAGTGGCACTGTCACCCCCGACTCTCCCCTAAGCCAAGATGGCAGCCTGGGGACAAAAGGCCGAAGAGGATTCAGTCTGTGTCCAGCTGCTGGGGAGGAAGCAGTGTACATTATTTATTTTCAGTGGGAAGTTGGGGCAATTTATTTAGGGGATGGATTTCACGTAGTTTATTTTTTTATTATGCTGATACAAAACACTCACTGTGATGTGCTTGGGGCCACAATACATAGCCTACAAACCTGCAAACGGCTCGTAAATTAGTGAAATAATGCAGTACACTGATGTACAGGCAAGCAAACAACACGTAAATTGTAAAAATAATACATCTAAAATGCTCTGCAAACACACTCACTAATTCTAAACTGTCAAAATGATGCATTGCACAGCCTTCAGACATGTTTACAAAATAGTGCAGTACATAGATGTACAGACACATTTACTAGACCTAAAATTGTCAAAATAATGGACGTATAATGGTCCGCAAACACGCTCACAAAGCTTAAATAGCCGAAAATATTGCAGTGCACAAACACTCATTGCATGTAAAAACGCTTTCGAACTATGGCTAAGGAATTCAACCGTAACGTGTCAGTGGTCTGTTCCCTAGAGAGGTTCAAGGCGCACACGTCAGGGCGGTGTGCGCACGCCTGGTAATGTGTTTACCTGCCCAATATGACTGGTGTGCTAACACATCGACATGAGATGTTTGCCTAGTGACTCCCCCTCACAGATGCAGCCTTAAGGTTGTCAGTGCTATACTGACGTTTCATGTCTATGTAAATAACAACCAAGACTCCCTCTGGACCAACTACAGAAATCTTTTGCAATGCTTTCAGAAACTGTTTACGAAAATATCCCAGAATAACACAGGATGCATTCGTCCTAGTGATCCTAACAGGACAGCATATCCATTACATATCAACCGTTCCTGGAAATCGTGAAGTGCTGCGGAAATAGTTAGCGGTCGCTTTTGTTGTTGTAGGACCTTTCGTGATGTCTCAGGTTTTCTGCATGGAAATTCTTGTCGTAAAAGAACCTGTTTACGAAAATAGCCCAGAATAACACCGAATGCATTCTTCCTGATGGTCCTAATGAGACACCCCACCCATCATGTGTTACCCTTCCTGGAAATTGTAACGTCCTGCTTTCAACATACATCTCAGAAACGGTAAGTGTTCAAAAATGGTTCAAATGGCTCTGAGCACTATGGGACTCAACTGCTGTGGTCATAAGTCCCCTAGAACTTAGAACTACTTAAACCTAACTAACCTAAGGACAGCACACAACACCCGGCCATCACGAGGCAGAGAAAATCCCTGACCCCGCCGGGAATCGAACCCGGGAACCTGGGCGTGGGAAGCGAGAACGCTACCGCACGACCACGAGATGCGGGCGGTAAGTGTTCTCGCCGCTAAAAGCCTTCATCATGTCTGTACATGCTTGAAAATACACCTTTAATCATAACAGCATTCTTGTCATCTGGAAAGAGAAATGATGGTCGCATCAAGCCCTTCCAGTAAATAGTGACGATCCATAAACGTTTCTCATTGGCTGTCCATTCAAATGAAGCTCTTATCATTGGTCGCCTTGGTCTATATATAAACCCACAACCAACCTCCATTGTCCTTAGTCAGCTGCTGTCCGCCTTGTTGTGCGTACCTTCATCTCTGTGTGTGCATACGTTTTTCTCCCCAAGATGAAGAGAGGTAGCAGCAGCAACAACTCAGAGTATAGTGGCAAGAGGTGTAGAGTTCTGGAAGCAGGTTTACCAAGTGAGTAAATAATTAGTATTTTGAGTCTAAGCTTTCGTGTGTAAAAATGGTTCAAATGGCTCTGAGCACTATGGGACTCAACTGCTGTGGTCATAAGTCCCCTAGAACTTAGAACTACTTAAACCTAACTAACCTAAGGACAGCACACAACACCCAGCCATCACGAGGCAGAGAAAATCCCTGACCCCGCCGGGAATCGAACCCGGGTGTGGGAAGTGAGAACGCTACCGCACGACCACGAGATGCGGTTTCGTGTGTATGTTAAATTCACGTTATTAATTCCTTCTCCTTGTTATAGTACAACTCCAGGATTTTATCTTGGAGTCTGAGGAGAGATGGGAGGGTGCTGGACCATGGCAGACTCTCGAAGTCCAGCCTCCTGTAGTGGATTCACAGCCAGGATTACCTTGTGAGTATAATTTTCATTGTAATTTGTTCTTGTATAATAGTAATTCAAAATTTTCTTATTTCATACTTTTTTTCGGTTTATATATCTTGTTTTTTTTGTTGTTGTGGGTGAGACAACCAGTTGCCAGATGCCGATTCTGACGAGGACAATGACATGCCTGAATGGATCAGATAAAGGGCCACTGAATTAGAGAAGGAAAGGCGCCATGATCTGACCCTGTTAGATGATGATGATGACTTCTTTGAGGGTGTGGAGGAGTCGCCCAATGAAGTGTTAGCTCCTTGGAGCCATAGCGAAAAAAGTAAATACTCACTCTGCTTATAACCTTGTGGTCATCAGTATTCTTTCTTTCACTGTGCCAACAGTGGTAAGTAATGTACGTAACTATTATTTTTCTATCTCTTCTTCTACAGCGGTTGCATATCCGTAGCCACAACACAGTGTGGTGCACATACCAGTGGTGGCTAAACCTTCTTCCTCACCAAAGCGCTCCCGTTAAGGCAAGCATCGCCTATAAGGGGAAGACTGTTTAGCTTTCGCAGATTATCTGACACTTATAGCAAGCTCAGCTTCCCTGGGGGAAGCCTCCATCCCAACCGCCGCCATCAGCTCGGCACCGCCGCTCTGGCAGAGCAACGAGCTACCATCCCTCAAGTTACCAGGTTGGGTCTACAGCAGCAGCAACAACAGCATTGGGAACCATCACCACAGGCTTGATGTTCCCATTTGTCTGACGCGGTAGCACCACAGCATCCTCGTCCGTCATCATCATCATCTTATCCGCCTTGTCAGAATCAGCGTAAACGCAAGGTATTTGTGCCTCGGCGCATACCGATTTGCTCCTGCCCAGCACCATCATCAAAGGGGTGGATGCAGAATAGCATTTCTAGTAATAGGGAAGATCCTATGGCTGGTGGCAGTTCTCTCTCTCGTCCTTTTTGTGAAGGATATCAGGTCAGTGATATCACACCACAGTTAGAATACTCGGTGATTGCAGACACCTTCTAGGAGTGAATCTAGTTCACGAGGATCGAGAACTTGGCAGGAGGGTACCGCGACCCTGTTGGTCTTCTAAGGGTGTGCCTTCCTGTCATTGGAACGGAGCTTTTCAAAGTAGTCAATGATCCATGGTATCCTGACATTAAATGCAATGCGGTGCTCTGCATCGATCTATCGCAATCCCCCCCTCATGTTGATTCTGGTGTTGAAGAGACAACTCTTCATTATCTTTGGGGGGGGGGGGGGGGGCGGGGATGGCGTGATGACGCGGCGCACTTCAATCGCCGAGTGGTTTCGTAAATCCACTTGAGTGCTTTACTGGCCCAGTTTTCTGAGATGGAAGTCAGAGGGTTAGCTCAAGCACTAGGCCTAATACTATGCCTGGACACCCATACACATGTCTATGATTCGGTAAATGGATTGTCAAGCTATATCAAGCTCCCTGGAGATACAGCTTATAAGCAGGCATGCATTAATGTCGAAAATAAAACCGAACAGACTTGTTTTGTGTGGTCAGTCCCGGGTTGCGAGAGAAATTACAATTACAGAGATTATTGCAAGCGTCCCAGAACATACCATGTAGTTGATAATATTCATGAGTGTTATAACTTTGTATTGAGTTCCCTGCCAAGATCCAGAGCATGCCTAAATTTGAAGCGCAGGATACCAGAATATCAGCTCACGTTTATGGTCTGGAGAAGGAAAGCAAGTCAGATGAGCAAGACAAGCATATTGTTGTAGCGCTCCTCCATTTCTCAAAATCTGCTGGAGAGCGTGAGTGCTCCTCTCTGAAGGTGATAATTATCACTCTGTTCGGATTAAAGACAAGTCCCGACTCCTATTCTCTCAGTTGTGTAACTATAAGTGTAAAAAGCATATTTGCTTAAGGTGCCTCAGTTATTTCTCCTCAGACAAGCTATTAGCAGTGCATCTAGTGGATAGCGCTTCCAAGGGCCCGGTACGTGTTATTATGCTTACTGAGGAAAACAAATTCATAAAGCAAGTGATGCCCATTTGTAGTGTATGCCGACTTTGAATGCCTCCTTGCTCCTGTGACCCGCTGTGAAGGTGATCCCGCGGCCTCACACATCACGTTAAAAAAAAAAGTACCATATGTGGCAGCGTACCAAATTGTGCCGTCCTATGATTCCAGACGATTCCAGTCTTAACTGCTACAAATCTTATGTTGGGGATAATCCTGCAGTTTGGCTGCTCACTGAGCTCGAAAAACTTTTATCGGAGGTTGATAACCTTCACAGCGACAATGTTCTCATGACTAAAATCAAGGAGAATGAAGATTTGTATAATAATGCAGTTGATTTTCATATTTGTGGGGTGCTGTTAGACAGAACAGCGTAGACTCCTCGTAGGGAACATTGTCATCTAACAGGGAAGTTCCGTGGTGCAGCTCACAAACGTGAAATTTGAGGTATAAGCTACCAAGGTACATATCTGTTTTCTTACATAATTTAAGCCGGTATGACGCTCACTTTCTAGTTGAGCTCTTGACTGATTTCGGTTGAGAGGAAAATCAGGCTAGTGTCCTACCTGAGAGCATCGAGAAATACATTTCATTTTCCAAACGAATGACGCCAAGAATTTTGCTCTACTTTCTTGATACGCTAAATTTCATGCTGGCGCCACTCCAGAAACTCGTTGAAACTCTGTCTCAGGAGAATATGCATATCAATCGAGCTGCATTTCCCAACGAGGAAAATTTCAACTTGTAACTAGGAAGGGAGTTTTCCCATATGAGTATGTGCAATATGGCGAAACTCAACGAAACCACACTATCTCACATAATTGAATTTTCCAGCAACCTTACAGGCAATGCCATAATGGATGTATGAGCATGCCATGAATGTCTGGTGGGAATTCAAACTCTCTACTTTATGGGAGTATGTACGGCTTTACATGGACAGAGACGTGCACTTGCTTGTGGATATTTTCTTGAAATTCTGGAGTCTATGTTTGGCCACATATTCTCTGGATCCCATCTTTTATTACATGGAACCTGGGTTGTCTTGGGACGCAATGCTCAAGAAAACGTAGTTCAGCATTGAATTATTGACTGATGCTGACATGCTTCTTTTCTTTGAGCGAGGGATTCGTGGGCGACTTTGCCAAAGTGTCCATAGGCATGCGAAAGCAAATAACCTGTGGATGGGTGACAGGTTCAACCCATCCCTTGAATCGAATTACGCAATGTACCTAGATGTAAATAACATATTTGGGCACACCATGCAGCAATCACTGCCTATTGGTGAGTTTTGATGGATGCCCATAGATGAATGCAAGGGATTAGGTGGAAAAAATAATGGGGGGTATGGCAGCTGATTCTGATGTAGGGTATGTGGTGGAGGCAGAATTCACACACCCTATTGGTTTGCATGATGCACACACTGATTTGCCACTGTGTCCAGAGCAACTAGTTCAGCGAGGAGGCTCGATGCTGAAACTGTTGACAACGCTGGGGAATAAGCAGAGATACATTATTCATCATCGTAATCTCCACTAGTGTCTCAGCTTGGGTATGGACCTGGTTAGAATCACCCAGGCTATCTCCTTCATGCAGTACTCCTGGCTGAAACAGTATATTGATTTGAATACAAGACAGAGAGTTTCTGCGGCGTGTGACTTCGAGAAAGTTTTTTACAACTTAATGAATAATCCAATTTTCAGTAAAACAAAAGAGAATTTGAGGAAATGACATGAAATTTTAATTAGAGCTGAATGGGAAAGGGAGGTAAGGTGTAAGAAAATGCATTACGAGACCAAATTTTAAGTGGGTTGCTATATTCAATAAGAAGATGCTGTGGAGATGGCGAAGACTGCAATAGACTTTATGAAACCTATTTATGTGGGGATGTGCATACTAGACCTATCCAAACTCCACATGTACCGCTTTCATTATGAGTTTGCGAAAAGTCATTTAGCAAATCCTTAATTACATTGTATGAATACAGATAACTTCATCTATTGGGTGAAGAACTGTGATCCATAATGAAGTAATGAGGTACCACAGTAATGAATTTGACACGTCCTCATACACACCCAATAATTCTTATGGAATTATTCCACAGAACAAGAAGGTTATCGGCCTTATGAAGGATGAGGCTAATGGACTGCCAGTTGTGGAATTTGTAGGTCTGCGATCAAAACTATATAACACAGTGGAACGTGCCACACAGAGGCAGGCTAAGGGTGTGCATCTTATGACACTGAGAACACTTTATTTATTTTATTGAAAGTTCCATTGATCCTCATAGAAATGGAGTTGCAAAGATATGGAATGAGTCAGTATTTTTACAATATTAACAATACAGTAGCACACAATATGGCTAAGGATACAGGGCACTTTTCTGGCTCAGTATTATGTAAAAATCAACACCTATTTCTTTCAGGCACTTCTTCTTCTTCTTTCAAATGGGCCAGCTAAGGACCATGATATTCAACTTTTCAGCCTGTAGAGAGACTTGATGTTTACCCAGTAGTCCCACATTCTCTGGCTATGTTTCTCCTTCCTCTCCTTTGCTCACAGGGCACCAGTCGTTTTACAGAGTGTCCTGAAACCTCTTTTCTTTTAGTATCCTTCTGAGAAGTGTTTGGTTTCTAATGTTTCTTTCAGTTATGTTCAGTTCCTGAATGTCTTTCTTGACTCCTATCGGCCATGGTGTCATGGTCTTCCTGCTCTTCCAGTTGCTGAGAAGTGGGTTGGTTAGTCTTGTTTGGTCCATCCATGTGATATGTCCATAGAAAGCGAGACTTCTCTTCCTGGCTACATCTGTGATTTTCTCAGCATGATTAAATAGCTCCCGGTTTCATTGTCTTCTGTACTCACCATTTGTTTTGACTGGTCCCAGAATTTTTCTCAGGATCTTCCTCTCCTGAATCTCTAGTTTATCTGCCAAGCCTTTCCTGTTCAGATTCAAGCACTCTGAGACATATAGGGCTTCAGGGCGGATAACTGTTTGATAGTGTTTTAGTTTGGAAATGCAAGATAGGCATTTCTTATTATAGATGCTCTTGGTTAATTGATATCCTAATTCTAAATTATTAATCCGAGTTGTTAGTGCTGCTCCTTCTGATAGATTAGGTTCCAGCCATTCTCCTAGATACCTGAATCTGTCAACTTTCTCAATTTGACCTTGTTCCAACTGTAGTTCATTGGGAGTATCACTGATGTTGGTGAGGTATTTTGTCTTTTCTGGTGACAATTGAAGTCCTACCTTGGCAGTCTTAAGTTTGAGCATATTGAGCTGCTTTACTGCTACTTCCACTGAGCTTGCTATAAGTGTCAGATAATCTGCGAAAGCTGAACAGTCTACTACTAGTCCCTTCCACCTGTGTCAAAGGTAAATACTGCTTGGTATATTTTGTACTTCCATTTCTTTTTGCCGCTCTCTGATCACCTTGTCCAGTGCACAGTTGAAGAGAAGAGGTGAAAGCCCATCTCCCTGTCTAACTCCTGGGTTTATCTCAAAGCTTTCTGAAAGGGTTCCCCTGAACTTTACTTGTGAACCAGTGTTACTCAGAGTCTTTTGGGTAAGGCTCTGCGTTTTCTGGTCCAGGCCCATTTCCTGCAAAATTCTCATAAGAGTATGTCTGTTGATTGAATCATATGCTTTCTGGAAGTCAACGAAAGTAACTTCTTTCAGGCACTGTTTATAATGTAATGTTTTACAGATTTTTTGTTGATATCATAAAATGCAGTACACTTTCTAATCAAATTAGAAGTATTTTGAATATTTTTGAACTTGCTTAGAGTTATTAAAAAAGTTACAAGGAAATTGACGCACCTCAAATTGAGGTGCCATTTAATCCAATGTTATACATTTGAAGGAGACCAAATTTTTACCAGATATGCATGGCATGATGCCTGAGGTACTAGACCTATTTAATTCCATCTGTTATGTATATTACAAGGATAAAAAATATCACATCTTACATTTTAATTTTTATAATTTTTTCCTACTAAAATGTTATTTTTTCTATAATTTAGTTGATTCTGCAATAAAGCTTAGGTCTACTACATAAGTATGGACTATTTCAAGTTACAGAAAAAATTAGAGCAATGCTTTATAAACTTTAGGAAGTATTTGTACCTGAATTCTGAAAAATACAACTTGCATGAAATTGCAAATGAAGATATGAGTCCAATTAAACTGTGCCTCAGAACATTTTTGAAGCATAGTCTGCATCCTGCAGCATTTCTTCATCTTCAAGCTTCCTCTTAGCATTCCTTTTAGCACTTCTTGCTTCTTTGGTAGCTTGAAGAGAGAATCTTTCAGCTTAATACACCCGTTGTCTGTCACATGCAATCAGTTGATCTTCCATAACAGAGCCACATTTTATGCCTAAATTTCTCAAGACTTCCAACCTTTCTATCACTCCATCACTGAAACATATCACTGCATCTAGTACACCAACTTTTAATGTATTTAGTCTATGAAAACATTCTTGGGTAATCTTTCCCATATGCAATGGTTGTAACTTTCATTTGTAATCTGAGTGCCCCCATGAAGACATTTACTAAGGACAACAGGTCTCTAAAAATTGTTTTTATTTCATTCATAACAGGCTCAGGAAGAGGGTGCTTATGATGGTATATTTGACCACTTTCTTTTGCTTTTTGGTAACCACAGCAAGAATTGGCTTCTTTAGGGCAAAGTCCGTGAACAAGGTGGTCATCTGTGGACAACTTATGAAGGTAGGTGGCCCATGCAGGTTTTCTCTTTGCTGTAACTTCATTCAGAGTTGCAGTTTGTCTAATGGCCAGTCCATAATAACTCTTAAGAAAGTCTACTTCAGTTTCTGGCAATCTGCCTCAGCCAGAAAGAGATTTTCCATCAGACAGCAACTTTCTTTTCATTTCTCTTCGTAGCTTCCTGAATCTAGCACCCATCCTCTTTTTCACATGTCCACAACACTCCAGTATTGTTACCAATGTATCACCATAAACATTGAACTCATTAATTTTATTGAAAGCTTTAGAGACCCCAGCACCTAGGTACTTTGTATATCTAATGTTACAAATGGGCATCAACCTCTGAAATATTTGTAGAGCTCCATCACAATCCATACCTCCACTGTAACCATCATAATTCTTAGGACACTGATGTTCAATATGTCCTTCAGTGTTACCATGGCAGGTGTGAAAGTACTTAGATAAGCACTTAATATCAACAACTTTTCCATTCTCCAGAAAACTAGCACTTACAACACCATTCAGGTAATGATGTCCTCGACATTGTCATGTCCCATCAAGCGCAACAGCACTGTCCCTGTTTCCACTAATATTTACAGTTTCTTCCACTGCATGTTTCACAGATGCTTTAGACACAACTGTCAGGGCACATAAAATTATTTTTATGTACTTGCTGAACCTACTGGGAGGAGGAGGATGGTCCATCAAACCACAAAACATTTGAGCAGCCTTTTTTCCTTTTCCTATTGCATGCATTGCATACACTAACTTCAAATTCACATCATACAAATTATGCACAATGTTTGAAGTCATTTTTGAGGTAGATTTATTACAGGATCTACACATAACAACTAATTTTGATGCTAAACCTTCCTGGTACTTTGTTGTCCAGTTATTTCCAGACAGCCTACACCATCACATTGTTTACATTTCACCACTTCCTTTATCAAAGAAGATAAGACGCCCACATAAACATCACAAATCCACTACAAACAGCATCATTGTTAACACAAAAATTTGAATCACCAGGAGGTGTGCCATGTGGGAGTTTCTTCCCTGAAGAACTGATACATAGGTTACATTCAACAGTGTGGCTTGCTTTGTTTGTGAACTGGTTACCACGGAATTTCCTTTTATTGAATTTCTTGGTCCAAATGGCTCTGAGCACTACTTAACTTCTGAGGTCATCAGTCCCCTAGAACTTAGAACTACTTAAACCTAACTAACCTAAATACATCACACACATCCATGCCTGAGGCAGGATTCGAACCTGCGACCGTAGCGGTCGTGCGGTTCCAGAGTGTAGCGTCTAGAACCACTTGTTGAATTTCTTGATGGGTGGCATAGTTTGTATTTATTGTACACTAAAGCATATGTACTTCCATAAATATATGTAGCACTTGGGCAACAAACATTCAGTAACAGGTGAACAAACTGCTTTAGCAAAACAAAAGCAAGTACTAGCAAAGTTAATTATTTCCAGACACTAGAAACCTGCACTGTTACCAACATATACAATGTATCATACATATAATCACTGGAAATGGAAAGTTCACAGGCCTTTTGGAAACAATACTTTTTTCTGTAACAGAAATAAAGGGGGCGCAGTGGCATATATGACTGTAACTTTAAAATTTGGTACGTATAGGTCTTTTTCATTTGAAACCCTGTAATGTATATATCAATGTAATCAGGAAAGACTATAGAATTTAATAAAGTCACAAAAAATTTTCGATTTTTCCACCATTTATAAGTACCCTGTACCCTTAATTCGGGAAAAATTTTTCCCGAGGGCATGCAGCTTTACTGTATGATTAAATGATGATGGCGTCATCTTGGGTAAAATATTCCGGAGGTAAAATAGTCCCCCATTTGGATCTCCAGGTGAGGACTACTCAGGAGGACGTTGTTATCAGGAGAAAGAAAACTGGCGTTCTACGGATCGGAGAGTGGAATCTCAGATCCCTTAATCGGGGAGGTAGGTTAGAAAATTTAAAAAGGGAAATGGATACGTTAACGTTAGATATAGTGGGAATTAGTGAAGTTTGGTGGCAGGAGGAACAAGACTTTTGGTCAGGTGAATACAGGGTTATAAATACAAAATCAAATAGGGGTAATACAGGAGTAGGTTTAATGATGAATAAAAATATAGGAGTATGGGTAAGCTACTACAAACAGCATAGTGGACACATTATTGTGGCCAAGATAGACATGAAGCCCACGCCTACTACGGTAGTACAAGTTTATATGCCAACTAGCTCTGCAGATGACAAAGAAATTGTTGAAATGTATGAGGAGATAAAAGAAATTATTCAAATAGTGAAGGGAGACGAAAATTTAATAGTCATGGGTGACTGGAATTCAAGTGTAGGAAAAGGGAGAGAAGGAAACATAGTAGGTGAATATGGATTGGGGCTAAGAAATGAAAGAGGAAGCCGCCTGGTAGAATTTTGCACAGAGCATAACTTAATCATAGCTAACACTTGGTTTAAGAATCATGAAAGAAGGTTGTATACATGGAAGAACCCTGGAGATACTAAAAGGTATCAGATAGATTATATAATGGTAAGACAGAGATTTAGGAACCAGGTTTTAAATTGTAAGACATTTCCAGGGGCAGATTTGGACTCTGACCACAATCTATTGGTTATGAACTGTAGATTAAAACTGAAGAAACTGCAAAATGGTGGGAATTTAAGGAGATGGGACCTGGATAAACTGAAAGAACCAAAGGCTGTACAGAGTTTCAGGGAGAGCATAAGGGAACAACTGACAGGAATGGGGGAAAGAAATACAGTAGAAGAAGAATGGGTAGCTCTGAGGGATGAAATAGTGAAGGCAGCAGAGGATCAAATTGGTAAAAAGACGAGGGCTAGTAGAAACCCTTGGGTAACAGAAGAAATACTGAATTTAATTGATGAAAGGAGAAAATATAAAAATGCAGTAAATGGAGCAGCCAAAATGGAATACAAACGTCTCAAAAATGAGATCGACTGGAAGTACAAAATGGCTAAGCAGGGATGGCTAGAGGACAAATGTAAGGATGTAGAGGCTTATCTCACTAGGGGTAAGATAGATACTGCGTATAGGAAAATTAAAGAGACCTTTGGAGAAAGGAGAGCCACTTGTATGAATATCAAAAGCTTTGATGGAAACCCAGTTCTAAGCAAAGAAGGGAAAGCAGAAAGGTGGAAGGAGTATATAGAGGGTCTATACAAGAGTGATGTACTTGACGACAATATTATGGAAAATGTACTTGAGGACAATATTATGGAAATGGAAGAGGATGTAGATGTAGATGAAATGGGAGATATGATACTGCATGAAGAGTTTGACAGAGCACTGAAAGACCTGGGTTGAAACAAGGCCCCCGGAGTAGACAACATTCCATTAGAACTACTGACAGCCTTGGGAGAGCCAGTCATGACAGAACTCTACCATCTGGTGAGCAAGATGTATGAGACAGATGAAATACCCTCAGACTTCAAGAAGAATATAATAATTCCAATCCCAAAGAAAGCAGGTGTTGACAGATGTGAAAATTACTGAACTATCAGTTTAATAAGTCACAGCTGCAAAATACTAATGCGAATTCTTCACAGACGAATGGAAAAACTGATAGAAGCCGACCTCGGGGAAGATCAGTTTGGATTCCGTAGAAATGTTGGAACACGTGAGGCAATACTGACCCTACGACTTATCTTAGAAGAAAGATTAAGGAAAGGCAAACCTACGTTTCTAGCATTTGTAGACTTAGAGAAAGCTTTTGACAATGTTGATTGGAATACTCTCTTCCAAATTCTGAAGGTGGCAGGGGTAAAATACAGGGAGTGAAAGGCTATTTACAATTTGTACAGAAAGCAGATGGCAGTTATAAGAGTCGAGGGGTATGAAAGGGAAGCAGTGGTTGGGAAGGGAGTGAGACAGGGTTGTAGCCTATCCCCGATGTTATTCAATCTGTATATTGAGCAAGCAATAAAGGAAACAAAAGAAAAGTTCGAAGTAGGAATTAAAATCCATGGAGAAGAAATAAAAACTTTGAGGTTCGCCGATGACATTGTAATTCTGTCAGAGACAGCAAAGGGCTTAGAAGAGCAGTTGAACGGAATGGACAGTGTCTTGAAAGGAGGATATAAGATGAAGATCAATAAAAGCAAAACTAGGATAATGCAATGTAATCAAATTATGTCAGGTGATGCTGATGGAATTAGATTAGGAAATGAGACACTTAAAGTAGTAAAGGACTTTTGCTATTTGGGGAGCAAAATAACTGATGATGGTCGAAGTAGAGAGGATATAAAATGTGGACTGGCAATGGCAAGGAAAGCGTTTCTGAAGAAGAAAAATTTGTTAATATTGAGTGTAGATTTAAGTGTCAGGAAGTTGTTTCTGAAAGTATTTTTATGGAGTGTAGCCATGTATGGAAGTGAAACGTGGACAATAAATAGTTTAGAAAAGAAGAGAATAGCAGCTTTCAAAATGTGGTGCTACAGAAGAATGCTGAAGATTAGATGGGTAGACCACATAACTACTGAGGAGGTATTGAATAGAATTGGGGAGAAGAGGAGCTTGTGTCACAACTTGTCTCGAAGAAGGGATCGGTTGGTAGGACATGTTCTGAGACATCGAGGGATCACCAATTTAGTATTGGAGGGCAGCATGGAGGGTAAAAATCATAGAGGGAGACAAAGAGATGAATACACTAAGCAGATTCAGAAGGATGTAGCTTCCAGCAGGTACTGGGAGATGAAGAAGCTTGCACAGGATAGAGTAGCATGGAGAACTGCATCAAACCAGTCTCAGGACGGAAGACCACAACAACAACACCCTTAATTCATGACCAGACTCATAGCAACAATATGGAAAACTAGAAGAAATAAAAATGTATTACATACATCAGAATTAATACTTATGTGAACACTTTCATATTACCAGTGTTAGAGTATTTGAGCAATAATACACTATGTGATAAAAAGTATCTGGACACCTGGCTGAAAATGACTGACAAGTTGGTGGCGCCCTCCATCGGTAATGCTGGAATTCAATATGGTGCTGGCCCACCCTTAGCCTTGATGACAGCTTCCACTCCCGCAAACATATGTTCAATCAGGTGCTGGAAGGTTTTTAGGGGGATGGCAGCCCATTCTTCACAGAGTGCTGCACTGAGGAGGGGTATCGATGTCAGTCAGTGAGGCCTGGCATGAAGTCGGCATTCCAAAACATCCTAAAGGCATTTTATAGGATTCAGGTCAGGACTCTGTGTGGGGCAGTCCATTACAATGATGTTGTTGTGTAACTACTCTGCCACTGGCCTTCCATTATGATCAGGTGCTCGATCCTGTTGAAAGATGCAATTGCCATCCCTGAGTTGCTCTTCAACAGTGGGAAGCAAGGAGGTGCTTAAAACATCGATGTAGGCCTGTGCTGTGATAGTGCCACACAAAACAACAAAGTGTGCAAGCCACCTCCATGAAAAATACAACACCATAACACCACAACCTCTGAATTTTACTGTTGGCACTACACACGCTGGCAGATGACATTCACCAGGCATTCACCATACCCACACCCTGCCATCAGATTGCCACAATTGTACTGTGATTCGTCACTCCACACATGCTTTTCCACTGTTTTATCATCCAATGTTTACGCTCTTTACACCAAACGAGGCATTGTTTGGCATTTAACAGCGTGATGTGTGCCTTATGAGCAGCTGCTCGACCATGAAATCCAAGTTTTCTCACCTCCTGCCTAACAGTCATAAAACTACTTGGAGTGGATCCTGATGCAGTTTGGAATTCATGTGATGGTCTGGATAGAGATCTGCGTATTACACATTATGACCCTCTTCAACTGTTGGCAGTCTCTGTCAGTCAACAGATGAGATCTGCCTGTACGCTTTTGTGCTGTACGTGTCCCTTCACATTTCCACTTCACTATCACATTGGAAACAGTGGACCTAGGGATGTTTAGGAGTGTGGAAGTCTTGCATACAGATATATGACACAAGTGACACCCAATCACCTGACCAAGTTCGAAGTCCATGAGTTCCACGCAGTGCCCCATTCTGCTCTCTCATGATGTCTAATGACTACTGAGGTCACTGACATGGAGTACCTGGCAGTAGCTGAAAACACAATGGACCCAGTATGAAAAACTTATGCTTTTGGGGGTGTCTGGATACTTTTGATCACATAGTGTATAACACTGCAGCAACAAATAGTTTACATTTATGCTTACATTGAATGGCTAACTGAGTTGAATGATAAAAACTCGCTCCTATACATTAAAAAATTATCTAATTGTGTAGAATGACTTTTGCACTACGTATTCCTTCAGTTTGCTCTTGAACTTTGGTGTTTCAGGAGCAAGACTTTTGTAGGCACTGGGCAGAGCATTGTAAATTTTGATGCCTGTATAATTTACCCATTTCTGTACATGGGTATAGTTTGACTGGTTGTTATGAAAGTCCTCTTTTGACCTTGTGTTGTGATCATGACATTCACTACTGGTGTTGAAGAGAGAGTGGTTGTTATTAATGAAACATACAAGAAAGTATACATACTGAGATATCATTGTAAATACCTGCAGCTTCCTAAACATATTCCTGCATGAATGCCTTGGTTGCACACCACTCATTATGCATTTAGCTCTCTTCTGAGCAATAAAATCATTTTTTGCCAAGGCGTGGTTGCCCCAAAAGATGATTCCGTAAGACAAAAGTGCATGGAAATATCCGAAATAAGCATGTGTCGTAAGAGCTACCCTCTCTATCGAATACTATTTGCTGCCCCACAACTGCTGCATATGGTATGGCAGACCAGTATTCGATTGAGAGGAGGCGAGGTGTGCACTGTGCAGCAATCTATAATCGACCTCTCGCCTAATGATGATAAAAGGGTCATTTGTGATGACAGGATTGAAACTCTCCCCTACTCAAACTACTTACTTGCAGCGAGAGAGAAGGGGTGGGGGACTCTGATTGAGTGAGAATGAGAGAAAGAGAGAGAGGGAGGGAGGGAGAGAGAGAGAGAGAGAGAGAGAGATAGTCTGCAGAGAAATAGCATGACCCTTTTATCATAGTGCAAGTAATTTTGTGTGTGTGTGTGTGTGTGTGTATGTGTGTGTGTGTGTGTGTGTGTGTGTGTGTGGTATAAATATTTATGTGTACCATGTATGCACGTACATACATACACATAGACCATGTGTGGGAAAAAAGATAAAAAAAGAAATATATACACACACACACACACACACACACACACACACACACATCATGTGTGTGAAAGAAAAATGTTTAAAAAAATAAACAAAAGAATATTGAAAAAGCATAAACATAAAAAATTTGTATATTTATTTATACTCTATATATGTGTAGCCTCCTTGTACATCTTGCAAATAGAATAGTTTTTAAGTTTTTCACCTGCCGTGAGCCATCTAAGTCAGAATTATTTTTAAGTGTATACAGGGCAAGTCACTTAACTATTGCCACCTATAGGAACTCCGAAAGTATGATAGGAGCTGAAAAGTTTGTGGGACAAAAGTTGCATGGGACCACAGGGGCCATATTATGACGTTGGTTTTTTGTTGTTAGGTGGGGTCACTTCAGAGATATGAAGGTCACCTTTGTTTTTTTGAAATATGATGCTACAGTTTGGTACTTATTTTCTGATAGCAGTTGTTGGGACAAATCCAATGATGTGTAACAGTAAGGTGTTTGAAGGTCAACGAAGGTCACAAAGGTGGCATGAATGTCCATTCACAGAAGGTGTTCCAAGTGGTCCATTGGCATTAATGCAGTGCTGCAATCTTCTCATCATGGACTGAGTAGTATTTCTTATCACATCGGCACTTATCAAAGCACATGCTCTGACAATTCTCTCTCGTATATCTTCAGGTGTAGTTGGAACGTCTTTATAAACAGTGTTTTTTCTGAATCCCCACAAGAAAAAATCCAGAGGCGTCAAGTCTGGCAAACTAGCCAGCAATGACACATATCCTCTGCAACCAATCCAACGATTTGGGAATTGTCTCTGCAACCCATTTCTAGCCATCAGAGAAAAATGTGCTGGACACCCATCATGTTGATACGACATTCTGTTCCTTGTTGCAAAAGGTATTTCTTCCAATAACAGACCTAATGTTTCTTGCAGGAATGTGGTGTACTTCCTACCATTAAGATTTCCTTCAATTAAGTAGGGGCCTATGATTCCCACAGCATACATTCATCAACCACGGCTTTTGGTGTGCAACTTGCTGCAGCCAATATGAATTTTCAGTTGCCTAATAATGCATGTTATACAAGTTAACATTTCCATGGTTTGTGAATGTAGCAATATCAGTAAATAAAATCAAATTAATAAATGTGTCATCCCTCTGAATCTGAAGTTGACCCCATTGGCAGTTTTCAATGCAACGCATACAATCCATACCAGTTAATTCTTGGTAGAGACTGATGTGGTAAGGATGATATTTATGGCAGTGCAGAACATGAACAACACTACTCTGGCTTTCAATTTGGTGTGAACTAACACAAGAATCTCAGACCACAGTGGCAAGAGTACCAATTTCCGTTTTCTCGCTAGTAACTTTCCTTTGCCGCATATGTTTCCAATGTGTTAAAGGCCCAGTTGTTCTCAACTTATCATACACATATTTAAATGTATGACATGGATATCTTTCAGTGCATAATCAATGAATTTCATTGGCATTCTCTGTAACATTAAATGGATACACCATATTCGGCAAATATTTACTATTTGCACGATATACAAGAGAGAATTGTCAGAGAATGTGCTTTGATAAGTGTCAAAGTGGTAAGGGATACCACTCAATCCATTATGAGAAGATTGCAGCACTGCATTGATACCAATGGTCATCATTTCAAACACCTTCTGTAAATGGACATTCAGTACAAAGTCCCAAGTGACTGGAAAAAGTGCAGGTGCTTTCTGTATATAGGATGGGTAAAAGAAGAGACCCACAAAATTTGCAGACCAGTATCCATAACATTGGTTTGTTGCAGAATTCTTGTACATATTCTCAGTTCAAATATAATAAGTCTCCTTGAGATGGAAAAACTTCTGTCCATGAATCAGCATGGTTTTAGAAAGCATTGTTCATGCGAAACTTAGCTTGCCCTTTTCTCACACAATATCCTGCAAACCATGGATGAAAGGCAATAGGCACATTCCATATTCCTAGATTTTCAATAAGCATTTGACACCTTGTCCCACTGCAGATATGTGAGTAGCTCAAAGACTTCATAAGTAACAGAACACAGTACATTGTCCTTGATGGCTAGTGTTCATCGGAAACAAGGGTATCTTCAGGAGTGCTGCATGAAAGTTATAGGACTGCTGTTATTTCCTATTCACATAAATGGTCTGGGGGACAGTATGAGCAACAGTCTGCATCTGTTTGCTGATGATGTTGGGGTGTCATCATGAAGTGAGTGTAGGAGGATACAAGATGACTTACACAAAATTTCTAATTGGTGTGATGAATGGCAGCTAGCTCTAAATGTAGAAAAGTGTAAGATAATGCAGATGAGTAGGAAAGATAAACCCATAATTTTAAAATACATTATTAATAGTGTGCTGCTTGACAGAATCACATTGATTAAATATGTGGGCATAATGTTGCAAAACAAAATGAAATGGAATGAGCATGTAAGGGTTGTAGTAGGGATAGTAGAGAAGACAAATAGTTGGAAGAATTTTAGGAAAGTTTGGTTCATCTGTAAAGGAGACAGCATATTGGAAATTAGTGTGACCCATTCTTGAGTACTACTCAAGTGTTTGGGATCTGCACCAGGTCAGACTAAAGCAAAACATTCAGAGGAATGCTGCTAGATTTGTTACTGGTAGGTTCGAACGACATGCAAGTATTATGGAGATGCTTCAGGAACTCAAATGAGAATATCTGGAGGGAAGCAATGTCCATTTTAAGGAACACTATTAAGAAAATTTAGAGAACCAGCAGTTAAAGCTGACTACAGAACAATTCCACCCCTGCCAATGTTCATTTCACATAAGGACCATTAAGATAAGATAAATTAGGGCTCATACAGTGGCATGTAGGCAGTCACTTTTCCCCTTGCTGTATTTGTGAGTGGAGTGCTTTAAGCAGTTTGCAATAATATCTATTACTGTACAGTACATCAGTTACAAAATGTGTATTAAAGGTTTCATGCATGTTTCAGAATATGTGTATGAAAATTATTTTGATTATTACCTTCTTGGAATTACATAATAATCCAAAACAACCAATTCCAGATGTGACGGTGTTTTATTATCATTGCAGTGCAATGATACAGAAACAATATTATTTCAGATCAATAAATTCATCAATATTTATTTTTATTTCACTACATAATTTACGACTCACAGTAACTGTGTAATACTGACAGAATATATTACAATTAAAAATATTTTTAAGTCTTGATTAAATATTATTACAGGGAAATTTCCTTGGACAATATATGTACAACATTGCAAGAAGTCATTAATTAGCTCAGACTCAGACTAGTGACAGTGGATGCTGCTTGCATGGCAGAGCATACCACACAGCTGCTTATCATAAATTGACACAAACAACACAGGAAAGACAATTGTTTCCACAGCCTTACTACATATAGCCTTGGTGGCTTGTAAATAAAAGAGAAAAATACATTGGAGATAACAGCTGAAGAAGCAAGGGAGAGCTGCGATATAAAAAGGAAGGAAGAAAATGTAACTTGAGGATTTAGTGAGTATCATTCATTCCTAAGAAACCCCATAGCTCCCAAAAAATCATAAACTTTCCAGATAATACAACAGTTCAAGGAGGTGGTGCAAAATGATAGCAAATATTCAAAAGTTTCGGGAAGGATACGTTTCAAGAAACTGGACAAAACAACAGAAATTGAAAGGGGACAGAAGAGTGGAGGAAACCAAACAACTTGTCAACTTTAGGAGAAAGAATGAAATTTGCTTACATTCTCATAAAAGAAGGATTATGACACATGAAAAATAAAATATGTCATAAATTTATTATAAATATCTAAAACTTCTTCTGATTTCTCCCATTGGTACAATTGCTTAAATATGAAAACTAATTAATAGTTTCTGTGTTCATAAACACCATCACTCACTCACATGTAGGCCTACAGAAAAAGACAAAGACAAAGACAAAGACAAAGACACACACACTCACACACACACACACACACACACACACATTTATGTAGAACAAATTGCTTACACACATAACACAGGAAACAATTATGTTGCCTGCAACAGTTAAAAAGACTTAGCATAAGGTGATTTTCAAAACCTAACAGGTATTTTCAGAAGTATTTTGTTTTTGGTAAACCGTCCTAGTAATTTCTGTTGAAGATCCACCAAGACAGTGCACAGCCTCTCAGTATAAATTATTTCAACTATTATCCTGCACATAGAGCTGTGATATCTGCTCTACATCTGTGCAAGATGTTATAACATTCACACAATCATATTTGCTACACAAAGAATAACTTTCAATCTAATAGAGACAATAGTCATATGAAAAATGCACAATAAATTAGTAAATATCACATAATAAAATTACGAGGAAATGATCTTCTATGTAACCATAATACATTCAGCTACAATGTAATCTAAAATGCCCTTTATGAGGTCACATCAGTATTTGAATCACAAGTGCTGCACATTCAATGTTTTTCTGATGTGCATTTGGCTTTGGGATGTTTCCTGTTGTACTTAAATGAAGAGGTGTAGAGCCACTAATGTACTGAGGTATTGGAATTCTGCTCATTTCTTGAGTCTTCATAGTCACTTTCACTTCCTACAGTATTGTTGCTTGACACAGACTCTGTAGGAGCATTTAGTGGTTGCCCTTCGCTAAATTTTGGCACTTCTAGAAGGCTTCTGTTTGCTGCTGGCTGCTGCTGCTGCACAGGCAAGTTACCAGCATTTGCATCTTCAATAGCTTTCCGTAACTGAAAAATTATATCAATATTAATACAATATTGGTGGAAGTGACCACTACTAGAGTACATCAGCCTAAAAAATTAAACATGCTTTCATTTACTAAAAATCGAAAAGAATTTTCAAAACACATAAGAATTTATGAAATATACTAACATCACAAATAAATGTTTTGAACTGTTTGGTACAATTTGGTTTCAAGAGAAAGTGCTCATTGTTCTGATCTGAATCTTTATCTTTGCTGAAAGGAATTGTTATATATTTGTGTCTTTTAATATTGCATTAGTACAAATACAGGATTGTCGACATACAAGTTTTCTGGGTATGGTACTGCGTCATAATGTATAATACTACTGCTGCTGGTTTCCTCCACTCTTCTGTCCCCTTTCAAACATTTTTTTCTGTTGTTTTGTCTAGCTGCTGCAACCGTGGCTGAAACGTTGGTTTTTCTCCAGCAGCAGTAGTTTTATACATTATGATGCGGTACCATACCCAGAAAACTTTTATATCGACTGACTCTGGCTGCTGAAGCCTACGCAATTATATCAAGAGATTGCTTTGTCTTGTGTATTTTGATTCACAATTCTTTGTGTGTGTGTTGAGGTGGGGGGGGGGGGGGGGGGGAGAGGATGGGTAGGCGCAACTGCACTGGACTTACAGTAATAACGTTCTAGGGGAAAGATAATTAAATCTGGTGTTAGTTCGAAAACATCTGACAGAGACTATTCATAAAATTTCATACTTTCATAATTGCTTCATATATAAGCATTAATGTTCTCTGTCATAATCACTATTTGTCTTTTCTCAAAAAATTGTGGAAGTCATGTTTGCAATTCCTACATAATAATTAGCCTCAGAAAGACATCATGCATTTAACACTACAATAGAAAGGAGTTAAACACACGTGTATGCATGTATCCAACAACCTGTAAGAGCAAGATAAATGTCTTTTGGGTAATATAGTGGATGTTAATAAAGAAATTGGAAGAACCTTCTGTTGGGAAACTCCTCATATTCAGTTTCAGAGGATTTTTACAGGGAGTTTTAAAATTAATTTAAGTTATAGTATTATTAATATTAGCATTATAATAGAGGGTACACCAAATATATCTAGACAGAGCAAATATACTGAGGTGCAGGTTTTGCAAAGTTATAGTGAACAATGTGGCAAATTTTCTGTCGTATACCTGTGACTTTTAACATTTAATGCTGCTGAATTATGTCACTACCTTTGTTTTTTTTAAATGATACTCTTAAAATTTTTTCTGAGGCATTGGATAGAGCCTTTAGAGAGGACTTCAGTGACATAGCATGTGTGGAACTTGATTGTATAATAAAGTAAACTCTTGTGGTATTGTTGGCTGGGAGAACACAAAGTACAAATTCAGCTCCTAATTAAAAAGGTTTTTCTGTCCAGAATGGCACCCTTCCTTCACAAAGTATGAGAGTTGTGTTTGTAAATGTATCTGAAAAGTGTAGATGTGTGTGTGTGTGTGTGTCATGTTTGTGTTGGATGATGATGAGAGAAGGGAGAGGGCCAAAAATGACTGCCCTACTGTAAGAAATGTGATCAAACTTGCCACTCAGGTGTGGTTCATGTGTTTATTATTATGAAAGTCACATTAAGCGGTGAAAATGTTGACATTATTCATCGATACATGCAGTAAAACTTTCTGGACAGTCGTTACTGCATGTAGAATTTCATTTGAATTTTTTGCAGCACAGGCCCAGGTTATAAGGCTTTTCATGCTTTGGGAGGTACTGCTGTTTCCTTTTACATCTTTTGTTTTAGTATTTCCAACCCACAGTTGAAAGTCCAGAAGAGTTAAGTATGGTGAGCATGCACACTATTTCATGTTTCATGAATGACTGAACCAGTGACCTGCAAATGTTCTGTTAAGATCTTAACATGTGTGCAGCTAATTAGTCATGAGGATCACTATCAAATGGAGGACATGAGTTCAGTTCCCATTTTTGTCATATTTTATTGCCTGCCTTATTGCTGGGAGGGCATGGCTGTGGCACACTTAGCCTCATGAAGATATCAGAGAAGGTACTTTAATAAAATAGCAACTTCAGTTTTGGAGAGTTAACAGAACAGCTGGGAGAGTGGTATACTAACTACAGACTACCCCCTATTCTGATGGCCAGTAACCCGTTAAACACAGGATCTAACAGCAGTTTATCAAGATAGCTTAGTCCTCTTGGTTTGGTTGTAGTACGTTAAATCAGTTCTACTTCCAATCATATCTTGTTCAGTTTGAGAACACTTCTGTCTCAGTCAATGCCCCTTTGTTCTTCCGTAATATTTAAAAATTATTGTGAAATTGTGCTATACAAAACCAAGCTTTTTTCTATAGATGTTTGCAAATTTTAACACAACAAAAACATCTACACAATTGTACTCACTGCACAGAAACATTTACTTACCTCTTTCAGTCCTACTACTCCTATCAGTCTTCCAGTGGCAGTGACATAGGCATGATTAATTCCAACCATTGAGAAAAGTGAGTGGACCTTGAGGAGGGAAGTTCTTTCCACCAGCTGAAATGGAGCTGGATCAATGTGACACTTTTCAAAATTTGTGGCTTTCCTCATTTCTTCTTCTTCCCAGTGTTTCTGGTCCTCAGGAGACATGTCTATAACCCTTTCTCGAGGCTGTAAATGTGCAATAATTCATGACACACATGGCTAAGACATAAAATGATTTCTGTTGACTTTGACTAGCATATCTACAATATTTGGCAGTACTGTGAATTTAATTTTTCGCTTCCATAAGAATAATATTGAACATGCATGCAATTTATCTGTTACAGTTTATTGAAGAAAAATCACATGAAAACAAATCATTCACTTAGCAGTGTCAACACAGCAATAAAAAATTACCATTTATAGATGATACACAAATTTCATAAAAGTTAATATACACTTCATGAGTAATTATTTTTACATCATACAAGAAGTAAAATTCCTAACAGTTTACTTGCTTGGGGAGCTTGTCATTACAAACATGTCACTTGTCTGATTATAAAACTTGGTTTTTTCACAAATTTAGCACCCAAAAGTACTGTATCATATTATATTCACTGATCAAACTTGACAGTTTAAATTGTGAAATCACTAATACTGATATTAAAATAACAACACGTTGTTGTTTTGATTAGAAGTTCTTTTGCATTTTCTGTTATTTTTAGATTATCACTTAATATATTGACAATAGTGTTTTTGTAAATAATTACAGCATTCAGCTTTATTTCACTCTCAAAGCTTTAGGCACAAAAATTTTTGAAATTCATAACAGCTGTAAATCATAGCCGTGACTTTGTTGACATACATAAATATATTACATCTAAGGATCACCACTGATGCATGCAGCCAATACAACACTAACTTGATGGTTATTAATGATGTAGAGGTTATAACAACTGTGTAGCAGAAGGATAATTTGATACCACAGAAGGAAATTTTTATGGATAGCATCAGATTATAAATATATTAATGAAAAATGCAGAACATGTAAGAGAAATGTGCAGGAAAGGTTTCATCGAATGGAGCAGCAATGCTTCCCCATCACTCTAGAAACAAGCAGAATGAAGGCACTGGAAATGAAGAGGAAGTCTGAATTAACAGATGGTGCAGAGGATGATATAGATACTGTGGCTTATGTTACACACAAGAATTATTGTGAAATTTAAGTAAACTACACACATCATAAAAAATTTTGGATCACCCTGGTTCCCAGAACTCCTGAAGACAGACGTTGATTGTGGATATTGTTTCACAGACACAGTCCCTTTGACTGTTCAGAGATATTACTAAACCCACCCAAAGATGTAAGCAACCATGGATGAGCAGCGACTATTAGTCGGTGGGGGTCCGACAGCCGATCAGTTCCAGTCATTCCACCAGGATGGAGGTACATGGGTCGTGTTGTCTGTACTTCACCCATGCCTAGATGGTCAATACCGCAGTTTGATCATGTCCACATTGCTACTTTGTGCCAGGAAGGGCTCTCAACAAGGGAAGTGCCCAGGCATCTCGAAGTGAACCAAAGTGATGTTGGTTGGACTTGGAGTAGATACAGAGAGACACGAACTTTCGATGACATGCCTCGCTCATTCCGCCCAAGGGCTACTACTGCAGTGGATGACCACTACCTACGGATTAGGGCTCAGAGGAACCCTGACAGCAATGCCACCATGTTGGATAATGCTTTTTGTGCAGCCACAGGACGTCGTGTTACAATTCAAACTGCGGCAGTGTGGGATCCGTACCAGATAGGGTTGATAGAAGATATAGAGAAGATCCAACGGAGAGCAGCGCGCTTCGTTACGGGATAATCTAGTAATTGCGAAAGTGTTACGGAGATGATAGATAAACTCCAGTGAAAGACTCTGCAGGAGAGACGCTCAGTAGCTCGGTACGGGCTTTTGTCAAAGTTTCGAGAACATACCTTCACCGAAGAGTCAAGCAGTAGATTGCTCCCTCCTACGTATATCTCGTGAAGAGACCATGAGGATAAAATCAGAGAGATTAGAGCCCACACAGAGGCATACCGACAATCCTTCTTTCCACGAACAATACGAGACTGGAATAGAAGGGAGAACCGATAGAGGTACTCAAGGTACCCTCCGCCACACACCGCGGAGTATGGATGTAGATGTAGATGTAGATGTAGAAGGTGGAGGTTCCCAGATGTTTTGAGGTGGCATAATGTGGGGCTGACAAATTCTGCTGGTGGTCATGGAAGGCAGTGTACCAGCTCTACGATATGTGAATGCCATCCTCCAATCGATAGTGCAACCACATCGGCAGCATATTGGTGAGGCATTCGTCTTCATGGATGACCATTCACGCCTCTATCGTACACATCTTGTGAATGACTTACTTCAGGATAACGACATTGCTGGACTAGAGGGGCCAGCATGTTTTGCAAACATGAACCCTATCAAACATGCCTGGGGTAGACTGAAAAGGGCTGTTTATGGATGACGTGATCCACCAACCACTCTGAGGGACCTATGCCGAATCGCCGTTGAGGAGTGGAACAATCTGGACCAATAGTGCCTTGATGAACTTGTGGATAGTATGCTACGATGAATACAGGCATGCATCAATACAAGAGAACGTGCTACTTGGTATTACAAGTACTGATGTATACAGCAATCTGGACCACCACCTCTGAAGATCTCACTGTATGGTGATACAACATGCAATATGTGGTTTTCATGAGCAATAAAATGGATCAAAATGATGTTTATGTTGATCTCTATTCCAATTTTCTGTACAGGTTCCGGAACTCTTGGATACGAGGTGACGCAAAACTTTTTTTGATGTGTGTATTATCTAAACACCCATTGAGCCTGGTGGATTTGTCTCGTAGACAGCAGGAGTTTAGTGATCTTAATGTATCTAATAGGTGCATTACATTTGTAGTCCGATATCTAATGTCTATGTTAATATCGCCAAATATCAGATGTCTGCAATTTTTATATCTTAGGAGCATTATTATCAATTGTTTAAAGTGTTATATAAACTATTCTTTGTTATTATTAGAGGAGTGATACACTGATACAGATATTAGTTTCTGATTTGGTATCAATATGGCTGAAACTGCTTTTGTAGATAAAGAAGTTACATCTAACCTCAATATTCTACATTATGTGTTTCTTTGATAAAGATTGAAACACCACAATGCTTCAACTTGGAACTTGGAACCGAGGCGATGCAAAACTTTTTTTGGTGTGTGTATTTGTTTTTGCATTATTTTATCTTTTCAGTTATTAACATAATTTACTCAACAAATAATTGGCATAGCTCTACAACAGGTATTTTTTGAGGCTCAAAAAACAAGAATATTTGTAATTATGATTACGCACTATTTGTTAATGATAAGAAAAATCTTAGGAAGACTCTGTAAATTATGGCAGTTGTCTTATTTTCAGGATCACCAGGTAAATGTAGCATATTTGTAATGAGCAGTTGGAAGTAGTCAGCAAAGGTAAGGTATGTAAGTAACCATACTCATTCAACATAGTGACGTAGGTGGTTATTAACAATAAGAATAATGAGAGACAAGAAAAAAGTAGCCATATAATGGTAGCAAAGTGGAGAGCAGACATCAAGTGTAATATGCTATCATTCCTCTTAGGCCACAACTCCACTGATGTGAGTAGTTACAAGAGGCAATCAGTAAGTTTTTGTTTGAGGCTGTTGCTGCAGTGTATATGCAATGTAGCATAAATCCAATGTGGGTATATAATCCCCAATGTGTGGACAGGGGATTAGGATAGCATTCATGTCTTTCTGACATGCATGCGGTAAACATGGAAATGAGAACTTCAGCGACATTATTCCCAAATGAGTCCAAACAGGATCAGCATGCTGTTATTCTTTTCTTGGTTGCTGAAAGACAAACTCAGTAGAAATCCATCTGAGGATGAAGAATGTGTATGGAGTAGCTTGTCTGTCAAAAGCCACTGTTTTGTGGAATGCTGCACTAAGTTCCGGGATGGGATGCATGTCACCATATTGCAAATGTCGTAATGCAGAAGTTATGCCAACCAAAGAAGGAGACACTTGAGCACCTACCCTATAGTCCTGATCTCTCTCCATGCAATTATCACACCTTTGGTCTCTTAAAAAAGGCTTTGAAATGTCAATCATTGCATTCAGATAAGGATGTGTAGCAGGCAGTTACAGACTTCTTCATCGGGACATGGTGTTTTACCAAACAGGTATCTTCAACCTGGTGTATTGGTGAGATGATTTCCTCAATGGTCATGGCAATTTTGCCTGATTGGCATACCAAGTCTGGAATGCACAGCCTTTGAATGGAAACTTTTTGATTGCTCCTTATACATGCATCTAGTCATGCTTGACATAGCATTACAAGTGACAAGAAAGCTGTCAGTTTTGCAATAGTAGATGAAGAGACAGCAACTTTGATATTCCATAACATTCCTTTTTTAACATTTTATAATTTATCCTTTATTAAAGAGAAACTGATAATGCTTGTTACACACTGCATGCTTTGAAGTGATAACAACAGGTCTGTTACTTCACTCTACCATGATTTACAAAAAAAAAACTAAATAAGCTGGTCATATTTACAAGAATGAATGTGCCATCTATGACCACCTTTCAAACTTATAAGGGCTCAAATAGAAGGAACTTACACCAATTTCAATCTGAGCATATGAGCTGAAGAGAAATCCAGTCTCTTCTAGGTAGATAAGTATAAATATTTTCATTATATTTTGGTAGCATCAGGGAGAAAACACTAAAGCAATGTAATACAATATTTTGTTCATATGCATAAAAACTACATGCAGTCATTTACAGTGATGAGCCGAAGCTTTATGACCACTGCACACCAGAAGACTGATTGACATCTGCTGGTATTGTGGGCATCTGAAGCAACTTGCAAAATATATAAAAGGAGCAGAGACAAATGGGGAATCATTTTAGCAATGATGCAGGCTGTAGATATGGAAATCCACTGACATAAGTGACTCTGACAAAGGGCAAACTGTTATGACCTGGCATTGTTTTGAGCATCTATGGGAAGTGGTTCATGGACAGTGAAACCACAAGTAGGCAACTAGGTGTTGGACATCCATGCCCTATCAGAAAATGTGGAGGTTGGAGACTTATCCACTCTGCACAGCAGGACAGGAGGCAGTCTGTGGCAGATCTGATGACAAGAGTATATTGTTAGTGCAGGCACAAGTGTTTTGAGATCACACTGTTCAGTCCATGTTGTTGAACAGGGGGCTTTGCAGTAGATGACCCAATTACATCATAAATTATGATTGTAGTGGGCACAGTATCAACAAGAGTGGACTGTAGATCAATGGACATCTGTCATTTAGTTGGACATCATCAGTTTGATGGTAGTGTATGATTAAACTGTCATCTGGGAAAACAGCTGCTCAAAACAAGAAATATGATAAGAACACAGACTGTTAGGACCATTATTATGCTGTGGGGGGCATTCACTTGGGGCCTCTGGTAGTAATCAAAAGTACCATGACAGATGTGGACTACATGAGCACTATTGTGGACCTTCTGCATCCTGTCATGCTTGATGTCTTCCCTGATAGTGATTGCATCTTCCAGCAGGAGAACTGTCCATGCCATAAGGCCAGAATCATGCTACAGTCATTTGAGGAGCATTATGGCAAAGTCACACCGATGTCTTGGCCAGCAAATTTTTTCTGATCTGGATGTGAGAGACCACATCTGGGACACTATCAGGTGCCAGCTCCACACCCACAAACCACTGGCCCACAGTTTACAGGAACTGCACGACCTGTGTGCAGACATCTGGTGCTGTATACCTCTGGAAATCTACTGAGGGTCTGTCAAATCCATGACACACAGAATTGCTACTGTATTGCAATCCAAAGGTGGACCAACACATTATTAAGCACAAGGGCATAACAATGTGGCTCTCAGTGTAAATCACATAAGTCTATAAGAAGCATTAAAGAATTCAGTTATTCACATATGAATTGTTTAAAGCATTCTCATAATGACTTTTTCATTCTACATAAATGTAACCAATACAACACATTATTCAAAGAAGTAATTTCAAAATAAATGCATCTGTTCTGTTTTGTTTTGGGTTCAATGTTCAACATACAATGGCCACAGCAGAAAGTGTATTCCAACTGATAATCATTACCTTGCCAGGCCACATGTGGTAGTTTGTGCATTGCATTATAAATTTAAACTCACAGACATTGTGTGAGGTCCTTCAATATGCATGTGGTTAAGTTTACAAGTGTGAAGTATAAGTGGAGGAACAGCCTTGATGCTTATTAATAGCAGTAACATTCCTGCCAAGGCCTATTGCATGTTAGGGAAAAAGTCAGTTGTTTTCGAAACACTTCCTTGAATAATTCATTGTTCTTGGACTCTTGAAATAGTAAAATGCATTTGGTTATTTTGTACAGAACAAAAAATCACGTGTAAGTGTACATACAATGTGTTTATATTTGTTGTTCATGTTACAGTTAAACTTCTACAGGTTCTTAAATTATGCCTAAGAGTGCAGGTTTACAATTTACCAATGTAATTGTATTCTCCTGGTATTATGAAATGACAGGATATGTGTGTAATAGATTGTATATCCTGAATTTATACAGCTTAGCTAAGTCCTGCCACATACATGATACTATAATTTTCAAACAGTATAGAAATATGGCTGCAGCAATTCTGCAAAAACAACTTCTGCACAATTTATTTTCCATCATCTCAGGTCACTGCCAGCAACAGAACTGTACAGTGTCTGGTAGAAAAAGAAAAAGTTCTCAGCTACAGCCTTACATTTCCGTAAGTATGAACATGTTGCCAGCTATGAGAGTGTATTGGTGATCAAGATTTGCACCTTACAATTATGTCTTGGGAAACAGTATTATATTTAAGGTCAGAGCACTTACTGGAGTCAGTAAAAGATGAATCAAATTTTCTAGATAAAACACCAATAAACATGCCCAGTAGTTAAGTGTGTGTGTGTGTGTGTGTGTGTGTGTGTGTGTGTGCGCGCGCGTGAGTGTGAGAGTTTCACAATGTGATTACTAACCAGCTGAACCTTCTTCAAAGCTCTTGGGCTGGTAGGAACAGTGTTAACATGATTTGCTTCATCTGTGGCATCAGTTGCTTCCATTTCCACACCTTCAGGTTCTGGATTAACATCCTGAAGAGTTGCTGATTTTTTGAAAATGGCTTCAAAGGCTAATCGAATTCTGGAAACAAAATATATAAAAAAATATAATAGAAATTCAAGAAAATTTTTCAAGGAAAATTTTAATATATTTTTTTTTATGAACACATCAATTCACTGACAGGATAGGGAATAGTTACAAATATCTTGGCCTAATGATATTTTAACAAACTCCCTAAAAGTGCCCATTCAGTGCCATTGAACAACTTCAAATGTACACAGAGAAAATGGATACCATATATATGAAGTAAGCCATGATTTTCTGTTTCTGTTCAATCCCCACCAGTTTAGTGTAGTATATTGTGTCTTTAATAGTAACTCAGTCATTACCTTGGTATTAGGTTCAAACACCATACTGTTTTACCAACCTTATTTCTATTGAACATATCATACTCTCATATCAGAGTCAACTCACAAAGCCAGTTACAAGGGCACCCACAGCATAATGAGGCACCAAACCATGATGGGACTAGACACTTTTTACATTCACAGAACAGGACAAAAGTTTGCATGTTACTATAATTATAATATTATTGGCTTCTAGCAGATCTCATTACACGTTTTAAGTGAAAACTATGCTACAAGGAGATATTTAACTAGATTAGAAATTAGGTACGGCATATTGTCTTAACTATGATCATAGAGGAGTGGCACACATTGTCATGTAATTTTAAATGTTTTTCTCTATGTATAAATGTAAAATACAGTTTGACACAATGTTTGGTGAACACACAGTATTATAAATACTGTAGATTTTTTCAGAATCTGCATTGTTCAAGACAGAGGCTCAAAGTCATTAATTACACACACCTGAAATTCTTGTACCGGATAATATGCTTAAGTATTCACCCGTTTTCTCTGTATACATTAGAATTTATTTAATGGCACTGAAAGGGAACTTTTAGGGAGTTTCTTAAATATTGTTAGGCCATGATATTTATAACTATTCCCTATCCTGACATACTGCATGCCAATACCTTGTGTTATATTAGTGAATTGACATGTTCACATAAAAATTATTAAAATTTTCTTTGGAAGAAATGAGGCATAGTTATTCATGCGCAACAACTTGCAAGCAATTGATACAGATGAACAGGTAGATTTTGTCATCCTATTTTTCCATAGGGGGGTTGGCACAGTACGATATTATCAACTACTAACAAGGAATTGATCATATAAACTATCTTTGCTAATATCTTATTGGCTCCATGAATATTTGACTTATCAGAATCCAGTGCATTACACTGGACATTGCACATTTCACATAAACAAAAGTAACACTGCATATGCCTCAAGGAAGCACAATAGGATGTTTAATGTTTTCAGTATACATGGACAATTTATCATATAGGATCAGCAACAGTGTAAGATTGTTTTCCGTTATTGCAGTTGTTTTCAGGAAAGTATCATCAATACACAACTTTAAGGAATTCTGAAAGACTACATCAAGATTTCCACTTAGTGTAATAAATGCCAGCTCTCTTTAAATTTAGATAAATGTAAAATAATAACTATAAAAAGATTAGTGATAAACATCATGAGCACATCACAGTATATACATATTTAGTGATAATACTAAGAAGCAATATGAAATGGGGCAAGCACACAAAATCTGTACTGGCAACTGTGGATGGAAGATGTAGATTTGTTGAAAGGGTTCTGGGAAAATGTGGCATATATGTAAGGAAAAACACTTACAAGACACTCATGTGACCAATTCTCAAATATTGTTCAGATATTTGTAGTCTTTATCAAGTAGACATTGAACGAATTCAGAGATGCATTGCTAATACTATAAGAGGTTGCTACAGCCCGCACAAAAATTTAACAGTAATGCTTGGAAAACATAAATGGGAATCACTGGAAGAAAGTTGATGTAGTGCTCATGAAACCCTGCTAGGTAAATTCAGAGATGCTGTACTGAAAAAAGACTGTGTGACCATTATGATTGCCTTAATGTATGTCTCATGCAGGCATCATGAGCAAAAGATAAGGGAGATTAGAGTGTATACAGAGACATATAAATAATCATTTTTCCCTTACTCAGTCTGCAGCTCTTGGTCTTGTGGTTAGCATCATTGACACTCAATCGTGGAGCCCTGGGTATGATTTCTGGCTGGGTGGGGAATTTTCTCCGCTTGGGACTGTGTGTGTGTGTGTGTGTGTGTGTGTGTGTGTGTGTGTGTGTTTTGACCTCACTATCATTTCCTCATCATTGATGCACAAAAAGTGCCATCAAATAAAGAGACTTGCACCAGGCAGCCAAACTCCCCTGAGGGGGGTCTCCGACTCCGAATTTTACATGCATATTTCACTTTATTTCCTGACTCAATAACTGAACAGAATACAAAAGAAAATTGATAAGATTGGTATTATATACTGTACAATGGTTTGCAGGGTATTTATGTAGCTGCAGAAACATACCAACTATGGTCTGTCACAACATTAAATTCTATTTACCAGTGCAGTATCATTTTTCACTCAGAGGGTTTCCACCACACCAGAATTCTAAAACCAGAGGGGAACAGAGTAAGATAAAATGTCTATAGAGTGGGAGTGTGTTAGTAATGCAAACTGTTATCATATTTTTGCCAGAGTTGAAAGCCACATTATGTGAAAAAAAAGTAAGTAACTCAATATTAAACACCAAATCTTTGGCTTTGAATGTGAAACATACCCACTGACAGTAATATGTTATAGCAAACAATGTTAAACAACCACTATAGTAATTAAGATGCCAGTACTGATGATTTTCAGGTTTCTCATTTAGATCAACAAAGCTTTGGAGACTTACAGTTTTATTAACATCATCTACATTAAAAATAAAGCCTGTTGGTGTTGTTTTTTTTTAATTTTTATTGGAAACAAATAAGAATATGATTTATTTACAGATCATGCAGACTGCTGACTTCCCTCCACCACAGCAATAAATTAAAAGTAACATTCCTTTCTTGGAGAGTGGACCTGCATTCTTTTAAAATTTTTAAACTACCTCAAACAATGGAAAATCCAGGATGGAATGTAACAGTATTATGAAAACGAAAGTTGCTACTCACCATATACCAGAGATGCTGAGTTGCGGATAGGCACAATAAAAAGACTGTCAAAAATAAAGCTTTTGGCCAGTAAGGCCTTCGTCGAAAATAAATGACACACACACACTATGCAAATGCAACTCACACACACGACTGCAGTCTCGAGAAACTGTGTGTGTCTATCATCGATGTTTGACGCAGGCCTTACTGACCAAAAGCTTTATTTGTGACAGTCTTTTTATTGTCCCTATCTGCAACTCAGTATCTCCACAATATGGTGAGTAGCAACTTTTCTTTTCATAATACTGTAAACTACCTCAAATATTCACTCACTTCTACCCATGTTTCTTTCCTCATATCCCAAATATCTTTGGTTGTAGATTCTAATGGCTCTTTAAATGAGAATATAATTGGTACCTGCATTTGTGTCAAAACTGGATGGGTACTTAAATTACATCAAAGTCATTAGGTCGGTAAATTCACACAAAAAGGGGCGGGGATAGATAAACAGACAGAGGGAGAGAGAAAGAGATGTCCAATATCACCACTGGGTATGATTTCCAGCACTTGGCAGTGATGATGTGGGGCAGCATTATGTGCATAGAATTGACTGGCTCATTTTTCCTGGAAGATCGCACCATTGGGGAAACCTAGCTTGAGTCAATGTGGGATTCTGGCATCCCAGAACTTCGGAATAGACCAAACTTTGGTGAACTGTGGTGGCAGAAAGATGGTGCTCACCCTACTTCACCAACATTGTTTGGGTGTTCTTGCATGAAGTGTTCCCTGAGCGCAGGATTGGCTGTGGAGTGGCCAGCCAGATCTCCTGAATGCACCCCATCAGACTTTTCTTTGGGGTTATGTTAATTTCCTTATCAGTGAGCAACATCTGTGTAAGCTGGTTGTTCAGGAGTTCAACGGTGTTCCGGTGGATATGTGCAGGAAGGCATGTGAAAGCATCGCTGTGCATTTGGAAGCCTGTGCTGATGTAGAGTGTGTCCTGGTCACCCACTACCTTGAAAATTAATGATTATGTCATAAAAATTACTAACATGTAAGCATCATCCTATTTTTGTAATCCTTACTAGCATGTAATAATAAAAATAACATATAATCAAAATCTGTCTAAATAAGTATCTTGTACAGCAGTTGAGAAGCATAATGATCAGGCATCAAGAAAGCCTACAGATAAGTGAAGGAGGACAAAGGTTGATACAAGGATCATTCTTCCTCATCATTATGTGCTATTTGATTGAAAGTGAAATACTAACCTATAAGGACCTTCCCTAAGGGACGGAACCCACAGTAAGCACAAGATGATACACTTGTCCTGTAAGGCAAGTGATGAAACAACTTCCACCAGAAAGGACACAGTGTTTCCTGTTTTGTGTTAGCAGTGTGCAGCTTTGAATTATGATGAAGTAAAATCACATTTTGTGACAATTTGCATGGGCACTTACATCCAAAGGTTCTTTTAAGTGTTTAATAGCAATGAGCATTGATTGCAGTCCCAGCAACCATCCACTACACCTGCAGATAGTGAAGAACAGGCTTAACATTACTTTCCAGCCAGAGATGACTAGGCCTTCTTTGGCTTCGGTGACATTTGAGACTGCTTTTTGTGACTTTGAATTGCACATGGGAAATGGACACCCTGTTTCATCCATAGCCACAATGTGCTCAAATAATTTTGTTGTTTTCTTTTGGTATTGGAACAGATGTTCTCAGCCCATTCCCACATGCAAGTCTTTCTGCTCATTGCAAAGACAATGACAGTATTCATGCAGTACAAAATTTGCTCTCTGGGCAACTCCATGCATATTAATATTCACATCAACTGACACTGCTCATGAAGTTATGCAGCATTCTTCTTCACCAATATGCAAACTGAGATACTGTTCCAGAACTGATTAGAGGTTTCTCTTTAAGGGGACTTGTACGTGAATAACTGTCGAAAAATCAATTTTTTAATTTTTGTCTTAATAATTCTCTGTAGTTTTATGAATGAGAAAAAGTTTACTTCCATGAAAATGGACCACAGAATGTGCCAGAATTACAGGAATTTCAAAGTGAGTGCCTGCACCACGATGTCCCCATGCCACACCGTCAGCTCTGTTAAAAATAAAGTTTTCTCATTCATTTCGTTTCTATGATTATTTAGTCCCTTAATTTGGCTGGCCTGTGAAAGCTTTACATCTGCTTATCTTTTGATTATGCAGAGAGTTTAGTCATGGTTTGCTGTGATTTTGGTGCAAATATTTTTTTGTAGTGAAGTAATTGTGTGTGTGAATTTATTATTCCGTACATGAGTTTCTTATTCCACTTGAAAGCAATGAGAAGAATTAAGAAGTTTGGTGTTAAACAATGTAAATTTTATGGAAATTGGTTCACAAAATGGATCAAATGGATTAACTCTTCTAATACTGAAATACAATGTGATACGACACTTGAATCAGCTTCAACTACTCAAAGTGCTTCGAAGCTAAAACTGAAATATTTGAACAGTGGGCTTGACAGTATTAATGATGATAATACAGAGACACCAACTATTGATTCAGGTTGTGTTATTGTTGACCTCTCTGTTCTGTCTGAACATAATAAATAAAGCTTTTCAGTGTAAGGAATGTAGCAATAGAGGTGCAAAGGTAGTTGAACAGATATGTGCTAGAAGAGGTTGTGCATCAAAATTAAGCATTGTAATTTTTATGATTTAAGCAAATGAGGTTATACTTGTGGCATAAGTAAACAGGGAGTGTATAACACAAATATTAAACTTGCTTATGCTATGAGGTGTATAGGCAAAGGGTACAAAAGTGCACAAATTTTCTGTGCTCTTATGGACTTACCTCCCCCAACAAGGTCTGACAGGTACAATAAAATTATTCTACAGACTTTAGAAGAAGTAGCAAAGGATAGTAGGAAAAATGCTGTTCAGGAAAGTGTAGACACGAATGACAACAATACATGTGTGTCTGCACCCTGGATGCATCCTGGCAACAAAGAGGCCATAGTTCCCTAAATGGTGTAGTGACAGCTACCTCATTGGACAATGGTAAAGTCATTTATGTGGAATGTATTACCAAGTACTGTCATGACTGTACTAATTGAACTGAAAATCTTAAATGTTTGATTAATTTTAGTGGTTATAGTGGAGGGATGGAATATCAAGGTGTTGTGAAGATATTTCACAGGTCAGTGGAGAAATATGGTGTGATGTATAAGTCTTACCTAGGAGATGGAGACTCAAAAGGGCACCAAAAAGTTTGTGAATCCAAACCTTATGCTAACACAAAAATTGAAAAAAAATGGAATGTATTGGACTGCATCCAGAAAAGGTAGGGTACAAGATTGAGGAACTTGAAGAGTAATTTGAAGGGAAAGAAATTAGCTGATGGTAAGTTCACTAGTGGACGTGGTCGGCTTACAGATGAAGAAATGGAAAGGTTGAAGTATTATTATGGACAAGCCATAAGACAAAATAAACATGACCTTGAGGGAACGAAAAAGACAGTTTGGGCTACCTTCTTTCATAAATCCTCCACAGATGACAACCCATGCTATGCACTCTGCCCACATGGCAGTGATTCATGGTGTGTCCACCAGAGGGCTGTTACCAAAGGTGAGATCAAAGTGACAAGATTATTAGAGAAATATTTACATGGTAGGACTCAAAATCCAAATGAAAGTTTCAACAATTGTATTGGGAGCAGATACCAAAAACTGTTCTAGTAGGTTAAATACTTCAAAAATAGGTGTGCTAGATGCTGTTCTATGTTTCAATGACAGTGCAGTGTCAAGGCTTAATGTTATGGAACTGATGGGAGTACCTGGTGGACTAAATATGCATAGAGCTCTAATACCCATTGACTGAAGGAGACTCTTCAAAACCGAAAAATCAGTGTTGGAAGCCACCATAGAAGCAAGAATAAGAAGAAGACATGTGAAAAAGAGAAGGGAGAAGAACAACACAGGAAACAAGATGAATATGGACGTGGGATGCATTAGTGTCATTCAATTTTAATAGAAAATGCAAGTTTTAATTTTAACTTGAATTTCCCAAAAGTTAAATTATTTCATGTTCTGGTACACTTTGGGCTAAAAACTATTAAAGGTAGAGAGCTAAAATTTTGTGTACTGTCTTAAAACACGCTCTACTAAAAAGTAGACTACTCCTGTGACTTAACTTTGAAAAGAAAACACTGTTTTGAAGAAAAACTCTGAATTCAATTCCAAACTTTTGATAATCATACTTAAAATTTTTTGTACTCAAATTTATGACAGCACTATCTTTTCAAGAGTATTCTTTAAAGATAATACTTTAAGGAACTTACAAGAAAAAAGGTAAACATTCTACTTTGTTTGTATTCTGAGTAATGTGTAGTACCTATGATGTACATGAATAATCAGCATGGTTTATTTCACTTGCAACAAAAAAATACATTTAAAAAAGTGTGAGAGTAAAGCTGCAGTTCATACATAAAAATGTTCCCACAAGATGTCTTTAAAGATGGTAAGCATTATATGGGCATACAAATCTTATTCTTTGAGTTACACTGTTTAGAAAACTGACAATTTTTTCATTGTTTCCCCTGGTATTCACAGACCAGTCCCTCTAGGGTGAGGAAGATCCACAGTACTCCATTTGCCACTCTGAAACTGGATCAAACATCTGAATACAGTGCTATGTCCGGAGCATGTTTCATAATACATGGCATCTGTTGGATAATAAACTCCATTAGCTGTCACACTTTCTTTGTGTGAAAATTTAATAACTACATGTTGTACTTACTTGAAAGTATCCACTACACACCTCTGCTATGACAAATAATCATAGCACAGTGAGCTATTGTGTATGGAAGTGCACAAGTCCTGAACAATTGTGACATGACTAGTTTAGCTATATTGCCAGCTCATGGCTGAATGACAAGTATTCTCATTGTTGAGGACTTTCTCTATGTTTCACTTAAATGACCTTATATAAGGCTCAAGTGTTTTCACTCAGCCCTACTTTGACCACTCTATCACTATCAAAGTAAAGTCCTGAAAGGCATTCTTTAAGTTTTGGAAACAGATGAAAAGCAGAATGGGGCCAAATTGGGACTGCATGGAGGATGATCAATGACAGTGAACCCAAGGTGTCGGACTGTTGAAGATGTTGCAGTGCTTCAGTGTGGTCTGGCTCTATCATGATGAAGGAGAGGGTGGTCCATGTGTGGAGAAACTCTCCTAGTATGAAATTTGATTACAGAATGCTGTTTCTCACACTCTGACATAGTTACATTACCCACCACACTACCATTCAGATCCCTCTAGTGGCAGAGGGATGCAAATCTGCAGACATGAAGAATAAAGATGTAGAATATTACTAACATCTTGTTTTCTTGAAATACCTTTAAGAGCCTTCACATAAAAAAATTCAGAGGCATTACTTTTCAGCATGCCCTTGTACATTTCATTCCTTCACACACACACACACACACACACACACACACACACACACACACACAGTTACTATTGTGATAAATTATTAAATTTTGTTATCATTTGTACAAATATTTACCATTACATTGCAATCTGCCTGCTTTAATTCATGAGAGGTATAACAGTATTCCACAAATATAGTTGATAGTACTATTATATTGTTCAGATCCAATGAGTAACACTCTTCTAACTGAAAATTATTTGAATATAACTCACCTACTCTCAGCACCCGTCACAGTTGTGTATGGAGTTACACTTGGGCTTACGAGAGGGCTGAAGCTTCTTAGTGTAAATGAGTTTGTCTTCTTCAATATAGATTTCTTTGGCTGACTCCCAGAAACCGGAGAAAAATGGTTCTATAACGTAATTATAAAATTTTAAAAATCAGAAGTGAAGATTCACAGAAGAATTACATGCTTTCTGTGCACAATTTGTTCTATTAGGAAATCACTTATAATTTCAAGAGTATTTTATATTAAAAAAGGGCAGTAACCCATTTTTCTTATTCTATAAATTACATACAGACACAATGTTGTAATTTGTCTATCATAATGAAAAACATGTACAAGATTAACAAAATACTTGTCAATTATTTTATGGAAATGACAAATAGCCTCTTAGTATGATATGTAGTTGTAAACTTTACAAGAAACAAAAAAAGCAAGTTAGTATTTTTAAGTGCAATTATATTATGGGGAATCTTGAAAATATGCACAGGAACTAGCTATATTTTATCACTGCTGGTAATGATATATGCTGATGAGCCAAAACATTATGACCACCTGCTTAATAGCTTGTTCATCCACCTTTGGAATGAAATACATCACTGACTCTGTGTATCAGGGATTTGCCAGTTTGTTGGTGGTATATGGCATTAGATGTCTATGCACAGGTCAAGTAATTCACATAAATTATGAGCTGCTGATCTGCATACTCAATGATGGCACCCGACAGCGACCCAGATCGGTTCCATAGGACTTACATCAGGCAAATTCTGTCACCGAGACATCAACTTCAGTTCACTATAATGCTCCTCAAACCACTGTAGCACAGTTGTGGCTCTGAGACACAAACAATTATACTGCTGAAACATGACATCATCACTGGGGAAGACATCAAGCATGAATGGATGCAAGAGGTTTGCAACTATTAGCATATCTTTGATTACCACCACAGGTCTATGCAAGTGCAGGAAAATGTCTTCCATAGAATAAAACTGCTCCCACCAGCCAGTGTCCATGGTGCACTGCACATTCCAAGCTGCTGTTCACCTCAATGATGGACTTTGTGGAGATGACCACTGACCTCACGTTTTGTGAAGAGTTGTGAACATCCAAACATTTAGCACCTAGTGGTAGTTCCTCTGTCCTTCTACCTCTTTCCATAATTGCTTATGACAGCAGCATGTGATTATTCATCCAGCTTCACCGTTTTCAAGGTAATCATTCATAGGCATTATGTAACAATAATCTGCCCTCTGCCAGAGTCGCTTATCTCAATGTATTTCCCCATTTGCAGCCCATATCTCCACTAGGGTGATCCCCAATCCATGCCTGCTCCCCTTACATACTTTTCTTACTGCATCACATGCCTGAAACGTCACTAGGCAACATCCAGCGTCACAGTGGGCAGTGGTACTAATGTTTTGGCTGATCAGTGTATGTGCATACACACTAAATAACTTGCTGCTAAAATTGTTGAATCACTACATACTTTAACCAGTTCCCAGTTTAGCTGTTTTCTCTGTTTGATTTAAAATATCAGTACAGTACTGAAGAGATGAAATATGAAGTATTTTAACATCTGTCAGCACCTGTCAACCATTTGTATATCAGACAATTACCTTTCGGTTTCCTCCAAGCCTGCTAATACCCTCACTTACATCTGTGGAAGCTGTTCATTTCTCTGTCTTCCAGTCTAAATTACCTCATTTTCCTTCCAATCCATTTCCCTTCCCACTACTGTCTTTTTTCAACCTACCCCGTCTGAGACAACATGCTCTAATTTGATAGATGATCAATAATAATCTATAACATTTTATGTGCCTGCAAGCTGGTTGGTGTATTGTGAGTTGTTACCTGTCCTCACACTTTTTTCTATTGACACCTGTAGCCTGCAAATTACTGTAAGATGGATGGCAGAAGTTATTCTTTTACGTGATTTACTTATAGCTCTTCTAATTCTGTTCACAGGTAGGACACAGGCAGTCTTATTGCATTCTAGCCTCTGTACCAACTATTTCCTTAACATACATGCGACTTTCCCCCATAAGTCAAACTAGTTTGTGATTGAAACTTCTTGGCAGATTAAAACTGTGTGTCAGACCAAGACTCGAACTTGGGACCTTTGCCTTTCATGGGCAAGTGCTCTACCATCTGAGCTGCCCAAGCATAACTCACACCACGTCCTCACGGCTTTATTTCCACCAGTACTTCATCTCCTACCTTCCAAACTTCACAGACGCTCTCCTGCAAAACTTGCAGAACTAGCATTCCTGGAAGAAAGGACATTACGGAGACATGGCTTTGCCACAGCCTGGAGAATGTTTCCAGAATGAATTGTTCACTCTACAGTGGAGTGTCCACTGATAAGAAACTCTGCTGCAGAGGGAAAAATTCATTCTGAAAACACTCCCCAGGTTGTGGCAAAGCCATGTCTCCACAATATCCTTTCTTCCAGGAGTGCTAGTTCTGACAGCTTTGCAGAAGAACTTCTGTGAAGTTTGGAAAGTAGGAGGCAAGGTACTGGCAGAAGTAAAGCTGTGAGGATGGGACGTGGGTCATGCTTGGGTAGCTCAGATGGTAGGGCACTTGCCTGCGAAAGGCAAAGATCCCGAACTCGAGTCTCAGTCCCGCACACAGTTTTAATCTGCCAGGAAGTTTCATATTAGCGCACACTCCGCTGCAGAGTGAAAAATCCATTCTAGCTTGTGATTGTTTCTAGTATACATCACACAATAATTTTATAAGCAATCTCATTCATAGATAAATTGCAATGTGATACTGTTGTATCAAAACCTAACACCTGAAATCCACAAATGATTGTATGTGGTCCAGCCACTTTAATTTGACCACTGCCTATGTTCGACATCAGCATGTAATAACAATGCACAGATGCCAGGTGGCAGCACTATCAGTGGGGGGGGGGGGGTGCATTAAGTGTGTCGGGGTCGGGGATACAGAAAACAGCGCAGTCATTGTCACAATGCAGAAATAGAGCTATTTATCTGCTGTCCAAAAGAGTATCATCATTGGCTTTTGAGCCAAGGATGGAGGCATTTCCAAAATGGCTGAATCTGTTATCTGTTCACGTCCCAGCCACTATGGTTAAAGTATATCATGCATGGCAAAATGACACTATCAAAACCCTGCACCAGGGGAACTGTGGTGCACCATGGGCCACAGATGGCAAAGGTGTACAATAGCAGCAGAGATGTATACAGGTGAATAGATGTGCAACTGTTGAGCAACTGACCATCCAGATGATCCAAGGGGCTACCAACATTGTCTCCTCAATGATTCTTCAGCAAATGTTAATGCATATGGGGGTCTCCACAGAAGGTGCCTGATTCAGGCACCCATGCTGAATGCTGTTCATTTGTCATAAAAGCTGGTATCTTTTCAGATGAATCACATTTCATACTCCATCGGACAGATGGGCACTGATATGCACAGCACAAAATGTCTGAAAGCAAATACCCTGTAACAATAATGGAAAGGGCCAGGCCAGAGGAGGAAGTGTTATGGTCTGGGAATGTTTGCATGTCTAATCATTCTGGAAGGCACAGTGGATCAACACAAGTTTACATCTATCTCTGGGCTTCATATTTTTTCTCAGCATGATGGCATCTACCAGCAGGCTAATGCAATGTGTCACACAGCCCACAATGTACTTGTGCAGTACAAAGACTCCCTGGATTTGAATCCAGTCAAGAATCTGTGGGACAACCTCGGTTGGGCTGTTCACACCATTGATCCTCAGCCAGGACACCTAGTGCAGTTGGCTATGGCACTGGAGTCGGCATAGCTCCTCATCCCTGTCAGTACCTTCTAGACCCTCAGTGACTGTCTTAGTGTGCCTCTTGCAGTGGTTCACACTGCAAAAGGCAGTTATTCAGGCTTTTGACAGGTGGTCACATTAATGTGACTGAACAGTGTATGTGATAACTACAATTCACACTTCTGTTCACAGTTATTAACGTGAACTAACATGATTTCACAGTTTTTATTAAAAGTCATTAAACATGTTGTAAAATGATACTACAGTTTTACATTTTATGAGGCATGTAATTTCACATTTCTCTAGATATGGGATTGTTGCAATCTTTGTGCCAGTCTGATATTTTCTTGACATCTATCTCAATATTTGTGCTTTTTTTGTGAGGGGGAGGATTTTGTTTGTGTACAACACTTCTTCACTCTCACATAACTTTATAATATATGTATGTTTATTTATATTTTTTTCAATAGAATTATCTCACTGGTAGTTTTTCCAATCTCAAACAGTGCACAGGAAAAGTGTACAATTAAATTGTTCTATAGGTGCTATAATTTCTCTTATTTTACTACAATGATGATTTCTCCCTATGGAGTACTGTGTCAACAATATATTTTTGCATTTATAAAAGAATGTTGGTGACTGAAGTTTTGAGAAAGATTTTGCAGCACTGAAAAACACCTTTGTTTTAATGATTGCCACCCCAACTCACATACACTATGTGATCAAAAGTATCCAGACACCTGGCTGAAAATGACTTACAAGTTCGTGGCACCCTCCGTCAATAGCCTTGATGACAGCTTATGCTCTCACAGACCTACGTTCAGTCATGTGCTGGAAGGTTTCTTGGGGAATAGCAGCCCATTCTTCATGGAGTGCAGTACTGAGGAGGGGTATCGATGGCAGTCAGTGAGACTTGACATGAAGTCGGCATTCCAAAACATCCCAAAGGTGTTCTATATGATTCAGGTCAGGACTCTGTGCAGGCCTGTTCATTACAGGGATGTTATTGCCATGTAGCCACAGGCCGTGCATTATGAACAAGTGCTTGATCATGTTGAAAGATGCAATCACCATCCCTGAATTGCTCTTCAACAGTGGGAAGCAAGAAGGTGCCTAAAACATTGATGTAGGCCTGTGCTGTGATTGTGCCATGCAAAACAACAAGGGGTGCAAGCCACCTCCACGAAAAATACAACACCATAACACCACTGCCTCCAAATTTCACTGTTGGTGCTACACATGCTGGCAGATGACATTCACCGGGCATTCACCACACCCATACCCTGCCATTGGATCACCACATTGTGTACTGTGATTCGTCACTCCACACAACAGTTTTCCACTGTTCAATCATTCAATGTTTATGCTCCCTACACCAAGTGATGCATCGTTTGACATTTACTGGCATGATGTGTGGCTTAGGAGCAGCTGCTCAACATGAAATCAAAGTTTTCTCACATCCCGCCTAACTGTCACAGTGCTTGCACTTGATCCTGATGCAGTTTGGAATTACTGTGTGATGGTCTGGATACATGTCTGCCCATTACACATTATGACCCTCTTCAACTGTCGGTGGTCTCTGTCAGTCAATAGATGGGGTTGGCCTGTTTGCTTTTGCGCTGTACATGTCCCTTCACATTTCTACTTCACTATCACATTAGAAACAGTGGACCTAGAAATGTTTAGGAGTGTGGAAATCTCGGGCACAGATGTATGACACAAGTGACACCCAATCACCTGACCACATTCGAAGTCCGTGAGTTCCGCAGAGCACCCCATTATACTCTCTCATTATGTCTAATGACTACTGAGGTTGCTGATATGGAGTACCTGGCAGTAGGTGGCAGCACAATGCACCTGATGTTAAAAACATGTTTTTGGGGCTGTCTGGATACTTTTGATCACATAGTGTATCATATCCATGACATTCTCTCCCCTATTCTATGATAATACGAGGGCTATCCACAAAGTACATTTCGTTTTGGAACTAAAAATAAATAAAGTATTGGAAATTTTTTTTATTATATACAGATGAAAGCCACACTTAAATACTACTTTTCTACATAGTTGCCATTTAAATTAAGGCACTTATCGTAGCGATGGATGAGCTTGGAAATTCCTTCGTCATAAAATTCAGCTGCCTGCGCCTTCAACCACGTGGTTAATCAGTAACCCAGTAGGAATACGATTTTTGTGGATTTCCTGGAAAGAGGCACTACAATAAACTCTCAAACGTATTGCCAAACTCTGCACAACCTCAGAAGAGCAATACAAAACAAGCGCAGGGGAAGTTGGGCTCAAAGATCTTGCTGATTCACGACAATGCCCGGGCCCACACGGCAAATGCCACTCGTGAAGTTCTTGAATATTTTAAGTGGGAGTTGTTTCCTCATCCACCGTACAGTCCCGACCTGGCACCGAGTGACTTCCACTTATTCCCAGCAATGAAGAAGTGGTTGGCTATGCAGCGTTTTGATGATGATGCACAGCTTCAAGAAGAGGTAACCACGTGGTTGAAGGTGCAGGCGGCCGAATTTTACAACGAAGGAATTTCCAAGCTCGTCCATTGCTACGATAAGTGCCTTAATTTAAATGACAACTATGTAGAAAAGTAGTATTGAAGTGTGGCTTTCATCTGTATATAATAAAAAAAATTTCCAATACTTTATTTATTTTTAATTCCAAAACGTAATGTACTTGGTGGATAGCCCTCATTGCCATTCTTTGAACTTTTTCAGTATCCTTTGTCAATCTTATCTGGTACAGATTCCATAGCGCAAAGAAATACTCCAGGACAGAACGGAACAGTGCACTGTAGGCAGTCTACATCTACGTTAACATCTACATTTACATACTCCACATGCCACTACATGGTGTGTGGCAGACGGTGCACTGTACCACTACTGGTTGTTTCCTTTCCTGTTCCACTTGCAGATAGAGCAAGGGAAAAACAACTGTCTGTATGCCTCCATATGAGCCCTAATTTCTCATATCTAATCTTTGTGGTCACTATGTGAAATGTATATTGGCAGCAATAGGATTGTTCTACAATCAGCTTCAAATGCCAATCCTCAAAACTTTCTCAGTAGTGTTCTTTGAAATGAATGTCTTCTTCCCTCCAGGGATTCCAATTTGAGTTACTGAAGCACATCTGTAACACTTGTATGCTGATCGAACCTATCAGAAACAAATTTAGTAGCTCTCCTCTGAACTGCTTCGATGACTTCTTTTAACTGGACCTGGTGTGGATCCCATTCACTCAAGTAGTACTTAAGAACAGGTCACACTAGTGTCTTGCATGGAGTCTGCTTTACAGATAAACCACGCTTCCCAAAATTCTCCCAATAAACTGAGGTTGACAATTCACCTCCCCTACCACAATCCCCATATGCTCATTCTGTTTCATATTGCTTAGTCTCTTTAGCAGACCTGTTGCATTTTCTAAGTGTCCTACCAACAAAACACACTCTTTCATTCCTGCCCCACAACATTATCTCTGTGATCATTCCCATTTAGGTTGCTTGTAATAGTAATCCCTAGGTATTTAGTTGAATTGATAGCCTTCAGATTTATGTGATTTGTCATGTAACCAAAATCTAACAGATTCCTTAGTATTCATGTGGATGACCTCACACTGTTTGTTAATCAGAGTTAATTACCACTTTTTGCACCATACAGATCTCTTGTCTAAGTTATTTTAGAATTGGTTTGATCTACTTATGACTTTGTCTATGGAAAATGACAACATCATTTGCAAAAAATCCAATCTCATAACTGAGATGATACCCCATATGCACACAGTTTGATTACAAGTATCTTGAGAGAAATGGTGTCAAAAGCCTTTAGGAAATCTAAAAATATGGAATCAATTTCAGATCCCCTGTCGATATTCATTATTACTTTGCACGAATAAAGAGCTAGTTGTGCTTCATAAGAACAATATTTTCTCAATCCGAGCTATGTGTTAGTAGATTGTTTTGTTTGAGGTAATTCATAATGTTTGAATGTAGTACATGCTCCAAAATCCTACTGCAAATTGGTGTCCATGATTTCTTAAATATTGGTGTGGCCTATGCAACTTTCCAGTTCTTAGGTATGGATCTTTCATCAAGTGAGTGGTTATATATGATAGCTATGTATGGAGCTATTATATCAACATACTTTGAAAGGAACATAATTGGTATGTAATCTGGACTGGTAGACTTGATTTTATTAAGTGATTTATGCCACTTCAGAATGCTGAGGATATCTACTTCTAAGTTACTCACATTGGTAGCTGTTCTTGATTTGGATTCTGAAATGTTCACTGTGTCTTCTTTGAGGACGGTATTTCAGAAAACTGTGTTTATTAACTCAGTATTAGTGATGCAATCATTGGTAACATTATCATTGCTGTTGCACAGTGAATGTACTGATAAGGCACTGATAGTGTCTTGCCGCTGGTGTATTTTATATACAACCAGAGTCTCTTTTAGTTTCTACCAGATTTTGAGACAATGTATTCATTGTGAGAACTGTTAAAACATCTCACACTGAAGTCCACACTAAGTTTTGAGACCGAGTGAAACATCACCAATCTTTGAGATTTTTCATTTTTTTAAATTTGGCACGCTGTTTTTGTTGCTACTACAACAATGTTCTGGCCTGTTTTGAGTACCTTTGGGGATTAGTTTCACCTTTTATTAATTTATTTGGTATAAATGCCTCAATTGTCACTGATATTATTTCTTGAATCCAAGCAACATAGTTAGAGTGTAAGGAATGCAGACTGTCTTGTAGGTAAGCATCAAGTGAATTTTTATCCACTTTTTGAAAACAGATATATTTTGGATTTCTTTTCAGTGGATTTGGGTGTCACAGTATTCAGTCTCGCTACAATGACCTTTGTTCACTAAAACCATATCTATTATGATGCTCCCTATTAGCTAAGAATTATTTGTTAGTAAGATCTCAAGTATGTTTTCATAGCCATATACACGTAAGGTGGGCTCCTGAACTAATAGCTCAAAATAATTTTCAGAGAAAGCATTTAGTATGACTTTGGATGGTTTTATGCTGGGCACTGACTTTATAGACATATTTTTGTAATGAATCAAGGATATGTTGTAGTCACCACCAACTATATCTGCGTGAGTGGTGTATCTGAAATAAGACTCGTGTTTTATTTGGATCATTCAACAACTGTATCACCTAAGTCAGGGGTCTATAAAAGGAACCGATTATTAATTTAGTCCAGTTGCCAATTATAACCTCTATCCCTACTATAATACCAGAACTTTCTACTTGAGTTTCCCTACAATTTAAGCTACTTCTAATGACAACAAGCACACCACACCACCAAGTGTATTTAATTTATCCTTTCTGAACATCATTATGTCCATTGTAAAAATTTTATGTTAATTTATCTCCAATTTCAACCAGCTTTCAGTACCCATACTTATTTGAGCTTCAGTCCTTTCTTTTAATGCTTGGAGTTCAGGTTCTTTCCCAACACAGCTATGACAAATTACAACTACAACAACAACAGTTGTTTTAGGAGTAAAGGAGACCACTCACTGAACCAAAACTTTGCTAGCTTTTGGAAGAAATTCTTGAACGAGCTAGAGTTCAAATACAAAATCTACATCTTCTTACAAAATGGCTGCAACTATACAGTGCTTTCAGTAAGATATATAATAATATCATTAATAAAGAACAGATTTGACTTTCTACTCATTAACTGTTAATAGTGTACAAACTATTAATTATAAATAAAAGAAAAACAGCTATAATTAAGAGTTGAGAAAATATCCTTTTCCAGAAGTAGTAATGTCATTATAATTTCAATTTACATTTCCCTGTTTTGAGTGAAGCAGACTAGCATATTTACTTCAGCATATGCTTGCCAGTCTCTGACGTCCTATAATAGAGTAGCTAAGTAGCAGTGAGAACTTGACTACTGAACATGAGCAAGTACAGTAAAGTAAGAGTTTCTGGGATTTCTACTAGCCAGATCTTAGTGTGAACAGCCTAAGACTGTGCTAATATTAATAGCTAAGTCATTAACATGTAACATGAAGAGAAGGTATCCCAGCATACTTCCCCGGGCAAATCTGAAATTTTTTCTGTGCCTGTGGATGATGCTCCATACAGTATAAGAAAGCATGTCTTGCCTATGAAGAAGTCCTCAATCCATCCACCGTACTGGCTAGATATGCATTATTGTATCTTCTTCAGCAGGAACTAGCCCAGTGTCAAACTACAAGCTTCTCAAACATCGAGAAATGGTCAATCAACTTGGTTACCTCCATCAATGGCTATATCACATGTGAACTGTGAAAGTTGGATTTCACAGAACTAGTGTTTCAGAAATCATAATGATTCCCTTCTAGAAGGTGAATTAATGGCAGATGTGTTAACGTTAGATAGAATGAATTACATGATTTTGTTGCAAATGGAAATGAATAATATTGGGTGGTAGTTTTGTTGCCCTTTTTATAAATATCTGTTAGTTTCCAACAACTGAGATCATTTCTTTCTTCAGGGAATCTTCGGTAAGGCATGAATAAGAATAGAGTTATTTAATTAAAAATTTGTCATGGATGGATGAGCCTCAGGCCCCTGAAGAATTCAAGAAATTTCAGCCATTTTTGTGGATTACTGGTGCTGATTTCTGTACTGAGGACATTTCAGTTGTTACTGAGACTAAATGGAAGTATTATTTCTGGACCATTCTTTGCAAAGACATGTTTGAAAATGAAATTACATATTTCTACTTTTGTTTTTCAGTTGTCTATATTGGATCTTATGCTGTCAACAAGAACATGGACAAACATTTTTGTACCTCTAGCTAGGAACCCATTTTTTAGTGAATAAGCAACTAGCTTCCTGAACTTCAGGTATGAGTTCACATTTCTACTCAAAGTGAGGTACAAGTCCTTCTCATGACCAAAGGGAAAGAAGAATAGATTATGTTCTTAGAGATGTGGGAAGAAGAAATGTTTCTTCATGTATTTTTATTCATTTGCAGAATTCTGAACTCCCTGGCTTTTGATTAAGCACATCATCTTAAAAACTTCAATAACAATTCTCCTAAACTGAGTAAGTGCTTCTTCACACTGACCTTAGGTTACCTATCCTCTACAGTTTTCCCACCGTCTACACCTTATCCTTTATTCATTTTTATCTCTTGTTCCATAAGAAATTTGTGACCCATCACGCTGAAAATTCAGTGGATTTTTCCAGTCACAATACCATGATTTTTGGCCAAGCTGCTGTATGTGACTGGTTAATCTTTTATTAATGCATGTAAATTGTATTGATTTAGTTAGTATCAGTAATGTAAGAGACTTACTCCATCCCCTGCATGAATATTATTTGGTGAAAGTAGATCAGCTGCTGACTGTTGTCGAAGTTTGAGGATATCGGGTGCAGGAATGACTTCAAATCTAGATGGTCTCCTCTGCTTTTGCTGAAATTCTTCTATCATTTTTCTTTCCATTTCTTCCTTTGCTCTAAAAATACATAATGAAATAAATACATTATACCGGTACTCCATTTCTTGACTGATGTACATGTCTGTACAAGAATATAGTGAAGGAAAATCATGAGTGGAATACGAATATCTGTGAGTATAAAACCAAAACTTAAAAATTATTTACAAAATAAAAGTTTTATATGGTAATGGAATACCTGAATTAAAATGGGTTACTTAAATTAAGAAGTTCTGGATGGTAGAGGGAGACAGGTAGAGAGAAACCTTCTCTTATCCTGTAGTGTTTGAAGAGTGGGATGTTGTGTGAATGAGTGCCAGCTAGTAATAGTTATTTCCTATGCGCCTAAATGCTGCTATATGCCTCCACTACCTAGTGAAGGCATATATGTAAACTGAAATGTAAATATTTAGCATGACCCATCACATGGAAGAGAATTATTTTAGCAATAAGTAAACACTAATAGTTGATAGCTTGAAAATGATATTGCCTATAAAATAAATTTATTTGTCTACATCACCAGAAAACTGAAACATATCTATATTATTAAATGACTAAGTCAGCTGATGGCACCCCATTCCAGTTGCAGACTGCCTACATTACAGCTTCCAGAGGCAACAGAAATTTGATTTTCAATATTTAATATAATTATTTACAGAATTTACAAACTTAAAATGCTGTAATAATCTACTCATTAAGAGGTGTAATCTTATGTTAAGGTTTTAACAAAGTAATGTAAGTATTATTGTTTGAAACTGTATATATGTTTTGAGGCAGTCTAGCTTGTGGCACACAAATTAACCAGACTACAGTCATCACTTATTTGACAGTGAGACTACTTATTAACTTTCAACAAGCTTTACACATAATTTCAAAACTTTATGAAACTCTCTCTGACACTCCCCCACAAAATAATGAAAGGAAAAGTGTTTATCGATTACTAAATTTTTGCTGTTCATGCAGTAAAACTTAAGGATCAGGCATGATATTTCAATTTATTACTCCATTGCACTGACTATTCTGTCAGTTCTTGGTAGAATATTTTATTTGTTATGAATGAAGAAACACAGAACTGATGTAATGTTCTACAATATTTAATACTGTGGCTGTGAAATTTTTTTTTAGCGTCAAACATTTTTAAAATAGTGGAGCTACAGAGTATCTCAGTTGGTTTACAAAGATGACAATAGTTATAGTTGGATTTAGGAGTAAAACAAGGGATTGTATCAGTAAAAATATGATTAAAATCTGTTTAAGTTGGATAACATATGTGACACATTAAATAATGAATTACATGACAAATTACAAAAATTGTTCTGGGATGAAAAAAAAAGTTGAACTGTACATAGTGAAATTTGGTCACATGTTCCAATGGGGTGCCTGAACAAGATAATTTGGTCCTTAAAAGGTCCAATATTACAAAGAGGTACAACATAACACGTGAGACCGAAAGGGAAATGAAACATCTGTAAGTATACAAAGTAAATTTTTTAACAGGGAAATATAAATTACAGTAATTGAAATACAGGACAAAAATTAGGCATGTGAGTAGTAATGGTGATTAACAAAGTGGTTTGCATAGGATTATTAGTAGTATTTACAGTTAGAAGTGACAAGTAAGGGGACTTAGTCTGATCATTCAGTATTAAGCTTCAGCAGTGGACATATATTTATTAATTCCTTTTATTACGTAAAGTAAAGGTGGAAGAGGGAGAAGGAAAAGAAAGTAGAGGAGCTGATGGTACCAGCTACATTGGAACTTTATACAGAATGGGCGGCGATGAGTGAAAATGGGTGCCGGACTGGGACTCAAACCCAGGCTCTCCTGCTTACTAGGCAGTTGCGTTAACCAGTGCACCAAATGGGCATAGTGCCTACTGCGGTGTCACTGAGTATCAAGAGTGGTGCAAGAAGAACTGACAACTGCAGAGATACTGCACAGCAAAGCAGTATCATGAGATGCCAATGAGATGCTAGGAAGAGATCATGCCTTTCATAATTCCAAGGCACTCCCACTAAGCCTCTGCCCTGAAATAGCATCATCAGAGGTCAGGAGGGCAGTTTTGTTCAAGGTTGGATCCCACCCACTTCCAGGAATTTCCTGTTGGAGTTAAGACATCGTGCTGCCTACTCGCCAATGCAGCCTGTGTCAGCCATCAGGGATAGAAGAAACTTCCATCTGCTGTGAAATGTGCCTCCACACCAATGTTAGTAGAACAGCATCAACACAGGTTGATGAACTTGTGTTTTCTAGTGACTTTAGCGAAGCCACGATACAGCCGTTCTGAACATGTATCACCTCGTCACCTAGTAATCATTGCGCATTTACTGTGTTCTGAACCACAAGTCCACAATGTTCAGTTTCATAGCTACTGCTGAATCTGGTGAGCAAAGATAAGTTTTTCTGTAATTAATACAGCATTACTTATTTAGAGTGTTCTAATTAACAATATTATTACTATCCATCTCAGTGTCCACGAAGTCGGACACAACTTTTATCACAAATGTGAGGACTATCTCAATGCACCCCAGCTGACTCACATTCCCAACTGAAAACCACCTACCCACAGTACCCATCCCTGTCCTCCATGCTCACTGATTTTTAAATTTCCACTGGAGGCCGAAAGATAATGTGCATCCAGACTAAAGATTGTGAATTCACTGACTATCAAGGAGAGTAATTATATGAATGCATGGTGTCTGTTGTCTTGGACAAGTCTGAAAGAACAGACACTGCACATTTATATAATTCACATTCTTTCATCGTAGTTCCTTACTTTGTAGATGTTATGTAAGACTTTATGTTGCACCTTGTAATTGTGCCTTTCTTTAAACAGGTGGTCTGCAAAAGTAGAGTCTCCTTTTCTATGTTTCCAACTTCTATGGAATTCCTTCAAGCAGAATGATATTGACCTCCCAGACTGGTTTGTATAGAATCTGTCACAATTACAAGTGATTTTTCATATTCCACCCTTTTCCAAAGCTGTCTTTACCATTAGAAAAAAAGTGTCCAGTGGCACTGTGCTAATAAAATGATGTTGCACAGTGCCTAGATTTAAGCATTCTCGCTACATTCAGAGAGATTTTCCCTAAGTATGGAACCATGCACCATTTATTAATTTTACTATATACTCTTCAACTTTTTTCCTCTCAGAACAATTGTAATTTGTCATGTAGTTCATTATTTAATGTGTTACATATTTTACCTAATCTAAATATTTTTACATTACATTCTTTTCATTTCCATTTCCATTTTTATTATCACATAACATGCCTTATACAATCAAAGAATGTGACATAGGTGACTTTTCAGTTTTACATTATATATAATAATACTGAAAATAGACAATAAACTAATAATACATATGGTGTAACATCTTCAAAGAGGTATTTTAATTACAATTATAATGCATTGTTGCCATTCAAGAAATCTTCTACACTATAGTAACATTTATCTTTCAGATATTTTTCCAGGTCTCTTTTTGTACCTTTTACATTTAGGTCATCCATACCTTTCCTTATTTTATTTACAGATTTCATGCCCATATAGTATGGGTTTTTTTTTTAATATGATTTTAATCATTGGGTAGGTAACATGTAGCTTGTTCTATATCTAGTATCATACTGATGCAAGAAACAGTTGATCTCAAAAAGTTGTGGGTTTCTTTTCGTGAAAGTGAGAGTTTCATAGATGTATATGCTTGGAATGCTCGTTAGGTCTAGTTTTACAAATAAAGGTTTACAATGTTGCTTTGGTTTTGCTCCCACCATTGCTCGGATGATTCTTTTTTGTAGTCTAAAAGCTCTAAGTAAATTTGTTTTTTCAGACTCCCAGAAAATTATACTATACCTAATGACTGAAACAAAATATTCATTATATACAGTTTTTCTTACAGCTGAATCAGTAATACTATACAAGATATTCATAACATATACAAGGCTATTCAGTCGACCCAGTATGTTGTTAACATGGTGACTGCATAACAGGTTTTTATTGACTAATATGCCAAGGAATTTGACACAGCCTGCAGTCTCTAATTTTTTGTCCATATTCCTTACTTCACTTATAGACTGAGCAGATTGTTTTGTGGTGAAATGAATGATTTCTGTTTTTGTAAAATTTAATGTCAAGTTATTGTTTTTGACCCATGCCTCCACAATTTTACTGTTTTAGTCCTTAATCAAGCATTAACAATTGTCACCATTGGAAACAAACTGAAAAACTCTGTAGTTACTGTTTTAAAATCTTTGATCCTACAAAAAAATTCCACGGCTACATATATTTATCTTTGTACCTGACAATGTCATACACCTGAAAACTGGTTGGTAAAATAATAAATGTTGCAGAATATTACACCAGTCTCATGTGTTTTTTCATTCATAATATTACTTCTCTGCTGCTAATTCTATTCACAACACATTTTTCAGACAGTATTCACATATACCACTGGGTGTACCTGTGTAATTATGTCATTGTATTACACATAGTTCAGAAGATATGACATCGTAAATATCGAGGTTTACGGAAAACTACCTTTTGATTATAATGGAGTGGAAATTACTCAGACTATATTTATTCAGTGTTTCATAATGAGAGCACTTAGAGACTTCCAACAAACTTGACACATAATTTCAAACATTTTCTACACTTTTTCCTGCTTACATGCTTATTGTTGAGTATTTATCACATTGACTCACCTGTAAAGTAATAAGAAGTTTTAAGGTGTTTACTACATTGGAGTTTGATTCTTTACCGAACAAGACATTCACTTTCATATGCCTCATTTTCATTATGTTTGCAGAAGAATGAAGCTGATAATGTAGAATCATGAAAAATTTTTCAAGTAATCCTGACAGTATATATGTCCTATTCATGTAAATTTTCATCTGGACAGAGAAATCCCAATCAGAAAAATAACTGTTCTCTCATCTTCTGTGTGCAATATATGCAGTTTTCATATACTGTATATAGTAAAAAAAAAGTGGTATAGTGGTAAGGCATTATGCATTAATCAGAAAAGACCTCTGCTCCAATTATTCTGATTTATGTTCTCTACAACTTTCTTTAAATTTAGTATTCTTCTCAGAATTTTTGCTAGATCCCAAAGTACACTTGATATAATATTTCCATGATTCACCTATATATTGTCTTCAGATGAGATAATGTTGCTGTCTTGCTGAACGGCATTAGCACATTGCTGCAATGACCTTGCTCTTTGCAGGATTTTAAATTCAAATAAGAAAGCCTGTGTCACTTGTTTGTTTTTATTACATCTTGCCATCTGGCAGTGTTTTATGTCACAGTGTTCTAAAAGATAAGAAATATCTCACCTGATGACTCAATGCAGAGTATGCTGGATAACTGAGACTACAAAGGCTCATGCAGAAACAATTAGTGAGTGAGAAATAAAATATAAACACAAATAGTACCACATAAATCCCATTTACCTTTCTTGTGCCTCTTTCTGCCATTTGGCTGCCACTTGAAGTCTTCTTTCTCGACCAATATGTCTTTCAATGAGCTTTATCAACTCAAGTCGCTGAATAGACCCAAGCAAGATCATAGACTCTGAAAATATATTTCATAATCACATACTTCTGTATATTTATGTAAAATAACTAAAAAAAGCCTGTATAACAAATTTTACCAGGGCTGTCAACCAGAGGAAAGCCTTTTAGATTTCTGTTCTCTTTCAAGGTGTTCTTCAGGCTCTTGTAACTCATTCCATGCCATATGAACTTCACATCACGAACCATGAAGTCTTCTACATATATGTTGTACATTCCTGTAATGTAAATTATCATGTTCTTTATAACATGCAACTTAAGTAATAGTGTAAAACGCTAAATTGCAACAAAAGCAACATAAAATTATGCAAAGAAATTTGTATCTGAGCACATTATACCAAATAAACAGCAGTACACGTGTAGAATTAATATTTACCTGAACTAGAAGGCAAAAGGTCAGGAAGATATGGCAGTTTTTTAATGAGAATAATACTGTCATAAAGTGATGGTTGCAGAAATGATGCTATTGCATTTGAGATTAAAACAGCAATCTGAAAAATAATAGAACAAGATTACTTAAATTTTTGTTTCAATATTAGGATGTTGGTAAATGTAATCAATAAATTGAAATGCTATGATGCAAATAGATGAATAACTATATGTGACCCTGTACATCTGTGTCAACTGCTTATTGACACAAAGTGAAATGTCCTATGCTGAAAATATAGTAAAATAGATAGCCCAACAACTAACGCCACATACAAAGGAACTGCAAAGTAATTTGACCAGTGGTTTCTTATCAAACAAATGTCAGATAAACTGGCAAATGAGTGATAGATGTTGTTGAAAGAATTCTATGAAAAATGTAAGACCGACAGTCTGTCTATTTGAAAGTGAGGTCTATTATAAATTTTGTGTCCTGATCTACACAATATCAATCAGGCAGTTTTTTAATGTGCTATCTCTTGAGGAGAAAGTAATGATGTCCCCATATTTTATTACATAAAAATTCAATAAATGATTTAACGTACAGAAGATTCACAAAACACAAAGAGTAAACTGAATGTTGTGTTAATTTACAACACTTTTAATCATGCATCATATAGTTGAGAAACATTCTTAATAATTCGTGAAATCTTCTCGGGTGATCAGCCGAGTAAAGGCGTCGTCTTCTCGCAACGTTTCGAAGGGTTTCGTACCCATCATCGACTTCGCTTGAAGATGATGGGTACGAAACCCTTCGAAACGTTGCGAGAAGACGACGCCTTTACTCGGCTGATCACCCGAGAAGATTTCACGAATGGAATACGCCGAGAAAGTCTCAAATCACATTCTTAATAACCTTAAATACCTAAATTAATCTTTAATTTACAAGTGTCTGCATATGTTTTCCATATTCTTCTATGATAATATTACCATCAATGAAAAATTACATTGCAAAACACTATCATTTCTGCACAAAGATAAAGTTTAGTTTCTTGCTTTTAATTTGTTTTGAGGGATGGCTGTGATGCTGACCCAGAAGTGGATGACTGTAAGGCCAATGGCTGATTATTGTGAACAGTGAACAAACTACACTTCAAGCAAACAGTGCTTGATCAATGAAATGTAGAGTGACGATTACAGTGGAAACAGGTAATAAAATTTATTGCTTCTTACATGGTTTATAGAAGGCTCCAGTTTATCTTTCCAATATATATCACTTTTGATGAATGAAGTTTGAGTATAGAACTACAAGTTAATGATTAACAGCAAGAAGCTGTAACCATCAATGCAGTCGCATAGTGGTAAAAATACAGAGTAAAAAACATGCTGCAATTAATTACTTAAATTCTCTTCCTTAATATAATGATTGATTGTGTATGAATGGACATCACTTGTAAAAATAATGGCAGTTTCTATTAAGTACACTCTCCCCATCCCATGAATTGTTGTATTTATCATAAATGAATAAAATTGTGTTTTTTCTGCACTGTAGTAATTTCTAAATGTTGTATTCTACATTAGATATTACATAAAACACCATTATTGTAATGAATGTAATGTAAAATCTGCGGAGTGCCTGGTGGCTCTAGTCTTGTCAAATTAAATAAATAAGTAAACCAAACAAATAAATCTCTCCCCCTTTCCCAGCATTTAGAGTCTGAGACCAAACAAAAACTATGTTTAGAAATGTAGAAATGTCATTACTGTTCTGTAATCTGATACCTGTCATATGTTTATTAAGATGTGGCCTAGTGTAAATTATATGGCAAAATACTGCGCTCTTTTGGGTCACTGTGCTATAGTAAAAAGGCCCCTAACCTTAGATTAAATATATTAGCAGAAGTATGTCATGGTTATTTAATCCTACCTAAGGTACAGAAATGTGGCATGCCCCAAGTTGTTAATATTATCAACAACAGTTAATTACTTATCTGTAGTGAATTATCTTACTCTTGAGAAATGAACATCTGTCTGAGCAGTAATTTAATGGAAGACAGGAAGACATCATAGAGTCCTGCACAACATTCTTGCTACCTATTTTCGGCTTCCTCATTTTCCAGATTTCCTTTGTGTAATGCACATGTTAGAAGAATATTCTAGTATAACTTTGAAAAGAGACCAGACAGGTACATAAACAAGACTGGCTTGTAGCTAAGCTTTCTAACAAAGTGCTTTCTCAAAACTAACAAATTAACTAAAACATGCACACACACTCATTCTGCATTGTCTTAGCTTTGTAGCCATACTGAGATGATGGATGCATGAGGTGGAGTGGGTACAAGGAGAAGGAAGAAGCATAGTGATGCTTTCTAGAAATAATGTAGATTGACGGAACAGGGATATATGGTGAGCTGTTACTGTTAGTCTTTCTACTGTTTTTATAGCATCGTGGTCTTTGATATGTTGGCAAATGGCTCCTTTCCATCCTGTAACCATGTGTCACTCATTCTTTGTACCTGTTTTGTGTCCTATCTCTGTATTTTCTCTCCCTCATTGTCTGTCCATATTTCCACTTAAATTTTCCGTTTTGCCTTTCTTTTCACAAACCAATTATCATCCCACAATAGAGTGCTTGTACAGAACTATTGTTACCATTGCACCAGTCAAGCTATTTTTGTTACAGAACAGTTTTCTGATTACCTTCACTAACCCAGGACCTCAGTTAATCATTCTCTATTTGTGATGTTAATTCATTTTAATTTTTAACCTGCCAATTCCTCCTCTAATTTCTTGCTATTATTTCATGTTATATATCAGAACCAATGTTGCAAACTGCACCATGGTTACTCTGCATGCTATGATCATATATGCAAATGCAAAGGAGGAGGATATTAGTGTTTAACGTCCCGTCGACAACGAGGTCATTAGAGACGGAGTGCAAGCTTGGGTGAGGGAAGGATGGGGAAGGAAATCGGCCGTGCCCTTTCAAAGGAACCATCCCGGCATTTGCCTGAAGCGATTTAGGGAAATCACGGAAAACCTAAATCAGGATGGCCAGAGACGGGATTGAACCGTCGTCCTCCCGAATGCGAGTCCAGTGTGCTAACCACTGCGCCACCTCGCTCGGTGCAAATGCAAATGCACAGAACAAAGCTATCAAGCATTGTGAGAGTTCCCTCTCAAGTAACCCTATACTACTGAAAAACTGCCAAGGCTTTCATAGCCACTTGTTGACAAATTGCCTGTTGGCTTTTGTCTTGAGTTTTTCTGATGATTTTTCTGATATTTAACCAGCACAAGTGACTGGCATTCTCAAAGCTTCACCCTCTGTTGCTGTTGCCACCAGCAGTGGAGGGTGAAGCTTTAACAATGTTAGGCACTTGTGCCGATGAAACATCTGAAAAATCATAAAACAACTGTCGGCCAAAGAACCTGAGCCAGAAGCCAAAGGCAATTTGCTTATCATATAGAGTGAATAATTTTTCAAATGGAAACACCCAACAAACCTCAGTAAAACAGAGGTCACAGTGTTCCATCTCCATAATAAAGAGATACACTGATGAGCCAAAACATTATGACCACTGCCCACCTTGAGGTAGTATGCTGCCTGGTGGCACTGAGTGCACATGAAGTGACAAGAGAAATACATGAGCAGAGCAGAGATGAATGGGGAATCATTCTAGCAATGATAAGTGTTGCAAGTGCAGAAATCTGCTGACTTAAACAATGCTGACAAGAGCTACATTGTCATGGCCCAGTGCCTGGGAGTGAACGTCTCAGAAATGGCTAATCTGGTTGGCTGTTTGTGTGATACTGTTGTGAGCATCTATGAAAAGTGGCTGAAAAAAGCTGAAACCACGAGTAGGTGACAATGTGTTGGACATTCATAACTCATCACAGAACATAGGGATTGGAGACTTGCCTGCTCTCTAATGCAGGATAGACAGCAATCTGTAGCAGAAATGAAACTTCCTGGCAGATTAAAACTGTGTGCCAGAGTGAGACTCGAACTCGGGACCTTTGCCTTTCGCGGACAAGTGCTCTACGAACTGAGCTACCAAAGCATGACTCACGCCCCGTCCTCATAGCTTTATTTCTGCCAGTACCTCGTCTCCTACCTTCCAAACTTTACAGAAGCTCTCCTGCAAACCTTGCAGAACTAGCACTCCTGAAAGAAAGGATATTGCGGAGACATGGCTTAGCCACAGCCTGGGGGATGTTTCCAGTTGGTAGAGCACTTGCCTGCAAAAGGAAAAGGTCCTGAGTTCGAGTCTCGGTCCAGCACACAGTTTTAATCTGCCAGGAAGTTTAATATCAGTGCACACTCCACTGCAGAGTGAAAATCTCAATCTGTAGCAGATCGGACCACAGAGTACTGTGGTGGTGCAGGCACAATTGTTTTGGAGCACACCGTTCTGTGCACAGTGTTGAACATGCTGTTCCACAGCAGAGGATCCCTATGTGTTCCCATGTTTACCCAACAACATCATCAGTTATGCTTACAGAGGGCACGGGATCATTGAGAGTGGACCGCAGATCAATGGAATCATGTTGCTGGTCAGATGAGTCCCATTTATTGCTAAACCCTGTCAATGATTGTGTCCAGATATGCCGTCACCTGGGCTGCTTGAAACATGCAGTGCGCCACAGATGAAGGCCAGTGGGAGCAGTATTATGTTATGGAGGACATTCACCTGGGCTTGCATGGGACCTGCAGTAATAATCAAATGAACCATGACAGCTGTGGACTACGTGAACATTGTTAGGGACCACCTGTAACCCCTTATGCTCAATGTCTTCCCAGCAGTGGTGGCATCTTCCAGCAGGATTACTGTCCCTGTTACAATGCCAGAATTGTGTTGCAGTGGTTTGAGAAGCATGATGGTGAACTCACAGTGATGTCTTGCCCATCAAATTCAGCTTATCTGAATCTGATGAAACCTAGCTGGGACACTATTGGGCACCAGCTCCATGCCCACAAATCAGCTACCCATAAATTACAGGAAGTGTATAATCTGTGCATAGGCATTTGGTGCCACGAACCTCTAGAAACCTATCAAGTACTTGTTGAATCCATTGCTCTCAGAATTGTATTTCAGAGGTGGACCAACAGAGTTTTAACTAGGTGGTTATAATTTTTTGGCTGATCAGTATTCATAGTAAGATACATGTGTTATTTGATGGCACTAAAGTTTTCCCTTATGTACTTCCCAAAGTGTCTAGGTGTAAGCCTTGACTGGACACAGAAATTAACCAGCACTACACAGACCTGTCAAAGAAGCTTAGCACAAGAGTAAATTTACTCCACAAAATATCTGCAAACAACTGGGGAGCAAATGCAGATACACTACTCTGTTCACTAGTATTCTCAGCTGCTGAATATTATGCCCCTGTATGGAAAAATAATGCACATACAAACAACACAGACATACATCTGAAAGAGGCCATACAGACCATTGCTTGTATTGTCAGATTAACTCTCATATAATTCTTTAGATGACAGGTTACCATACAAAGTTAGTTCTAAATGGCTCTTTCCAGATTTCCCCAAAGTTTCACAAGCTACCTTGGTTTTATCTTCATACCACAGAAGTTTTCAGTGTGATCAATAAGTCAAAAGACCACTGAAATGATCTTCCAGCACAGAAGATGAATCACATTCGAATTTCCATGAGGGAAGTTGTAGAGTTCTATCAACCTAATCACGACTGGTCAAGATTTGACAAATCCAAACGAGACAAGGGAGATGTAGAAACATATTGAAGATGCATGTTTATTGTTAAAGTACAGCACGTGAATGTTGTCCAGAGAAACAGATAACAAGAGATACTGAGAAGAGTTGCCCATTCCATGTTTCTATAGGTGGTCTGAAAGACATAAATGAAGTGACACCAAGTGCTGCAATCTGGCTGTCAAACTCAATCTTTAATTTGTAAATAAATTATATGTGTATATGCATATGTTCTGTAATTCCAAATGACAATAGTATTAGTAGTACTAGTGATAATAATAATAATAATAATAATAATAATAATAATAATAATAATGGTAATAATAATCCATACCAGTTGCCATATAATTTCTATTTTCATTGTCATTCTCCAATCCCTTGAATAGTTTTCCGTGTTTTATGTACAGTCATTTCATGTTGTTATTCATCCACTATACATACTTGTTTTGCAGGTATTCTTCCATCATTTATCGAGAGTGTTTAACTCCATTATTGTCCTACAAGTGTCTACCTCAGTAACCATTCCCCAACATGCACTGATTTCTCTCACTAAAGCCACATCTCATTCCTAATGAATTACTGCTCCACATAACTATGTCAGTTCAGGAAAGCACCTCTGCCCCTTCCCACTCTTCCTCCCTGTTCCCCTCAGCCAGGCCACCTAACACAAACACTCACCCTGGTTGGGCTGCACCACCAGGATAATGTAGCTGCAAGTGTATATGTGTAAGGATATTTTCATCAGTTTATTATCAATCAGCAAGGACGTTATCTGAAAATTTAACCACAAGTCAGTCCTCTTTATATGACTGTCTATTGCTTAAAACCTCAACAAGAAGGTGAGTGATTGTAACATAACAGGTGAAACTGTGCACCTGAAACAGAGTCATCCACATATACATAAAGTTATTAATTTCTGCTTGGGTAATTTGTACTGACATTTCATTTTCTATGTTCATTTAATAATAAATTTCTATATTAATAACTGTAGAAGAATTTGAATAACATAATGCAAAATGGGCAAAAAAGAATAAAGTAGTTGTATTGATTAGTGATTTCTGGTACAGTTTGTGCAGTATATTAAAAATAAAAATAATTGCAATTAAAAAATTTGGTAGCTAGATATGCAAACCCACAGCCTGTTGGATCCATGGCCTTCACGAATTGTTTCATCAGGCCAAGTTTGATGTGAAGCTGTGGAAGTAGTATATATTCAGGAGCTACCGGACTTTCACATTGTACATTCTTTTCGCCAACTTTCCATCTTCGCCTAGGCCATTTCTTTTTCACGTAGTGAGAATTTTGGTCTCGACTATCCCACTCGCAAAGAAAACAGGCATGCTTTGTGTAGCCTTGTTGCATTCCCAGTACCATAGCAATTACCTTGAATCTGCACATATTTTCCATTTGTGTTCATTGTCTTTTAATGAATTTAGCATCCTTTGTACGAATTCGTAATTAAAGCTACTGGAACAGAGGGTATTTTATTTCCATTATGGAGCAAAACACCCTTCAGACTTGTTTTTGGTGCATCTATGAAAAGTCTCCACTCCTGTGAAATATAAGTGAAGTTCAGCATTTTCATCAGGCCAGCAACGTCACTGCAAAATGTCAGTGCTTTGTCAGTTGAAAAATAAGAAATAAAGGCATGTTCTCTGTGCCTGAACACACTGATTTTAGTACGTTGGTGCAGCAGATTACACTCTTGTAATCTTGAACCAAGCAGCTGCACCTTTTGTTTACTTAGCCCTAGATCACGTACTAGATCATTTAAATCTGCCTGTGTTAACAAATGTGGTGATGACTCACTTGTGCAGTAATATAAAGAATTATCATCTGTGATTTCTTCATTACTACTTATTTCACTGTCACTTGGAATTTGGCCTCGAGCTCTTGAAGGTACTGGAAGGTTGTCGGAATGCTGCACTGGCATTCTCACTGAAGGCAGTTCTGGGTAAACAATGTGCCTCTTTGACTTTTTGTTTGTAAAACCCTGAATTTTTGTTAGACAGAAATAACAATCAGTAACATGGTCCTTAGGCCCCCTTCACACCATTGGAACAGCAAACAATGCCACATTCTCTTTACCTTTCCATCACTGAATTAGTTAGCAGTAACATGTAGCACAACAGAAATGTGGTGCCCATTCTTTATCTTGGTCTCCTACCTCTACTCCAAAGTAATGTTTGTATGCTTTCTTTATGACTGAAGAAATGCTCTTCCTATTTCTGGCAAAAGTGAACTTCCCACAGATGTAGCAGAAGTTGTCTGGCTTATATCAACCTCCACGACGACGTGGCATTTCTGCAAATTTAAAAATACCACTTTGGTAATACACCTGTATTAAATTAATAGAAGGGAACTAGAGGAACGCTGATGTGTAAAAACAAGCAGTCATTTTACCTTCAGCACCAGGCTCAATCAGTTTACACACAGCAACTAAAATATTCAACCGTGTTCAGAAATATGACAGACAGTTACTTGTCAGCCAAAACACCCACTCGTTAAGACTGACACAACACCACTGTTGTAAACTCGATGCACCTGCTCCTAGGAGGCGTGAAGCTTTACTGCCGAGGCAGCGACTGGCTGTCGCCGTTCGAGTTAATGAGATGTTTCAGGTGGTCTTAATGACATAGGTGTGGCGGGGGATAACCTAATGATGTCTGATTCTTCCCACCTGCTGTTTCATAAGAAATTATCATGTTCTATCTCTATTGGATGTGGCAACATACCCGTATTTCTCTATAACATCTCTGTGTTTGCCATGAATTGTGAATATACATATATATGCACATTACATAAAAAGTATCCCTGACAATGATATTTTGTTTACATATTTGAATTTCCCACGGTAAAATGGTCTAGAAGCACATACTTTAATCTCAGAAATAGAACCCATGTCAAACAGTGTAATTAAATAAATAAAAAGTCTCAGCAATGGAAAATATCTGTAATTTGAAGAAAATGGTGATGGAATTATAACTAGAAATTATATGCAATGAACTGGTAATTACTGTTTTCTGGGTGAAGTAGCACATAATTTACCTCTTTAAGGTAATTGTTTATGGATTACGATGTCTGCAGGAGTGATTAGTTTCTGAGATTGATTCACAAGGAGTTTGCATTTATTTGAAGTTTATCTGTGCACTTTGTTCAGTGTTTCACGATCTTTCACTTGCGAACTTATACAGTGAACACATCATAAACCAATGAGGATTTCATTAGACTGATTGCTGGGGAGCCATGGGATCATAGTTTACAGGCAACTTTTGATTTTGGTCATTTGTTTGACATTTGCCACATTATGGCTTGGCTGATGAGAGGAGTACAATGCACTGGTGGCTGTACTATAATGTGAGACATATGGTGTGCTGATGCAGAGATGGAGATGGGACTCAAGGAGGAGGTCCTTGCTGTGGCAGCAACTGAACAACTGCAGTGAGTGCATACTCAGTGAAGTGATGTATAATGACAGGGAGAACTGAAGATAGGCAATTCAATTTAAATTGATTTCATTGATGCCTTTAGAGACCAATTATTGAAATTATTAATATGTTTAGAATCTAGAGATCACTTATGGTTTAGATGTATAGTTGCTTACACATGTCTTATTTCAATGCCAAAATCTTTGCCCCATGAAGTTACTATTAGCTATCACAGAGGTAATGTCTTCATGAAGTGGAAGTATGTAACATAACAGGTGAAACTGTGCACCTAAAACAGAATCATCCACGTATACATAAAGCTATTAGCTTCAGTGTGGGTAGTTTGTACCAATACTTTGTTTACTATGCTAATTTAATAATAAATTTCTGTATTAATAATTGTAGACGGATTTGAAGAACATAATGCAAAACAGGCAAGGAAGAATAAAGTAGTTGTTTTGACTAGCGATTGCTGGTACAGTTCGTGCAATATATTAAAAATAAAAATAATTGCAGTAAGAAAATATAATAGTATGGGATAGGATAAATAAACAGAATTGTGTACTGTATTTGGTTTAAGTAGTTGTATATTGTGAAAAGTGTTTGTTTGTAAACAAATGATGGTGAGGTATATTTGAGTAGAGTGGTGTTACAAGACAAATCGCAGGGCAGAGACGCAAGGCAGAGATTGTGGGCTTTGGTGTGCTGGGAGCCATGCAGGCAAGGTGGGCTAGAATGGCCTGGGACCACATGAGTTTTGAAACTGAGGCAGGATCAGGCCTATAGGACTGTTTAGAAGTTAGTCTTTGGTTTATAAGTTTGTGAGCTGTGAACATAGTGGAATTATGGTGACTGTGATGTAGTGAACTGTTAATTGCCTGCCACTGCTGTACTAAAACTATTTACAGATTCCATTGGACCATTGTGTATAGGACCATCATTCATAGCTAAGCAAGTTTCTATGAATAAAGCAACAACATAAGTCTAATGTGTGCTAAACATACATTAATATCCTTAATTCTCAATTGCATTGCTCAATTTACTCTTACATTCTGTACTTCACTGACTGAGCACATAGGCCACCTTAATAATTATTTATGTATGGGCATAAAGCAGTGGTGTGCAACAAAACCTCTGTGCAGACGAGCTGTTGAACAGGTTGTGCACTCACTCTCTGCTGGATTGCAAGCAGCATTAGTTACTGCTAACCATTAGTAACGTTGCATGATTACCTTTATTCTTCCCGTTACAATAGTTCAGGGAAAATGTGTTTGGTAGTGCTTGTGAATATTATATGTCATATGTGACAACTGAGAAATAAAATCTTTAAATTATATACAAATATGTTCACTCCAACTGTGGTACATTCATTTTTTTTTTTAAATCAATTTGTGTTAAGCACAATTTTGAAAACACTATTTGTCACAATAAATACTTCTTTATATTATACGCCTGAATTATATGTTAAATATATTTGATTGCATAGGATCTCATAACACTACATATTTTTATCAGTTGAACAATCCTCTCGTGCCACACTTGTTATCAACTTTGTTGTTTGTAATAACACTTAGAAATATACTGAGGGCTTAACAAATAAATATGTATACTCTTTCATCCCTACATTGTGTCAGTTATTCTATATCATGCAAAAGGATATAACAAGAGACTGCATGTGAAAAAATCAGAATTTGCCATTCAAAGGCTTACTTTGCTATGCTAAATCTTAGTCAGCAGCTTGCCATAATAGGTACTTAGATGTATCATCTGTAGATTTAAGCTGACTATTGTACATTTAAGTACAAATAAGAACATACAGATTCTTTATCACATAATGAAGCTGCTATTTTTTCCACTGTAAATTATTGAGAGAATCTTGAATGAGCATTTTATTTTTCTGAGTATATTTGTACTTATGTTTATCTCTCAGTTCAAAACAACCCTGGGTATTAGTGTGACAGATTTTCTGCCCTTACATTTTTATAAATTCCCTTCCCCCCATTTTTCCTGTTGCTTGCAGATACATATTTGCACAAATTTTCAGTTTACTTAATCATATTTTATTTGCCAGTTCATTTTAGTTCATCTTTTATTTTCATTTCAGAACCATAAAAGCATGTATGAAAATTGACATTATTCTAGAAGCAAAATTTCATTAGAATCCTTACCATGATCGGAATGATATGAGTTACTTGTCCTGTCAGTTCAAATACTATAACTGATACAGAAATTGTGTGAGTAACAGCACCAGAAAATGCTGCAGCTCCTACAGTGGCATAACCACCTGCAAATAAAACAATATTACATTAGTTGTGAGAATGTTCTTATTTCAACTTATATGAACACATTTCTTCAAGATCTCACCATGTCTAATGAGACTACTTGTGCATCAGCATTATATTAAACATTACATGTATTTTGGACAATGCAGACACAACAGTCATAGAAAGAAAGATAACAAATGTATAGGCCTATTAGGGCTTGAGCTGTTCTGGGGTCATGATCGGCCACACCTTGATGGAGCTGTGAGGCGAATAAATTTTGGGTTAGGGATGGCTCTGGGGCAGCCAACTTTGCTCGTGTTTCTCTGGTGCCTGTCAGGACTATCAACACATGGGGTTTCACTAGGCATGGCCTACACTTAAACAGGACTGGGAAGGGAAGATTGGTACAGCTGATTCATGAAAGTATAGGGGGTGGACCTCGGGCCACACATGGTCAAATACATCTTGCCATGGGTAGGAAAAGTAAGTCTTTTTTAGGATAAATCCAGACAACAGGTTCCCTTGCCTAAAGAATATCTCCAGCACTTTAAAAAATACTGAAACAATCACCCACAAGACAGATTTTAACGCTCCAAGTATCACACATACCAGATGTTACAAAGAAAGAGTAACATGGGGCATTTCACAGACTTAACAATCCTCCATCAAAACATGCAATCAATAAAACATAAAATACAACTATTAGATGTTGAGCTCCAATCTTTGAACTGCACGGTAGTTTGTGTTACTGAGCACTGGTGTAGGGAGACAGAAATACAACATGTAGTGCTATCATCATATGAAAGGGCAAACTCTTACTGCAGAACTGCTTCAAGGGGTGGAGGATCATGCATTTATATCAGAAAAGGAACACAATTTAAATCAAGTCATGACCTCAGTACAGCAAGTGAAGACAAACACTTTGAAATATCAGCTATTGAATTAACAGGGCTTGATATCACCATAAAATTAATCATTTTATGTGTGTATAGATCTCCCAGTGGTAGTCTGGACACTTTTTTCAATAAATTAACAGAAGTTCTAGATAATGTCCCAAGTACAAAGGTCAACATAATTCTGTGTAGGGACATTAACATCAACACTAATACCATAAATGAATCCAGCAGCACCTTCATAAATATCCTTCAGAGTTTTGGCATGTCCCTATTGGTCAATAGTGCAACAAGGGTTACTACAATGACTGCATCAGTAATTGACCAGGTGGCCACAAGTATGGACAGGGAAAAATGTGATGTAGCCATAAAAGATCTCAGACTATCAGACCATCTCTGTCAAATAACAACAGTAAAATCAGGCATCGAATCATTCCCTAAACTACAAGCCTACAAATGACATCTATCAGAAATCAAAATAAAAATTTTTTCAAAGAACTAGCAAAACAAAGCTGGGATGAAGTGTATAAGGAAACCAATGTGAATATGAAATTCTCTAAATTCTCCACATTATTTAAATTGAACTTTGAAAAGGCATTTCCAAAAGTGTGCATGTCTATATCAACACCTCACAAAACAGATGGATAACAGCAGGTATTAAGAAATCCTCCCAAACACTTAAATACCTCTGTTCCATGAAAAAGAGTTGCAATGATTCAGAATTCTTAAATTTCTATCATAGATACAAAAAGATCTATAGGAAGGTGCTGATTGCTGCAAAAAAGACATTTAATGAAAAAATAATATATAATACAGAGAATAAAAGCAAAGCAGTCTGGAATGTAATAAAAAAAGAAACAGGGAGAGGCAAGGAACCACAGAATAACATAGTGCTAAGGGAGGGGGACAACATAATAAATGATCCACAACACTTAGCAAACTATGTAAATGAGCATTTTTCAAGTATTGCAGAGAAGTTACAGCAAAAATTCCCCCCAAAAAATATAACACATGTAAATAATGTTGCACTAAATACAATGATGTTACCTCCAACCACAGAGAATCAAGTCAATAAAACTGTTCAAAAACTAAAAAATAAAAAGTCAGTAGGCTTATATGAAGTACCAATGTGTGTACTGAAACAGTGCATAGAAATTATACAAGACTCCTTAACAAATACAATGAATGAATCCTTCGCATCAGGACATTTCCAGAGCAGTTAAAACAGGCAAGAGTTGTACCTTTGCTTAAGAAAGGTAATGCAGAAGACGTAGAAAGTTACTGGCCCATTTCCCTGCTGTCACCATTCTCAAAAATAATAGAAGCAATTATGAAAGACAGATTAATGAATTACCTGAATAAATACAATCTTTTAAGCAAACCACAGTTTGGTTTCTGAAGTGGCAAAAATATGGAGTCAGCCATAGTAGAATTCACAAAGGTTGTACTTGATGCTCCTGACAAAGATGAGTGGATCTTTCTAAGGCCTTTGATACAGTTGACCACAAGATTCTATTAAATAAATTAGAGGCATTAGGAATAAGAGGGGTAGCTAATGACTGGTTTTGATCATACCTAACAGATAGGGTACAAAGAGGAGAGATAACACATACTTCAAATAGATCCAAACATTTAGTAAAACACTTATCAGAACCAAAATACATTAATATAGTGGTTCTCCAATGTAGCATATTGGGACAAATACTATTCCTGATATACATCATTGACTTTCCCAGTAGTGTTACTTATGGTGAAAAAATTCTCTTTGCTGATGACAGCAATATTATAGTCACTGAGAAAACAATGCCATGAACTTCAGTTTGGAGAGGGAAAATTACAATGTTAAATTAAGTATAGATGGCACATCTATAGACTGTGTAACAAATGCAGAATTTCTAGGAATGAATATTGATTCTCAGTTGAAGTGGTGTGAACACAAAAACGTACTTGCAATCAGAATGTCATAAGTATATTATGCCCTTAGAATCCTATCATCAGTGTGTAACATGCAGTGTTTTTTAGTTACATACTATTCATATGTAAACTCAATTCGTACCTATGGCAATCTATTTTGGGGAACAAATGCACAAAATATGAACACAATTTTCAAACTCCAGAAAAGAGCCATAAAAATCTAACCAAAAATGGTAGTCGAGCTCACTGTAAAGATCTGTTCAAAACACTGGGAATTTTAACTGCTCCATGTGAATATATTTATCAGTCAGTTGTACAAATCGAAATAATATTAGTAATTACTGCACAAACAGTTTGTCCATGACCATGGAACAAGAGCTATACTCAACTTACATTTGCCAAGAAAAAATAAACATAAAACTAAAAAAAAGGATTTTCTACCAAGTAATAAAACTGTACAATAAATTACCAAAAGAGATAAAATAAATTGCGAAAATACTCTTGTTTAAAAAGGCACCTAAAAAGTGCCTGTTATGCAATACATTTTATACATTGAAGGATTACTTTGATAAAACAGAGTAGGGGTTTGGTAAACAAAATGTCATACAAATAGATAATAATAATGATTATAAAACTTCCAACATTCCACATAACACCTTCACACTACGTTTTTTCTTCTTTTTTCCTTTTCTAGAAAAACTTACCCCCAAGCTATGCATTGTGCAATACTAACACCTCTTCCTCTTTCTGAGCTCAACATCTCACTCATAGAGGGATGCTGACTCAGTTTTTCAGGATAGCAAATGGGGAGTTGTGGTACAGAAAATGGCCCAGAGATCACCAGTGTGTGTGTGTGTGTGTGTGTGTGTGTGTGTGTAGTAAGTGGACTGTTATAAAACAATTTGTGATAAGTGTGTGCAGTGACTGATAGTGAAATATGAGTGAACAGTGTGGCATTACGTTATTTAGTAAAAAAAAAAAAAAAAAAAAAAAAAAAAAAAAAAAAAAAAAAAAAAAAAAAAAAAAAAAAAGGGTATTGTATACTGGAAGTGAATCTAATGGTTGTCTCTAACTAGAAGTCTGTAAATGTGTGTGTATATGAATTAGCTTATTTTAAATTGGTCTTAACTTGTAAATACTTTGACATGTCCTATATCCTTGTAATTCTTGGATATTCAAAAGTGTGTGCAAGATGGGTCTCATGGTGTCTAATGGTAGGTCACAAATTGCACAGAAAAAAAACATTTGTCTTGATTTGTTGCCACATTTTGAAGCTGTGGGGGAGGCCTTGTCATGGATCGTGACCGGTGACAAACCATGGGTTCGCTGTTTTGAGCTGGAAACAAAACAACAGTCGACGGAATGGTGACATTCCCACTCCCCACAGAAGAATAAATTCAAAGCAACTGCTTCCGTTGGTAAGATCATGATCACTGTGTTCTGGGACTGTGAAGGTGTGATTTTCACTGATGTGATGCCAAGAGGAGGTACCATTAATTCAGAAGCATGTGTCAAAACATTAACAAAACTCAAGATGCACTTCTGATGATTTCAATGCCACAGCAACCCAGGAGATGTTTTGCTGCAACACAATAACACTTGGCCCACACATGTCTGAGGACTGCTGAACAAAATGCAAAATAGGGTTGGACAGTGTTGCCCCATCCATCCTACAGCCCTGACCTAGCCCCTTGTTTGGGCCATTAAAGGATGCCATTAGTGGAATACATTTTTTGCCACCAGGGAAAGGACTGGTACTGACAGGGCATACATGCACTTGTTTCGTGCTGGAGAAAGGTCTTAGAATGGCATGGAGATTATGTGGAAAAATAGGGTGTGTAGATAAAATACCATTCTTTCGTGTGTGTAATTCTCATTATGTTCAATAAAGAATTGTTGAAGAAAAAAATGCAGTGAATTACTTTCTGGGCAACCTTGATATTAAAGATGTGCCAACAGTATACATAATCATCTTTACACTAATGGCATATGACATAACATGTATGTAGTGAATAAAAAGTATTGATGCCAATGTTTCAACTACTGAAAATTTGAGTTACTACTTCTTAAATATTATCATATTATAAGTTATTTTTGCACATTGCTCTCTGGTTCAAACAAAATGTTTTATAATATTAGTCACTTTCCCTCTTATGCTATAGAAAAACAATCCCTCTAGAAGAATACCATGACAAATACAGCTAAAAACCATGGAAATATCTAAAAAAAAAAAAACACTACAGAGTTTCTCCTCTTCTTCCAAAACCTTGATGACATGTATTATCAATAGCAGAGGGATTGTAGCATGTATGGATACATATAATACATTAGACATATATATCTAAAAACAAAGATGATGTGACTTACCAAACGAAAGCGCTGGCACGTCGATAGACACACAAACATACACACAAAATTCTAGCTTTCGCAACCAACGGTTGCTTCGTCAGGAAAAAGGGAAGGAGAGGGAAAGACAAAAGGATGTGGGTTTTAAGGGAGAGGGAAAGGAGTCATTCCAATCCCGGGAGCGGAAAGACTTACCTTAGGGGGAAAAAAGGACGGGTATACACTCGCACACACACATATATCCATCCACACATATACAGGCACAAGCAGACATATTCAGAGGCAGAGATGTCAGTCGAGGCGGAAGTGCAGAGGCAAAGATGTTGTTGAATGACAGGTGAGGTATGAGTGGCGGCAACTTGAAATTAGCGGAGATTGAGGCCTGGTGGATAACGGGAAGAGAGGATATATTGAAGAGCAATTTCCCATGTCCGGAGTTCGGATAGGTTGGTGTTAGTGGGGAGTATCCAGATAACCCGGACGGTGTAACATTGTGCCAAGATGTGCTGGCTGTGCACCAAGGCATGTTTAGCCACAGGGTGATCCTCATTACCAACAAACACTGTCTGCCTGTGTCCATTCATGCGAATGGACAGTTTGTTACTGGTCATTCCCACATAGAATGCACCACAGTGTAGGCAAGTCAGTTGGTAAATCACATGGGTGCTTTCACACGTGGCTCTGCCTTTGATCGTGTACACCTTCCGGGTTACAGGACTGGAGTAGGTGGTGGTGGGAGGGTGCATGGGACAGGTTTTAAACCGGGGGTGGTTACAAGGGTAGGAGCCTTCCACCTAACCTTCGTAACCTCTTAGTTCATCCCTATGAAATCCCCAAACCACCTTCCCTACCCTCTGGCTCCTACCCTTGTAACTGCCCCCGGTTTGCATGAATGGACACAGGCAGACAGTGTTTGTTGGTAATGAGGATCACCCTGTGGCTAAACATGCCTTGGTGCACGGCCAGCACATCTTGGCACAATGTTACACCATCCGGGTTATCTGGTACTTCCCACTAACACCAACCTATCCGAACTCCGGAGATGGGAACTTGCTCTTCAATATATCCTCTCTTCCCGTTATCCACCAGACCTCAATCTCCACTAATTTCAAGTTGCCACCACTCATACCTCACCTGTCATTCAATAACATCTTTGCCTCTGCACTTCCGCCTCGACTGACATCTCTGCCCAAACTCTTTGCCTCTGAATATGTCTGCTTGTGTCTGTATATGTGTGGATGGATATGTGTGTGTGTGCGAGTGTATACCCGTCCTTTTTTCCCCCTAAGGTAAGTCTTTCCACTCCCGGGATTGGAATGACTCCTTTCCCTCTCCCTTAAAACCCACATCCTTTCGTCTTTCCCTCTCCTTCCCTCTTTCCTGACTAAGCAACCGTTGGTTGCGAAAGCTAGAATTTTGTGTGTATGTTCGTGTTTGTTTGTGTGTCTATCTACGTGCCAGCACTTTCGTTTGGTAAGTCACATCATCTTTGTTTTTAGATATATTTTTCCCATGTGGAATGTTTCCCTCTATTATATGCATATCATTAGACATATATAGATACATATAATACAGTAGATTTTAAATGTTTATCTTTTCTAATAAATGAATAAGAGCCCATCCCATCAAATTTTGCACATAGCTGTAAAAAATGAGGCATTTTTTAGGAAAATAAAGTAGCTGCACAACGTTCTGGACATGGTCAGATATTTTTTTTATGAATACATGTGGATCCTTGCACTTTCCTACTTCTTGGAATGTTATTGAAAACAAGCATTCAGTACTGTTGAATGAAGGATGAAAATGGCAGACCATCAAAAATGAGCCCACTGAAGTTGTGTTACCATGACTACATGGTATTTTCCATGAGATGAATTGAGACTGTTGTGCAAGGAATTAGATGCTTTCTCTGTGTCAAAAATTTGCTTATGATTTGTAATGTAATGCTTGAGAGAAGAACATGCAAAACATTCAAAACAGTAGGTGTGAAACGGCTTAATGCAGAGAAAATAAAGAATCTGCATGCTCTCAAGCCTGCAAAAAATCTGTAAATATAAAAATTAAACGAGTAATTTAATCATGTTTTTCAGTTTGTTAATGACATATGTACTGCTTAGCATTTTATTAATAAATAACTTGGTATGAATTGCACATAACTTTCCAATAGTGATTCCACATGAGGCAACATTTTTATCAAAGACTCCATTCCATCTTGTAAATAACTTGAATAAGCAATTGGTCATAAGCTAACATTGAGAAATGTGACTCTTAATGAAAGCACTAAAGAAAACAGTATATTTACAAACATTTGTGCAGGTCTGTGCAGCTTAGTAGAATGTGAATAACGTTAGTAGCCATTACAAAATTTATCAGTCAGTCTTTAATTATAATGTCTATTGTTTTGGACAGGACAGATTTAAACAGGATGATTGTAACAGAAACTGTCTTATGCTATTAAACAGGAGAGAAAGAAAATTTTTATTATCAGCTTAAGAACTTGGCAGTGGTAAAAACACGTGTCAAAAGGTCTAGCACCAAAGTTTTCTTCTGGAACAGATAAGATGTTTGAGAGGCAATGAATCTGTATTTAAAGCTAAATTAAAGAAATATTTATTGGATATGGCTGTCTACTCAGTAGGAGAGTTTTATGTGTAAAAAAGGGACTTTTATTTAGAAATAACTAAATAATTTCCTATGACAAATTATTCAACCATAATAGACAATTTACTTTATTTATTATCAGATGATTGTCTTTTATAGTGTTAATCTAGTTTTTTTAATTTTTCAAAAAACAAGGATAAAGAACGTAAATCATGATTGTTTTGTAACTACCTTTGTGTTTGACTTGTTTCACATCTTGTGTGACATGCTCACAGTTTGAGAACAACAGAACATGAAATAAATGAAATAGTTTTTAGACTATAATTTCCTGGAACATTTCTTTCCCCTCCTGTAAATATTTACATAACCTTGCTCCTTTTAAACTATTTCAGAAATCCTCCCTCATTCATTACGAGAGTTATCACAAATATCATAGAATGTACAAAACATTTAGAGTAGTGTTTAACTATTTTTGCTGATATGCCACCTAATCCCTTTGTATTATTTTAGACTGATCCAATAATGTTTACAAATTACAATTCATCTGTCAGCAAGAGGAATAAACAGTTACTGACCTGACAAAAATAGAATGTTTCATGCTTTTTGATACTGCTGCATTTTGTTTTGGACGTTTCTCAGTTAGGTCTTTGTAGTGCTGATTGAAACTTTGAAAGGACCAGTAAATTGTTTCTCCTCTCTTTTCAGCATCATTTTGTCTCTCCTACAACGTGAGATCCTTTTCTGTTTGCATTATGAAGGTGTAGATTATCTTACAAAGAGACCACACATGCACCGAGCGAGGTGGCGCAGTGGTTAGCACACTGGACTCGCATTGGGGAGGACGACGGTTCAATCCCGTCTCCAGCCATCCTGATTTAGGTTTTCCGTGATTTCCCTAAACTGTTTCAGGAAAATGCCGGGATGGTTCCTTTGAAAGGGCACAGCCGATTTCCTTCCCCATCCTTCCCTAACCCGAGCTTGTGCTCCGTCTCTAATGACCTCGTTGTCAACGGGACGTTAAAAAACACTAACCTAACCTAACCTAGACCACACGCCAAATGGATTTTTGTAATTTTTTATATTTCCAGTATGTGAAATTCAGGACTCAAATATCAATCCTCCAGAGCATTTAGATGTAACTCTCAAAATTTCTGAAGAAAACTGGCTTTGATGTTTTCTGGCCAACTTTAATACACTAAAGTAAGGTCAGTTTTTCGATGTGGTGCATGGCACCTGCCACTTGGGGGGGGGGGGGGGGGGGCTAGTTTTATTCCATGGTGGGTTCCAAACTTATAAAGAAAGGTGAATGTTCTTCAAGCATTTCCATGAAATGCAAAATACACAAAGATGAAAAGAAAAATCAGTAGTGCTTGAGACTGGTAAGTGCTGGATTTAGTCTCATTTCAGTCTTTATTTACTTTTTCATTTTTTCACATTCATTTCTAATATTTACCTCATTTAAATCTAAAATTTAACAATATATGCTAATTAACACATATGTAACTGTTATTTTTATGAAAAATGAATGTCTTCTTATTTCTAATTATGCATCACACACAAAAATCCATTTTTCTTTGCAAACACAAATCTTAATTTCCAATCTATTACAAAAGCTCATTAACCATGTTTTTTTTTAAATTAAAAAGAACATTAAAAACCAATTTTTTTCCATCTACATGTATTTCATGCTCACAAAAATGTTTCTTTAAATATATTTATTTATTTATTTAGCCATCTGTGGACATTTTAAAATGTATGGATGTTTTCAGTTTGTGTACATTCATATATTTATACAGTTTGTTGTTACATGTGGTTAAACATTGTGACATATAAGTTATTTACAATCTTCTTTGCTCCTTATTGAAATGTTGCATATAGTTAAATATTGTGAAACAAAAGTTATTTACAATCATTTTGTACTAAGGAATTCTCTTACAGTGTAAAAGCAGTGTTCTTGGAAAAACAATTTATGATTTTTCCTAAAGTGGTACATGTAATCGGTTTCTTTTACTTTCTGTGGCAGTTTATTATACAGTTTTACACCTTCATACAAGAAGCTATTTCGAGTCTTATGTTTATTCTTCCTGTCTAGGTGAAGACAGTGACTTGTTCTTGTACTATAGTTATGAAAACTTCTATTTGTGCTATAATTTTCTATATTTTTCTTCATGTACACTATGGTTTTGAATATAAATTTACAAGGAGCAGTTAGAATTTCTAATGTTTTGAAAAGTTCTCTGCAGGGGGCCTGCTTACTGCTTTTTGTTATAATTCTTACTGCTCTCTTTTGCATTTTAAATACTGTTTGTAAATTTTGAGCACTGTTTCCCCAGAAAATAATACCATAACTGATTACTAAATTAGCATAACTTAAGTATACTGTTTGCAAACATTCATTACTGCATGTGGATACAAGGACTCTAAGTGCATAAGATGTTGTGGATATCTTTTTCGAGAGTTCCATAGCATGTTCATTCCACTTCATTTGGCTATCAATGTGCAACCCTAAGAATTTTGTTGTAGGTACATCATCTATGGAGATATTATCTAGTTTTAAATTAAACGTATTCTACAGGGCTATTACAAATGATTGAAGCGATTTCATAAATTCACCGTAGCTCCATTCATTGACATATGGTCACGACAAACTACAGATACGTAGAAAAACTCATAAAGTTTTGTTCGGCTGAAGCCGCACTTCAGGTTTCTGCTGTCAGAGCGCTCAAGAGCGCAGTGAGACAAAATAGCGACAGGAGCCGAGAAAGCGTATGTCGTGCTTGAAATGCACTCACATCAGTCAGTCATAATAGTGCAATGACACTTCAGGACGAAGTTCAACAAAGACCCACCAACTTCAAGTCCATTCGGTGATGGTATGCACAGTTTAAAGCTTCTGGATGCCTCTGTAAGGGGAAATCAACGAGTCGGCCTGCAGTGAGCGAAGAAACGGTTGAACGCGTGCGGGCAAGTTTCACGCGTAGCCCGTGGAAAATTGGCTTATGCCAGAACTGGAGACCGACAGCGCCGACTTCATCTTTCAACAGGATGGTGCTCCACCGCACTTCCATCATGATGTTCGGCATTTCTTAAACAGGAGATTGGAAAACCGATGGATCGGTCGTGGTGGAGATCATGATCAGCAATTCATGTCATGGCCTCCACGCTCTCCCGACTTAACCCCATGCGATTTCTTTGTGTGGGGTTATGTGAAAGATTCAGTGTTTAAACCTCCTCTACCAAGAAACGTGCCAGAACTGCGAGCTCGCATCAACGATGCTTTCGAACTCATTGATGGGGACATGCTGCGTCGAGTGTGAGAGGAACTTGATTATCGGCTTGATGTCTACCGAATCACTAAAGAGGCACATATTGAACATTTGTGAATGCCTAAAAAAACTTTTTGAGTTTTTGTATGTGTGTGCAAAGCATTGTGAAAATATCTCAAATAATAAAGTTACTGTAGAGCTGTGAAATCGCTTCAATCATTTGTAATAACCCTGTATTTTCTGTTGATTCTAAAGCATCTTGTATTTGTTTTCTTTATGTTGAGAGTTACTTTGTTTTCCTGAGACAATTTTTGAACATCCCTCAGCACTTCAGTAGAATTTTCCAGCATTTGTGCTGGTGTCTTACTGGTGATTACTATTTTGCTGTCATCAGCAAACAATATCTTCTCTCCATGGCTGATATGCTGTGGGAAATCATTTATATACACCAGAAACAATACTGGTCCCAGTACACTTCCTTGAGGGACTCCAATATTGATATATTGTGGATCAGATATATCTTTCTAAATGTACTTTGATCCACTGGAGACATGTGTGATCTCTACTGACTGTACTCTGTTTTCTAGATATAAACAAAATGACTCCCCTTTCTCCTAGTGCCTCTAACTTACGCGACAGCTTCTGGTGGTCAACTATATCAAATGTCTTAGATAGGCATAGGAAAAGGCCAGTTACATGGCTGTTCTCATCCAGTGCTTCTAAAACTGGTTTTGTAAATTGTGCTATTGCAGATTCTGTACCTCTACCACGCCTGAAACCATGCTGGCCATTGCAGAGGAGGTTGAATTTACTTAGATAGCTCATAAACAGTTTTTCATTATTGTTTCTATCACTTTGGAAAAGCATTGTCAGGGAAGCAACCAGATTTGAAGGATTCATTTACGATTTCTGTTAGTGGAGCTTCGATACCATTTAGGAATTTTTTCACCACACACATTGGGATTTCATCTAAACCTGCTGAGTTTTTGTTCTTTAATTGCCTTACAACATTGCATACTTCCTCCTCAGTAGTTGGAAACAATACCATTGAGTTTGCTATATGCTTAATTTGAATCTGTCAGGAAACAAACCCTGGGCCCCCCACAGGGCACACCAACCCTGTGGAGGGTCCTGGGTTTGATCCCTGACAGATTACTGAATGCATTCTAGCACACAGCTATGCTGCTTGCTGAATAAATAACCTAACTTTAGCCTCTTAGAGATCGTCAGAAAATTTCAAAGTTGATTTTCTCAAGAATTGTTGAGAGTTGCACCTGACTGCTTTGGTAAATGGTACTCGAGTACTGAACTTCACATACCATTAATAGTGAAAAAAATACAAAAATCAGATCAACTTGTTGACTTCTTGTTACAGATGTAAGAATGTCTAGTAATTGATGTCCAGCTTTAGCTTCTCTCAGTATTTTACTGTGTGCTTTTGACTTATGCCCAAAACTCTCTCTGATGAGCCACAGTTTCTCTCTCCATTAAATTTTTATACATTTCATTCACTTTTTCTCTAGTATTTATAATTTACAGTGTAATCCATTCCTTGTTGCATTTACCACTAATAGTCCTGTGTACCTCTGGGCAAACTACATTCACACTGGAACTTGAAATACCACCAAAGGTTTCTTATTTTTTCTTTGACTTGTCCCCACACATATATTGCTCAAGTTTTCTGATTCGAGTAACAAAGTTAAATTTCATGGTTTAGTTTATCCTAGATATACTTCTGTATTGTCCTATTTATTTATCTCAACTCATAACTCAATTATTAGGTGAAGGTGGCTCCCAACAGCAGAGTTTATATCCTGGACTTTTAGTCACTCAGTGAATATATTTGACAAAACATGCTCTGTTAATATGCTGGATGTACCACTATATTTGGTCACATTTTTACATGACAATGGAAATTATATGTTCCTAAAATGTCTGAAAAGTTTCTAGTTCAGCAACCATCTTTCATCACATCAATAATAAAGGTCTCAGTTTATTATTATACATGGAAACTGCCTCATGGCTTTATTCAGTAGCAAAACAAGTTCCAGGAAGATGCTTTTAGTTTACAAGCCTGGTGAGTGATAGCATATGCAGAATGTGCTTTTCACCTATGTATTTTATTTGTGTAGCAGCTACCTTGAATAACATTTCTGTACATTCATCATATGCTAAGGAGTATAATCCTCTAGCTTACTGTTAACATATATTGCTACTTTCCATGTTTATGGTTAGATCTACAATAACTGGGCATTGTGGTAGATCTATGTTACCACATCTACCATACCTGCACCATGTTGGTTATGAACATATCAAAATATGGAGGACAGACCCATCTGGTTACAATTCAACTTGCCCTTGTTGGTGCCTGGTGGTAGGGGTCTGGCCATCAAAGTGGCAGCACAGTCAAACAGCAATGACAGGATCAAAGTGAGGCTGGTGCATACAACCCAAGGGCAGCAACATCTCACCAATCAGAGTAGCAACCTTTCTATTACAATCCTGGAGTGGAGGGCTCTCTTCCTCATAATTTTATGATTCATTGGTCTGCTCCCTTGATTCTGATCTTGGGACACTGGTTACTTGTTTCAACTCAGCCTAGCTATGCACATTGATTTTATATGGGTTTCATGATTGGTGTCCCCATTAAAGTGATTTGGTTAATTTATATGTAATTATTTGTATGTGTTACATAACAAGTGGTAAAAAGTACGGTTCATTATTCCCATGTGTTTTTTTTTATGCAATTGCAGAGGCAACAGGAGCATTCTTGGACGTTGTTTTTCAGAGTATACTGCTACAGCAGCTGGAATGACAGAGGCAGTTGGAAATACAGCAACAGGAACCTACAGCCATGCTGGGTAGTGTTGACAGGATCTTTAATGTGGTTTCAATCCTGGCTGACCTATCCATCACCTTTCCCTGTCTACATCAAGTTGCCGAAGACAGGGAGTGTTATGAGAAATGCCTACAGCAACACTTCACAGACTTCAAGGTCAAAGACACTGACTCTCTTAAACCTATCTTTCCGTCATGAATCTCTCTCCAAACATACAACCTGTTAGGGAAGTTTGCTTCTCCCCCCTCCCCCTTTCAGGATCCTGCATCTCAGTCATTTGATGAAATGTGTCATTTTCTGACTTCATATTATTGCAGACATGCTCATGTGGTTTCCATGAGAGTGCAGTTTTATCAGTGCAGAAAACAACCTTGCCAATCTTATTGGACTTGGGATGTGGAGCTGCAAGGTTTAAGTCACAAGTGTCATTTTGTTTCTGCTCAGTCTAAAGAATCTTCTGTGGACACAATGGTTTGGCACCATATCATTAGAGCAGCCCCAAACCCCAATAAAGAGGTCTGCCATTGAACACTGCAGTTTGAAGACCTCCACCCCCTCCTTAGAAGAAATATTTAAGACAGCAGAAGCATTTGAAATTTCCTGGGCTGCAGGCCATCAGTTAGATTCCTGGGCTGACATGCCCCCTATCATCTGAGATGACAGTGAGCACTCATGTTCCAGCATGCCTTCAGAGACAGAATTCATGGCAGTGCAGTACACCCAGCTGGTGTGTTCCACAAACACACTCAGCCACAGCAGACAAACATCCACAAGCCCCTGCCTTTCTGCCCCATTGTTTTGTTTAATATGACCAGCTGCCTACCCTCAGTATTGGGCTTCTTGCCATCACTGACAAAAGTAAGGACGTGACTTCGAATCCTCAATCTGTGGACATTAATGCTGTTAACCATGCATGTTACAATTTTGCGACTGTTTGTAACAAACTGTTTATCTATGTGCATATCAATGGCACACCCCTTTGCTTGCAAATGGATATGGGTGCGGCAGCATCCCTTCTGAACTCTAACACTTACCTGCATCTCAGTTCCCCTCCACTGTCCCCTACTTTGTGCTGTCTTGCCAGTAATAACTGGCAATTAATTCCTATTCTGGGACACTTTATGGCAAATGGTTGTGTACTCACCGACAGTCCTTGTGGCATACAGTGCCTTTACAGAAAATATGTTTGACGCAGATATCACCAATTTGGTACATTTAGTGTCAGACCTTGTGCTCTATCAAGATTTTCCATCCTTTTTTTCCTGGGCTACGCAAGGCTACACATAATGTGGAACATATCACCATCAAACCCACTGCACAAACTTTTTTTCATGTCCAACATGTGCACTTGGCAGTTCATGATTAAATGAAAGAAGAACTAGATAGGCTGTCAGCATTGGGTGTCATGGAACCTATATCATCCAGTTGATGGGCTATGCCTTTGGTGATTATTAAGAAATCAACAGGCAAACTCTGCCTTTGGAGTGATTTTCAGGTGATTGTCAAATTGCAAACTGTAGTCGATACACAGCCCATTTTCCATCCAGAAGAACTCATGACAGAATTGTATTTTTCAACACTGGATTTGTCAGAAGCACATGTAAAGCTCCTGTTTGATGAAAACTCATGTCAGCTTCTTGTTCTCAATATACCATATGGCCTCTACCAGGAAAACCATTTGGTTTTCCGAGTTGCTAGCACTCCAGCTCTTTTTCAACATGATTTGGAGCAACTCAAACAATGAATCCCTTGTTGTCTCAACCACTTTGATGACATTGTTGTCACAGGTCCCACTAACAAAGACCATCTTCGCCAACTTTTGGCTTCCATTTCAGACATGGTGGGAAGTGGGTCTCAAGTGCAATTTGTTTGATGCATACTTCTTGCAACCCTGTACTGAATACCTGGGCCATGTCATACTGCAGCAATTGAGGCTGCCCCTTGTCCTACTAATGCAAAGGAGCTCCAGACATTTTTTTGGAAAAGTCAAGTATTACCACAAGTTCATGCCATAGGTAGCTGCAGTAGCATGTCCTCTCAATCAATTGCTCAAGAATGGCACATAGACTGTTTGGACACTTGCCTGTAAACAAAGCATTCCAGAAATGACAGACAGTCTTGATTCAGCTCTGTGCCTAGCCATCTACCAGCCAGGTAGGTAGTATTCATTCAGCCCCTACCCATCTTTGATGAGGATGAAGTTCTTTGTTTCTATCTTGATGATGAAACTCACTGGACAGTGGACAGGTTTCCTATTACTGGCCTCTGCATCACCCATGTGGTCAGCTCAGATCCTGTACTTCATCAGATGGGACAGTGTATTCATTGTTGGTGGCCATAATGGCCTTTAGTTCATGCATCAGATCTCGTTCACAATTTTTTGTGCTTCACCATAGATTAACTCCTGTTCATGGTGTTATTTTGCCATCTACAGAACATGCTGTGGAGGGCATGGGCATTCTGGCGTCCTTTAGGTGGAACATACTTCACCTACAGCACCATGGTCACTTGGACAGGTCATGCCTATTGACCAGATATTGATTCTGAGACTGTACATTTAATTGCCACTTATTCTAGGAGTGCAGATCTCTATGGCGAGAACCTCCACGGCCATGGGAGTGAGTCCACCTAGATTTTGCCAGCTCCTTTCTTGACACTTACTGGTTGGTGGTCATAGGTGCCTACTCTCAATTTCCATAGATAGTAAACTGCTGCTCAGCAGCAGTGAAATCAATGATGTGGACATTCACCCAAATCTTCTCCATCAAAGGTCTTACCCCACACCTTGGTGAGGGAAATGGCCCACAGTTTATCTCATAGACTTTTCATGGTTTTTGTTGGCAACATGGCATCCACCATATCAGGGCACCTTTGTTCACCATCAGATGAATGGGGAAGCAGAACATCTTATCTGGATTTTAAAGACAAAGTTGAAGTAGTACATAGGGGATGCCTTGGCTGAAGATGCAGGCACCCGTTTTCTCAGTTCTGATGCATCCACGGTGTTGGGTGAGAAGAGCTCAGCAGAAGTGCTGCACGGACGCTAGCTGTGCCAGGTCCTTAACCTCCTGCTAATTGCCCTGCATCCTTCTTTATGCCTCTGTTGCAGTGATACATGCTAGGGACCCCGCCTGGGCTTATGCTTTTCATCGCCCTAAGTGTTGGATCCTAGTGGTCATTCAAAGTCATTGGGGTCAAACAGACTCCATGCTATAGATGGAGGACACCATTAATGGATCCCCTTTCCCTGTTTCTGCTTCCATCTCCTACGCTTTGTGCAACTTGTCTACTTCACCCTTCTGCAATGTCTTTTCTAGCCCTCTGTGTGAGCATCAGGGACTGGGTTTGAACAAACCTCATCAGCAACAGGTGGCACCAGGTGTCAGTAGGTGCCTACCATCCAGTTCCTGCCCCTGCCCAAGAGACCCCAGATGCCCTCATGGATCCTGTTCTAGCATCAGCATGCCCTCCAGATGGTGTCTCGCCTGCAGGTGTCTCCATGTGGTGGAGCCATCACTGCCAGGATCATTTCCAGCCCTACTCTCCATGCCAGCCAATGGGAGACATTTGGCTTTTCCACAGGTGCCCACTGACAGTGCCCCAGAAGACACGGATGTCACTTTCCTGGGTGCCACATGCTGGCAGGAGAGGGACATCTCACAGTCACTCCACCAAGGAGAGAGGACTATGGCAACCCTATGTTACGACATCTGCTGTTGATGGCTGTGAACATAATAAGATGTGGGGCACTAGTTCATTTGGTTATGATGGCCTGCACTGGTGTATGGTGGCACAGGTCCAGCCACTAGACAGCAGAACAATGAAATAGCAACAGTAAAATTACAACAAGTTTGGCACATGCAGCCCGCAGACATCACCACCATGCAAATCAGACTAGTGACTTACCTATTATAATCATAGTGTGGAGGACTCTCTCTCTCTCATTCTATTATGTTTCATTTGTATGCTCACTTGATTCCACTCTTGGGATGCTTATCACCTGTTTGGGCTTGGTCTACCTATGTACACAGACTTTGTTTGGAACTTGTGATTGCTTTCTCAATGAAATGATTTGGTCACTCTATGTGTACTTATTTGTGTGTTTTACTATAGGCCTCTTTCTATATCAAATAAAGGTGGTGATTTTTAAATTATTTTCAATTAACCAGAGCACAGTAACTATAAATATATTGGGTACTTCATTAGCTAGTAGCTCTTCTAATTCCTCTTGCTTTTTACATAAAATATTGAACATTAAAATAAAACTCATTCAGACTTATTATTGTATTCATGATAGCACTTTTTCCCCTCCCCTGGAGGCCAAAATTTCTTATTCTTTAGGTGTGTGGTTCCTGGTGCTTCTTCCGATAGGTTCTAGCACTGTACCAGTAGTCAGCAAAGTATCTGATGCTGATATGCTACTACTGTTCACATTGTTGAAAATGATGTTGCTACTTATGCTGTTGCTAGTTTTGCTACTGCTACTGTTGTTGATGGCATTGCTGATGATACATCTGCTACTGCTGCTGATGCTGCATATGATACTGATGATACTATGGTTGTTGGTTTTATTTCTGCTGCTATTATTGTTGCTGGTTTGACTATTACTTTTGCTGCTACTACTGTTGTTAGTGATCTTACTGACATTGCATCTGCTACTGTTATTGGTTCTGCTGTCAGTACTATTATTGGGTCTATTGTTGCAGTAGACAATACAGATGATGCTGCTATTGTTGGTTCTGTATATGCTATTGCTGTTTCTGCCATTGTTGTAGCTACTTTTGCTGTTTTTGTTGGTATGGCTACTATTTTCACTGTTACTATTATTGTTTGCACAGCTGCTTCTTCTTATGGTGATACTGCTATTTGTGTTGTTATACCTACTGTTCTTGCTACAAATGCTGTTTTATTTCTATTTTTCCCAGTGTTGTGTTTAGCTATTTGTTTGATTCAACCTTTGTCGCAGCATTGGCTAATGATTGCCAATTTGTAGTCAGCTTCTTAGAAGCTTTTCTTTCTGAAACAATGATGGCTATATTTTTGGATATAATTTTTTTGCCTCATCTGTTCACAGGATGGCCACATCCAATATGAAATCTGTGACCAGTACATCTACATCTACATGAATGTTCTGTAATTCACACTTAAGAGCTTGGTCGAGAGTTCGTAGAACCACCTTCAGGCTATTTCTTGACTGTTCCACTCTTGAATAGCATATGGAAAAAATGAACATGTAAAGGATTCTGTGTGAGCTCTGATTCCTCTTATTTTATTATGATGATCATTTCTCTCAATGTAGGTGGGAGTACAATAATTTCCATTTGAAGGAGAAACTTGGTGATTGAAATTTTGTGAATAAATCTTGCTGCAATGAAAAACTGATTGCTACCCCAACTCATATATCATACTCAAGACATTTTCTCCCTTATTTCATGGTAAAACAGAACAAGGTGCTCTCCTTCAAACTTTTTCAGTGTGCTCTGTCAATCCCATCTGGCAAGGATATCACACTGCCCAGCAATACCCCAAAACAGAGTGGACAAGCATATCACAGGCATGGTTTTTAGTTGTTTTGTTTCATCTTCAAGGTGTTCTGTCAATAAAACACAGTCTTTAGTTGCAACATTTTCAATGTGATGACTCTAATTTATGTGAGGAACAATGTCAAAATCCTTCTGGACATCTAACAGTATGGTAGCAACTTGAGATCACCTGTTGATAGCACTCATTACTTCATGTGAATAAAAAGCCATTTGTGTTTCACAGGATTGATATTTTCTGAATATGTACTGGTCATGTGTCAATAGATCATTTTCTTTGAGTATTTCATAATATTCAAATACAAGCCATGTCCATAATATGGAATTTCTGAAGGGGCTGTAAATATCTCGGTAAAGTTTGTTTGCAACTTTGATTTCCATATTTACACATGATTATTTTTTAAATCATACCACTGTGGTATATTTCAGACAATGACATTTGTCATCACTTAACACTTGTGGGCTGAGATGCCGTGGACCATACATAGCACTGTCCCCTGATGTTTCGCCTTCAACTGCGGAAGGCATGCTCTGAGGACAATCGATGAACTGCAATGGGAGCGTGAGTGAGCGCTGTATATATAAACCGTCCAGAGGGCACCTCTGTCAATCACATGACATCAGCTGTGCTATGATCTCTGATAGTGCCATCTTTCTTAATTGAAATTAATCGACTGTCATGCTGTTGCTGCAATGTTGACATCCAAAGTTCCCCACTAGGATAGCCACTTGCTCACAAACAGCCATTGATAATATCTTTATAGAAAAGTCCAATGAACAAAATTATATTACAAAACCAATAGTCAATGGCCTCTCAGACCATGACATGCAGTTCCTTCTGTTAAATGTTAATACTGAACAGGATATAAAATCTGTTAAATATGGACTAAGAGGACTTCCCATAGCCATCCCGTCAATCTGTTCATAAAAAACATTATTATATTGAAAATAAGTTGTTGTAAGGCAATGTCTGAATAATGCCAAAATATCACTAGGAACAATGTCCGCTAAGCGATCACATGTATAGCGGACATTGTTCCTAGTGATATTTTGGCATTATTCAGACACTGCCTTACAACAACTTATTTTCAATATAATAATGTTTTTATGAACAGATTGATGGTGTGGCTATGGGGAGTCCTCTTAGTCCAGGTGTGGCTAACTTGTTCATGGAGAACTTTCAACAATGGGTGCTGCAAACAGCTAGAAAAAGACCAGCCAGATAGTATCGTTAGGTAGACGATACATTTGTTATATGGACCCATGGGAAATAGGAAATGGATGCCTTCCTGTCACATCTGAATAGTATTAATCCAATAATTCAATTCACTATGGAAAAGGGAATTGGTGGTCACCTGAACTTCTTAGATGTGACTGTAATCAAAAGAGAGGACAGATGATTGGGTCATAAGCCTTTCAGAAAAGACACACACACTGATCATTATCTGCAGGAAGATTCCAACCACCACCAAAGACATAAAAGAGGTATGATTAAAACATTAATAGACAGGGTACACAAAATATGTGAACTAGCTCACTTGGATGATGAGATTGAACATGTTAGAGTGACGTTCAAGAAGAATGGGTATTCCAACAGAGAGATAGATCGTGCAATACACCCTAGACTGACAACCAGGATGGACGAGGATCGACACCAACCCAAGGGGAAAGTGTTCCTACCATTTATCAGTAAGGTCACTGATCACATTGGAAAAATCTTAAGCAAGTACGATGTGGAAACTGTTATCAGACCCACCACGAAAATAAAAGAATGTTTAAGATCCATAAAAGATGAACGACATCCTCTAGCTACACCAGGTGTCTATAAAATTCCGTGTAGTTGTGGACAGGTCTATATAAGCACAACAAAAAGAAGTGCCAATACCCATCTGCATGAAAATAAAAGGAACTGCCACCTTGGACACACTGATAAATCGGCTGTAGCTGAACATGTGTTTCAGGAAAGTGTTCACGAAATAAAGTTTAGTGAGGCAAGCATCAAAGCAAAGATGTCACATTATTATGTGCGAATGTACAGAGAGGTCATTGAGATTGCCAAACACCGCAATAATTTTAATATAAGAGATGAAGACATTAAGCTGGATAAGATATGGATGTCAACAATGCAGCAACAGCGTGACAATCGATTAATTCAATTGAAAAAGTTGGCAATATCAGATATCATAGCACCGCAGACGTCATGTGACTGACAGCAGCTCCCTCTGGATGGATTATATATACAGTGCTCACTCATGCTCCCGTTGCAGTTTGCCGATTGTCCTCAGAGCATGCCTTCCTCAGTCGAAGGCGGAAGCACACTTTCAAATTTCTTGGAGCTATTTCTGTTTCATTTTTATAAATATCATTCAACTCATTTGTTAGGACTAAACAATTGTTTATATGTACATTACTACGATCAGCAAATAGTTCTAGGTCACTTATTACTGAAAATGGAGGACAAGATTTGATTAAATTGGTTTCTTTTTGCTTTGACAACTGACATGAGTTCTGCTGGTCCACAATGATGACTGTCTAGTAATATATTATTTTACTGTTTTTACTCATTGTCTGTCTATATTTGTGCTCAGAAACTTCCTCACTTAGATTGACTGATATATTTTCATTACTAGAAATCTGTTGTTCTATGTAACTGGTACAATGTCATAATTTACTCTTTTAGCAATCATTTTCTGAGAACAGTTTACGGGTTAAATCAATCATAATTATAGAGGATTTTTTGACTGTGTTCAATCTTTTGTGTGCAGATAGCTACACCATGACAAAATTACAGTTTGGAATTTTTATTGGAAGGTGATCAAGTTCATTCTTTTAAGATTTTCTATCTGTTGAATTCGAGATGCAGTTACTTAATATTTGTAATTCAGACCTATGATATTATTTCTCAAGGATCATTTTACATTCTTCACACTGTAATGATACTTCACTTAATATATAGTGCACAGCAGCTTCACTGCAGATTTCATGCAGCAGCAGAATATTGTGTTGAGTGCTTCAGCATTTGGATCAAACACTAATCCTAAAGATGTACCTTTAGCTGTATAGTAAATTGTGCTTTACATTCTGTTCCGATAAGTGGCATTGCACAATCTTTACTATATCGTACATGTTAATGCTGGAATGACTACAAAGTAATTACTTTCAAAAGTTAATTATATGCCCAAAGTTCTCTGTGTGGCAAACACTCACACTGTCTCAGGTTTATGAACACATTAATACTTACTTCAAAGACAACAATGACCTCTTACATTTTGAGTGTTTCGGTGTAGAATTTTGAAGTAATCTTTGCAGGGACCTCTTAAAAACATTTTCTTATACATATTATCTTCCTTCCTACCTCATAGAGCCATAAATTTACAAATATAAGATACAATAGACTACTTACACTCTCTCATGAAAGAGCATGAATAGTCAGCTGCCTATGAATATGACTTTAGACAAGCAAGAATTAAATTAAATCCTATATTATAATTCAAATGTTAATATGTTATAAAGAGGACTGAAAAGTATATGGTTTATGAATGGAACAAATATTAACAAACCTGGTATGATAGGTGTGATTAATCCTCCATAACGAACTCCATATGGAAACCACAGATGCATTAGTTCACCAACAATGCGGCCTAGAGCAGCACCAATTTTGAACACTGGGATGAAGCTGCCAGCTGGCACTGGTATTGTTGAGGCAATTATTGAGAATATGAACTGTTTGCAAAAAGAAAGGGAAATGTGAGCATTCAGTAAAAATAACTAACACACAATCAAATATTCTATTTCAGTGCACATCAAGAAATTCATTTTTTCATGTTTACATTGATCAGATAGTGTATTAGTCCACTGGTGGTCAAAAGCAATTTTATACACTTCAACTCCATGCAACAGCACATATTGTTTCTTTCATTTCAGGAGCAGGTTCAACACTTTATCACAAGCCATTGTATATTTTATGTTTCAGAATTTATTTCTTTGTAGAAGTAGTGTGTTCAAAATGGATGGGACTGTGACAAATCCCATGAAAAGAAAATTAGATATTCAAACAATCACACATTGGAATAGAAGACTTCAAGTCTACTATTCATTCTGGGAAAAATAATTTCCAGAATTACGGCCAGTTCCAGGAAATGTATATAAAGCAAGGTGTACCTTATGTGTTGGAAAAGCTGGTGAGGAATTTTCAATTTCACATGGCAGTGTAACTGATGTTAGGCATCATTTTAACAGTGTCAAACACAAACACACACGCTTAACATTAGTAAAAACGACACTGATGAAAAGTCTCTACAAGGTGACTCTGTTGAAGCAGACAATGTATATAGTAGGTGCATGCTAATTTTAACATTTGTGATTTTCAAGGTAATAATAGACCTGTTTAGGCAATTATAAAAAGATGCTAGTATTAGTGCTCCTTCCTTTGTTTCCAGATAATGGCATCTGAGGATACATTTGTGTTTCACACAGTTAAGCATCATCTTAGCTATGCCAGCACTGACTGCAATGTCAAAATATCTTCTCAATTATTCTTGGATTTCACAAAAGCAAATAAAATCATGTATGGTAAAACAAAATGTGAAGCATTAATTACTGGTGTTTTGGGACCAAATAGCATCAATAATTTAACTCAGAAGTTGGAGCATAACAAGTTTTTTGGTGTGGGGCTTGATTACAAAGGTAATCAAAAGTTTTATCTTATTTGCGTAATGTTCTTTGATGTGTTCTAAGCAGGTGTGTCCCACAAAATTCTAGATTTCCATGAGGACTCTGATGAATATGCATCTGCTGTGTCTGAACAGATCTTGAAAAGGATTGAAAAACATGAGTTGAATTTGTCCCAGGTTTCAAGTTTTATTGGAGCTAATACAAATGCAATCTATGTTTATGTTCACTTAAAAAAGGAAAATTGTGGTATAGTGAAATAAGACTGATGGGCACATATAGTCCACAATTGGTGAAAATCTGGTATGGACACTATGTCAGAAGATGTTGAAATGTTGGTAATTAAGACTTTCAACTATTTCTCAGAGTCAGCTAAGAGGGTATCTCAGTTGAAAGATTTCTTTCAGTTTGTTGATATAGAACACAATGCTTTGTTGAGACATGTACCTACAAGGCGGTTAAACCTAAAGGCTGCCATTGAAAGATTGTTGAAAAATCTTCCTGTTATTATGTCACACTTTTCTAGTGCAGATGATTGCTTCAGCTTCATTAACAACAATTTGATAGGTGTGTCTGGTTCAGGAAAACAGCTTATTTTAGTGGTATTATATCTATAATTTTCCGTGCACTTAACTGACATTTTTTTGAATGGTGTATGCAACTCAGAAAAAAATGAACTGACAATTTGTGAAGTATACTGTTTAATGAAGAAAGTAAAAATGGAGTTAGAACATAAGATAAATGATCTTTTTTTTTTTTTTTGTTATAAGGTGCAACAGTTACTAGACAAATTGGAGGACTTGATCCCAGGTGAAAAACACAACTGGAAGAATGCAGGCATATATATGAAGTTTGTCTGAAATATTTAAATAAATGATTTGATTTTGATGAGAGTAATGTTTTGTCCTTAATGGATTGCATATAACTTGATAAAAAAACCTGTGTTTCAAAATAGTTTGAAATTACCTGAATCACTTTGTATCGTTGATTTCCTTAGTGTAGGTAATATGTATTCAGAGGTCACTATGGTTTCTGATTTGTTTTGGGGGAAGGGAATGAGCATTTAAAAGCAAAGTTAGCTACTATGACAATACCACAGAGATGGGTCTACATCAAAATTGTGCAGTGTTGTACTGGAGAGGGACTAGATGGAACTATGAGAACATAGAATATGTGAGCAGTAAAGGTAAAGTGATTTACGAGGGGAAGATTCAGAGAGAGCACATGAAACAAATGCATCATAAATTAATGAACAAAAGAAAATCAGAATGTCACCGGATAGCAACAATGATTCCACTACAGACAGTACCAATACTTGAAATCAAGTTGGTTGCAGGCCATGGAAACTAATGACAGATTGCACTTCTGGTCGCTCTCTTGGTCCTGCCATCTGGAGAACATATACCCTTCACAAAACATGGTGAGGAGCAACATGAGGAGGACATTTGCTCAATGAACATTGCTTGCACCCTCTGCATGATGTGCTTCTAGAATCTGGCTGCTCTCTATGGGACATTAACTTTGCATTGATCTATAGACTCATAATTCCTTTACTACTAACAACTTTTGCAAGGACACACAGACTTTTTTGTATTATTCTTCCACAGTCTATCTTGCTAGATTATGCCAACTTAGCACATTCAAGATTTTGGGAATTTTTAATTTCTCCAGTGGTTGCCTTAATTCAGAGCTCATAAAGGCTGTGCATGCTGGTACACACATTACTAGTGTGTACAAAAGTGGCACAGGATTCTGGCCACAGTTCAGAGCACAGTACGTGAACCCATACTGCATTCAGTGAAGAAAAACATGAATCCTGCATTTATTAAACTTTGGCAGAAGCAATGAACACTGCATCAGCAACAAGTATATCAAAATCAACAGCAACCAGCCTGTTTGGAATAGTGGATGGAGACACTAGTCAAGCTGATACAACAACTTCTGGTACAAGCAGCAGAGCTGGTACACCAACTACCACAACTTGCACCTTTCCAGCCAGATGCAGAAGACTGAAACAGCTACTATCAATGCCTCTCCATTCCCTACTGAGCATGTAAAATTATGTCACTGCTTTGCAACAATTCTGTCTACTAATTCTAAGTTGATGAATTTCCTTAGCAAACTTAATGTGGTGTCACCACCAGACACCACACTTGCTAGGTGGTAGCCTTTAAATCGGCCACGGTCTGTTAGTATACATCGGACCTGCGTGTCGCCACTATCAGTGATTGCAGACCGAGTGCTGCCACACGGCAAGTCTAGAGAGACTTCCTAGCACTCGCCCCAGTTGTGCAACTGACTTTGCTAGTGATGGTTCACTGACGAAATACGCTCTCATTTGCCGAGACGATAGTTAGCATAGCCTTCAGCTACGTCATTTGCTACGACCTAGCAAGGCGCCATTACCAGTTACTATTGATATTATGAATCATGTACAGTCAAGAGCAACGCTCATCATTAATGGATTAAAGTTAAGTATTCCACCAGCTACATCCGTTTTTTCTAAATTCTAATTTCCTTGACCTGTTCTAGACCTCACGCCAGCCTGCATGAGCTAAAACGCGTGCCTTTTGGCTTCCTCTCATAACACAGTGTTGGCTCTCCTGCCAACCCACAACAATGGCGACGAGGCCACACTGCATTCTTAACTATACTGCCCTGATTTACTTGTGTAATGGCTTCGCCACCATCTCCAGATGTACTGTCCGAATTTTATCGCTTACAGAATCAGCAGACGCAGGCCTTACTGGATGCCCTTGGACAGCTCGTCCAGGGTCAATGTGCGATGCAAAACGATGTGGCAGCCGCCGCTCCACCACTAATGCAGCCACAAAACGCAGTTGCACCACCTTTTTGTCCTTTTGATGCTGCACTGGAAAGCTGGACGGAGTGGTCACGCGAATTTGGATTCCATCTCGCCGCCTACAGAATTCAAGGTAACGAGCGGCAGCCTTTTTTGTTGTCCTCCTTAGGGGTGCACACATACCGTGTGATAGTCAAATTATTTCCCCGACGCGACGTAGCAACTCTATACTACGACGAAATTTTGTCTGCATTAGACGCATATTTCAAAGAATCAGTCAATGTAGTTGCCAAACGGTATACCTTCTTTCGTACAAAACGTACTGCAGGTCAGACTAATAGGGAGTGGGTTGCAACCTTGCAAGGCCTTACTAGGGATTGTGCTTTTGAGTGTCAATGTGGACTCCCTTATTCAGATACTATGGTGAGTGATGCAATTGCACAGAACATTTCTGATGTTCGTATATGGGAACAGATTTTGAAACTAGTCAATCCCTCCCTTCAACAAGTGATGGACATATTGGATCGGCAGGACACACTTGACTTTGCTCAGGAATCATTTGAAACTTCGCCACCCATGTGTCAGGTTAACCGACCCGCCGGGCGAGCTGCACGGAACAGTAAACAGTCCTCGCGCCCGGCTGCGCTGCTGCTGCCAGGCTCTCAGCCACGTGTACCGCGCCGGCAAGCAAATGCAGTGCTAAAATCATGCCCGCGGTGTGCTACTAGACATTTGCGTGAGAATTGCCCGTCACGCCAAGCTATTTGCTTTTACTGTAATAAAAAAGGACATGTTCAAAGTGTTCGCCAGAAAAAGCTCAGATAGGAAGCTCAAAACCATTCCAGGCCCTTTGCTTCGTGCCGGAATCGGAATCGAACCAAGGATACTCAGGCTCGCGACACTTCACCCATGGAAATTCATATAGTTCATGCCACTCCATCCAGTGCCACTCTCTCTAACAGTGACTGTGTTCGTCCCACAAATAGTGTGCGTCGACATCGCAGGAACTCCCGTCAAGTCGCAAGTGATTTTGTACCAGTGTCAGTTCACGCTGCACGAGACAGTCGTTCTTGTTGTCAGCAGTGCAATAAACTTTTTGTGGACTTGGACATTAACGGCAAAGTGATACCATTCCAGCTCAATACCGGGGCTGCAGTTCCACTGATCAATCAAGACACTTACAAACTGCTGGGCACATCTCCGTTGCGTGCCGCAACCGTTAAGTTAACTACCTATTCAGGTCACAAGATCCCTGTGTTAGGACAGTGCAGCCTTGTTGCAACATACAAGGGACAAACAAAACTTGTGTCAGTTTACGTCCTTCGTTCTTCTTCTGCAGTGAACTTGTTTGGTTTCGATTTATTTCAGTTGTTTAACTTGTCTATAGTAAATCAGGTCCTATCAGTGAACCAGACTGTGCCTTCCGACAGTGTTTCTCGTCTATGTGAAGAATTTGCAGACATTTTTGCACCGGGCCTTGGTTGCGCTAAGAACTATGAAGCACATTTGGAAGTGAAAATAAACGCGCAGCCGAAATTTTTCAGAGCGCGCAATGTTCCCCACACGTTGCGTGATGAGGTCACAAAAACATTACATGATTTGGAATCACAAGGTGTAATTGAACGTGTGCAGGCTTCTCTCTTCTCACCCTTAGTAATTTTGCCAAAAAACTTCGGGAAAATTGAGACTTTGTGTGGACTTCAAGGCAACAGTGAATCCACAACTAGTGACTGCAACTTTTCCTTTACCCCGCCCGGCAGATCTTTTTGACAAACTGTGCCCGGGTAAATATTTTTCGAAGTTGGCCCTAGCAGATGCGTACTTGCAAATACCGGTGGACGAAGAATCCCAGCACGTTTTGGTGGTTAACATGCATCTTGGTTTGTATTGATTCAAACGACTGCCATTCGGGTGTGCATCCGCCCCTGCATTGTTTCAGCAATATCTACAAACTGTTTGTGCGTCGGTCCCTACTGCAGCAAACTATCTGGACGATATTGTGATCTCTGGAAAGACGGAAGAAGAACATTTAGCCAATCTCAGAACATTATTTCAGGCCTTGCGACAAAATGGTCTTCGCTTGCGGAAGGACAAATGTGTGTTTTTTGCTCGTGACTTGCCCTACCTGGGACATGTACTCAATGCCCAAGGCATACATCCCAGTCCAGAGCACCTCCGTGCCATACAAGACTTGCCTTCGCTGCATAATTTGAAGCAGCTACAGAGTGTGCTGGGAAAAATTAACTATTATCATCGCTATGTTCCACAGGCCTCTTCCATTTCAGCTCCGCTTCATCGCTTATGCTGTAAAGGTGTTCCGTTCGTCTGGACGACGGAATGCGAAGGCGCCTTTCGCCAGTTGAAATCAGCGTTGCTTTCCAATACTTGCCTTATGCCATTCGATCCCCGGAAGCCCCTTTTGTTGATGGTGGATGCATCGGATTTCGGGATCAGTGCTGTGCTTGTGCACAAACATGGATCGCACGATCGTCCTATTGCCTTTGTGTCCAAATTGCTCTCGTCTGCACAAAGAAATTATTCACAGATCAAGAAAGAAGCATTGGCTCTCGTATTTGGTGTTACAAAGTTTCATGATTTCTTGTATGGTCATCACTTTACCATCCTCACAGACCACAAACCTTTGACATCGCTTTTTCAACCGACCAAGCCTATACCTCCACGTACAGCGCAGAAATTCATTCGCTGGCCTATTTTCCTCTCGCAGTACCACTACGATATCTTGTATCGGTCCACTGCTCAGCACAGAAATGCCGATGCGTTGTCCCATTTGTCTGTTGCTGAGGATAGAGCATTTGATTCCTCCGAACCTGCTTGCATGTTCATTGATTCAGAAACCGATGACGTGGTCGAATTGTTTCCGATTGATTTTGGTCGTGTAGCTACAGCCACAGCTGCCGACCCTGTCCTTGCTACCGTTCTGCGTTTTGTTGCTATGCAATGGCCCTTGTCAAAGTCATGGATCGGGGATCCGTTGGTTCGCCGATTTTTTGCTCACCAGGAGAGACTTTTTGTACAACGTGGTGTTTTGCTGTTGCGTTCGGATAATGATCAGTCCAGGGTCGTGGTCCTACGTTCGTTACAGTCCTCTGTCTTACAGCTTCTCCACCAAGGACATTGGGGTATAGTGCAAACGAAACAACTTGCTTGTTAGCACTGTACTTGGTTCAGAATCGATGCCGCGATTACGAATATGTGCTCTTCTTGCAGGGTGTGTGCCGAACAACAGTCAGCACCACCGCAGAAATTCTTTGCATGGCCAAAAGCCACTTCCCCTTGGCAATGCTTACACATCGATTTTGCTGGTTCATTCTGGAATGCTCAATGGTTGGTTGTGGTAGATTCATTCAGTAATTTTCCTTTTGTTGTCCGGATGTCTTCCACGATGTGATCTGCCACCATCCAAGCGTTATCTGCTACCTTTTGCATTGAAGGTCTTCCACAGACTATTGTTTCTGACAATGGCCCACAATTCATGTACGCAGAATTTCAGTCATTCTGCAATGGTATTCAACATCTGACATCCACGCCGTTATTGCCACAGTCAAACGGTGCCGCAGAACGATTGGTCAGGACTTTCAAGTCACAGATGTTGAAGTTGAAAGAGTTGCATTCTCGGGAGGACGCGTTATTGCTCTTTTTGTCCTTGTATCTCTCTCAGCCCCGAGATGGTCGCTCGCCAGCTGAGTTGCTTCACAGTCGCCCTCATCGCACCTTCTGGTGAGGTGCGTCAGCATCTCAATCAGCTGCGCCTCTGTTGTCGCACGGGATCTGCCGCTCCCCATCTGCTTTCAGCAACGGTGCCGTCCGGTCAGCGCCCTGGGGACCCATCTACTGGCTCGCCTCAGCCCCAGGTGTTACCAATGCTGTCTTCCATTTTGCCCCATGGCGACGCGCCGCCGCCGCCTGTTCTCCCGCCGGCGACGCCCGCAGTGGACGCGTCACTGCAACCGCCGGGCGCCTCCCTGGGTCACGCGCCACCAATCGCTTCCCATGACCAGTTTTCCTCCGCCATGGAACTCTTGCCCCCTCTGGACCATATGTCATCTTCGCCTGTCGGGTGCCCCGGCCCGATGGAGGTCGATCCTTCGGCCCCTCCTGACTCTCTGCGGGCGCATACACCGCATTTGGCGTGCACCCTGGAGCGGGTTTTCAGGCGTTTCCTAGCTCCCCGCGGTCCGAATGGCAGGGTGCGGGTGGCACAGCCTCGCCTGTTGTTAGGCTCCCCACCTCGTCGCATACGTCAACATGGGGTCTTTCCCATGGCGGGTGGAAGCCTTATGCCACAACAGTCTGCCGATTTGCAGGGGAGGAATGTGGTGTCACCTCCAGACACCACACTTGCTAGGTGGTAGCCTTTAAATTGGCCGCGGTCTGTTAGTATACGTCGGACCCGCGTGTCGCCACTATCAGTGATTGCAGACCAAGCGCCGCCACACGGCAGGTCTAGAGAGACTTCCTAGCATTCGCCCCAGTTGTACAACTGACTTTGCTAGCGATGGTTCACTGACAAAATACGCTCTCATTTGCCGAGACGATAGTTAGCATAGCCTTCAGCTACGTCATTTGCTACGACCTAGCAAGGCGCCATTACCAGTTACTATTGATATTATGAATCATGTACAGTCAAGAGTGACGTTCATCATTAATGGATTAAAGTTAAGTATTCCACCAGCTATGTCCGTTTTTTCTAAATTCTAATTTGACCTGTTCTAGACCTCACGCCAGCCTGCGTGAGCTAAAACGCGTGCCTTTCGGCTTCCTCTCATAACACGGTGTTGACTCTCCTGCCAACCCACAACACTTAAGACATTAGTAGATTCAGGAACTTCAGAATTTTCAGAAATTTCTACACTGCTTTCTTCATACCATGAACGAAGTTGTTATTTAGTACAAGCCTGACTAAACTTTTTTCAGTGTCACAAATGTAATCATTTGGTTTTCTCCTGATCAGGAAGTCACAAGCAGCTTGTGACTGTGTATGTGTGGATGGATATGTGTGTGTGTGCGAGTGTATACCTGTCCTTTTTTCCCCCTAAGGTAAGTCCTTCCGCTCCCGGGATTGGAATGACTCCTATCCCTCTCCCTTAAAACCCACATCCTTTTGTCTTTCCATCTCCTTCCCTCTTTCCTGATGAAGCAACTGTTGGTTGCAAAAGCTTGAATTTTGTGTGTATGTTTGTGTTTGTTTGTGTGCCTATCAACCTGCCAGCGCTTTCGTTTGGAAAGTCATGTCATCTTTAATAATAGATGGTGCTTTAAAATATAAATGGGGTCAGCTACAGATGACAGAAGAATTGCAGTACAACAGCTATGGTTTGAGCTGCACATTACAACACCCATACTGTTCAATGAACATGATTGCACAAGTTTGGTAGTCAACAGTTGTGGCACTGTTAGGTGCCTATCCACCACAGCAGGGTCGTAGCACATCAGATGTTAAAAATTGGTTTTTAATTGGGCTGAAGCCAGAAACCACATAAAAACACAAATGAAATTTGTTTCAAATTGTAGTGAGAGTGGCACAAGACAGTCCAATATGCTGCCCACTGTTTTCTGCCACAAGCTGAAATCAAGAAACAGCATCTTCTACAACTGATCAAAGTGTCTCGGATGTTACATTCAGAATGTGTTCCTGAGTGCATGTCTTCAATTCAGCAACATTCATAACTGGAGCACTAAACATAACATCTTTCAGATAACCCCACAGCCAGAGGTCAGATGGATTAAGATCAGGTGATCTGGACAACCAGACTCTAAGGAAATGGTAGCTGATAATTTTAACATTTATGAAATGACCCTGCAGCAGCCACTTCATTGGCCATGCAATTTGCAAGGTCCACCATCTCAGACAAAAATGATACTTCCCACACATCCACACTGCTGGAGGGCTGGGATGACATTGGCATGCAGAAGTCTCTCACAGCATTTACCAGTAACAGTACAGGTAACAGGACCTGCAGTACTCATCTCATCCAAAAAGTATGACCCAATGATAAATGATGCCGTCAACCCTCTCCACATAGTCACCTTTGAAGAATGAAGCGGTACCAAATGATGTGCATGTGGATTTTCCATTGCCCATATTCTGTGTATTGACATCTCCTTTGAGATGGAAATGGGCACTATCTGTCCACAGAATGTTCAGTGACCATTCACTGTCCACTACTATGTGGGCAAGTGCACACATTTATCTTGCTGGCAAGCCAGCAGGAAGTAGCTTCTAAACAGGGCTGGAAAGTAGTACAGGTCACACCAATATTCAAGAAAGGAAATTGGAGTAACCCATTGAAATACAGACCCATATCACTGACCTCAATTTGTAGTAGGATCCTGGAGCATATACTGTACTCGAACATTATGAACCACCTTGAAGAAAATGACTTATTGGTACATAACCAACACGGATTCAGAAAATATCATTCTTGTGCAACACAGCTAGCTCTTTATTCCCATGAAGTAATGAGTGCTGTCGACAAGGGATCTCAGATCGATTCCATATTCCTAGATTTCCAGAAGGCTTTTGATACTGTTCCTCACAAGCGACTATTAATCAAACTGCATGCATATGGAGTATCGTCTCAGTTGTGTGACTGGATCTGTGATGTCCTCTCAGAAAGGTCACAGTTTGTAGTGATAGATGGTAAATCATTGAGTAGAACAGATGTGATATCTGGCATTCTGCAAGGTAGTGTCATAGGCCCTCTGCTGTTCCTGATTTACATAAATGATCTAGGTGATAATCTGAGCAGCCCCCTTAAATTGTTTGCAGATGATGCAGCAACTTACCATCTAGTAAAATCATCAGATGATCAATCCAATTAGCAAATGATCTAGAGAGAATTTGTGTATGGTGCGAAAAGTGGCAATTGGCTCTAAACAAAGAAAAGTGCAGGGTCATCCATATGGGTACTAAAAGAAATCTGATAAATTTTGGGTATACAATAAATCACACAAATCTAAGGGCTGTCAATTCGACTACATACCTAAGAAATACAGTTACAAGCAACTTAAATTGGAAAGACCACATAGATAATATTGTGGGGAAGGCGAAACAAAGGATGAGCTTTGTTGGCAGAACACTAAGAAGATGCGACAAACCCACTAAAGAGACAGCCTACATTACACTTGTCTGTCCTCTGCTGGAATACTGCTGCATGGTGTGGGAGCCTTACAAGGTAGGATTCACAGAGGACAGCGAAAAAATGCAAAGAAGGGCAGCCCATTTCGTCTTATCGCGCAATAGGGGTGAGAATGTCACTGATATGATATGTGAGTTGGGGTGGCAGTCACTGAAACAAAGGGGGTTTTCTTTGCGGTGAGATCTATTTACGAAATTTCAATCACCAACTTTCTCTTTTAAATGTGAAAATATTTTGTTGACACCCACCTACATAGGGACAAATGATCATCATAATAAAATAAGAGAAATCAGTGCTTCAACGGAAAGATTTAGGTGTTCCTTTCCCCCATGCGCCATTCAAGAGTGGAATGGTACAGAAGTAGTATGAAAATGGTTTGATGAACCCTCTGCTAGGCACTCAAGTGTGAATAGCAGAGTAACCATGTAGATGTAGATGTAGACTTTTTATCGACAGCAATGCTGAATGTTTTTTCAGATTTTATGCATCGTGCTTTCAGGTATATGTCCAAAGTATGGGCAATTCCCCATGCACTGCACGTTTCCACACCACCACACGACCACACTTGCAAGGCTGGGGCCATATCTCTGACTCCATTCCTCCCTCTGCCACATAGCACTTCAAAAGAATTTGTCTTTTCAAATTTTGTAATCATTTTCTCCAGCTCATTGACGAACAATGGACCAAATCCTTTTTTCATACCTTCAATGTCCAGAATGTCTGCAGGACTACTGGCAAACAATCACTGTTCTTGTAAAAGAGCTTTACTAGCAGTGTGTGGTCCTTCATGGAGACAGTCATGTTGGGTGTCTTGAACGCAAACTGAAGAACAGCCAAGTGTCACGTGTCTGCTAGTGTACACACTTATACTTGCAGTACTGTCTATTGGTCACATTTTCATTAATTTTTTTTGTTATGTGATGCTGTCCTCTGCATCAATAATGTGCTGTTCAAATCTGACATCTTTCTGAGAAGTGTTTCTTTTTCTGCAGCTTTTTGAATATTGGTCACATTTTCATTAATTTTTTTTGTTATGTGATGCTTTCCTCTGCATCAATAATATGCTGTTCAAATCTGACATCTTTCTGAGAAGTGTTTCATTTTCTGCAGCTTTTTGAAACTAGAACTTTAAATATGGACATCCTGTATTTGTCATCCCTAGCTGTTATTCCACTGATCTGAATTATATTGTTCTTCATGAGGCAGTCTCCGCTAACTGAAACTTCTTCCAAAGGCTATCAGACTATTGCAGAGCAGTGTGACAATAACCATGGCTGAAGTGATTAAAAAAACTATTTGCCACATGGCCTCACAAGGACTCCCTTGAATTTGAGGTTGTAAGTTCAAACCATAGTAAGGTTCATTTGAAAGTGTTGTGTTAATAATTATGAAAGGAAAAATATTAGCTGCTAATGATTCACCATGTGCATCAAGAAGGCAACAGAAAATGAGTGGTCAGGATGAGCAAAGATCAAGCTTCTACATTATGTATGTATTATACTTCACAAAATGGAGATTTTTGACATACAAGAAATGTTAAAAACAAACCATTAACTTGCACCATCAACACCAAATGAAAACTGGTGCACCGCAGTCATCACAAAGGATTGCACCATCAAAATTGAAGGTGAACTCTTTGTGAGTTACAAACGATGCAGGATATTCAGCTAGGTATCCACTCTTAAGGAATGCATACAGAATCATAATGGTGTAATGGGATGATGAGAACTGATGGAGTGTGATGGCATGCAACCAAATGCAAAACAGAGTGTCATGAAGCTTATCGTGTAACTGACTATACTTTAAGGTATAGCTGCAGATAGTGTGATAACATGTGTTATAGGCATGGAAGAAACAAACATCCAGAGACTGAACTTGTTCAGTGGTTCCAGATGGTGTGAATTGCAATGTCACACACATTTCAGTAGGGATAGTTTTCTCTAAGGGAGTATGATTTTCATATGCAGACCAGGAATCAAGCAGAATCAAGTTATTTTGACCAGCTATAGGTGAAAAGCAGTGCTTATACCATAGTTATAGTTCTCTTATACCCATTTTCTCACTCTTGCTTGCTGTGATGTAAATATTCCTTACTGCCCTTGCACGACCATGCACACAAGAAAGAATCATAGGAGGCAGAGCGCCGTCAACTTCTCGCAGCACAATAAATAACTTTCCAGCCAATTTACCAACCACATTAACAGTCAGCATAATTGTAATGAATGCATGAAGGCACTGATGTTAGCTGATCTCGATACAACTCTTTGTACCTCTTATTTCCAGAGTTCCTTTCAATTCATTTCCTCTTCAAATCCTGACTTGGTTGGAGTTGAAAACAAATTCCTTACTGAATGATGGGATAAGTTTGTTTACCTCACCTACAAATTTTTGGGCTGATTCCACAATTTGATGTGCATTGTAAGATTGACGCTTTGTTTGAAATTTCATTCTCTTAGTGTTCCAACTCTGTAGCACTGTTTGAAGTCATGTTACCATCCACTGCTTCCCTAGAAATCACTATAATCTATGCCATGTACAATATGATGTGTGTAATGCAGTAGGTCACTATCATGCACATCCTGTAAATTGTATCAAGCATACTTGAAACTTGCAAATACCAGGTTTTGTAGCAAGTGTGCCTTGTTCTCTCTCTAATAGCCATAGTTTTTCTTATCCACTACATGATCATATTGCTGCAGACCTATTCAAAGTGTTTTTTACTATGCTGTGGATAATCTTCCATGTACATAATTATGTTTAGAACCCTCTACTTGGGCAACAATTGTCTTATACTACATTTCACTGGAGATAGGATTTGTGGCTCCCTGTCCAACAAGGATGATGATCTACATGGCTCGACACCTGTTACAGTATTGCTTTCACTTGTTTAGCACGTATCGTCATCACTGTACTCCTCATGTACACTGTCCACACAGTCGAGCATATACAACACCACACATTCCACAGACTCATGTTGCAGAAACACTAATATTTCATCTGACACATCTTGCTCACTCGGTGAAATTCCTTGAGTTCTTTTCTGATTAAATGTCAACTCTGGCAACTGTTGTTGTAGATATAATGTAATGTTTTCTTTGTATATTGTTGTCTTTGTCTGCTTTGTATCAATACCACTAGCACTGTAGTGTTGTTGTGGATAACTTATTGACTAAGCAGTTCAACTACTCTCTGCAGCCTCCTGCTGTGCTCACCACTGGATACCTCCAACCCCACTCACTATTCCATTAGCAGCCAACATTATGGTTGCATGGTAAACAATGCATGGGGCACAAACATTATTGGCCTTTTGTGACCGCACACTCAAGGGGTTCCTTGTCAGGCCACCATCAACACTTATATGTTAATTTGTGGGCTGGAACTGTATAAAATCATATAAAAAGGGAATTTATTTGATTCCATCCTGTTTGAGAAATTACCTGATGTTCAATTGTGATGTACTACCACAGGTTAGGTTAGGTTAGGTTATTAATATCTGTGAGGACTTGAACATAAGAGACTCATCATATAGATATTTGTTGTTGGAAACAGAGGTCCTGTCCAATGACCAGAGTGAATGCTGATCCTCCCACACATGTATTTTTTTTCCAATGGGGATAAATGAAGCCATTGGTGCAGGAAACTCCAGTAGAAACTGAAGAGGATCTTGTTGGTAGGACTCTAGGTGCCTGTCTTGTTTTACAACACACAACATAGATATTTGAGACAGTGTAGAAAAATTTTATTTGCTTTTGTGATGCATCCATTGACATGTGGCCATTGCTTTGAACTGTTTCTATAAGCTTAAACTGTTAGTGTAGAGTGTGAGTTATTTATATCAATAAAAAAGTAAATATGACTTGCAAATATTACTTCCACATACCAAAATACTCTGTTTAGGATATTCTACCATGTGCATGTTATTGACCTAAAGATTTGGGAAACCTGAAAATGCCCACACAATACATTTTATCTCCAGATGGATGGATAAATAATTGAAAAATAAATGACAAAAGTGTTCTGTTTTAACTCAGGCACATTGTACTGTTCATTATATCACTCTATGTTTGTCCTGTTTCATTGATCCTATCATTCCAAATTTCTAAGTGTCTACATAATAAATGGAAAACTTACTCAAATATTTATATCCATGACAAATTGTATATACATAAAAGTGTTACCATTCTGTAAGTATAATACACACATAAAAAAAAGTTTTGCATCACCTCGGTTCCGATAGTTCCGGAACCTGTACAGAAAATTGGAACAGAGATCAACATAAACATCATTTCCGCCCTTTTTATTGCTTATGAAAACCACACATTACATGTTGTACCGCCATACAGAGAGACCTTCAGAGGTGCTGGTCCAGAATGTTGTACACAGTGGTAACTCTAATACCCAGTAACACATACTCTTGCATTGATGCATACCTGTATTCGTCATGGCATACTATCCACAAGTTCATCAAGGCACTGTTGGTCCAGATTGTCCCACTCCTCAATGGCGATTCGGCATAGATCCCTCAGAGTGGTTGGTGGGTCATGTCATCCATAAACAGCCCTTCTCAATCCATCCTAGGTATGTTCTGTAACAGTTCCTGTTACTAAATATAGCAATTCTGCTACTAAATGTAACTGGGTTTTCTCTTTTGATGCTGTCAATTGTCAGGATGAGCATTCTAAAGCATTCTGTCAGGGTGAAAGTATTAAATAAATTAACTTTTCTCTCTTAACAACATGTGGGCAGGGTGGGTTCTTCCTTGGCTCGGGTATGAGGTCGAATGAAACATCATTTTTACATAAGATAACTTTTATTGAAGATTTGTACAACTGTATCTTACGGGATGTTCTGGTTCGGAGAGCGGCAGCTGTGTCGTTTACGTAGCCTTCTGCTGCGGCAGCGGCGGCGGCGGCGGCATCTGATTACGCATAGCGGTGTTTATCTTGTGTCGCCGTCTCGCCCAGCTGACCGGAGACGCGCAGTGCGAGGTGGCCCGTTTAATTATTGCGAGCGACGTCGTGCATCGGATGGTGATACCTTGAATGTGGCGTCCCAGTGTTTCTCTTCTCTAAGCGGCCGCGTATGTTGTGCGTCGGCCAGCAGAGCGGCGCGGCGGGGGAAGGCCAGTGTCCCGGACTCGAACCATGGACTCCCACTTGCCAGTCTTCGGCTGTCAGGTCTTCATCTCAGCTCACAGGTGACTGCTGAAGTGAAGCCGTCTCCTTCCCGTCCTCACGAGTCACTCGGGTACGTAAAGATCAGACTTCAAGTACCTTTTAACTTCTGTCTTCTGGCGCCGAGGCTGCTGCTTGCTATTCCATTACAGCGGCGGACTTGGTGCGTCTGTGCATGATGTAGTCTCTTCTTGCATGACGGTCTTCAGCACCGAAACTAACTTAAAACAACTGCTACGCTTCTTCACTTCTTCGTCTTCTTCGTCGCTCGTCTCCGTCTTCGTCTCCGTCTTCGCCTTCGTCTTCCTCTCGTCTTCATCTCTCGGGCCCACTGCGTCTCGCGTATTTATTCACTTCAGTTTACTGGAGGTGAAAGACTTCACGGCCATTGCCTCTTCTGTCACGTTGAAAAGATTCTCGAAGATTCTTCTTAACGTCGGTCATTGGCTCTTGGAATGTAGGCGAGGGCCTTTGCTCACATGCGACAACTGAGAAACATGTGAGCCGGTCATTGTCTCTTCTGTCACGTTGAAAAGCTTCTCGAAGAATCTTCTTAACGTCGGTCATTGGCTCTTGGGATGTAGGCGAGGGCCTTTGCTCACATGCGACAACTGAGAAACACGTGAGCCGGTCGGGCGATGCCCTGACGGCTGAATCGACAGCGCCCGCTTATGTGGAACTTGCTGACTTCACGGTCATTGTCTCTGCTGTTCTGCCCGCTGAATGCCAGTATGTAACTCTCTAAACTAAACCAAGTTTTTCATTTATATTCTAATTTCTACTTCACTTTGATTTCACTAATTTATTTACGTAAGTACCACTCAACAGTTCGATAGGGTTCATGTCTGGAGAACATGCTGGCCACTCTAGTTGAATGATGTCATTATCCTGAATGAAGTCATTCACAAGATGTGCATGATGGGAGCATGAATTGTCATCCATGAAGACCAATGCCACTCCGATACGCTGCTGATATGGTTGCACTAAGGTCGCAGGATGGCATTCATGTAACATACAGCCATTACGGTGCCTTCCATGACCACCAGCGGCGTATGTCGGCCCCACATAATACCACACCAAAACAGCAGGGAACCTCCGCCTTGCTGCACTCACTGAACAGTGTGTCTGAGGCATTCAGCCTGACCAGGTTGCCTCCAAACACGTCTCCAACAATTGTCTGGTTGAAGGCATATGCAACACTCAGCAGTGAAGAGAACGTGATGCCAATCAGCATGTTGTTGGGCCCATCTGTACTGCACTGCATGGTGTCCTGGTTGCAAAGATGGACCTCGCCAGGGATGTTGGGAATGAAATTGCGCATCATGCAGCTTATTGTGCACAGTTTGAGTAGTAACACAATGTCCTATGGCGGTGCAAAAAGCATTATTCAACATTATGGCATTACTGTCAGAGTTCCTCCGAGCCATAATTCATAGGTAGAGGTCATCTACTGCATCCCCTGGGCGGCCTGAGCGAAGCTGTCATCAACAGTTCCTGTCTCTCTATATCTCCTCCATGTCTGAACGACATCGCTTCGGTTCACTCTGAGATGCCTGGACACTTCCCTTGTTGAGAGCCCTTCCTGGCACAAGGTAACAATGCAGACATGATCAAACCACGATACAGACTGTTGAGGCAAGGTTGAAGTGCAGACAACACGGGTCATATACCTCTTTCCTGGTGGAACCACTGGAACTGATCGGCTCTCAGACCCCCTCTGTCTAATAGGAACTGCTCATGCATGGTTTTTTATGTCTTTGGGCATGTTTAGCAACATCTCTGAACAGAGAAAGTGACTGTATCTGTAATACAATATCCACAGTCAATGTCTATCTTCAGGAGTTCTAGGAACCAGGGTGATGCAAAACTTTTTTTGGTGTGTGTATAATTGAATGGAAAGGTCCTGTTTCTCAAAGATATAAACTTAAGCTTTCATTACATGAGTCACATAACACAGAAATCCTTTCCACTATGCATTATCGTTTTCCTGTCTTTCATACTGTAAAATTCATTCACAAAATTCAGTCCATTCACTGCTTACCTGAAAGATTGTGAATCCAGCGAGGCTAACAAAAACACTTGTGTATGGCGTTCTCCAGTGATTAACAACTTCTTGCTCTTCAACTGATAGCCAGTCTTTTGTCCAAGTAAAATTGGTGAATAAGCCTGCAACCTGTTTATTTATAAAGAAGATCCATTAGTTCATATTTTTAACCGTAAAATGAATAACAAGAAAAAATATTTATGTTCATTGTGCCATTAACTATCATCATTTAATAAATGAACAATTCTACTGTTTTAGGCAATTGCAGCAAAAAGATGTCCTCTTTAACTGCATCCACTCATTCCAGTTTCTCTGAAAAACTGCTATACTCTTGCCCACTAAACCATCAAGAACACAAATGCCAAACACAGTGGTATATTCACACATTCACCTCAGCATAGTTCACATTAAATAAAACTGCAATACTGTAAGGAAATTATTGCATTACTTTTCTATTTTTGCTCAGCACTGGTGCATATATGTATTTTATTTTACATCAATTGGATGTGATTTTGAAGCGAGAGTGAGGAGGAAACAAAAGAAGCTACAATAACCTTTCCCCCTCACTCAAGAAAAGTCTGTTTAAGGGGATCATCAAGACTGAACGTTGTGTGAAATTCTATATGCTTTACTGGATAATTGATACAAATCAAATCTTAAATGTGTAAAGGAACTAAAAGCCAAGTGCTTAACATGCTCAAATATATGACCTCATACCCAAAAACAAACACACAGTGATAACAACAACAATGTTGAAATGTGTTTAAAGATTAGGCATTGTATTTCTTTCTGTGTCCTTTTACCTTGTACACTTCTGCTCCTAAGGCAAAGAGTGTTTCCAAATTTTAAAAAGCAGTTAGCCACTTTCCCCTTTATTGTTGGCTTGGCCTGGCCTAACTTTGTGCATATTATTGTAACCTATCGAAGACATCTCCTTGGTTGATTGAGTAAGACACTAGGAAATGTATATATGCCACTATGCTTAGATAGTTTCAGCAGTAAATTGCTTTACAAATAATATCAATGGCTTGGTACAGAGCTAAAGAGGTATGTGCAAGGCTCCTGTTAATAATTTTGTAACACTGTAATCTTGATATCCAATTAATTCAGCCTTAGTGGTGAACTTTCTTCTTGTTTGAAACTGGCACATTATGACTCCCTTCTTGTTCTATATTTTCAGTTAGTTACCAACAGAAACAATTAAAACAGAACACAGCAGTTCCAGCTTTCAGAAAAATTAATTCTAACCTCAGGGAGAAAAGAGTATGGGAAGATTGAAAGAGTGGAGAAGACAAGTGTCTCATACCTTAGGCTATGAGTCTTATTCTCAAAACAGTTCTTCTTTCCTACATCTTTACTCCCCACCCCCAATCAACAATGGACCTTGCTGCTAATGGGGAGGCTTGCATGACTAAGTCATACAGATAGCCATACTGTGGGTGCAACCACAATGGAGGGGTATCTGTTAAGAGGCCAGACTAATGTGTGGTTCTTGAAGAGGGTCAGCACCCTTTTCAGTGCTTACAGGGACAACATTCTGGTTGATTGACTGATGTGGCCTTGTAACATCAACCAAAACAGTCTTGCTGTGCTGGTACTCCCACTGGCTGAAAGCAAGGGTAAACCTGACACTACAACTTCTCATAGAAGATGGGCTAATGAAAGGCAAACCTACATGTTAATAGCATTTGTAGACTTAGAGAAAGCCTTTGACATGTTGACTGGAATACTCTCTTTCAAATTCTAAAGTTGGCAGCAGTAAAATACAAGGAGCGAAAGGCTATTTACAATCTGTACAGAAACCAGATGGCAGTTGTAAGAGTTGAGGTTCACAAAAGGGAAGCAGTGGTTGCGAAGGGAGCAAGACAGGGTTGTAGCCTACCCCCATGTTATTCAATAGGTATATTAAGCAAGCAGTAAAGGAAATAAAAGAAAAATTTGAAGTAGGAATTAAAGTCCAGGAAGAAGAAACGAAAACTTTGAGGTTCAACGATGACATTGCAATTTTGTCAGAGACAGCAAAGGACTTGGAAAAGCAGTTGAATGGAATGGACAATATCTTGAAAGGAGGACATAAGATGCAGACAGCAAAGGACTCGGGGAAAGCAGTTGAATGGAATGGACAATATCTTGAAAGGAGGACATAAGATGAACATAGACAAAAGCAAAATGAGGATAATGGAACGTAGCCAAATTAAATCAGGTCATGCTGAGGGAATTGTATTACGAAATGAGACACTTAAAGAAGTAAATGAGTTTTGTTATTTGGGAAGCAAAATAACTGATGATGGTCGAAGCAGGGAGGATATAAAATTTAGACTGGCAATGGCAAGAAAAGTGTTTCTAAAGAAGAGAAATTTGTTAGCATCAAATGTATCTACATCTACATCTACATACATACTCCACAATCCACCATATGGTGCATGGTGGAGGGTACCTCGTGCCACAACTAGCATCTTCTCTCCCTGTTCCACTCCCAAACAGAACGAGGGAAAAATGACTGCCTATATTCCTCTGTACGATCCCTAATCTCTCTTATCTTATCTTAGTGGCCTTTCTGCGAAATATAAGTTGGCGGCAGTAAAATACTACTGCAGTGCATATTATTGTAAGCTCAGAAGCCTAAATCTGTGAAACATATATGAGGTGTTCATTTTAACTTAAGACATTAAGTATAGATTTAAGTGTGAGGAAGTCCTTTCTGAAAGTATTTGTATGGAGTGTAGCAACATATGAAAGTGAAACATGGATGGTAAACTGTTTAAACAAAAAGAGAACAGAAGCTTTTGAAATGTGGTGCTATAGAAGAATACTGAAGATTAAATGGGTAGATGATGCAACTAATGAGGAGGTACTGAATAGAATTGGGGAGAAGAGAAATTTGTGGCACAACCTAACCAAAAGAAGGCATTAGTTTGTAGGACACATTCTGAGGCATCAAGGGATCACCAATTTAGTACTGGAGGGAAGTGTGGGGGGTAAAAATTATAGAGACCAAGAGATGAATACAGTCAGCAGATTCAAAGGAATGTAGGTTGCAGTAGTTACTCAAATATGAAGAGGCTTGCACAGGATAGAGTAGCATGGAGAACTGCATCAAACCAGTCTTTGGACTGAAGACCACAACAGCAACACACCTCTTTTTCTTTACACAGAGTCACAGGTGCTATAAAACAAAAGTGGCCTCCATATTAAGTTCAGCAGTTTTCTTTCCTTTTGTTTAATGTTTCTGTTCTATATGTGACATTTCTATTCTACATGTGACAAAATATGTGGTAATTCATTTTTGATCAACCAGCAGTGCAAGCAAAGCATACCTTTCTAAATGAGATATTCTCAGTACTATACCATCATTGATCCTGTTATAGTACTCATTTATAGCTGCCACTAGTTATCACAAGCACAGAAGCCTAAATCTGTGAAACATATACAAGGTGTTCATTTTAACTTAAGACATTAAAATATCTTGAAAATTACACATCAGATTAAAAAAAGTTGTAATTTCTTTCAATTTGTTTGTCTTGGAGGGGAACATCGAAAGATATCCCATTCAACCCCCCCCCCCTTTCCCCTTGCATGGGTGTTGTGTCACTGGCCACTTTGAAATCTTCAATGGAAACTCCCATTTTTTAATTGGAGATTATAATTATACACCAAAACCTACATATGTTTTGCCTGAAGCATTTTCTCCATTTTGACACAGATGGTGCTGTAATTGGAGGAATAGAAATGGATACATAATCATAATTTATGACATACTACTCAATGGCCCTTGAATATCTATGGCACCTGAGACCCCACCTTTATGATGCGAGGGTAGGACAGGCCAGTATTTCATACCTTCTAATTGGAAACCCCATTTGCAACATTGTATTCCTCCAACATATCGAACATGGGACTACGTGGCATGGTATACATAGGACAAAAGTATATCTCCAGGAATGTCAGCACAGGCATCCCTGGTGTGGTCAACCATGTCTTCATGGTCTGTTGGCACTTGCTGGTACACCCTATCTCTTAAATATCTCCACAGAAGGAAATCAGGTGATGTCAAATCCAGCAACCTAGCGGGCCAGGTAATAGGGCCACCTCCTTCAATCCACTGACCAGTGTAAACACAATCTATATCTGGTCCGCTGAAACATGTCACTTCAAGGTCACTCCCCCAGCGCAATAAAGTTGGTAATGTAACTGACAAACAAGTGAGGAATGTGATGCGCTGTATCTTCCGAACCAATAACAGCACCAAACAGAAGCCGGTTCCGGCACTTGCACTACCATGTTGCTGGCTTCCGTGAAAACATTGTATATTAATGCGCAAATGCCTACTTCTGTGTTGTGTTACCACCTCAACTACAGTTTTTGTTTATTAAACTATGTCACCAAAACAATGCCATTCACCAAGTGACAATCAGCTGAGCCAAGGAGTGCCATTAAATAGTCAGGCTTTGGAATTGCTATGGAGGATGCATGACTTTTACGAGCAAGAAAAGGGATTTGTTTTTGTTCATGGGCATGAATCGATTCCTGCTGATAAAGTTTTAGAGCATACCTTGAAAACTTTAGGACTCAGTCAATGAACAGTTATAAGGAAAGGGGTGCTACTTCAAGACTTACAAGACACTGAAGTAAAAAGTGTGGAAGAAAGCCCCTGTGGGAGAAACAGTGTGTTTTTAAGTACTCCAGGAAAGAAAAAAATGCAGCCTTGTCTTGTTACAGATATTGATTCTTTCCAGTCTGATGCAATTTGTCGGCACATATATGGAGAATACCCCACAATAGTGAAGTCGCTAATTTCTTTAAAAGAAAGTGAACTTTTCTCAGGGGGGAATATGTCACTCAAGATGGTATTAAAAAGTATGGGCTTCTGTTTTAAAAAGTCAGATGGGCAAAAACTATTACTTGAAAAAGTGCACATCATTGCAGCTCATACCATTTTCTTACACAAAGTTGTAGGAAAGGACATACACTCAGTCATATGGTTAGACAAAACCAGGGTCAATGCTGGAGAATCAGTTGAGAAATGCTGAACTGATGATACTCTGAACAGCAGCACTCATCAGCCAACAGGAAGAGGACCCTGATTAATTGTGGCCCATACAGGATCTTCAAACAGCTTTGTGCCTGAAGAACTTTTAGTTTTTCGACTGAGAAAAACAAGTGACTATCATGAAGATATGATCCACCCATGGTTTCTACAGTGGTTTAAAATTTGCTGCTCCAGTTTAGTGTTCAGACAGTGCTTGTGATGGACAATGCACCATACTATTCTGTGATTTTAGATAAAATTCTCACCAATAGTGACTGTAAAGAAACTATGGTGCAGTGGTTGCAGGCGAAAGACATTGCTGCGGACATGAGCATGACAAAGCTGTTGTTATACTCGCTCATAAAACAAAATAAGCCCGGGGTGCCTAAATATGTTGTAGATGAAACTGCAAGCAAACAGGGTCACTTGGTAATTAGGCTATCACCTTATCACTGCCATTTTAATCCAATTGAATTGGCTTGGAGTACTTCAGAAGTAACAACAAGACTTTTACTACAGAAGTGCAAAGACTGCTACATGAAGGTTTCGCTACTGTATACATTACCTCATGAAGGAAGAAAGTAGACCATGTTGCTAAACTCATAAGAGAAGCACAGACTATAGATGGAATTATAAATTAAAATGAACAATTAATAATTTCTTTAATGATGATGATGGAAATGGAAATTTGTGGTAAGGATTATGGGACCAAACTGCTGAGGTCATTGGTCCCTAGGCTTACTTAATCTAACTTAAACTAACTTAACCTAAGGACAACACACACACCCATGCCCGAGGGAGGGCTTGAACCTCTGACAGGAGAGCCGCGCCAACCACGACAAGATGCCTCAGACTGCATGGGGATGATGATGATGATGATGACGAAGACAATGGTTTTTGTGCCAATTCCGATGATAGTGAAGGAGAACTGGCTGGAACTGCGCCATTGACATTGTAAACTGGTGAGTGCAAATGTATACAGAATTAATTCTTTCTCTCTGCAATCGGGTAGGCTATGCATGTTTTGCTTTATTTCATTCTGTGAGTGGGAACAGCGTGTTCTTTGGTATGCTTAGGTTTACATTATTACATAATGTTTTACTTTCAGCTATTATGGTAACAATATGGAATTACTTTTCATAAAGTAACAATATGGAATTACTTTTCATAGATATTGTAATTAACTTCGGGTGTTTTTATTTCCCGGTTTCATATACTATCAAATGCTTAAGTCTCCAGCGTTGTTCTCTCCATTGTTAGAAAAATGTACTTTGTTGCACTTACATATAAGCATTGATTGTAGCTTACATTTACAAAACATACTTCAAAGTTGTGGGCTTCTGTGGTGGCAGCTATTGCAACCTCGCAATCGCAGTATAGCCAACTACATGCGAGCTGTCAAGTGACATGTTTCACCAGCCCGGGCATAATACCTCTTGTGCTTGAGTTGCATAATGCACTGGGTCCACATCTCATGGTCTAGAAGCTAGCATTGCTGTGCCTGGATCATGGAGTCCCCAGGTGCAATTCCCGATTGGGTTGTGGATTTCCTCTGCCTGCGGACTGGGTGTTTGTGTTGTCATCATTATTTAATCATCATCATCATCATCATCATCATTCATAACAGTGGCTAGATTGGACTGTGTAAAAATTGGACCTTGTAACAACTAGAAATTTGTACAGGTGCCCCACAAACTGAACATCATCGTCATCATCATCGTAATGCACTGGGCAGCTGTCATGCTGAAGCCACACTGATTGTCGAATGGCCAGGGCAATGTCCTGCAGTGGTACTGGTAGTTACTGTTCCAAAAATGTTTGATTTTTTGTGCCCATTCGATGTGCCATTGATAACATATAGACCAATGAGTCTGTTCTCCATGATGCCACACCATACGTTAACTGGTCAAGGATGTTGAAGGTCAACTTGCTATATCCAATGGAGATTATCTACACTCCAGTAATGCATGTTATGTCGGTTAATAATACCTTGGTTTGTGAATGTAGACTCATCAGAATATAGTAATTCAACAAAATATGTGAGGGTTGTTTGCATTTGTTGACATGCTCTTTCGCAAAACACTACCCCGTTATGGAAATTGGTGCCATGAAGTTCTTGATGCAATGACACGTGGTATGGATGATACTTATGATGATGCAGTATTGTGACAATACTACCTACTGACATACCAGAATTGTGGTGTAATTCCCTGGTATTTAGCTGAGGGTTGTGTTGCATTGCTGTTAGTACAGCTGTTTCATTAGTTTCTCCTGTAACATGTTTGCTTCATTTCCTCTTATCAGTCTGTACGCTGCCATCAGACATAAAGGCATTCACAACCTCATAAAAGAATGAACTATAGCAAGCTTTCTCTGGAAAATGCTCTGCATACAAGGCAAAGGCAACCTCACCATTTCTCCTACATTCTGAGGGAATCAGGATCTTTAGTTTTGTCTTCTGTGATTGCAACATTCATCATCCATTTACACATCTGTTCTCCAAATGATAGGTAGGTGAATGGACAATAAACACTGTATTATAATGTTTGGAGCCACTATCTGTTCTACATCTACACGATACTTGAGCTCTGGTCACAGTGTACTGCCTGTTACGATATGTAGTAGTTTGCTACATGGCCATGGTGGCACATCGAATAGTCCCCTTTTCAATATGTCAGAAGAATACAATGTTGAAAATGGGTTTTCCAAATAGAAGTTATGAAATACTGGCCTGCCCTACCCTTGCAGCATGAAGGTAGGATCCCACATGCCATTGGATATTCATGAGCCACTGAGTAGCATGTCATAAATTACGATTGTGTACTCATTTCTATTCCTGCAATTACAACACCATCTGTGGTGAAACAAGGAAAATGCAGCAACCAAAACATATGTAGATTTTGTCACAGACTCATAATGTCCAACAAAAAATGGGGGTTCCCCTTGAAGATGCCCAAGTTTCCTCCTCACCACCATTACATGGGATGGGGTGGTGGGTTGAGTGTGGTATTGTTGGAAGTCTCCTTCAAGAGAAATAAATTGGAATCATAACTTTTCTTGATCTGCTGTGTTGTATTTGAGATATTTCAATGTCTTCAGTTAAAATGAGCACCCTGTATATGCTTATTTAAGTGAAATTATTAACATTCTTCAATTTTAGTAAGTATTTTTCTGCATGATGAACATTTCATTGCTAATAATTCTTCATGAATTTGTGCGACATTGCAACACTTCATTGAAAATAATTTTACATGAACTTTTAAGATATTGTCTCCTAAAAATGTCTCAGAATTTGTGCAAAGCAAAAGTGTTACTTTTTAAGAGCACATTTCCTTTCATGAGAAAGAAAACATATGCTGTTCCAAGTATGAAAAAGCGTGAATGGATATGAATGGAAGGGAATGCATTTTCCTTATAATACAAATATAAGAAATGGCTAATGAAATAGCATATTACATGGCACAATATTCAGCTCTGGTTCTTCAGTGGTTCAGCCCTGATTGACTGACTTTTATTTGAATCACATTTGCTTACAGCATGTACAGAGTGTGCACTTGTAATATAGGACAGGTCAACTCATCCTAATATCTTCAAATATTTAGCCTGCATATTACAGTATAAAAGAAAATACTACAAGTTATTTACATACTACCTACTTCAACATTTTCAGTTGATTACACTACATGCATACTGGTAATAATGCCATTCCTCATTCTTTACAAATACACTTCTCTACACTATAATATTCTTTTTTCCATTAAGTAACTCTTTAGATGTTTCTGGAATGTTGTTTCACTCATACTGTCCTGTAGACTCTCTGAAAGATGTTTTACCAGTTGTACATCTGAATATCGAGGACCTTTCTGAGTAGCTCTCAGCCTGTCTGGTATGCTTCTCAGCTGACCTTTATTTAATGTGTCATATGAATGAACATCTGCATTTTCCCCAGTAATGTATTGTCTTTGATTGGTGAACTTACTGACCTGTATATGTACATAGATGGAAAAGTCAATATTTTTCTATTACCGAAGGCAGTTCTGCATGGCTCTGTTTGTTTTTATTCAGAATGGTCTAATGACCTTTTTTTACAGAACAATTTTTTTTCTTATTGATACTGCTGTAGTTTCCCCAAACAGTAATTCCATACTGTAAGTATGGCTCATACCTCAATGATGTTGGGAAGCACTTGTTAACTACCCCATGCAGAAGACATGCTTTGTTAGTACTACTCAGTTTTCACTGTCTTCAGTGGAATACATTGATGTTAAAGTGTTCATCCATGGCATGCTATTGTAGAAGGAGTCACTAGATCAGCTAAGTAGAACATTCATGCCGTTCACATGTTTATTTGCATATATAAGCTGAATTCCAGTTTTTCCTTTCTGTACAACCAATGTATCAAATGTATTTGATTCAAAACTCTAAATTCTAATACCTAACATAAAAAATAAATGTGCTGTTCATATCATTTCCCCATTATCTTTCACTGACTGTATAAAAACTTGCATGTCTCATGGTTTCTTATGTATTGTATGACATTTTTGTGTGCTTTGCAAAGCTGGTACTATAACATTAATTGCAAACTACAGTTCTGATTCCTACAAATACTGACTGTAAAACTGAAGTATCCTCATTCAGATAAGTGTTTAACCTTATTTTAGTATATATATATGATGTTCCTCCTAACTTTACCATCTCATACATATATATATATATATTTATTTATTTATTTTTTTTTTTTTTTTTTTTTTTTTTTTTTTTTTTTTTTTTTTTTTTTTTTTTTTTTTTTTTTTGTGAAAAATGCAATTGGCCAGGGGGCCAGGGATGCACCTATGCCAGGGGCTCACACAATGGGCAAGAATGCACAATTCATAAAAGTAAACAAACATCACTTTCAACACAAAGCTATGATTTTTCAAATAGCACATGTATGATTTTTCTACAGAAATGAAAATTTGAGGTACAGTTAGTGATGGCAGACTTATTTTCACTGCTTTAAACCTCATACCTTCTGAAATATGTAGACTTTAAATGATGTCAACAGTACCAAAGTTTCTGTCGTAATATGCAAAGCAAGGGTTGCCTACAGCAGGATTCAGGACAGTGCAGGCAACCCGCAATACAGCAGAAACTGTGGCATCATTTTCATTATCTAAATCTAAGTACTCCAGAAGGTGTAAGGTTCAGAACAGTGAAATCAAGTCTGCCATCTCTAACTGAATCTAGAGTTTTCATTTTGGCTGAAAAAACATACATGTGCAACTTAAAACACATAACTATGTGTTGATAGTGATTTCATACTAAACTGAAAATTTGAACTGCAGTTATCAATTCTGTAAATTTTGGCAGCAATATATTAATCAGAAAATCATTTCCCCTTAATTTCAATGTAGGTGATTATGTGGTTGGTGCAATATTTCCACCTTTTTCCTCATGTTTCCCAGGTTGTTCCATGGAATTGTTGAACAGTTTGTGAAACACTGGAACATCCAGGATGGAATAATGACAATATTATGAAAAGGATAGATCACTACCTGCATATAGTGAAGATTTTGAGTTTTAGTTAGGCACAACAAAAAGACTGTGAGCATTAGTGCATGATGGGAGAAGCAGGACTGGGTGGTGGAGGTAAGGAGGAGGCTGGGGCAGGGAGAGCAAGGGATAGCAGGGCAGGGCAGGGGTGGGGGATGGTAAAGTCATGCTTGTGGGAGCACACAGGGCCGAGGTAGAGAGAGGGTAGGGCAGCTAGGTGCAGGTGGGAGGTTAGAAGGTGGGTGTGGAAAAGGAGAGAGGACTGTGGCTGTTTGGGTGGAACAGAGGCATGTAACACTGGAGTGGGAACAGGGAAGGGGATAAGTGAGTGCAGGACAGTTACTAACCAAGGTTGAGCCCAAGAGGGTTATGGGGACACAGGATCCTCCCTACCAACACCAGCTTTTCTGAATTGCCCAGGTGGAGCTCTCCCTGCAATATATCCTACATTCCCATACCCCTCCTGGCCTCAACCTTTGTTAGTCATTATCCTAAACCCAGCTAACCCCTTCCCTATTCCCACTACAATACTACGCAGCCCTCTATTTCATGAAAGCACCCACAGCCTTTTTACTTCTCTACTTTTCCACTGCCCCCCCCCTTCCTCCCACCCTCTGTCTAGCCTCCTGAATGCACTAACTGTCCTACCCTCTCTCCACCTTGGCTGAAATGCTCCCACAAGCAGCACTTTACCACACACCACTCCTCTTCCTGTTGTTCCTCCCCCTCCCCACCCAACCTCCTCCTTACCCCACCACCTAGATTGCTTCTCCCATTATGCACTGCTGCTCACAGTCTGGTTTCGCCAGAGACTGTGGTCATGTGTGTGTGAATTGCATTTGTGTTTGTGTGTGTGTGTGTGTTCTGTCTAATTCTGATGAAGCCCTTTTTGGCCAAAAGCTTATTTGTTTGAGAGTCTTTTTGTTGTGCCTATTTACAACTCAACATCTCTGCTATATGGCGAGTAGCAATCTATCCTTTTCATAATATTGTCAAATGTTTATGACTGTGGCCTAATCATAGGTCATAGAATGTCCACTGCAGTGGTATAATATTATTTTCCATGCAGGTCATATTCATTTACAAGAAACATAATAGAAGTAATCCACAAAATACAATCCATATCACTCACAAGCACCTGGTGTAGAATTTTAGAAGATAATATGAGCTCAAATGTAATGAGCTTGCATTCTGAAAACCTCAGTCATGCAGAAAAGAAATCATATTTTTCTTATAGATTAAAGGCAATCTGGTAATTTTCACTGACTTCAAAAGTGCATTTCACTTAGTGCCACACCATGTCTTATCAAGGAAAATGTAATACTATGGTGTCAAATGAAATTTGTTGCTGGACTGAGGCTTTGTTGTTATGAAAGACCTGTTATACTGGGTGGAGAGTAACCAACAAACATAGAATTAATTTCACATGTTTCCAAGGAAAGTGTGTTGGGACCCCTTCTGTTCATGTTGTGTATTAACCCTTTAACTGATCCGGATGTGTTAATGAGTGCCTTTGTACCTGTCCCTGTGTGGTCTGAACGTGTTTATGCGAGCCACTAGTCCTTCCACCTGGTACTCTGAACATGTCTTGGCACACGTTAACATGTCCAGAGCAGTTAAAGGGTTAAATGACCTGCCCGATAAAATTTATAGTAACCTCAGATGTTTTGGAGATAATGCAGCTATCTATAATGAAGTGCTATCTTAAGAGAGCTGCACAAATACCTAATCGGATATTGATAAAATCTCAAAGTTGTGCGGCTGCTGCCAACTTACTTAAAATGATCAGGAATATAAAAGTGTACACTTCACGAAACTCAAAAATATGGTGTCCTATGATTACAGTATCAGTAAGCCACAACTGGAATCACTCGATTCGTACATATTCCATTATGAAGCTATGAAATGGAAAGAGCACATAGGTAAAGCAAGTGACAGACTATGGTTCATTGTCAGGACACTGGGCAAATGTAGTCAGCCTACAGATGAGACTGCTTACAAAACACTCATGCAACCCATCCACGAATATAGCTCAAGTTTGTGGAACCCGTACCAAACAAGACTACCAGAGGATATTGAATCTATACAAAGAAGAGCAGTATGAATGGTGACAGATTTTTTTTACTCATGGAAGAGCATCATAAAAATGCCATTAAACCTAAATTGACAGACACTTGAACAGGTGTTTACTATTCTGAGAAAGCTTTCTTACAAAGTTTCAAGGACCAATATTAATTCTTTTGTTGCTGTGAGCACGGATACACATCCTGCTACACCATTCCCCCAATGTTCCGTACATGTGTGCACATGCTGTTTGGGTTTTCCTACAGTACTATGGATGTCTGAATGCATTCTGCACTGCTGAACTCTCACAGCTGCAGACATGTTACTTCCATATCTCAGTAAATAAAAAAGTTTTGAGTATTTATAATACAACATATGTGCTTAAAAGTGTGTGCTACCATTTGCAAAAAAAACTCATTTCAATATTTTGAATTGTGTATGAGATATGACAATTGTTATAACTACATGATTCACAATGTGCAAGGATGCGAATGGGTACATCACCCATGATCATCCTTCGCATATAAAACCCAGTAACTTGAGAACAACATGAGATATCCTTATGCTCTCAATTTTAAATAAAATTTTGATATCTACATTTGATTCACTGCAGTGTATGAGCTAAAGTAAATGAAATGCAAAGTTTATGCAATGGATTTTTGCCCCAATCTTTACAATTTTGTACAATGTTTTACTTAATAATAATACTTTATTCAACATCAAATGATTCATTGCATATGCATAAGACAGGTTACAATTCTTGATACATACACATAACATCGACAGAGATCCTGGGTACAGTATAGAGTGTGACCTGATAAAGATTGCGTCGGCATCGAGACACACCAATGTTGAATTTGTATCTGTCCTGAGACGCCATGACCGGCCTCATTTGGACTCTTCTGTTGGGAGAGTTAATTTGGAGTTGGAACGGCTGCTTGGGTCAGGTGCGGGGGCTCATATTGGTGTGGTTCCTGTTGATTATCTCAGTAGGTGGGACTATACCAGGCACGGCCTACATCTCAACAGGAAAGGGAAGGGGAAACTGGCTGGGGTAATAGCAGGAAATTTAAGGGGGGGAGGCACTGCCATGAATGGTAAAATACCAGTGGTTACAGGTGTTGGAGCAGCACCTTTTTTAGGATAGGTAAGACAGAAAGATGTCAAGTTCTACGAGAGGTCAGGACTGAAACAAATCTTCAGTTTAGGAAAGAAATTAAACAGCACAATTCTAGCACATTAGATCACCAATCACAGCTACCAATTATAAATTTTCACCAATCACCAGAAATTTTATCTCCACCAAGTTGTATCTCAGTCCTAGGTAATTGCATTGATGAATTAAAGTCACCCAACCAAGTTGACATAATCTGCCTCTCTGAACACCATGTGACCACTGGTATAGGAACTAGGCCTAAGCACAATGAGAAACTCAGACAGGAGAGTACTGCAAATGTTAGAATAAGGAAAGGGTCTCATAAAAGTATAATTAAAAATAATGTAAGTATATTTCATCAAAATATTGGGAGTTTAAAGAATAAAGTAGATGAGCTTCTGGTTTGTTTAGAAGATTTAGAAGCTGAGAATGAAATAGATATACTATGCCTGTCTGAGCATCACATTGTTACTGATATAGATAAGGTAAATGTAAGTGGTTATAAGCTCTCTGCACATGTAATGAGAGAAAATATGGAGAAAGGAGGAGTTGCCATATATGTCAAAAGTTATCATTGTGCAAAAAGTATAGAAACAAAAAAGTTTTGTGTAGAGAAACATATAGAAGCATGTGCCTGTGAGCTTAAATTAAATAAAGGCACATTTATAATTGTAACTGTATATAGGTCCCCATCAGGAAATTTTCATCTATTTCTGAAAAATTTGGACTCCTTGTTGTGCTATCTGTCAGACAGGGGGAAGCAAATTATTATTTGTGGGGACTTCAATGTAGATTCTCTGAAAGAGGGTAATAGGAAAAATGACCTTGAAGTATTACTCGGTTCTTTCAATTTGACACCCGTTATTGATTTTCCTACTCGGGTGGTAAAGGATAGCAGCTCACTGATAGATAACTTCTTTGTAGACCAAGATAAGTTTAACCAGATAAATGCTCAGCCTGTTGAGAATGGTCTTTCTGATCATGGTGCACAGCTAGTTACAATATATGACATAGCTCCATTCAGCAATACTAAACAGTCCTCCAAAGTAGTACGTTCAGTCAACAATTTAACAATTGCAAATTTCAGGGAAAGCCTACAGCAGTTAGACTGGGATGAGGTGTACCGTGAACCTGATGCCAATTTAAAATATAATTTATTTCATGACATTTTTGTAAATGCATTTGAAAACTGCTTCCCCAAGAAAATAGTTAAATATACTCGTAAGAAACCTTGTAACAAACCATGGCTTACTAAGGGTATAAAAATATCTTGTAACCGGAAAAGGGAAATGTATCTGACAGCAAGAAAGAGTAGTGACCCAGAAACTATCAAAAATTATAAAAACTACTGTGTTATATTAAGAAAAGTTATTAAAAAATCCAGGAGTATGTGTATCATGTCTGAAATCAGCAACTCTGATAATAAAATTAAAACAATTTGGAATATTATTAAAAGAGAAACAGGTCAACCAAGAGCAGAGGAAGACAGTATTACCATCAAATTGAATGAAAGCTTTACGAACAAAAAGTCAGAAGTTGAAAATATTTTTAATAATCATTTTCTAAATGTTGTGGATATAGTAGGATCCAGGTGTTCATTAGAAGATGCTAGGCTGTTAATGGAAGAGGCCATACCTATGCAATTTGATACAATTGAAATCTCACCCACTTCTCCCTCTGAAATTAAGAAAATAATAAACTTGCTTAAAAGCAAAAACTCACATGGAATTGATGGCATTTCCAGCAAAATACTAAAAGCTTGTTCTCAACAGATAAGTAAGATTCTCAGCCACCTGTGTAATAGCTCTCTGGAACAGGGCATTTTCCCTGATAGACTGAAATATGCTATTGTTATACCTTTGCATAAAAAGGGGGATAGATCTGATGTCAACAATTACCGTCCAATCTCCCTTCTAACAGCTTTATCCAAAATTTTTGAGAAAGTAATGTATTCAAGAGTAGCTTCACATATCTGTAAAAATGAAGTACTAACAAAATGTCAGTTTGGTTTCCAGAAAGGTTTTTCAACAGAAAATGCCATATATGCTTTCACCAGTCAAATTTTGAATGATCTGAATAACCGAAAACCACCCATTGGGATTTTTTGTGATCTCTCAAAGGCTTTTGATTGTGTAAATCATGAAATTCTGCTAGACAAGCTCAAGTATTGTGGCATGAGTGGGACAGTGCACAAATGGTTTAATTCGTACCTAACTGGAAGAGTGCAGAAAGTTGAAATAAGTAGTTCTCGTAACATGCAAAGATCAGCACATTCCTCAAACTGGGGAACTATCAAGAATGGGGTTCCACAAGGGTCAGTCTTGGGTCCTTTATTGTTCTTATTATATATTAATGACTTGCCATTCTATATTCATGAAGAGGCAAAGTTAGTTCTCTTTGCTGATGATACAAGTATAGTAATCACACCTGAGAAACAAGAATTATCTGATGAAATTGTCAATACTGTCTTTCAGAAAATTACTAAGTGGTTCCTTGTAAACGGACTCTCACTGAATTTTGATAAGACACAGTACATACAGTTCCGTACAGTGAATGGTATGACGCCATTAATAAATATAGACCTTAATCAGAAGCATATAGCTAAGGTAGAACATTCCAAATTTTTAGGTATGTCCATTGATGAGAGATTAAACTGGAAGAAACACATTGATGATCTGCTGAAACGTTTGAGTTCAGCTACTTATGCAATAAGGGTCATTGCAAATTTTGGTGATAAACATCTTAGTAAATTAGCTTACTACGCCTATTTTCACTCATTGCTTTCATATGGCATCATATTTTGGGGTAATTCATCACTGAGGAATAAAGTATTTATTGCACAAAAGCGTGTAATCAGAATAATAGCTGGAGTCCACCCAAGATCATCCTGCAGACATTTATTTAAGGATCTAGGGATATTCACAGTAGCTTCTCAGTATATATACTCTCTTATGAAATTTGTGATTAACAACCAAACCCAATTCAAAAGTAATAGCAGTGTGCATAACTACAATACTAGGAGAAAGGATGATCTTCACTATTCAAGATTAAATCTAACTTTGGCACAGAAAGGGGTGAATTATACTGGCACTAAAGTCTTCGGTCACTTACCAAATAGTATCAAAAGTCTGACAGATAACCAACAAGTATTTAAGAAGAAATTAAAAGAATTTCTGAATGACAACTCCTTCTACTCCATAGAGGAATTTTTAGATATAAATTAAGAAAAAAATATTAAAAAATAAAAAATAAATAAAAATAAAAATAAAAAAAATAAAATAAAAAATAAAGAAAAATAAAAAAAACACACAAAAGAATAAAGTTGTTATATTAACTTAAGTATGTTGTTAAATTAACCTAATTATGTCATGTATTGGAAAACTCGACTCGTTCCACATCATTACGAAATATCGTATTCATGATCCATGGAACTAGGATTAATCTAATCTAATCTAATCTAATCTAATACAACTTTCTGAATATGTCATTGATCAACAAAATGATTAAATTACAAATAAAATGGTTTGCTTAGCACTATTTACATATTTTTTTCAGAGCACTTCTTATTCTGCATGTGAGTATGGTATTCTTCTAATGTGTAAAAGGGATTTTGTAACAGGAATTTCTTCAGCTGAAATTTAAGTTTCTTTGTGCATAGGGTCGAAACTTTACTGGGCTGTGTGTTGGCTAACTTTAAACCTGCATATTGTGGGCCCTTTTCATAGAGTGCTGTTCTGTAGCTGCTGATGTAGAATTTTTCTTTATTTCTGGTGTTGAACAGATGCAAATCAGAACAAATGTTGGGCTGCAGTCTTTTAACAAGTAATATGGCTTTTAGAATGTACATGTTTACAATGTGTAGCACACCAGGTTTTGGAAACAAGCCATGGCATGATTCCTTATATTTTTGCTCCTTTTTTGAAGTAGCAATAGCTTATTTAGACTTGCTTTGATTGTTTCTATCAAAATTTCTGTTCTGTAATTTAGGTGAGAGGAAAATAGAGCATGGTATGCAGTCTTCAGGTCACAGTGTCTTCGCAGAACTTACTAATCATATTAACTACAAATATATTCTTAGACAACTTAGATGCTAGAGTGTCAACATGTGTGTACCATTTTAGATTGCTTTGAATTGTTAAAATGAGGAATTTTACACTAAGCTCTTTTTTACTGATTCATTGCTTATGTATAGTTTAATTTCATCATTAAAATTATTGTTGATAAACTCCGTGAGACATTTTTTACTACTGCTTACATTTAAGTGGCTTTCAGTAAAGTATTGAACAATTTCATATGCCACATCATTACAGCATGTCTCTAGTTCATTAAATATCATCTGCATACAGAACTACTTTGGAACTTTGGGTGCAATTTTTATGTCATTTACATAAATCAATTTGATGCAACACGTAACTATGGCCTATAATGAAAAGAAATTCAGTCCTTTACCAAGCAAAGACATCAGACTGTAAGATGTGCAAAAATGAAACTTATTCACCTTATAGTTTTCATAGAAATGGATAATAAGTAATTCATAGAAGCCAGAAAGTCCACATGGATGGATCTGGGCGCATCACGCCTGCCCAACCATTGGATATAAAAACCAATAACTTGAGAATGAAATGAGATATCATTCTGCTTTCAATTTTAAATAAACTTTTGATAGCGTATCTAAATTTCATTCACCACAATGTATGTGCTAAAATCAACCATATGCAAAGTTTACCCAGTGTGCTTTTTACTTCTGCGAACTCTTTAAAATTTCGTGCAATGTTTTCATTACGTGATGCAGCACAATTATTATGATGGATAATGAAAAGAAATTCAGTTCTTTATTGAGTGAAGATATCAGACTGTAAGACGTGCAAAAATCAAATTTTTCACCAATAGTTTTTGAAAAATCAGATGATACATATTTCATATCGTCCCAAATGCCATGTCTCAGTGCCAACACGAGCCTTTGGTGAGCAGTACAGCCATAACAAAAGCTGTCTCAGCATGGAATGCAAAGATCATGTCTGTAGCAGCCAAAGAGTTCAGAGAGAAAGATAGGAATATAGTATAGCTTCCTGTGTATCACTCCTGTAGGGCCTAGGACAAGGTTAGACCAATTGCAGACCATGCAGAGGCATTTAATCAGTCATATTCTTGGAATCTATACAAAAATGTAATGGAAAGCAACCAAAATATGTGGTACAAAGGGAAGAATTATCTTCTATGCACTTCACGATGGTCTGCAGTGGATGCGTACAAGTGAAACTGCTGGTTTATTACCAACTAAGTAATTAATCTATGTTTCTGCCAGCTGTGGACATATAATGATCTGTGGTCTTTAGCAGTGAAAGCAGTTTCCCCTTCAAAACTACTTCACATTTACAATGAGTTAAAACTGTTGTTCCAGAATACAAATGTATCTCTAGAAATTTTCTTCATTTTACTGGCAAACTTAGGAAAACAATATTGCCATCCAAAATAATTCTAGAAAGTTTTAAAAAATGATGTCTCATTTATTCAAAACAACACTTGTAGGTAAAAACTAAAGGCAATAATGTAGCATATGTGACTACAGTGTCTTTCCAAAATTTGCTGCTAACCAGCACCCTTCTTTTGCATGCAAGCTGTGCACTGCTTAGCTTATGTTTGCAGAGGCGCTCACTGTATTTTAAGCACACTTCATATTCAGCATACAAAACAGAGGACTTGAATTAAGCTGTTTTTCTTACCTGATCATGAGTATTAAGATCTCCTGCCATGTATTGGCCAAGGCCCAGTGGGAATGATATTGATGAAACAACTAAAGCAACAATACCTGGATAAAGGAAACGGCTGAAAGAAAAGCAAATGTTAAGTCACATTTTCAAGATTCAACATCATGACTACACTAGCATTACATTTTAGAAAGAGAAAGTAAAAATACATCAATAATATTGCAATATTTGAGACCCACATCACTTCCATAACTTACTGCAAGGAGTAAAAGTACAGTACCATGGAGGTGTTGTGTGGTTGAAATTCATGTAAACAGGACTGCTAATGTTTCTAAGCCTTTGGATGATATCTTTATTCAGTGATAATTGTGAAACACAACACACCTGCACTATTACACCAATGTATATGTAGCTTCTGTACCAGCTCTCTGGTGCCACATTCCTATCTCATGTGTTTTCTGCCCTCTTTTCCTGTCATCAGACCCTCTTCCCTCCAAGCCTCTCTGCTCCTCCCCTCCTTCCTTACCTCATCAACTCCACGTAAAAGAACTTCTCACTCCAGCTGAGTTGCAGTTCTGATACAATATATACAGAATGAGTGGGAGCTCCACAGACAAACTTTCAGCACTGGCAGCACTGACCTAAACAAGAACAAATGTTCAGTAAACAAGGCTCTGACATGCACATCTTAAGAGGTATGGACACTTGTACAGCAGAAGAGATGTACTTTTCAGTAGTGAAGGTGAGCAATTGCTCGTAGCTCTTCTGGTATACACTTTAGAACCCACGTTTGCAGGTCTTTTTTCCTGGTATTGGTCCGTATTACCATGTCTCGAACTAGGAAAGCAAAAAGTTTTCAGTAAAGGAAATGTGTCTCACAGTAGTGAAGATTAACAAGAGCTCATAGCTCCTAAGATATGCATTTTAGAGCCCATGTTTACTAGGCACTTTTTTCTTATTTTGGTCTATAATACCACTTTCAAAAGCTTGTTGGTGGTTCTGAAAGCCTAGCAATTTTATTGGCCTTGTTTATGTGCCTACCAACAATTCAATGCCTCGCCTCTATGGTAAGTTGTTACCTTTGATCCTACCATTATTTATATTTCACGAAGTACTTTACATTACCTTATTTTCTTAATTTTTTATTATTTACTAGCAAATTTTTTCAATTATCATCTTCCCTCATATGTCTATTAAATCTTTAAAATTTTGAATGTGCAAAAAATGTAAATTTCTTCACCACAAATATTTAATAATGCTGACACAGAAGGAATTATCAGTTTCAATTTACCTCAATCTTCCATTTCCGTATATTAATTTTCCATGAAAATAATCAACTTTCTCTAATACATTTCTGCATGCAATGTCTTACATGTTGAATGTGGTACAGTGCAGGTGATGCTCCTACACTCTTTGAAACTGTTCTATGCACTTAGTAAGTGACCTATCATCATTAATATAAAAATTAGTGGCTCTGCTCTTGCATCACATAATAATATGCATATTAAAGAATGAATATGACACATCATCTTTTGAGAATGTGCCTAAGAGTATCTATCTCTTACTTCAATGGGTTACACTACAGGAAAGACATTGTGTATGATTGTTAGGGTTATTCTCAAAATTCTAATAGGTTGAAAACCAGGTAAAAATAGCATATTACCTGAGCCCCCCCTTTCAGCACACATTTGGACCACAGTCATAAAAATTAGAAAGAATATTCTACTCACCATACAGCGGAGATGCTGAGTCGCGATAGGCACAACAAAAAGATTCACACAATAATAGCTTTTGGGCATTAAGGCCTTTGTCAGCAATAGACACACATACACACACACATTCATGCAAACGCAACTTGTACACATGTCTGCAGTCTCAGATGTGTGGTTTCATTTAACTGAGATTGCAAGCAATAATTGTGTGAATCTCTTTTTTGTGCCTATTGCGACTCAGCATCTCTGCTGTATGGTGAGTAGCAACTTTCCTTCT